>NC_086098.1:20993523-21597273 GCF_963921235.1 Mobula hypostoma | reverse complement strand
TTTATAAATGATTTAGATGATGGAATAGATGGCTTTGTTGCAGGTTAGTTATATAGGAAATGACCAGTAGATCAGACTTAGGTAATGTTCCGAGAAAAACTAAGTTAACATTACCACTGGATAACCTATGGAAAGTTACTTACAAAGGTTATTTCCAATTTTGAGAGCTCCACACTCATGAGTGTATGAAATGAGTTGCCAGTACAAATGGCGCATGCAAGCTTGACTTCAAAATTAAGGAAAAGCAAGACCACAAGACCATAAGACTCAGGAGCAGAATTAGGTCATCTGGCCCATCGAGTCTGCTCCACCATTCAATCATGGCTGATCCTTCCTTTCTATCTCCTCCTCAACCCCAGTTCCCAGCCTTCTCCCCATTAACCTTTGATGCCATGTCCAATGAAGAACCTATCAATCTCTGCCTTAAATACACCCAACGACTTGGCCTCCACAGCTGCATGTGTCAACAAACTCCACAAATTCACCATCCTCTGGCTAAAGAAATTTCTCCGCATCTCTGTTTTGAAAAGGTGCCCCTCCATCCTGAGCCAGTGCCCTCTTGTCCTAGACTCTCCCACCAGTTAAAACATCTTTTCCACATCTACTCTGTCTAGGCCTTTCAACATTCAAAGGTTTCAATGAGATCCCCTCTCATCCTTCTGAATTCCAGTGAGTACAGACCCAGAGCCATCAAACTTTCCTCTTATGATAACCCTTTCATTCCTGGAATCATCATTGTGAACCTCCTCTGGACCCTCTCCAATGCCAGCACATCTTTTCTAAGATGAGGAGCCCAAAATTGTTCACAATACTCAAGGTGAGGCCTCACCAGTGCCTTATAAAGCCTCAGCATGTCAACCCTGCTCTTGTATTCTAGACCACTTGAAATGAATACTAACATGGCATTTGCCTTCCTCACCACCGACTCAACCTGCAAGTTAACCTTCAGGGTGTTTTGTACAAGGACTCCCATGTCCCTCTACATCTCAGATTCCTGGATTTTCTTCCCATTTAGAAAATATTCTGCACATTTATTTCTACTACCAAAGTGCATTTTCCAACATTATATTTCATTTGCCATTTTCTTGCCCATTCTCTTAATCTGTAAGTCCTTCTGCAGCCTACCTGTTTCCTCAACACTACTTGCTCCTCCACTAATCTTCTTATCATCTGCAAATTTGGCAACAAAGCCATCAATTCCATCATCTAAATCATTTATGTACAGCATAAAAAGAAGTGGTCCCAACACTGAACCCTGCGGAACACCACTGGTCACTGGCAGCCAACCAGAAAAAGATCCTTTTATTCCCACTCACTGCCTCCTACCAATCAGCCAATGCTCTAACCACGTTTCTAACTTTCCTGTAATACCACGGACTCTTAACTTGGTAAGCAGCCTCATGTGTAGTACCTTGTCAAAGACCTTCTGAAAGTTCAAATATACAACATCCACTGCATCCCCTTTATCTATCCTACTTGTAACCTCCTCAAAGAATTCCAACAGGTTCATCAGGCAGGATTTTCCCCGAAGGAAACCATGCTGACTTTGTACTATCTTGTCCTGCGTCACCAAGTCCTCCTTCACCTCATCCTTAACAATTGACTCTAACATTTTCCCAACCACTGAGGTCAGGCTAACTGGTCTATAATTTCCTTTCTGCTGCCTTCCTCCTTTCTGAAAGAGTGGAGTAACATTTGCAATTTTCCAGTCCTCTGGCACCATGCCACAGTCCAATGATCTTTGAAAGATCATTTCTAATGCCACCACAATATCTAAACGCTACCTCTTTCAGAACCCTAGGGTGCATACATTTCTGAAGGAGGGTGAAGAAAGGGTAAAAAAGAGAGAAGATATCTCTCTGGGAATACAAAATTTGCAGCACATCTCCCCTAGGGGAAGAAACTCAGGAAATTTGCTACTGCAGACCGGTCCGCACTTAATTAATTGCCACTCCATAGTTAATAGCATACTTATGAATGCTTCATTAAAGGTTACAAAAACAGTAGACTGAACTGACCTTTACCTTCCTCTTCTGCTGAGGAACAAATTAGTTTCTGGTAGTGATTAATATGTTCATAGATTAGGGAAGTTTGGAAGGTTATTTTGACCTTTAAAAAGTTTAGAGAATTTTTGTAGACAGAGATGCTCTAAATTGCAATGAATAAATCAGGAAATTAGAAGCGCACTTAACACCGACTATATGAATGTCATGGAAGACTTCAATCTGTATAGAGGCTGAGCAAACCAAATTAGCAGTAATAGCCTGGAGGACAAATTCATGAACTGTGTAAGAAGTGGTTTATCAGGTCAGTCGTTGAGGAATCAATGAGAGAACAGGTTACATTCAACACTTTTTTTTTGTCATGAGCATGGGTTAATTAATTGGGGTAGTTAGCAAACATTTAGAACCATAGAACCATAGAAACTACAGCACAGAAACAGGCCCTTTGGCCCTTCTTGGCTGTGCCGAACCATTTTCTGCCTAGTCCCACTGACCTGCACACGGACCATATCCCTCCATACACCTCCCATCCATGTATCTGTCCGATTTATTCTTAAATGTTAAAAAAGAACCCGCATTGACCACCTCCTCTGGCAGCTCATTCCATACTCCCACCACTCTCTGTGTGAAGAAGCCCCCCCTAATGTTCCCTTTAAACTTTTCCCCCTTCACCCTTAACCCATGTCCTCTGGTTTTTTTCTCCCCTTGCCTCAGTGGAAAAAGCCTGCTTGCATTCACTCTATCTATACCCATCATAATTTTATATACCTCTATCAAATCTCCCCTCATTCTTCTACGCTCCAGGGAATAAAGTCCTAACCTATTCAACCTTTCTCTGTAACTGAGTTTCTCAAGTCCCGGCAACATCCTTGTAAACCTTCTCTGCACTCTTTCAACCTTATTTATATCCTACCTGTAATTTGGTGACCAAAACTGAACACAATACTCCAGATTCGGCCTCACCAATGCTTTATACAACCTCATCATAACATTCCAGCTCTTATACTCAATACTTCGATTAATAAAGGCCAATGTACCAAAAGCTCTCTTTACGACCCTATCTACCTGTGACGACACTTTTAGGGAATTTTGTATCTGTATTCCCAGATCCCTCTGTTCCACTGCACTCCTCAGTGCCTTACCATTAACCCTGTATGTTCTACGTTGGTTTGTCCTTCCAACGTGCAATACCTCACACTTGTCAGTATTAAACTCCATCTGCCATTTTTCAGCCCATTTTTCCAGCTGCTCCAAGTCCCTCTGCAGGCTCTGAAAACCTTCCTCACTGACTACTACACCTCCAATCTTTGTATCATCAGCAAACTTGCTGATCCAATTTACCACATTATCATCCAGATCATTGATATAGATGACAAATAACAATGGACCCAGCACTGATCCCTGTGGCACACCACTAGTCACAGGCCTCCACTCAGAGAAGCAATTTTCTACCACCACTCTCTGGCTTCTTCCATCGAGCCAATGTCTAATCCAATTTACCACCTCTCCATGTATACCCAGCAACTGAATTTTCCTAACTAACCTCCAATGCGGGACCTTGTCAAAGGCCTTACTGAAGTCCATGTAGACAATATCCACTGCCTTCCCTTCATCCACTTTCCTGGTAACCTCCTCGAAAAACTCCAACAGATTGGTCAAACATGACCTACCACGCACAAAGCCATGTTGACTCTCCCTAATAAGCCCCTGTCTATCCAAATGTTTGTAGATTCTGTCTCTTAGTACTCCCTCCAATAACTTACCTACTACTGACGTTAAACTCACTGGCCTATAATTTCCCGGATTACTTTTCGATCCTTTTTTAAACAACGGAACAACATGAGCCACTCTCCAATCCTCCGGCACTTCACCTGTAGACAGCGACATTTTAAATATTTCTGCCAGGGCCCCCGCAATTTCAACACTAGTCTCCTTCAAGGTCCGAGGGAACACTCTGGCAGGCCCCGGGGATTTATCCACTTTAATTTTCCTCAAGACAGCAAACACCTCCTCCTTTTCAATCTGTACAGTTTCCATGGTCTCACTACTTGATTCCCTCAGTTCCATAGATTTCATGCCAGCTTCCTTAGTAAATACAGACGCAAAAAAACCTATTTAAAATCTCCCTCATTTCCTTTGGTTCCGCACAAAGCCGACCACTCTGATCTTCAAGAGGACCAATTTTATCCCTTACAATCCTTTTGCTCTTAATATACTTGTAAAAGCTCTTTGGATTATCCTTCACTTTGACTGCCAAGGCAACCTCATGTCTTCTTTTTGCCCTCCTGATTTCTTTCTTAAATATTTTCTTGCACTTTTTATACTCCTCAAGCACCTGATTTACCCCTTGTTTCCTATACATTTCATACAACTCCCTCTTCTTCTTTATCAGAGTTGCAATATTCCTTGAGAACCAAGGTTCCTTATTCCTATTCAATTTGCCTTTAATCCTGACAGAAACATACAAACTCTGCACTCTCAAAATTTCCCCTTTGAAGGCTTCCCACCTACCAATCACATCTTTGCCAGAGAAGAACCTGTCCCAATCCACGCTTTTTAGATCCTTTCTCATTTCTTCAAATTTGGTCTTCCTCCAGTTCAGAACCTCAACCCTAGGACCAGATCTATCCTTGTCCATGATCAAATTAAAACTAATGGTGTTATGATCACCGGAACCAAAGTGCTCCCCTACACAGACTTCTGTCACTTGCCCTAATTCGTTTCCTAACAGGAGATCCAATATTGCATCCCCTCTAGTTGGTCCCTCTATATACTGATATAGAAAACTTTCCTGAACGCATTTTACAAACTCTAAACCATCTAGACCCCTAACAGTATGGGAGTCCCAATCAATGTATGGAAAATTAAAATCCCCTACCACCACAACTTTATGTTCCTGCAGTTGCCTGCTATCTCTCTGCAGATTTGCTCTTCCAAGTCTCGTTGACCATTGGGTGGTCTGTAATACAATCCCACTAATGTGGCCATACCTTTCCTGTTTCTCAGCTCCATCCATAAGGACTCAGTAGACAAGCCCTCTAATCTGTCCTGCCTGAGCACTGCTGTAATATTTTCCCTAACAAGCAATGCTACTCCCCCACCTTTCATTCCTCTGCCTTGATCACATCTGAAACATCGGAACCCTGGAATATTAAGCTGCCAGTCCTGCCCCTCCTGTAGCCAAGTTTCACTAATTGCTACAACATCATAATTCCACGTGTCAATCCATGCCCTCAACTCATCCGCCTTCCCTGCAATACTCCGAGCATTGAAATATATACACCTCAGAAGATTTTTACCACCACTCACGACCTTTCTATCAGCGGATTTGCTTAAACTTTCAACATCATTTATTTTCACCCCAGCCACACTGTCAGCTCTGGCACTCTGGTTCCCATCCCCCTGCAAATCTAGTTTAAAGCCTCCCCAATAGCACTAACAAACCTCCCTGAAAGGATATTGGTCCCCCTGTAGTTCAAGTGTAACCCGTCTCTCTTGTACAGGTCCCACCTGCCCCAGAAGAGGTCCCAATGATCCTGAAATCTGAAACCCTGCCCCCTACACCAGTTCCTCAGCCACTTGTTCCTCCTCCAGAGCATCCTATTCCTACCCTCACTGGCACGTAGCACAGGTAGCAATCCTGAGATTACCACCCTTGAGGTCCTGCTTTTCAACTTCCTACCAAGCTCTCTATACTCACTGTCCAGGACCTCTTCACTTAGGGATAGTGATCAAAGCAAAACAGTGTTTTACACAGAAATTGAAAATGACTTAGTTCGATCTGAGACCAGATATATGAAAAAGTGAACTGTAAATGTCTGAAGTATGAGACGTGAGTTGAATGTGGCAGCCTGGAAGTTGACAGTGTCTATATTCACCTGAAGTATGTTTACCAAGTCTAAACTCTCACTCCTCATGGAGGCGCGTCCACACACAGCGGCTCTGCACTCCCTAAATCAATGCGTTTAAACCAGTATGGCCGAAGTCTTAGCCAACTTCCTCCCCTCTGGGCTCTCCTCTCCTCGAAAGTGAAGTAACCTTTTTCTGGATCTCATATAAATATCTCCCCTCAATTGTGTGTCCCATGGTACCTATCAGATTGCAAGAACTTGGTCCTTAATTTAAACCCTTGCCTCCTCCTTACTTAGTGGAATGTCAATATGAACAGCACTGACCTTTCACAGACATTTTAGCCAGCCTATCGACTACTTTACTTCCCTCCACCCACACATGAGCTGGGATCCACAAAAAGCAGTCATACACTCCTAAATACTGCAGCTGTAATATTGTTTGTTTAATTTCCAACAAATCACCCGGATGACTATTGGACACACTCACCTTAAGACTACACAATACACAGAAGGAATCAGGACAGACAACAACACGGTTATATTGTACGTCCTCTATCCACTGCAAAGCCAGAAGGATTGCCACCACTTCAACAGTATAAACTGAAAGTTTATTAGATAACCTTCCTTCTAATTGACACCTGAGATTCTGGGACATAGATGGCTGAACCACTGTTATGAGCCATCTGTAAACTGTGGAACCTTTCCATGGGTGGCAGTGTTAGCTGTGAGGAGGATGCTAAGAGGATGCAGGGTAACTTGGATAGGTTGGGTGAGTGGGCAAATTCATGGCAGATGCAATTTAATGTGGATAAATGTGAAGTTATCCACTTTGGTGGCAAAAATAGGAAAACAGATTATTATCTGAATGGTGGCCGATTAGGAAAAGGGGAGGTGCAACAAGACCTGGGTGTCATTATACACCAGTCATTGAAATTGGGCATGCAGGTACAGCAGGCGGTGAAAAAGGCAAATGGTATGCTGGCATTTATAGCGAGAGGATTCGAGTACAGGAGCAGGGAGGTACTACTGCAGTTGTACAAGGCCTTGGTGAGACCACACCTGGAGTATTGTGTGCAGTTTTGGTCCCCTAATCTGAGGAAAGACATCCTTGCCATAGAGGGAGTACAAAGAAGGTTCACCAGATTGATTCCTGGGATGGCAGGACTTTCATATGATGAAAGACTGGATGAACTAGGCTTATACTCATTGGAATTTAGAAGCTTGAGGAAGAATCTGATTGAAACATATAAAATCCTAAAGGGATTGGACAGGCTAGATGCAGGAAGATTGTTCCCGATGTTGGGGAAGTCCAGAACGAGGGGTCACAGTTTGAGGATAAAGGGGAAGCCTTTTAGGACCGAGATGAGGAAAAACTTCTTCACACAGAGAGTGGTGAATCTGTGGAATTCTCTGCCACAGGAAACAGTTGAGGCCAATTCATTGGCTACATTTAAGAGGGAGTTAGATATGGCCCTTGTGGCTACGGGGATCGGGGGTATGGAGGGAAGGCTGGTGCAGGGTTCTGAGTTGGATGATCACCCATGATCATACTGAATGGAGGTGCAGGCTCGAAGGGCCAAATGGCCTACTCCTGCACCTATTTTCTATGTTTCTATGTTTCTATAATATTGATGATGCACAAATAGAGTCACCACTACCTCTTCAGATACTCTCTGGACACGTTCTGACAGCCTCTCCCACAGAGTCAAATCTACTCCCGGTAAAGGAAATAGCCAGAGAGGAATAATAGATAAAGCCACATTTGGAGTAACGGTCATATAAAACAGAGCCATGATCTCTGCTTGATTATTCCCTTCCCACACAAAACTGCAAACTTGCGATCTTGATTTTCTTAACAATCTTTCAATATGTTCTTAGATGGATGATCATCATGACCCTCTGGACCCTCTGTGTACCCAATAATTCCTAGCCATCTGCAATCTTTGCAAATGCAACGTCACCTGACCCACCTCTACCTGCAGAGCAGAGACAGGAAAAGACCTAACAGCATCACAACACAGGCATAAAGCCTGGGCTTGGATAACATCCATCAATTTAAAAAGTGAGAAGGCAGCAAACCCATATACAACACAGTCATACTCAAACATTGCTCTAACCAATGCATAGTACAAAATAATCATAGATACCCTATTATCCCGCCCAACCATAAGCCCACCAAACACCCAAGCACAGTAAAGCCAGCCTTGCATCTACCAAGTATTTTATCAACATTTTGCTTCAATGTAAGTTTCACGTCCATCCATATGCCAAGAAATTTATCACTGTCACCTATTTCGACATCTGTCCATACAGTCTAAACTGAACCTCTTGACCACGTCTGCATGCTTTTATGCATTGTATCGTTGCCATGTCACTGGCAGATTTGTATTAACGAGCAGGTGTACAGGTCTATCCAATAAAGTTGCCGCTGACTGCATATTGTACAAAGTTAGTTGTTAGTGGAGAAGAAATAATGCTCTTGTCTAGCTCAGAGTTTTTGGAGGCTTTTGAGTAAAGATTTGCTATATATGTAAGTACATACAACATAAAAGATCGAAGCAGAAAGAGCCATTTGGCAGTATGTAGATGCTACACTGTACAGCCTTTTACCTCAGTGTCACAGTCTTGTTCTAAATGTGTATTCTCTGCACAGGAACCTGCTCATATACAATATAAACAGGAAATAGTGAGAATCCTCAATACAGCCAATTGAAGAATCCTCACGGAGTCATTCAAAGCGCAAAGCAGAGAGTAAAGTTAAAATATGTAATTTAATATAAAATTATGTAAAAAAAGCAAATTCAAGAAGCGAAAATGCTGGGATTAATATAGAAAGATATCAGAGAGACAAAAAGTAAAACAATAATTTAAGTTAACAATGGTAATGAAATTTTGAAAGAATAGTACTCAATGCTTAAAAAAATTCTGGATCAGAGAGGTTGTTTTCAGTATTTAGGACTAATCAATTCCTTAAGCCTTGAACCACACCAATCTTATATTTTTCTGGCAAGTTTAGCAGGTAATTACTTCATACTTGTACACTGGGTGTATCAATGAGGTACCAGCATGATATAATTCATAGTGTAGATAGAAATATTAAAGAGCAGCTTCCAGACTTCTAAATTTTAACTGCACATGTACTCCATAAATTGCTGTCGGAAAGCCTCATAATTATTGTTATGACGATCAGTGGTATTCAGGCACACGTATGGAATCAGGAGGAAATAAGGAAGGATGAAGGAAATCAAAGCACAGGTGATAATTAGGAAAGGATGGGAGTGAAGCTGAGAGAAGATAAAAAGCAATAAGAGGTAAAAGGGAAAAAAAATCTCCAATATTGCAATAGAAGTTAGTTCCCTTATTAGATAACCAAAGAAAACACATCAAAAGATAGAAGGAAAAGGGACATATGGTAATAATGCTTTTGGAACAGAATATGAAACTTAAGTTAATTTTGTGTAAGATGTACAGTTCATTGGTTATTAATACATTTTTCATAGTATTGTTTTCTAGTTTAATTATATGCTATGCTACCTAATGTTTGCTAATATTTAGATCTCTAGAAAATGCCGACATCCTAACAAAAGCAATTTGTTGCAGAAGGTGTCAAGGATTTTGCCAGCAGGATCTATTAGAACTTTAATAATGATTAGGCAATAATTCATTCATGAATGTTAGTCAGTGCTCGAGCTCTGAATGCAATTTCACAGCTAAATGAATCAGAAAGTAAGAGCTGCGTTCCTTAATCAGTTCGAATTCTCTCATTTCATTACAAGCTTAATAAGCATTGTGTTTCCACATTGTTTACGGCTAAATCAAGGCAACAGACCAAGAGTTGCAAAGAGGGATAAAGCCACATATCTCTACTTCAATCGATGCGGAGAGAAAGAGCTAAACAGCCTTTTTTTATTGTAAATTTTTGAGTTTCTACACATTCACATTAATTTTGTTTAGCTCTTGTTCAAACATGATTTTTCTTTTGAGGGAAGCAGGTAACATTAAAGGTGAAAAGAGTCATAGAACATAGAACATAAAATATTACTGCACATTGCAGGCATTTCAACCCATGATGTTGTACTGACCTTTTACCCTGTTCAAAGATCAATCTAGCCCTTCCCTCTTACACAGCCCTCTATTTATCTGGCATACATGTGCACATTTAAGCGTTTCTTAAATGCCCCGAATGTATCTGTCTCTACCATCACTCCTGGCAGGGCATTCCACACCCACCACTCTCTGTGTATATATAAAAAAACCACATACCTCTGACAGGCCCGCTAAATCTTCCTCCAAGCACCATAAATTATAATCAGAATCAGGTTTATTATCACCAGCATGTGACGTGAAATTTGTTAACTTAGCAGCAGCAGTTCAATGTAATACATAATATAGCAGCAAAAAAAATTAAAAATAATAATAATATACAAGTAAGTCAATTACATAAATTGAATAGATTTTTAAAAACGTGCAAAAACAGAAATACTGTATATTAAAAAAAAGTGAGGTAGTGTTCAAAGATTCAATGTCTACAGTATTTAGGAATCAGGTGCCAGAGGGGAAGAAGCTGTTCCTGAATCACTGAGCGTTCTGACTTCTGTACCTTCTATCTGATGGCAATAATGAGAAAAGGGCATGTCCTGGGTGCTGGGTGTCCTTAATAATGGACGCTGCCTTTCTGAGACACTGCTCCTTGAAGATGTCCTGGGTACTTTTTAGGTTAGTACCCAAGATGGAGCCGAATAAATTTACCACCCTCTGCAGCTTCTCACAGTCCCTCCTGTGCAGTAGCCCCCCATACCAGACAGTGATGCAACTTTTCAGAATGCTCTCCACAGCACATCTATAGAAGGTTTTGAGAGTTTTTATTGACATACCAAATTTCTTCAAACTCCTAATGATGTATAGTCACCGTCTTGCCTTCTTTATAGCTGCATCAATACGTTGGGACCAGATTAGGTCCTCAGAGATCTTAACACCCAGGAACTTGAAACTGCTCACTCTTTCCATTTCTGATCTGTGGATTGGTATGTGTTCCTTCGTCTTATCCTTGCTGAAGTCCACAATCAGCTCTTTCTTCTTACTGACATTGAGTGCAAGGTTGTTGCTGGGATACCACTCTACTAGTTGGGTGTATCTCGCTCCTGTACGCCCTCTCGTCTCTATTTGAGATTCTACCAATAATGGTTGTATTGTCAGCAAATTTATAGATGGTATTTGAGCTATGCCGAGACACACAGTCATGGGTATAGAGAGAGCAGAGCAGTGGGCTAAGCACACACCCCTGAAGTGTATGATCATCAGCGAGGAGGAGATATTATCACTAATCCACACAAATTGTGGTCTTCCAGTGAGGAAGTCTAGGATCCAATTGCAGACAGAGGTACAGAGGCACAGGTTCTGTATCTTATCAATTAGGATTGTTGGATTGATGATGGTAAATGCTGAGCTATAGTCGATGAGGGGTGTATGGGGTGGTTGGGTCCTGACTAAACACCAGGAAATGCCAATCGCGATTATATAGCTTCCCCAACCCAAGACAACTCCACCTTCACATAGGACTTAGGTCTGGGTGCACCCTGTCTCGCTGAAGGAGCTCTGTCTATGGCAAGTGTTTGGTGCCAGAAAAATAACCAGACCAATGGTTGTGGTGTCACGTAAAGTGGAGTCTCCAGCAGCAGGGAAATGGATTCCAAGCTTAGGTGGAGGATTGTCTTTGTACAACAACAGCAAAGGTTGGGCAATGTCTAGTGTATGATTCCCAGTCAGGAGCACCAGTAGAGGTCAAATGCTCTAGTTAGATGAGCACTGCGGCAAAAGAAGGCAATAGTAAACCGCTGTTAAAATTTCTGCCTAGTCAATCATGGAAAGAAACAAAAGAAGGAAACCAGACAACAGAGTGAATAGAGTTGATTCTAATCAACAGAACAACACCTCGCTCGGTAGGGGTAGTCATGTGCTGCAGGTGACACCAGACCGTTATCCAGAGACTGTTAGCACTAGGGAAAGGCCAAGGGTAGTAACATGGAACATCCGCACACTTTACCAGAAAGGAAAGTTGGACAACACATTAAATGAAATGGGAAGGTTGGAAGTCGATATTTTAGGCCTGTCAGAAATTAGATGGACTGACAGTGGCAAATTCACTAAGAATAGTTCTCTGATAATGTATTCTGGAGGTCAACAGCATACGTATGGAGTTGGAATTATTTTAAACAAACAAGTATCAAAATGCCTTATGGGATATTGGGCGATATCTGACCGGCTGCTTATAGTTAAATTAAGGGGTAACCCTTTTAACACTAGCATAATCCAAGCCTATGCGCCAACAAATGATGCGGATGAAGAGGATATCAACAGGTTTTATGAAGATCTTGACAGTGCTTATGAGCAATGTCAATCTCAGGATATAAAACTAGTCATGGGAGATTTTAACTCCAAAGTTGGCCAGGAAAGGGTTGATAACCTGTTTGGATTAGGGAAGAAAAATGAAAATGGAGAAAGGTTTACTGATTGGTGTGTCAGAGACAACCAAGTGATCACCAATACTTGGTATAAAAACCACCCACATAGATTGTGTACTTGGATTAGCCCTGGAGATAGAACTAGGAATCAAATAGAATTCATTACCATCAATGAACGCTTTAGAAATAATATCACAAATTCTAAAGCCCACCCAGGAGCAGACTGTGGTTCAGATCACCATCCAGTAATAACTACTATCAATACAAAATTAAAGAAACTGAAACGTGGAAAAAAGAGAAGAAGTATCTGTTGGGAGAACTTAAAAATGATAGCATACTTAAGCAACAATTGAAAACAGCTGTAGAAGAACACTTCAACGAAAACGAAACAACACCTATTTGGGACAGATTTAAATATGCTATACAGCAATCGGCGGAGGAGATAATCCCAGTACAAGAAATCCAACACACCAACAAGGGGTGGATAAACCAAGAAATTCAAGATCTGATGGAACAAAGGTGGTTAGTGAAGAATAATGAAGTACAATACAGAGAGCTGGACAGACAGACCAGACAATTGTGCAATATTGCAAAGGAAGAATGGCTGAATCAAAAATGCAATGAAGTAGAAGGCCATATTAACAACAGCAAAGAAATGCATAAGAAAATTAAGGAAATTACTGGAATTAAGAAAACCTCCTATACAGGATGCATAGGATCAACAGACAGATCCATACTGACAGATCCAGATAAGGTATGTGAGAGGTGGATTATATAGAACAGCTTTCTGGAGATAATAGAGGGGAACCCCCAGATAATAAACACCCTAATTCTGTCCCACCTATTAACCATATAACAATTACAGCATGGAAACAGGCCATCTCAGCCCTTCTAGTCCATGCCAAACTCTTACTCTCACCTAGTCCCACCAACCTGCACTCACCCCATAACCCTCCATTCCTTTCCTGTTCATATATCTATCCAATTTAACTTCAAACGACAACATCAAACCTGCCTCAGCCACTTCTGCTGGAAGCTCGTTCCACACAGTTACCACTCTCTGAGTAAAGATGTTCCCCTCATATTACCCCTAAACTTTTGCCCTTTAATGCTCAACTCATGTCCTCTTGTTTGGATCTCCCCAACTCTCAATGGAAAAAGCCTATCCATGTCAACTCTATCTAACCCCCTCATAATTTTAAACACCTCTATCAAGTCCCCCCTCAACCTTCCACATTCCAAAGAATAAAGACCCAACTTGTTCAACCTTTTTCTGTAATTTAGGTGATGAAACCCAGGTAACATTCTAGTAAATCTTCTCTGTACTCTCTCTATTTTGTTGACATCTTTCCTATAATTTGGTGACCAAAACTGTACACAATACTTCAAATTTGGCCTCACCGATCCCTTGTACAATTTCAACATTACATCCCAACTCCTATACTCAATACTCTGATTTATAAAGGCCAGCATACCAAAAGCTTTCTTCGCCACCCTATCCACATGAGATTCCACCTTCAGGGAACTCTGCACCATTATTCCTTGATCCCTCTGTTCTACTGCATTCTTCAATGCCCTACCATTTACCATGTATGTCCTATTTTGAATAGTCCTACCAAAATGTAGCACCTCACATTTATCAGCATTAAACTCCATCTGCCATCTTTCAGCCCACTTTTCTAACTGGTCTAAATCTCTCTGCAAGCTTTGAAAACCTACTTCATTATCAACAACTCCACCTATCTTAGTATCATCTGCATACTTACTCATCCAATTTACCACCCCATCATCCAGTTCATTAATGTATATGACAAATAACACTGGACCCAGTACAGATCCCTGAGGCACACCACTGGTCACCGACCTCCAATCTGATAAACAGTTATCCACCACTACTCTCTGGTGACTCCCATCCAGCCACTGCTGAATCCATTTTACTATTTCAATATTAACACCTAGCGATTGAACCTTCCTAACCAACCTTCCGTGTGGGACCTTGTCAAAGGCCTTACTGAAGTCCATATAGACAATATCCACCACTTTACCATCATCAACTTTCCTCGTAACCTCTTCAAAAAATTTAATAATATTTGTCAAACATGACCTTCCACGCACAAATCCATGTTGACTGTTCCTAATCAGACCCTGTCTATCCAGATAATTATATATACCATCCCTAAGAATACTTTCCATCAATTTACCCACCACTGATGTCAAACTCACAGGCTGATAATTGCTAGGTTTACTCTTAGAACCCTTTTTAAACAATGGAACAACATGAGCAATACGCCAATATTCTGGCACCATCCCCATTTCTAATGACATTTGAAATATTTCTGTCAGAGCCCCTGCTATTTCCACACTAACTTCCCTCAAGCTCCTAGGAAATAACCTGTCAGGACCCAGAGACTGATTCACTTTTATATTCCTTAAAAGCTCCAGTACTTCCTCTTCTTTAATCATCATAGTTTCCATAACTTCCCTACTTCTTTCTCTTATCTTACCCAATTCAATATCCTTCTCCTTAGTGAATACCGAAGAAAAGAAATTGTTTAGAATCTCCCCCATCTCTTTTGGCTCCACACATAGCTGTCCACTCTGATTCTTTAAGGGACCAATTTTATCCTTCACTATCCTTTTGCTATTAATATAACGGTAGAAATCCTTGGGATTTATTTTCACCTTACTTGCCAAAGCAACCTCACATCTTCTTTTAGCTTTTCTAATTTCTTTCTTAAGATTCTTTTTACATTCTTTATATTCCTCGAGCACCTCATATTCTCCATGCTGCCTATATTTATTGTAGATATCTCTCTTTTTCCGAACCAAGTTTCCAATATCCCTTGAAAACCATGACTCTCTCAAACTTCTAACCTTTCCTTTCATCCTAGCTGGAACATAAAGATTCTGTACTCTCAAAATTTCACCTTTAAATCACCTCCATTTCTCTATTATATTCTTCCCATGAAACAAATTGTCCCAATCCACTCCTTCTAAATCCTTTTGCATCTCCTCAAAGTTAGCCTTTCTCCAATCAAAAATCTCAACCCTGGGTCCAGACCTATCCGTCTCCATAATTATATTGAAACTAATAGCATTGTGATCACTGGACCGGAAGTGCTCCCCAACACATACCTCCATCACCTGACCTATGTCATTCCCTAACAGGAGATCTAACACTGCCCCTTCTCTAGTTGATACCTCTATGTATTGCTGCAAAAAACTATCCTGCACACATTTTACGAACTCCAACCCATCCAGCCCTTTTACAGTATGGGCTTCCCAGTCTATGTGTGGAAAATTAAAATCTCCCACAATCACAACCTTGTGCTTACTACAAATATCTGCTATCTCCTTACAAATTTGCTCCTCCAGTTCTCGCTCCCCATATTACCAAAGAAGAAATAATTAAAGCAATGAAAAGTATGAAACATGGTAAAGCCACTGGACCTGATGAAATTTCAGTAGAAATTATACAAGCCCTAGAAGATCTGGGCATAGATATTCTTTTTGAACTATTTAATGGCATATATGAGTCTGGTTTATTGCCTGACGATCTCTTGAAATCAGTATTTATAACTCTGCAAAAAATTCCTGGAACTATTGACTGTGAAAATTATAGAACAATCAGACTTATGAGTCACATAATAAAGATTTTGTTGAGAATTGTTCTGAGTCAAATTAAAAACAAGTCAAGTCCAGAAACTTCTAAACTGCAATATGGGTTTATTGAGGATAGAGGAACTAGGAATGCAATTTTCATACCACGAATGCTTTCAGAAAGGGAAATTGAATATCAAAATGATGTCTTTTTATGTTTTATTGATTTCACTAAAGCATTCGACAAAGTGCCACATGAAAAATTATTTCAAATTCTCGCTAAACTAAACATTGATGAAAGGGACCACCAACTGCTTCAAAGTTTATATTGGAATCAAACGGCGGCAGTAAAAATTGATGATAATATAAGCAGTTGGACTAAAATTCAAAAAGAGGTTAGACAGGGATGCGTTGCCTCACCGGAATTATTTAATATCTATAGTGAAATAATTTTCAGAGAAATAGAAGACCTAGATGGGATAAAAATAGGAGGGGTTAACATCAACAATATTAGATATGCAGACGATACCACCCTAATAGCAAGTGCTGCAAAAAACCTACAAATCCTCCTAGATAAATTAGTAAAAACAAGTGCAGATTTTGGTCTAACTATCAACTGTAAAAAAACCAAATGTACGGTAATATCAAAACAGCAGGATATTCCCAACTGCCAATTGTACATCGGTAACCAAGAGATTGAACAAAAGACCAGCTTTAATTACCTTGGTAGCTTTATATCACAAGATGCTAGAAGTAAAGTAGAAATAAAAAGAAGAATTGCCGTTGCCAAAACCAACTTCCAAAAAATGAAACCCATTTTTACCAACAGACACATTTCTATGACAAAAAGGCTTTGGCTACTAAAATGTTACATCTGGTCAATCTTGCTGTATGCTTCCGAAGCATGGATTATAACACCAGAACTCCAAAGAAATTAGAAGCAACAGAAATGTGGTTTCTTAGAAGAATGCTGAAAATATCATATAGAGATAGGGTAACTAATGAGACAGTACTCCAACTTGCCCATACAGAAAGATCTTTAATGAGAACATTAAATGAGAGGAAACTTATATTCCTGGGCCATGTCATCAGAAAGGGAGAAATAGAATGTCTTACATTACAAGACCATATGCCTGGGTACATGGAAGAGGAAGGCAAGGAAGAAAATATATGGACACTGTGAAAGAACTAACAGATCTAAGTGTGCGAGATATCATTGATGCTGCGAGGGATTGTTCGATGTGGAGAGCCATGATCGCCAGGCACGTGAAGAAGAAGAGATAGTCGATGAAAAGCACCCTGACATAAGTGTTTCTATTGTCCAGGTGGTCTAAGGCCATGTGAAGAGCCATTGAGTTTGTGCCTGCCATTGACCTATTGTGGCGATAGGGAAATTGCAATGGGTCCAGGTCCTTGCTGAGGCAGGAGTTCAGTCTAGTCATGTCCAACCTCTCAAAGCATTTCATCACTGTAGATGTGAGTGCTACTGGGCGATAGTCATTAAGGAAGCTCATATTATTCTTCTTAGGCACTGGTATTGTTGCCTTTTTGAAGCAAGTGGGAACTTCTGCTCGTAGCAGTGAGAGGTTGAAAATGTCCTTGAATATTCCTGCTAGTTGGTTGGCACAAGTTGTCAGAGCCTGACCAAGTACTCCATTGGGACCTTCCACCTTGCGAGGGTTTACCCTCATGAAAGACGGCCTAGCATAGTAGCCATTTCAGCCCTATGAAAAAGTCTTCTGGTTATCCATTTAATCACTGTCTTTCATCGTCTTGTACACCTCCATCAAGTCACATCTCATCCTTCTTCACTCCAAAGCGAAAAGCCCGAGCTCACTCAACCAATTCTGCATAAAACATACTCTCTAATCCACGCATCATCCTGGCAAAACTCTACACCCTCTCTGATGTTTTAATAAAATACTATACACATAAGAATAATAAAATGTATCCCTTTATGTATTTTATTCAGCCAGACATAATGGCACTAATAGTCCAATAATGTGATGTTTTCAGTGTAATTTGCATATGTTTAGAAACATAGAAACATAGAAAACCTATAGCACAATTCAGGCCCTTTGGCCCACAATGCTATGCTGAACATGTACTTACTTCAGTAATTACCTAGGGTTACCCATGGCCCTCTATTTCTCTAAGCTCCATGTACCTGTCCAAGAGTCTCTTAAAAGACTATTGTATCTGCCTTCACCACTGTTGCCGGCAGCCCATTCCATGCACTCACCACTCTCTGTGTAAAAAACTTACCCCTGACATCTCCTCTGTACCTACTTCCAAGCACCTTAAAACCGTGCTCTCTCATGTTAGCCATTTCAGCCCTGGGAAAAAGCCTCTGACTATCTACATGATCAATGCCTCTCATGATCTTATACACCTCTATCAGGTCACCTCTCATCCTCCGTCGCTCCATGGAGAAAAGGCCAAGTTCACTCAATTTTTAATTAGTTTCACATACACTATTATGGTTTAATACAAGTCTCCCTTAATGTCAATTAGCATGAATAAGTGTTTAATTTAGTGCAGATAGGTACTTGATAGTTGGCTGCATAAGATGGGCCAAAGGACATGTTCCTGTCTTGTTTGACTGTGAGTAAACTTTGAAGGAGAGATTATTTTTCCTTTCTTTATAAGCACTTTCCCATTTCTTCTTTTAAATAAATCTACAATGCATTTTATTTCACTACCTCTGTTATTAATTTATTTTACAATTCTATCTAATGAATTGTCGCTAAAGTAATAAATTTCAAAGATCAAAGTTCAAAGCCAATTTATTATGAAAGTACATACGTCACCGTACACTTGCGTGAGATTCATTTTCTATAGGCATTCACAGTAGAACACAATGAAAAACTACACACAAAGACTGACAAACAGCCTATAACAAAAGACAAAACGTGAAAAACGAAAGGGGAAAAAAGAAATTGAAATGATAACACGAGTTGTAGAGTCCTTGCAAGTCAGTCCATAGGTTGTGGAATCAGCTCAGTATTGAGGTGAATAAAGTTACCTACGTTAGTTCAGGTTCCTGATGGTTGAAGGGTAAAAAAGCTGGTGGTGTGGAATCTATCTACGACTATATAGTGTTTTCAACTATGGAGGCAAAATCATTCTTTCCATACTAGCTTTTAAAGCCCCTTGCCAAGAGAAATAGTGTAGGGATTCCATAAATTTAAAATTGAGCAAAAAATGTAGAACATATGGCAAACATTTAGCAAAGTGATTGCCAAAACCCACTTGTCACTTTACCACTTTGTTGTTTATCTATCTTGTCCCAATCTCCTTTACTCGTCAATCCCCATAAACTCCCAGTCACGGTGGTGTAGTGGTTAGCACAACACGTTACAGTACCAGTGACCCGGGTTCAATTTCCACCACTCTCTCCCGTGACTGTGTGCGTTTCTTCCAGATTCTCTGGTTTCCTCCCACAGTCCAAAAACATAGCAGTTGATGGATTAATTGGTCATGGTAAATTGTTTTATGATTAGGCTAGGGTTAAATAGGGGACAATGTGGTTCAAAGAGCTGGAAGGTCCTATTCCGTTCTCTATTTCAATAAATAAATACATTTCTTCATGGTTCATTAATGTTTTGACTTCCCCAGTCATGTTGATTGAAAAATAGTTTCATTTTCTTCTTGATACAATAGAAGGTCCTCTGGTCTTCGTCCTCATTAACCAAGGTCTTCACTCAGCTGATAAACTTCCACCAAAAATAATGTTCTGTGAGGGTACTGGACAGAAGGAGGGAGGAAAAGACATTCTCTTGACATTTCCCACTAAAACAACCTTTTGCATCATGGGATCATTGCAACCTTCTAGCACTTTGTTTTTATTTTGATCGCCAAGTTTTCAGTGAACATACAGAAACTTTTGGCGAAAATTTCAATATTGAAAGGGTAAAGAAGGTGCTGGGGAACATAAAATTGCTGCCTTTGTAAGGAAAGGGTTAATTTAATTTTCATATGTAATTATAATGCAGAGACTAAATACAAAAATAACTTGACATTTTGGACAGCGGTTATATTATCAGGGAATAGAGAAACATTAATTTCAGATTGTTATGGCTGGGGTCATTCTAATTTACACTGCTGCAAATATTGCTGCTTGTTCTACTGGAGCCAACTGAGTCGAGTCATGAATCCGAATTACTATGTTCAGTTATTTTCTAAAAAATAATAATAATAATGTTTGGATACAACATTAACAAGTCCATAAAACATAGGAACAGAATTAGGCTATTTGGCCCATCGAGTATGCTCTGCTATTCAATCATGGCTGATTCTTTTTAACCCCCTCCTCAGCCCCACTCCCCGGCCTTCTTCCTGTAACCTTTGATGCTATGTCCAATCAAGAACCTATTAACCTCTGCCTTAAGTACACCCAATGGCCAGGCCTCCACAGCTGTTTGTGGTAATAAATTCCACAAATTCATCACCCATTGGCAAAATAAATTTCTCTGCATCTCTGTTTTAAATAGACGCCCCTCTATCCTGAGGCTGTGCCCTCCTGTCCTCGACACCCCCACCATGGGAAATATCCTTTCCACATCTACTCTCTCTAGGCCTCTCAACATTCAAAAGATTTCAATAAGATCCCCCCTCAACCTTCTAAATTCCAGTGAGTACAGACACAGAGACAACAAATGTTCCTCATATGATAACACTTTCACTCCCGGAATCATCTTTATAAAAATCCTCTGAATCCTCTCCAATGCCACCACATCTTCTCTTGAATGAAGAGACCAAAACTGTTCACAATACTCAAGGTGAGGCCTCACCAGAGCCTTATAAAGCCTCAGCATCACTTCCCTGCTCTTGTATTCTAGATCTCTTGAAATTAATGCTAACATTGAATTTGCCTTCCTCACCACCGACTCTACCTGCAAGTTAAACTTTAGGGTGTCCTGTACAAGGACTCCCAAGTCCCTTTGCATTTCAGATTTTTGGATTTTCTCCCCACTTAGAAGATAGTCTGCACATTTATTTCTGCTACAAAATTACATGACTACACACTTTCCAACACTGCGTTCCTCAACACTGCCTGCTCCCACACCAATCTCCATATCATCTGTGCACCTGGCAGCAAAGCCACATATTCCATCATCTAAATCATTGATATAGAGCATTAAAAGAAGCAGAGCCAAAAACAACCCCTGTGGAACACCACTAGTCACTGGCAGCCAATCAGAAAAGAATACTTTTATTCCCAGTTGCTGCCTCCTACCAATCACCCAATACTCTAACCATGCCAGTAACTTTCCTGTAATACCATGGGCTCTTAACTTGGTAAACAACTTCATGTATGACACCTTATCAGAGGCCTTCTGTAGGTCCAAATGTACAACATCCACTGCATCCCCTTTATCTATCATACTTGTAATCTCCTCAAAGAATTCCAACAGGTTCATCAGGCAAGATTTTCCCTGAAGGAAACTATGTTGACTTTGTCCTAGCTTGTCCTGTGTCACCAAGTACTCCGTCACCTCATCCTTAACAATTGACTCTAACATTTCCCAACCACTGAGGTCAGGCTAACTCGTCTATAATTTCCCTTCTCCTGTCTTCCTCATTTCTTAAAGAGCAGAGTGACATTTGCAATTTCCCAGTCCTCCAGCACCATGCCAGAGTCCAATGATTTTTGAAAGATCATTACTAATGACTCCACAATCTCTAACACTGCCTCTTTCAGAACCCTAGGGTGCAGTTCCTCTGGTTCGGATGAATCATGTACCCTTAGGTCATTTAGCTTTTTGAGCACCTTCTCCCCTGTAATAGTAACTGCACTCACTTCTCTTCCCTCACAATCTTCAACACCTGGCACACTGCTAGTGTCTTCCACAGTGAAGACTGATGCAAAATACTCATTTACTTCATCTGTCACCTCCTTGTCCCCCGTTATAATTTCTTCAGCCTCATTTTCTAGTGGTCCTATATCCACTCTCATCTCTCTTTTATTTTTTACAGAATTGAAAAAGCTTTTTCTATCTCCCTTAATATTGTTTGCTAGCTTGCTTTCATATTTCATCTTTTTCCTCCCTAATGGCTCTTTTATTTGCTATGTGTAGGTTTTTAAAAGCTTCCCGATCCTTCCCATGAAATTTTGCTTTGTCTTATGCCCTCTCTTTTGTTTTTACATTACCCTTAACTTCCCTTTTCAGCCACGGTTGTACTATTTTGCCATTTGAGTACTTAGTTGTTTTTGGACTACGTCTATCCTGCACCTTTCTCATTTTTCCCAGGAACTCACTTCATTGCTGCCCTGCTGTCCTGCTGTCATCTCTGCCAGCTGCTCCTTCCAGTGTACTTTGGCCAACTCCTCTCTCATATCACTGTAATTTCCTTTACTCCACTGAAATACTGCTACGTCAGACTTCACTTACTCACTATCAAATTTCAAGTTGAACTCAATCATATTGTGATCACTGCTTCCCAAGGGTTCTTTTACCTGAAGCTCCCTAATCACTTCCGGTTCATTACATGACACCCAATCCAGTATAGTTGATCCCTTAGTAGGTTTGATGATAAACTCCTCTAAAAAGACAGCTTGTAGGCATTCAACAAACTCACTCTCTTGAATTCTATTGCCAGCCTGATTTCCCCACTCGATCTGCATATTTAAATCTCCCATGACTATCATAGCATTGCCCTTTTGACGTCTTTTATATTTCCTGTTGTAATCTGTGGTCCACCTCCTAGCCACTGTTGTGAAGCCTGTATATAATTGCCATCAGGGTCCTTTTACCCTTGCAGTTTCTTAACTCAACCCATAAGGATTCAAACAGGAGGAAATCTGCAGATGCTGGAAATTCAAGCAACACACATCTAAGTTGCTGGTGAATGCAGCAGGCCAGGCAGCATCTCTAGGAAGAGGTACAGTCGACGTTTCAGGCCGAGATGTCACCACAAGGATTCAACATCTTTTGATCCTATGTCAGATCTTTCTACTCATATTTGATGCCATTCTTTACCAGCAGAGCCATACCACCCCCTCTGCCTACCTTCCTATCCCTCTGATACTATGTGTAACCTTGGACATTCAGCTCCCAACTACAACCATACTTCAGCCTCAATTCAGTGATGGCCACAACATCATACCTGAAAATCTGTAATAGTGCAACAAGATCATCCACCTTATTTCTTGTACTCCGTGCATTGAGATATAACACTTCGAGTGCTGCATTTGCTACCCTTATTTAATTATGTATCCCTAATGAACTGATCTTACCCTGCTGGCTGCAATTATGTCCTATCATCTGTCTGCCCTTCCTGACAGTCTGACAGCACACTATCTCTGCTTTTTTTTAAACATCTGTCCTATCCTGAGTCCCTTCACTCCAGTTTCCACCTTCATGTCAAATTAGTTTAAACCCTCCCCAACAGCTCTAACACACTTCCCCACGAGAATATTGGTCCCCCTTGGGTTCGAGTGCAACGCATCACTTTTGAACAGGTCATACCTCCCCCAGCAGAGATCCCAATGACCCAAGAACCTGAAGCCCTGACCCTTGCACCAGCTTCTCAGCCATGTATTAATCTGCCAAATCATCCTGTTTCTACCTTCACTGGCACATGGCACAGACAGCAATCCAGAAATTACTACCTGGGAGGACATACTTCTCAGCTTTCTACCTAGCCCTCTAAATTCTCTTTTCAGGACCTCTTTGCTTTTGCTTCCTATATCATTGGTACCAAAATGTACCAAGACATCTGTCTACTCACCCTCCCTCTCCAAAATGTTGTGGACACGATCCAAGATGACCTTGACCCTAGCACCTGTATTAGTAACAATCATGAAGACATTGACAAAGAAAATTCAGGCTACTGGACAGGATAATCTTTCAAGTTCTTTCAATCTTTCTATTTTTATTCTTAGCAGACTAAGGAGAGTTGGGTAAAGAATGGTTCAGCAGCATCAGCTAGCATAAATTGACATATATCTTTTTTTCTGAGCAACACACACAAAATGGTTAAAGAACTCAACAAGTCAGGCAGCACTTGTGGAGGGGAATAAACAGTCGACATTTCAGGACAAGACCCTTTATCATATATTAAATTCAAATCACTAGGTTCACTTGTTTTCTATGAGATAATAGTAAAGTCTGTATACAAATAAATCTGTGGGTTTGGACATCTTGTATTGGCAAAGATTATGAAGAGACTGGCAAAGAAAATTCATTAATTGCTCAATGATCAGAAAAAATAGTATGATATCACCATACAAATTGTTTACCCAGAGGATAATAGATTTTTAAAATACGCCATTGAAACAGACAATACTGATGAATCAAGAAACAATTACAACCTTCTCTTGATGGTCTGAAAAACATACACATTATTAGATAGTTTAGTGTTGAACTGCATTTAAGATGGTTCCACCATTTGTTTAGTGTAGTTTCCTATTTAAATTGCTGCAAAACTAAATATCGCTTATTACAAAAATAAAATCTATCATTTGTAATTCTGAATATTAAAAAAATCACATCCATTTGGCATATGGACAAAAAAAGCATTATGTAGCACTATACAGTTTTTATTATCACAACCAAAGAAACATCTCTGACAACATGATACCATCTGAGGAACAGAAATATACACGGGCGAGGAGATATGGTAGTAAATTTGGTCTATTAGAAGAAGCTTTTGTTTATTTATAATACTTCCTCCCTCCTTGTGTTACATTAGATTTTGTGAAACGTTGGATGAATGTCTGGAGGGTCAAAATGATAAGTTAGCACTTTCCAAATTTGCAGTATGTGAAATGTCTGTACAGAGTAAACAGTGTTCATCTGTAGAATGTTTGCTGATAGTAGCTGGATTCTTTATTAGTCCCAGGCACCAGTAAAATGCAAATGTATGTCAAGTTGACTTGAAAAATTCTTTTTGGATTTGAGCTTACCATGTCTCTACAGTATAAACATTAATGTACTCTTGTAAGTCCAAAGGAATGCAAGGAGTGACTATTACAAGGTCTAATTAATTCATGAAGACTCTGTTAATGGACACAGGATGTCTTTGAGAAAAAAAGAGACTGTGTTGGAACAAAAGATCAAAGAATTTGTCTGTCTCTGTGTGTCTCTGTACTTCTGAAACTTCAATTTATGGGGGTACCTTTTCCAATTGTGTTGAACTTCAACCAAGGACAGAAGTCGTGATGGTGCCAACAGTGCCTTCATGAAAGAGTCAGAATTCAGAATTCCCCCAACAACAACAATCACATGATGATTAAGAATTGTGAGTCCTGAAATCTTTGTGATTTACTCTGTAGTGTTTTGTGTAGTTTATTTGTACTTTCTATAAATTAGGCTTAAGTTACTTGGTTGTGCTTGCATGCTTATTATCACATCTCCAGGGCACTCAAATTGTTGGGACTGATTAATCCAGCTCATTGCATTATTTTAGGAGTTTTGATGATAAATTACACGACATAGGGAACCTGACCCAAAAGGACAACTTTACATTGTTTTCTGCATTCTGTCTTTTTACTGCCTCTACGTACTTAGGTATGTACAACCAATTGATCCAATAGGCTAAATTACTTCTTGCATCACAATAATGAAGTAACATTGTCTTTTCAATTCAATAGTAAGCCCAACTGGAAGTGAGGTATGTAGTGGAAGAATGTAACCCTCAAAGATGTAATGGACATAAAAAACAGGTGGCTTTGAGATTTCCTTACACACAAAATGCTGAAGGACTCAGCAGTCAGGCAGCGTCTGCGGAGAGAATAAAACAGTCGATGTATTGGGCCAACATGCTTCTTCAGGGTCTCGGCCCGAAACATCAACTGCTTATTCCTCTCCATATATACTGCTTGACTTACAGAGTTTCTTGAGCAATTTGTATATATTGTTCTGGATTTCCAGAAGGTGCAGAGTTTTTTGTGTTCAGGATTTGGGCATTTGTAGTCACACATGAGGCTGCTCAGTAAGATATTAGTCCATGGTATTACGAGAAAGGTATCAGCAAGGATAGAAGATTGGCTCACCGGCAGGAAGCAAAGAGTTGGAATAGAGGGAGCCTTTTTTGGTTGGCTACTGGTGACTAGTGGTGTCTGCAGGTGTTGGATGCTGGTACTGCCTCTTATCACATTATATGTCAATGATTTGGATGACAGAATTGATGGTCTTGTGGCCATGTCTGAGGATGATGCAAAGATAGGTGGATGGGCATGTAGTGTCGAGGAAGTGGAAAGGCTGCAGAAGGGCTTAGACAGATTGAGAGAATGGGCAAAAAGGGGGCAAATAAATATAGTAGAGGTAAGTGTATGATTGTGCACTTTAATACAAGTAATAAAGACATATACTACTTTCTAAATGGAGAGAAAGTTCAAAGAATTAGAGGTGCAAGAAAACTGGTGAGTCCTCACCCAGGATTCCCTAGAGGTTAACTTATAGGTTAAATCGGTAGTAGGGAAGGCAAATGCAATGATAGCATTCATTTCAAGAGGACTAGGATATGAAAGTAAGGATGTAATGCTGAGGCTTTATAAGACATTGAGCAGACCACACTAGGAGTATCGTGGTGAGTTCTGGGCCCCTTATCTAAGAAAAAGTGTTGGCATTGGAGAGGGTTGAGAGGAGTTCATGAAAATTATTCCAGGAATGAAAGGGTTACCATATGAGGACCGATTGATGGCTCTGAGCTTGTACACATTGGGATTCAGGAAAATGAGGGGGATCTCACTGAGATTTGTTGAATATTGAAAGGCCTAGATAGAGTGGTTGTGGAGAGGATATTTCTTATAGTTAGGGAGTCTAGGACCGGATGGCACACACCCAGAAGAGATGGACGTCCATTTAAAACAGAGATGAGGAGAAATTCTTTAGTCAAAGGGCAGTGAATTGATTGCCATAGATGGCTGTAGAGGCCAAGTCATTGAGTATATTTAAGTTGAAACCTGATGGGTTCTTGATTGGTCAGGGCACCTCAGTGATTACAGGGAGAAGGCAGGAGAGTGGAGTTGAAAGGGATAATAAATGAACCACGATGGAATGGCAGAGCCAAGTTAATGAACAGAATGATCTAATTCTGCTCCTATGCCTTATGGTCCTTTGAAGCTCAATTATGCTTCGTTCTTTGTGAGTGATGTCCACTAATAAGGAGCACTATGTTTGGATATTGGATCTCAGGATTGACTTATTTGTTCCCAAGTTTATTCTTGATGACTTTGGAGCCAGAATTCTAACAGATTTGTGCTGTCCCTAGGTATCCTGATGGATTTGTGCAGCTCATCGGCACCAAGCTTTACTGCTAATTTCTTTGATGCATGTCAGGACTTGCCTTGTCATCCTGAGGATTGCACAGGATTGCATCACTGGAAATGACAGCATTACCTTTTCTACTTCAAAGTGCCGAAGCTGAGCTCAATCCCAAAAGTGCCCGACTACGAGATATAAACACGGATAAACACAGGAGGCCCTGCTGCTGCTGGAAATCTTGAGCAACTCACACAAAACGCTGGAGGAACTCAGCAATTCAGGCAGCATCGATGGAAGGTAGTAAACAGTTTTGGGCCAAGACTCTTAATCAGAAAGAAATTGTAATCTTTTCATTCTCTCTTTGATCGCATAAATCATTTTTAAGTCTTTTTGGTTGCTTTGGTGTAATTTTCCCTAAATGTCGCAAAATTACTTTGCAATCTCCAAGATTTTAGGTGTGAACTTGGTGTTAATGGAATCACAGCATAATAAGAGTATGGTCCATAGATTTGCCAATAATCCTGGGCTACTACAGTTCCCTTGAATAGGCCATTCTAGGGACTGTACACTAGATTATGAAAAATAATATTCAATGGTTTATGACAACATTTTTGGAGCAGGGGTTCCCAACCTGGGGTCCATGGACCCCTTGCTTAATGGTATTGGCCCATGGCATAAGAAGGTTGGGAATCCTAGTCTTAGAATGACGTATTTGACATGTTTCTTGCTATTGTTTCCTAATGGAGGTTATACTTTTAATTATCAATTAGCGGCCTTACCTGAGCTAGCATGTCCACAGAAATGCTATTCTTCAGAATTATTGATATTAATTTCTTCTTGATATAACGAACAAAAGAGTTAAGAATAATGGAAAATGATTGATTCATTAATTCCACTTTACTTGGTAGATGTTGTTTTCATTGTAATTTTCTCTCAGGTTCCATGATAGGCATCAGAGCTTAGTGCAGTAATATTAAATTGGACATTATACCTCCATCCCCTTTCTCTTCTAAACAACAATTGAAGAATTTGCATGAAGTATTTACAAGCCATTAACATTTTCCCATATCATATTTATTAAAGGCTATGTTTCTTTCTCCATTAGTCTAGCTGTTCTTGAAACTCATCATTATCAATACTCCTGTAAATTAATTTCTATCTAAAGGGGAAGTATTTATTTTTGAAGTAATCATAGCATGCCTTTTATTGTGTCCTCCAGTAACATAGTTATTATAATACAGCCTTAATACACTTTCACGATGCAATATGAATGCGATGTATGAGCCAAAAGATGGTTTGATATTGAATCAATTCTATATAGATCACAATCAACTATATTAGCAAATAAGTCCATATGTGTTGTAGGAACAATAGGGAAATTCAAATAAAGGAAAGAGTCAGTAAGGGACAAAACCGGCAAATTTTACTGGAGAACCTGAGAGGGGAACTGAAACATATTTGGTCAGTAAAATATGACGAACTGCTATTAAAAAGACAATGCATAATAATAGATTAATTATAGATTGAAAGGAGAAAAATGACAACTAGTTACCAATCTACATACTTATCGGTGTAGAACAGCCAAAAAAAAATCAAATGCTTCTGCACTTCAGGGGTCTAAGTCCATTGCTCTCTCTGAGGTGTTGATCTTCAAGATTTATGGCTCAGAGAAAAGGAAGAAGTGGAGAAGACTTAAGAGTTGAGAAATCTGCACAATATATAACCCATCAATGTGTAATGAGTACAAATTCTGCTTTTAAAACATTGTAGGATTACTGTGTAGCTGTTGAGAGCAATTCTCAAAGGTTATAAAAACATGTCAATCTCTATAAAACCCAAATCTTATCAATAAAATTAAACTGTGACTGAAACTAATGTTTCATAAAGTATCACTGCAAATACGGTGAAAGACGCATTTGCTGCAGTTAGCAGACCGATTCAGAGGTGTGCTCAGAGCACCCTCTTGTGGAAATTCTAAAATTTATTGAAGAATATAATTTTGTTTTTGGAAAGTCATTTGATCTGTTATATATTAAAGTATTTTGGACATTTTTATACGGTGGTTCTTTGATTTGATTGAACAAACCCCAGGCCTATATGTAGTACCTTCTTCTTTGACATTCCCTTGGGATTGAAAATAATATGCTTCCATATCAAATTTCAGGGCTCTAATTTGGCCAATGAGAGAACTGCTGGCTCTGCCGTAAGTGGAGCAGGAGGAGTATGGTGGGGTGAATAATTAGTGAGGTGGTGTGCTTCTTCCACCATTCACAATGGGCTTCTGTAAGCTGTTTGTGCATTGATTTCATGTTCTTAATACCATTCTGAATGTTCTTTCGCTTTGACACTCTTGAGCCAAGAGTCAGGAGGGGTGTCACAATTTTTTTTCCAGGAGGCTTTGAACACATTACTGAATCTTTTCCTGTGTCCAAGTGGTAAGCTCTTTCCAAGGCAGAACTCATATTATCTGTTACAGAAAGTCCTGTCCCATAGCGGGCTACGTTGGGACTGCTTCTTTTTGTGTTATCTATCAATGATTTGGACGACGAAGTTAGTAGCTTTGTGGCCAGGTTTGTGGATGGTACAAAGATAGCTGGAGGGGCAGGCAGTGTTGAGGAAGCAGGGAGGTGGCAGAAGGACTTGGGCAGATTAGGAGAATGGGCAAAGAAGTGGCAGATGGAATACAGTATCAGAAAGTGTACAGTCATGCACTTTGGTAGAAGCAATAAAAGCGTAGATTATTTTCTAAATGGAGAGAAAATTCAAAAATCTGAGGTGCAAAGGGACTTGGGAGTTCTTGTGCAGGATACCCTAAAGGTAAATTTGCAGGTTGAGTCAGTGGTGAGGAAGGCAAATGGAATGTTAGCATTCATTTTGAGAGGACTAGAATCTAAGACCATAAGACAGAGGAGCAGAATTAGGCCATTCAGCCCATTGAGTCTGCTCCGCCATTCCACCATGGCTGATCCCAGATCCCACTCAACTCCACACACCTGCCTTCTCACAATATCCTTTGATGCCTTGACTGATCAGGAAACGATCAACTTCTGCCTTAAATATATGCACAGACTTGGCCTCCGTGCAGACTGTGGCAGAGTATTCCGCAGGTTTACTACTCTCTGACTAAAAAATTCCTCCTTACCTCTGTTCTAAAGAACTACCCCTCAGTTTTGTGTCTGTGCCCTCTAGTTCTGCATACCCCCACCATAGACTAGATGGAGTGGATCTTCTTCACATCCGCCCCATCTAGTCCTTTCAACATTTGGTAGGTTTCAATGAGATATATGTTAATAGAACATAGAACATAGAAATCTACAGCACATTACAGGCCCTTCGGCCAACCAAGTAAGCTACTCTAGAAACTGCCTAGAATTTCCCTAGTGCATAGCCCTCTATTTTTCTAAGCTCCTTGTTAACTCCTTCATTCCCGGACTCTTGCCTCTCTCTAATGATAACATATCCTTTCTGAGACATGGGGCCCAAAACTGTTGATAATACTCCAAGTGTGACCTGACTAGTGTCTTATAAATGCTCAGCATTATCTCCTTGCTTTTATATTCTATTCCCCTTGAAATAAATGCCAACATTGCATTTGCCTTCTTTACCATAGACTCAAACTATAAATTAACCTTCTGGGAGTCTTGCACAAGGATTCTTCACTGCTGACATTTGAGTCTTCTCCCCATTTAGATAATAGTCTGCACTATTGTTCCTTTTACCAAAAATGTATTATCATACATTTCCCAACACTGTATTCCATCTGCCACTTTTTGCCCATTCTTCCAATTTGTCTAAGTCCTACTGCAATCACATTGCTTCCTCAGCATTAACTACCCTCCATCTATAAAAGCAAGGATGTAATATTGTGGCTTTATAAGGCACTGGTAAGACCTCACTTGGAGTATTATGAGCAGTTTTGGGCCCCTTATATTTCAAGATATGCTGGAACTGGAGAGGGTTCAAAGAAGGTTCACGATAATTACTCTAGGATTGAAAGGGTTACCCCATTGGAGGACTGATTGATGGCGCAAGGCCTGTACTCACTGAACTAGAGGAATGTGGAGGGTTCTCATTGAAACCTTTTGAATGGTTAAAGGCTTCGATAGAGTGGATGTGGAGAGGATATTTTCTATGGTGGGGGAGTCTAGGACCAAAGGGCACAGTTTTAGAATAGAGGGACGTCCATTTAGAATGGAGATGAGGAGGAACTTCTTTAGCCAAAAAGTGATAAATCTGTGGAATTTGTGGCCACGCGTGGCTATGGAGGCCAGGTCACTGAGTAAGGCAGAGGGTGATAGATTCTTGATTAGTCAGGGCTTGAAAGGATATAAGGAGAAGGAAGGAGATTGGTGCTGAGAGGGAAATGGATCAGTCTTGCTAAAATCACAGAGCAGACTCAATGGACCAAATGGCCAAATTCTGTTCCTATATCTTATGGGCTTATAGTCTAAATCTGGTACCAAGCTTATGAACAATGTGGATGATTGAGTTTAACAAGGACCTCATTTTTGGGATGTTGACTTAAAGGTTAAATAAAAGTTAAGATAAAGATTAGCCTTATCTTTTACATCTACATTGAAAGATCAAAACATATAGTGAGATGCATTGTTTGAGTCAACAACCAATACAGTCCGGGGGCAGCCTACAAATATCACTATGTTGCCAGCGCTAACATAACATGCCCACAACTTACTAACCTGTAAGTCTTAGGAATGTGGGAGGAAACCAGAGCACCTGGAGGAAACTCACACAGTCACAGTTAGAGCGGACAGAATCTTTACAGACAAGTAACAGGAATAGACCTCTATTGCTGGCGCTAAGGCATTATAGCCATGCCAGTATGCCACCCGAGGAGATGACATTTATGATAGTTTGCTTATTGTGTCATGAATTTGTAAGATTAATGGGAAATTGTTGTTGTCTATACACTAAAAATCCAATCTTTCTGGAAATAATCTCTGCTCAGAGAGTCATAGAATCATATAGTAGAGGAATAAGTTATTTGGCCCATCATATTCATGCTGACCATTAAGTACCTATCAATGCTAATCCCATTTAACAATACTTGGTAAATGTCCCTCTATACCAGGAGTTCCCAACCTGAGATCTACAGACCTCTCAGTAAATCGTATAAAAGAAGGTTGGGAATCCCTGTTACCTTCCCATCCAGGTACTTTTGAAAGTTGTGGTAGTCTTTACCACCACCTCCTTCTCAGGCCCCCTAGGTCTGAGTCGAAGTAGTAGTAGTAGTAGTCCTTTTCAGGCATGTGATCTAGAGTGAAAACTCCCTCTGGTTAAAAAATGTTTCCTCAGATGCCCTCGAGCCTTCTTATTCCTTGGGTTAAACTTATGGCCCCTGGTTTTAGACATAACTGTTATAGGGAAAAGTTTCTCACTATCCACCCCACCTCCAGCCCTCAAAATGTTGGATACCTTGACTGGGATCCCACTCAGGCTTCTCCACTCCAAGAAAACAAACACAGCCTAATCTAGTTTCTCCTTATGAGAACATCCCACCCTCTCACTTACTTTCTTACTGCCCATTACATCGCTGGAGTTTAGGGCAGCAATGAAGGTCTTCCACCTCTCTCTGTATGGAAGGGTTCGTCATTGCTGTTTCTGTAACAATTGATATTTTGACCAGCCAGGGTTGTTAACCCTCAAACCTGGAGGACCAGTGGACCACTCTGAGTCAGGCCTCTACCCTTTGACCTGTTTGGCACGGGTGACCCTACCTAGAGCCAAACCCTGACTCCAGCCAACATAGCTCTCCAGGTCATTGAGGCACACAAGCCTCCAAACCCTACGACAAGGCTGTGGTCCTCTTGGAGGTTCCAACCTCTCAGGTGCATTCATATCCTCCGTATTCTGTGGCGACTGGAATGACACACAATACTCAACTTGCAGCTAACTGAAGTTTCATAAAGTTGTACCAGGACCTTCATGCTCTTGAATCCTATGGCAGCATTCCAAAAGCCTTATCACTGCTTTATCCATCTGTTCATTCCTGTTTAACTAAAGACTATGTTGAGGCAACAGAAAGTGACTGATGCTAAAGCTTGGCAGGACAATATTATTCATTTTGCTTTTCTATTTCCTCCTGAAGGTGAAGAGTCAATTTAATGCAAAACAACAGAACATAATTTAATCTAATTACTTGCAGTGTTACCTTTCATATCACCCTACAATATATGTAACAATGGTACACCTCCCTTACAATAACTGATCATTGATCATATAAGATTAATTTTGTTTTATAGACCATGCATTTGCAAAATTATTTACACAAAATTATGGAAGGGTTACTGTTATTATTCAATCAGTTTTATCTGGTTTGATGTGGAACAAGGAAAATTTTAAAAACAAGAGAAAATCTGCAGAATCAGGAAATCAAAGTAATACACACAAAATGCTGGAGGAACTCAGCAGGCCAGGCAGCATCGATGGAAAAGAGCAGACAGTCAATGTTTTGGGTCGAGACCCTTCATTAGGGTTAACACTGAATATTAATTAATGCTGATTCAACACTACAGACCACTGGAAATAATAGATCATCTCAGTACTTTTATTGCATTTGGGGGGAGGGTGGAAATTACATTAATTCAATGTAATTTACATGTAATTTATGCATTCTAGAGAGTCCATTCTCTCTATGATACTTGAGTCCACTCTTCCACCTCTGCCAGTATTATTCCTCATGCCAGCATGCCACTAGAGGAGATGCAACACTTTTACCCTTACACCCACGACTATGTGGTTAGGCACAGCTCAGACACCCTCTACAAATTTTCCAATGACACAACACTGTCGGCAGACTTTCAGATGGTGGTGAGGGGGCATATAGGAGCAAGATATATCAGCTGGTTGAGTGGTGTCGCAACAGCAGCCTTGCACTTTACATCAGTAAGATCAAGAAATTGATTGTGGACTTCAGGAAAGGGAAGTCGAAGGAACACTCACCAGTTGTCACTGAAAGATCAGTAGTGCATGGTGTGTGTAGTGTCAAAGTTCCTGGGTATCAACATCTCTGAGGATCTATCCTGGGCCCAACGTATTGACGTGAAGTCACGACAGCGGCAATATTTCATTGGAAGATTGAGGAGACTTGGAATATCAACAAAAACACTCGCAAATTTCTACAGATGCACCATGGAGGACAGTCTAACTGTTTGCATCACTGTCTGGTACGGAGGCTGCAGCAAAGCAACAAATTTCATGAAATGTGCTGGTGATATTAAACCTGATTTTGATTTCTCTCAAACAACAGGAATTCTGCAGATGCTGGAAATTCAAGCAACACACATCAAAGTTGCTGGTGAATGCAGCAGGCCAGGCAGCATCTGTAGGAAGAGGTGCAGTCGACGTTTCAGGCCAAGACCCTTCGTTAGTCCTGACGAAGGGTCTCGGCCTGAAACGTCGACTGCACCTCTTCCTACAGATGCTGCCTGGCCTGCTGCGTTCACCAGCAACTTTGATGTGTGTTTTGATTTCTCTCCTCCTCTCTTTTGCTCTTTTAGATTTCACTCAACTGAAACATCTTTATGAAAGCCCAAAGTTTTCTTTACCATTTTAATGCATTTGTTAACTGAAGTGTGAATATTTCATAATGGTAAACTGGAGGAGTATTGCTATTCTTTCATAGGTTGTGGGTGTTTGCTGATAAAGCTAGTGTTTATACAGTGGCATGCAAATGTTTGGGCACCCGGGTCAAAATTTCAGTGACTGTGAACAGCTAAGCAAGTAAAGATGAACTGATTTCCAAAAGGCATAAAGTTAAAGATGACACATTTCTTTAATATTTTAAGCAAGAAAACTTTTTTATTTCCATTTTTTACAGTTTCCAAATAACAAAAAAGGAAAAGGGCCCGAAGCAGACGTTTGGGCACCCTGCATTGCAGTACTTAGTAACACCCCCTTTGGCAAGTACTGTATCACAGCTTGTAAACGCTTCCTGTAGCCAGCTAGGAGTCTTTCAATTCTTGTTTGGGGGATTTTCGCCATTCTTCCTTGCAAAAGGCTTCTAGCTCTGTGAGATTCTTGGGCTGTCTTGCATGCACTGCTCTTTTGAGGTCTATCCACAGATTCTCGATGATGTTTAGGTCAGGAGACTGTGAGGGCCACGGCAAAACCTTCAGTTTGTGCCTCTTGAGGTAGTCCATTGTGGATTTTGAGGTGTGTTTAGGTTCATTATCCTTTTGTAGAAGCCATCCTCTTTTCATCTTCGGCTTTTTTACAGATGGTGTGATGTTTGCTTCCAGAATTTGTTGGTATTTAATTGAGTCATTCTTCCCTCTACCAGTAAATGTTCCCCATGCCACTGGCTGCAACACAAGCCCAAAGCATGATCGATCCACCCCCCTGCATAACAGTTGGAGAGGGGTTCTTTTCATGAAATTCTGCACCCTTTTTTCTCCAAACATACCTTTGCTCATTGCGGCCAAAAAGTTCTATTTTAACTTCATCAGTTCACAGGGCTTGTTTTCAAAGTGCATCAGGCTTGTTTAGATGTTCCTTTCAACCTTATGAATAGAACTTACACCTTACACCTCCTTTGGTGGAGACGTATCTCCACCCTACCACCCAATATTCCTCATTCTTAGGATTCCTTACCTAAAAGCATTGAGGAAGTCCCTTGAGTCCAAGATGGAAGATAACCACCACATTTTCAAGGGAAATTAAAAATAGACAACCCTAAGATCCTGTAAATGAATCAATTAAAATTTGCCTTGCCGTTGCTAATCAGTATCATTCCAGACTGCTGTCACTTGTGACAGGGTGATCTGTAGTCTCCTCCATTGCATTGAGTGGATCATTTACCAGTCCGGCCAAAGTCACTGGAGGTAATCGTAGATCAGGCAAAATCTTCGGGATTGGTCACTGGCCAACAGCTGTTGGCTTATGACTTTTAAATTTGATAGGGCAGAGATATCATGATTTGTGGTCAAGCAGTGAGAGTAGAAAGGTAATATGGCCTTAGTTCCTGGACCAGATTGAGATGATAGATTAATTGTTTCTTTGAACAAAAAAGTAGGACTTTTTTTACGAGTAATTACTTTAAATAAGGATTCAAGTTCCTTTTTATCCGTAAAATTAATTGGGACATTGTGTGACCTGGAAACTTTGCACTTGGTGATCCCAGTTTAATTACTGTTATTATCATTCCAGATGGTACAAATGACTAGCTTTGGGGAGTCTTTGAGGCTGTTTTAATCAGTTGATGCCATCCATTTTAGAGGTGGTAAAACACAATAGATGTAATGCATTGGTGGAAGACAGCAATTAAATTTTTGAGGTCTTGGTCAAGTGGATTGCTTTGTCTTGAATGAACTTGTGCTCCTTCAATACATTTTGCGCTGCAGTGATTCAGACAAATACAGAAGCTTACCTGCATGGTTGGAGCTGCAGTTTTCTAGGTGAGTGGAAAACCTCTCTTCCACTTTCAATTAATTACACCTCATATATTTTGGAAAGGCTTTGCAAAGTCAGAAGTTAAGGGTTTAATTGCAAAATATTCAGCTTCCAATATGTTCTTTCACCCACAAAAATATAATCAGAGCTCCATATCAGTTTCTTGGCAATAATGACCCATTAATGCCAATTACTTTCAAGAGCAGATGGTTACAGTTCTTCCTACTGGAGATATCCTTCCATAAGATATAGGAGGATAATTAGGCTAATTGGCCCATCAAGTCTGCTCCACCATTACATCATGGCTGATCAATTTTCCTCTCAGCCTCAATTTCCTGCCACCACCCCCCTCGTACACCCCCCATATCCCTTCATGCCCCGACCAATCAAAAAAACTATCAACCTTTACCTTAGATATACCTAATGACTTGGCATCCACAGCTGCCTGTGGCAGCGAATTCCACAGAATCACCATTCTCTGGTTAAAGAAATTCTTCCTCATCTCCATTCTAAAAGGATGTCCCTCGATTCAGAGGCTGTGTCCTCTGATCTTAGACTCTCCCTCCTTCTTTGCACTTCTGTGCTTCAGCAAGTCAAATATCAACTTTTCAAATATTGTCCCGACCTGACTGATTTTCTTTTACCTTGTTCTGCAAGTACCTCCAACTTTAGCTGCATTAGTGAGGGTGTAACAGTAACTCTCTCTGGAGGGGAGTGCAGTGTGTCCACAAACTGTTCTAGATATCTGGAATGCCAATTAAGGATTCCTGTTACTTTTTCTACAATGTCCCTTGTAGCTCCATCGCTCCCATTGTAAATTTTCTCAGCAGCTCCCTTGTCCCCCAAGAGACTTTCAGTGTGATAGAGTAGCTGGAATATGGTGAATGCAAGCAGTCCGATCAAGAATGAACAAGTCTTCCACATATCCTGTTGGTCATTGCCAAGCAACAAGGAAACGTCATAGAAGTTACACACAGTGAGTGATAATGCTTTTTTATTGTAAAAGTTCTACAGTCCTATGCTTACGCTTAATCCCCCATTGCCTTTGGCCTGTCTGGGAAGTGCTCAGACTGGGCACACCCCTGTGCTCATGTGACCTGTTGCTCCTTTTTTTAAAGACAAAGATGAATCAAAGTTCAAGGTAATTTTTTTTATTAAATACGTACTTTAATAATATTCGTGAATGTATATGTTACAATATACTGCTTTGAGGTACATTTTCTTGCAGGCATTCATAGTAGAGTAAAGATATAAATAGAATCAAGGATAGGCAACACACAAAGACTGACAAACAAACAGTGCAAAACAAGATAAACTGTGCAAACAAAAAATAATAATAATAATAATAATAAAGGCTATTCAGAACGACTGACAAGATTCTGTAATTCTAATACAAGCCTGGCAGGAAAGCAGAAATTCTTCATGTTGTTATATTGACTTCCAAAAAGGATTTGACTCTGTCCCCCACTCATGGTTAATAGAAGATCTTAATATATAGAAACTACACCCAATACATCTAGAATTCCTACACCATTGGCTTACCCTAATCACCCTATCTATTAACGACCAAAAAAGAGCAAACACCGTTATCAAAATAAACCAAAGCATTTTTTAGGGTGACTCTCTAAGCCGCCTATGGTTTTGGCTAGCTTTAAACCCACTCAACGTCGACAAGGAGGCGTTGAAGACCCAGAGTTGGAGACCTCTTTGCAGAAACAGAAGGGACTCCTGTGGCAATATAGGACAAAAAATATCAAAAATACATAATAAAAGACCAACAAATTCAAGATGATAAATGCAGAAAATGCCAAGAGAAACCAGAAACAATCCAACACATGACAGGATTCTGCAGCAGTTTAACTCAATCTGATTACTTACACAGGCACAATCATGTGGTAAGCATCTTTCACCAAAATCTTGCTTTAAAATACAAACTCATAAAAGGCATATTATACTATAGATACAAGCCTGGTCCAGTTTTAGTGTCAGAGTCCAACAAACTATATTACTATCAATCCATTATTACAGATAGGACAACCCATAATAACTGTATGGGTATAATAAAACAAGATAAACAGTCAAGAACAAATTACTTAATAGATATAGCCATTCCAAACACACATAACATACAGAAATCATTAAGTGAAAAACACTCGAAAAATGCTGAATTAAAAGAGGAAATTGAAAGACTATGGAACATGAACAGGGTAAACATTGTCCCAATAGTAACTGGTGTCATGCCAAAGTCACTACATGATAGCATTAAACAATTAGAGCTACACAGCAATATTTACGTAAATCTTCAGAAATCCACACTTAAATAGTCCGAAAGTTCCTAGTGATTGAGAAAACAGTATGCTTAGCTATGCCCATACCTCAGATTTTACCAGTTTGAGCTGAGAAAAAAAAATTAAAAAACATTAATAATAAAGACTGATAACATGAGTTGTAGAGTCCTTGTAAGTTGGTCAATAGGTGGTGGAATCTATTCAGAGTTGAGGTGAGTGATGTTATCCACACTGGTTTGGAAGCCTGATTGTTGAAGGGTAATAACAGTTCCTGAATCTGGTAGTAGGGGAGCCTCCTCCCTGACAGCAGCAGTGAGAAGAGAGCATGGCTAGGGGGTGGTGGTCATTGCTGATGTGTCTTGGCTGAAACACTGACTGCTTATTTATTTCCATGGACGCTGCCACCTGCTGAGCTCCTCCAGCATTGTGTGTGTGTGTGTGTGTGTGTGTGTGTGTTTCTGTGTGTGTGCGTGTGTGCGTTTCTGTGTGTGTGTGTGTGTGTGTGTGTGTGTGTGTGTGTGTGTGTGTGTGTGTTACTCTGGATTTTCAGCATCTGCAGAATGTCTTATGCCTTGATGATGGATGCTACTGTCTTGTGGTACCCTTCCAGGAGATGTGACAATGGCGAGGAGGGATTTTCCTGTGATGGACAATGCTCTACCCTTCACTTTTTTGTGGGCTTTTCCAATGTTGGGCATTGGTGTTTCCGTACCAGGCTGCGATGCAACCAGTCAGGATTATCTCCACTGTGCATCTACAGTATGGATGTTTGTCAAAGTTTGAGATGACATGCCAAATGTTCGCAAATTTCTAAGCCAGTAAAGGTGCTGCTGTGCCTTATTTATTGTGGCACGCACTTACTGGTCTAAGGACAGAACCTCTGATATGATAACACCGAGGAATTTCCATTGCCTTGGTAAGCAAGTCTCAGAGAAGTCAGAATTACACTGGTGAGCACAAAAAAAGTGAAGATTCATTGGAAAATAGTGGATTATTTGTTTATAATTGCCCTTTCCTGCCATTGGGTAGTACAAGTTGAAATAAAAGCAGAGACAGAATTACAACTATAGAGAAAATGTGTTGCAGCTGTAGATGTAACAGGACAGCTGTGAATATAACAGGAGAGTGTGCTGATGTTCTGCCTGGCTGTATCTTTCACTTCCTCTGAATTTTGCACTGCTTTGCTAATACCAACCCATCTGTGGGTAGCTAGATCCTAACTGATGAATACTTCCAGGATCATTAAAGCTTTGGCAGAGCACAGCACCACCTAGTGGTGGTTAAGTGTGTGAAAGTTTTAAAATTAAAATCCTTGCTTTATGAAATTACCTTTATTCAACAAAAAAACAGAAGAAGAGAATCATAGAAAAATTGCCGTACAAATGGAGGCTATTTGGTCCATCGCAGCCAGGCCATTCCAAAGAGATTTCTAACCTAACCCCACCTCTAGAACAAGAACTTTGCTCCTGAATGTTATAGTTCTTCAAACACACATGGCGGCATTTCCTAAATATGTTGGAGGTTTTTGCCTCTTAGATCCTCGCTGGCAGAGAGCTCCAGACCCCTATTATTCCTCATTTCTACTCTAATACTTATATCAATAATTTTTAATATGTGCTTTCTCGTTTTTGACCCTTCAGCTAATGGAGAAGTTTTTTCCTATTTACTCAGTCCAGACCACTCAGCACTAGTTTTCTCACAACAACAGTGAAAGCCAGGGATATTCTACAGAGATTCTTTTCTTCCTTTCTCATCTGAGTGACTCAGCACAGTAAAAGGCGCCATTATAAACCTGGCAACTATCATTTATATTCCAGAAGGTTCTTTAGTGACAGGGCTCAAGGAAAAGAGTGGGCTTCAAACAAAAGATGAATTGTGTTAAGATCATAATAAAATCTAAAGCATTTTTCTCAGAGCAAGCTAATTTGACTATGATTTCATGTCTTATTCCTTTTTGTAAATATGAATAATGCACCTATAATTCTATAGATTGCTGAATCCTCGATCTCTTGCCAATTTAAATGACTATCCTGGCATGAACCTACAAATAATATTGCATTTTTAATAAGTGCTTTTTCTGCTTTATCTGCATTCTATAATGATTCTTTAAATTCTCCTCAACTTTTATATTTTGTTTTATATTTTGACTTCATATATCTTTACATCTTGGTTACTTAAGGCTGTCATAGACGAAGGTGGTAGAGGAGATAAGCTCCAACTACCTATTAAATGTTCCCGCAACACACATAAAAGTTGCTGGTGAACGCAGCAGGCCGGGCAGCATCTCTAGGAAGAGGTTCTGCCTGGCCTGCTGCGTTCACCAGCAACTTTTATGTGTGTTGCTTGAATTTCCAGCATCTGCAGAATTCCTGTTGTTTGCATTATTAAATGTTCCCAATGGTGTGCATCTCAAATAGCCTCTGACAACTAAGACCAGCTCCTGGCCTTCACGTGTGGCTTAGCTACTAAGCCTGGCAAAACCGTTTCTACTGACGAGAGAAGCGGAAAAGGCAAGTTACTGGTACCTTAAAAATCAGTCACTTCAGGCAAATAGTCATAGTCATAGTCATACTTGATGGATCCTGAGCGAAATTTGGTAATTTCCATGGGGCTTGGTAAAATGGGGCTTGGCAGCCATGTTTTGCAGCTCATCTACGAGAAGGAATTCTCTGATCTCAAACCTCCCCTGCCTTATGCAGTACCCACTCATGGGGAAGGCTTCCAGAGTAAACCCTGAGGAAAAATCTGTAGCTGGAGTCCCTAAGGCAGTCCCACATTGAGTTCAATGCTTGCTGACAACTCCTGCAACCCTGCTGGTGCCAAATTGTATCAATCTCTGCTGTTCCTTTGGATTCAGCAGCTGCATGGAATGGGGGAGCCTAATGCATGGGCAACAGCTTGCTCCTCATATTGTACTGCCCTGACTTGCATCATCCATGGTTGACCCTGACCATCACAGGGCCTCAAACATCTTTTTGAATATTTCTGTTTGCTGATTTTCACATCTATGTTGTGGTGTATTAAATTCTATAAAATATTGGATGACAGTCTGAACAACTCCAAGTGATACTTTAACTCTTTGTGAGCTCACAGCATGTAAGGTGTCAAGGTGTCTGTACTAGTTGAACACTGCAGATTTGTTAAGATGTAATGTTTGCTCCAGCAGCTGGAGTCTTCCTTGGCCTCAGGCACCAGTATCTTGAGAGCAAAAGACCAAAGAGTTTATCTCTCTTTGCTTGTCTCTCAGTGCTTGTGGAACACCCTATTTATCAGGGTGCATTTTGCTCGGTTCTTGGGACTTCACCTCAACCAAAGAATCGCAATCGAGCAGTGCCTAGGACCCAGATCCAGTTTGGAATTTGGAATTCCGCTAACAACAGTGGCAATCAAGTTGGAGACTAAGAACTGTGAGCCCTGAAATCTTCGTGGAAATCTTTCTAACTTACTACTAGCATTTTGTGTGGTTTATTTGTGCTGTCTATCTTACGACAATAATTAAGGCCTGACTGTTGTGCTTGTACACTTCTTACCACGTCTCCTGGACACTCGAATTGGTTTGGCTCCGACCAAACCAGCCCATTACAACATTTATCCATTGCAAATCAAGGTTTACCACATTTATTCTTTTCTGGTTTGCCATGCCAAGAACTCGTTTAGGTGGTGAAACAAAATGAAACAATAAGGGTTGCAGCTGGTAGAGAGCGAGTGGTTGTCGGAGAATTACAGTTAAAGTATGTGGCAACACAAAATATGTGGGGTGGTGGGATTAGAGTCAATCAAGGAAGTGGTGGGGTGTGGAAAATGGAAATGGAAAACAGGAACAGGAACAGGAATAGGAGGCAATGAATCAGAATCAGGTTATTATCACTGATATGTGTCATAAAACTTAGTAGTACAGTGCAATGCAAAAGAATTACTGTAAGCAATATTAAAAATCAATAAATGGCGCAGATAGAGAGCAAAGGATTGAGATAGTTTTCATGCATTCATTGACTGTTCAGAAACCTAATGGCAGAGCGGAAGAAGCTGTTCCTAAACTGCTGAGTGTGCATCTTCAGACTCCTCGACTTCCTTCCTGATTGATGGCGGTGACGAGGAAAGGACACATACTGATGATGAGCGTCATTAATAATGGATTCAACCTTTCTGAGGCTTCACTTTTTGAAGATTCCCTCAGTGGTGGAGAGGCTGGTGTCCACGATGGAACTGGCTGAGTCTATAACCCTCCATAGCAGGGTCAACAGACCTCTTGCTTAATGGTGTTGGTCCACGGCATAAAAATAGCTTTGAACCTCTGCTCTACAGCTTTTTGCAATTCTGTGCATTAGAGCCTCCACACACAGTGGCAATGCAACCAGTCAAAATGCTCCCCACAGTACATCAGTAGAAATTTGCTAGAGTCTTTGGCGACATTACAAATCTCCTGAAACTCCTAATGAAATATAGCTGCTGACATACCCAGGGATCCTGTGAGAAGATGATGCCAGAGAACTTAAAACTGTTCACCCTTTTAACTACTCAGCCCTCGATGAAGACTGGTGCATGTTCCCCTGTCTTCCTTTCCCGGTCCCCCATCAATTTCTTGGTCTTACTGACACTGAGTGTGAGCTTGTATTGCCATACCACTCAATGAAGATAATTAGTGCTCTGGGATGAAGTTAGAATTTGGGATTATGAATATTTAAAAGGTGGACATTTTTTAAAGCTCAGTTGAAGACCCAAGTTTTGAGTTCTATGGAAATAGAGAAGTGCAGAGATTTAAGATGGGAACTGCCAAAGTAGGATCAACATGATTGAGGAATTTAATACAACAGCAGCTCAAAGACATGCAGAATAAAAAGGTTATTTGGAAAAGATACTGAGAGATCTAGGTGATCACAAATGAAGGAATTATCATGGTTTTACGCTCCCAACGCAAGACTAGAAACCAGAAAAATGTGAGGAACAGGCTCTTGGAAAACATGAACACATGGTTCTGCGGATGCTGGAAATAATAATAATGTTGGCGTGTGGCCAAGTGGTTAAGGCATTCGTCTAGTGATTTGAAGGTCGCTAGTTCGAGCCTTGGCTGAGGCAGCGTGTGTGTCCTTGAGCAAGGCACTTAACCACACATTGCTCTGCGACCACACCGGTGCCAAGCTGTATGGGTCCTAATACCCTTCCCTTGGACAACATCGGTGGTGTGGAGAGGGGAGACTTGCAGCATGGGCAACTGCCGGTCTTCCATACAACCTTGCCCAGGCCTGCGCCCTGGAAACCTTCCAAGGGGCAAATCCATGGTCTCATGAGACTAACAGATGCCTATATATATACTTTATTGATCTCAAGTGGCAAACTCTTTCGTTAAAGCAGCAACATTTAAAAACAGACTTGGCAGTGTGCAGACTTAACTAATAAAGTACAGAATAATAATAAAAACAGTAATAATTTACCAATGTGCAATAATAATGCACAAAATAATAAAACAGAGACTATAATAAATCCAGAGTAACACACGGATAAGATGCTGGAGGAACTCAGAAGCATCTATGGGGCGACTCTTCATCAGGATCTAGGGTATCGGCCCAAAACGTCGATTTAGCGACTGTCTGACCCGTTGAGTTCCTCCAGCGTTTCTATGTGTAGTACTCATGGATTGCAGCCACTTCGCTCGGCGTTGAGGGAACTCATCCCGACCCCGCCAGCATTCATGGCAGGGTTCAATTACATCTTAACTGTCCAGCCTCAAGTTCCCGGAGACTGGAATCACGCACACGCAACTGCCCCCGTATTGAACAGTAACTGCAGGGAGGCGAGCGCCGCGGCGCGCCGCTCGGACCCGGAAGCGCGTGCCACGCCGCTGGTCGGGAGCGCGCAAGCGGAAGCGGGGTGCGAGTAAACAAGCTGTCAATCCCGAGGTGAGGTTGGGAATCGCAGCGCAGGCAGCCGGAGCCGGAGTCCGAGCCGGGGGGACGGAGCGATGGGCGCCGCTCTCGGGGCTTGTTCTTTAGCCAGCTGGGTAGGTATATAGATCCGGGGAAATGTCGGTTTACGTGTGCAGCAAACGGCCGGAGACGAATTGTGTCCCCGTCAGAACCGTGCGAACAAAGGCTCACATCGACACGGGTTCGGGTTCGGGACCGGGACCCACTGTTACCTTTGTTCTTTTCTGTGCCGGGTGGGGGGATTTCCGTTTTACCGTCGAGCGCTCACCGCCTTTTGTCTCCGCTGGTTCACGATGATAGTGGCTGGAGAGGCTGAAGGGATGAGTCATGGTGGTCGGGCCTTTAGAGAACGAGTGCTCGTTGCCGGCCGAGAACCACTCGCTGTTGTTTCTGCGCGTCTACATGGTCAAGCGTCCGAGGGCCCGGGCTGGAACCGATGCCGAACCGTAAATCAGCTTTATAGGTGGATGCGAGACAGGTCAATCTGTTCCTTTTTATCAAAAGGGGTTGCTCCGCAGCAAGCGTTATTTGCAGTAATAATTTACTGCGTGTCTGGGTGGGCGGCTGTTGAGATGGCTGTCTGGTTGTGTTAATTTTTTTTTCGTTTAGTTGATGCTGCGAATTTCTTCCGTTGTATATAAAGATTAAATCTGATGTGTATTACTTGATCTGCAGTGCAAACGCTAACAGAGGTAGATTGTATCCTGGTTTGCCTTTCATCTTGCCCTTTGTGGGACAAGCTGCAGTTACTGGGTGATAGGGCGAGAGAACGTATTGTAGAACTGGGGCGTGATGTTCTCGCTGGTTCACAGGTGCCGGCTGGGTGGCTCTTCTGGTTTATTTTCTCTGTAAGAAAACTATCATCCAACGTGTTGAAGCTGATGCACTAATTTGTTACCTGTTTGTATTCCATGGCACGTCGCAGTTTTCTTTAAACACATTCGTCACCTTGTGCGAGAGTTTTTCCCCAATGTGATTATTTCATCATTTTCCCAATGTGATTATTAACAGATTACAATAATTAGAATTATTGAACTTTTGTACTTCAAATCATGATTATATAGTTTATCAATCTATTCTTTTCTCTCCACACACACTATTCAAATACGTTTCTAAATTAAAATATAATATGGTTTCCTTTCCTCGCCAGTAATTCCAAATGAATCCATGTTGCATTTCATCCACCATTTTAGCACACAAGTATAAGAAGACATTATTAGTGTTCTCTGAGGGACTTAACTGATTTCCTAGGATTTCCCAAAATCCTAGTTTATTATTGAAGGTAACACAGTGAGAGTGTACATTTGGTAATTTGAGAACAATGTGACTGCCAAGAAGCCCAGAATGCATTCATGCTGTGTGTGCAGTTTGCCGTCCAGACACAACCTGGTTCATTGAATTTCATACCACCACACAAGATTACTGGTTTCAGTTGTTAATACCTAGTCCAGTGACTGAAAGTGTTAATCATTTAACACTTGAAGGTTTTTTTTCCATAAAATTCACATGAATTGTTGAAAAGCAATCTACATAAAGGTAACATACATAAACTGTTTTACATGTGTGGCTATATGGAAAGTAACAATGCAAAATGCTAGAGGAACTCAGCAGGTATAAAGAGCCGATGTTTCGGGCCAAGTCCTGATAAGGGGTCTTGGCCCAAATGTTCACTCTTTATTCCTCTCCATAGATTCCACCTGATTTAATGAGTTCCTTCAACATTTTGCATGTGTTACTTCGGATTTCCAGCATCTACAGAATCTCTTGTGGCTTTCTCGTTTTATTAGTTCATTCCTTATTCTTTGCAGATACCGTGTTTATGTGGCAGTGCACCATGCCTTCTTTGCGGATGCTGCCCCAGTGGGAAGAACTCAACAGTGACTCGCCTGATTTTTGCATTCTTTCTGCTGCTCGGAGTGGGAGTGGCTTGTATCATGTTAATGCCAGGAATGGAAGAGCAGCTCAAGAAGGTTGAGTATCTGTTGGCCATCTGGTATCGCTCAGTGTACTAGTGCAAGGCACAAGTGCATCTTTGTATTTTAAATGCCAGTGTGGCAAAAATGTGCAGATGGCTCACACAGGGAGTATTGGGTCTAATGAATTCATGCATTTACAGGAATGCTAGTTGAGTAAGCAAGGGAGAAAGGGTTAGAGGATCATTATTACAGAAGGATGGGAGGAGGCCAAGGCATATAAATAACCCTCAAAGCAGTTAGTCACAAGGCATGTTTCTGTGGAGTTTGCTCCAGGTAGTTGTTTTATAATTTAGAAAGTTTTTTCCCACTTTTCAACATTTTTTTTCATTTGACTAAATTCACTTTTAACAATTGAACTAAAATGTTTAGCCTCATGAATCCATGGTGGTACTGGTGGTTGTCACCAGAAGCTTGCTTGGGAATTTGTGGAATAGCTCAAGCAAGAACTCAGTAACTGGGTTTGCCGGATCCTTCCATGCATTAAAACATCTGGGATGAACTATTGGATATATTGTTTCTGCTTTCCCAATTATCCCTCTGACACCAAACGGGGATATTATTGTGCTGTGGGGCGGTGTCAAGGCTAAAGTATATCTGCAGTGGGAAATTCAGCATGCCAGGTCATTGGTGGATATAGCTGGCGGGGGTAACATAAGGCATGATGCATCTGGATCATGGTGCGTAGTGGAAGGGTTCCGGCCCGGAACGTTGACTGATCGTTTCCACGGATGCTGCCCGACCTGCTGAGTACCTCCAGCGTGTTGTGAGTGGTTTTTTAAATTTCGTTTGCAACTTTCTTGTATTTAAATGATGAGTAATTTTAATTTCTCCTATTTCCCCATTTCCTATGCAGATTCCTGGGTTTTGTGATGGTGGAATGGGCACCACCGTCCCTGGTATCCATGGACAGGTGAACTGTGACGTGCTGGTTGGATACAAGGCAGTGTACAGGGTTTGCTTTGGCATGGCAATGTTCTTCCTTCTGTTTTCCTTGCTGATGATTAAAGTGAAGAGCAGCCAGGATCCACGGGCTGCAGTACACAATGGGTAATAGATTTCATTCTGGTTATAAGTGGGAGAGGGAGGGTAAGTTACCAGCAACTTTAGCTCCATGTGACAATTAGATAATCAGCTATAAGTGTACTGTGTAATTGCTGGTGTTGTGGGAGTAAGTTTAAAGCTGCCTACTTATCTACTCAGCCAATTTTTGAGAATTTTTTTATTCACTATGAATCACTTCCAAGGTTGCACCAGAAAGATCTGCTGCTAAGTGATACACTCATGGGTTCTATTAATGCTTACTGTAAAGCTGAGTGTAAAAAAAAATTGGAACAATGATTTTTAAGGCATTTCTGATTAAATTACCTTAAGTACGAAGATGATTGGAATAAGGATCAACTTTATTTTTCAGATACATTTACATGTGTTAAGAATTTGCTGTGGTGTGTTGCTGTGGTGATATGCAACAAAAAAATCAGCTTTCAACAATTATAACAAATAATAACAATTATAACAAATAATTATAAAATGCTGAAACAGTTAGAGAAAAGCTAATGAAGTTATAAATGTGCTCATCGGCTTTCTTCTACAATTTTTCCCTTTTGTTAACCTTGTTCCAGCCTCTTGTGTTCCTTTACTGTTTCTATCTTTCTCTCCTTTAAAACTTTATTTGGTCTTAAGTCCCTTATTTTTCACCTTTTGCGAAGTATTCCTGGAGCTTTTTATTATAGAATTACACAAGACAGAAATGGGTCTCCAGCCCATCAAGCGCTCATCTGCATTTATCCTTTCAAATTCTCAAACATGTCCTGCCCTCCCCGAAATGCCTATCATCCACTTTGCCGCAATTTGCAGTAGCCAACTAACCTTGGTCTGAAGGATGTGGGAAGAAACTGGAACACCCAGAGGAGACATGGGGAGGCCACGCAAACTTGGTATGTTTAGGGTCAAATGCAGGTCTCGAGAACTGAGGTGGCAGTAGTAACTATTGCATCACTGTGCTACCCAAGTTTCTATTTTAAAGCATTGCATAAATTGTTATTTTGAAACCTGTGTGCTTTTGAGTGATGTCCTGCATACAGCAGGCAGCTCAGAGCACTGGATAAGGGACACCAGTATTCTTCAAATCCAGTGCCGATGTCACCATTCTTTCTGAGGCCAACATCCCAACATCAAGGTCTAAGTATGCTTAGCCAGCTCTAGCATTGTGGCTCGTGCTAAACTCCCAAAAGCAAGTTACTCTAATTTGGGCTTTGACAGGAGGGCAGAAAAATATCATTAAGACCATAAGATATAGGAGCAGACCTCTTCCTTAAATATACCCAATGACTTGACCTCCACAGTTGCCTGTGCCAAAGAATTCCACAAATTCACCACTGTCTAGCTAAAGAAATTCCTCCTCATCTCCATTCTAAAAGGACGTCTTTCTATTCTGAGGCCATGTCATGTGGTCTTAAACTCTCCCACCGTTGGAAACATCCTCTCCACATCCACTCTATCAAGGCCTTCCAACATTTGATAGGTTTCACTGAGGTCACCTCTCATACTTCTGAATTCCAGTGAGTAGAGGCCCACGGCCATCAAATGCTGCTCGTAAGACAAGCCTTTCAATCCTGGAATCATTTTTGTGAACATCCTTTGAACCCTCTCCAATGTCAAACATCCTTTCTTGGATAAGGGGCCCAGAACTGCTCACAATACTCCAAGTGAGGCGTCACCAGTGCTTCATAAAGCCTCAATATTACATCTTTCCATTTTTTAAGGATGACCATCACCCAGAGCATTCCCTCTTCTCATTACTGCCATCAAATAGGAGGTGCAGTAGCATAAAGACACACACACACACAATGTTTTAGGAATAGTTTCTTCCTCTGCTATCAGATTTCTGAACAGACAATGAACCCATGTACACTAACTCACTTTTCCCCCCTCTTTTGCATTACTTATTTAATTTATTTTTTATATATTGTAATTTATAGATTTTTAATATGTACTACTGCAAAACAACGAATTTTATGACATGTTCCATGATACAAACTTGATTCTGAAATGATTGAAGATGTTCTCATAGTCATCTTGGGGAGAAAAGTAATTCCATTGTTTCACAGGAATTCCTTGCTGCTGATGGATCATAAAGAGATTTCTGGATGCTGTGAGAACCTACCTTTGTTTGTAGTACACAAACTGCCAATATTCTCAACTCTAGTTCCTCTTGCCCCACCATGAAGGGTTCTGCAGGTTGCACGTTGTCCCTTCACAGAACTGGAATGAAAGAAATTTGTTTTCAATCCAAAGGGTTTTCTAAGACAAAAGTAGTGCTTAAATTTCCTTAAATCTCAAACTCCTGATGAAACTATCTCATGGAATATCTCTGGGCTGTAATATGTCATAATTTCTTGATTAGTAGCAGCCATTGAAGTACAATCTGATACGAGTCTGAATTGACTCTTGTTTTTTTTCCAACAACGAGACTTTGATGCTTTTCAAGTAAGATGTGTCTGAGGATGAGTTTGTGCCTACAGAGTTTTGACATTTTAACGTACTTCTTTTTGTTCTCTCAGCTGAAGATTTCTGGCTAATTAATTGGGCTTCACAGTTGTACATAAAATAGCAAAGGAGAAGATGTCTATGCCATGTCTATGCTCCATTAACTAGTTGTATTTCTGACTTCTGTCCTAGGAACTATTGATATTAATACAGTAGAACATTGACTAGAACATCATTGATTAGTGATGAAGATTTTTATTAATTAATTAAATTAAAATTAATCACTTAAGGTTTTGTCTCCTGTCCCCTGGCATTGGAGTGAAAGTACTAAATTTTGCACATTTTATCATTTTAATGAAAACATTTGTTTGAATGAGTTGAAATCTTTTTACCAGGAATATAATAATTAATTTGGACACATAAAAATATACAGTATACCTTTATAATGCTGTTTAGTGCCTGCTTTGAGAACAAAAAGGATATTAAAATACATGTTTAGAACTGAAGATTGTCAATGACCTTGGGGCCTTTTATTCTTTTCTAGATTTTGGTTCTTTAAGTTTGCCACAGTGGTTGCAATTACAGTGGGTGCTTTCTTCATTCCAGAAGGACCCTTTACAACAGGTTTGTATAATGGATGTACTGGTAATTCTTACAGAGTCATTTAATTGCAAAATGTGGCATATTGGTGTGGACAAGGTCTTAATTCAATTACAATACATCCCTAGTGTAGTATGGATCTTATGACTAATTTTGAGTTCAGCAATTTACATAAACTTTTGACAGCAGGTAAAATGTTGCGTATTGATCATCAGTGAAGGAAAGTCTGTATTCAAGGCCAAGCAGGGAAAATATCTCTACAGGAAAATAATTTTAGTTACTTTGCAGAGCAGCAGATTATCTACAGAAAATGCTGGTGGAGCTCAGCAGGCCAGATGGCATCCATGGAAACGAGTAAACAGTCGATGTTTTGGGCTGAGAACTTCCATCAAGAGTTCTGATGAAAGGTCTCGGCCTGAAACTTGGACTGTTTACTCTTTTCCATGGACTCTGCTTGACCTGCTCAGTTCCTCCAGCATTTTGTGTGTGTTGTTTTAGATTATGAGAACACTTAGTCCATGTTTATTGTCATTTAGAAATGCATGCATTCATTAGGAAATCATACAATGTTCCTCCAGAGTGATATCACAGAAAAACAGGACAAACCAAAGACTAACACTGACAGAACCACATAGTTATAACATATAGTTACATCAGTGCAAAGCAATACCATAATTTAAAAAAGAACAGGCCATGGGAACGGTATAAAAAAAGTCTCAAAGTCCCGATCGACTCCCGAGTCCCCGATAGCAGGTGACAAAAGGGAGATACCCCCTGCACCAACAACTGCCAATGCATTGGAAGCACCTGACCACAGCCAACACTGAGTCCGTCAGTCCGAAAACTTCAAGCCTCTGACCAGCCCCTCCGATACAGCCTCCCGAGCGCCTTCGACCTCGCCCCGGCCGCTGAAACAAGCAAAGCCGAGGATTCGGGGCCTTCTCCAGAGATTCCGGACCACACAGTAGCAGTGGCAGCGAAGCGAGCATTTCAGAAGTTTCTCCAGATGTTCCTCCTTCCTCTCATGTCGGTCTCCATCAAATCAGAATTGTGCACGGTACCTACTTGACAAATAACAGACATCACCACCGGAGTGGCCGCGCGTGCTGCTTTAGATTTCCAGCATCTGCAGATTGTGTTTGCAATTGACTATCTACTTGGCATAGTATTACACAGAACATACTGCATGGAGTCAGCATTTTGGGTTCAATCAGTCCATGTTAGCATATATGCTGCATGTGAAACTCCTTCTAAAAATCTTTCTATAAACTTGCAGCTCTTCTCTTTTCTTGCTTGTCCAGCCTTTCCTTAACTGCTTCTTTGCTGGTCAGGGCAGTCACTCATGGTGACAATAGGTTCCATATTCACACCTTTTTTGAGTAATGAAGTTGTCTATCTTGTTACTCCTTTCTCTTAAGAAAGCTTACTCAAAATGTTTTGTAATTTTAAAGACCTCTGTTAGGTAACCTCTAAACTGCCTTTTCTTGACAGTCCCAGTATCTACATCCATCTGTAATATATATGTAGCCCCCCTGGCCGGCCTCAGGGTCGCTCGGCTCACTGTCGTCTAGGGAAACAGCCTCGGCCCCGGCAATCTGGATAATTCGTTTGTGTGGATGCTGCATGAGGTACCCCACCCCACCCAAATAACAGACAATACACCAGATGCAATTAAATGATTTACAGTTTATAGATATTACTGGAACTATATAATTAAAAGAGAATAAAATATAAAAGGAAAATAAAAGGCGCCACACTTATCAAAGTTCAATCTCTTCGTGCACAAAACAGTTGGAGCTCAAGGACCTTCTTCACCCTGCGACCCCTCGGACCACCTCGATCGGCTGCCTGGGACCAACAATGGTGGTCGACCAGACGCTCCACACGAGTCGGTCTCCGTCTCCTCGCCGAACGTCCCGCTCAGGGTCCGACCCCGTTAGCGGACTCACAGCACCTCGTCCATCCTCTGTCTCGCTCTCCCGCCTTCTGCCCCAAAACCCCGCGCATACAGTATCTTCAAATAAACCAAAACCATAACAACTATCCTAATTGGTTACTAGCACTCTCTTATCAGACTCTAAAGCAAAAACAAGCTGCTATTGCAAACTTTCTCAGCATTTAACACAACAAAGCCGCATTCCCTAGATTAACATAACAAAGACGCCATTTTAATTAGCCTCCGCAGTAACATAAAAGTCGAAACCTCCTTACATATATACTCCTTCATTTCTTCAGTCTTGTAAATCTTGTCCGCCAAGAGAATTATAAATAATAGTTTTAAGTGTGGTCTAAACAAAGCTCAGTGCAAATTAGTACAGATTTCCTATTTCGAAATTAACCATTTTGCTTTAATACTTTTAAATAGGTAAGCCAGCAGTCACCAATTATTAATTTTTATTTTTGTTATACCATCAATAGAAATTGCAAAAAAGTTTTATTTCAAGGGCTTTTAGGTTCTTTAGTATTCGTAAAAAAAATTGATTACTGTTGTGTATTTAATATTTCAGTTATATTTGAGTGATCTTTGTGTATGTGTGTGTATATATACACACACACATACCTTAAATAATTCATTGTGGTATAAATACAAATATGTGAATTGTAAGTGTCAGCACGCTACCATGTGATACATGCAGGCCTTGCTTAAAGTAAGCTTGAAGCCAGATCCACATTCCTGGACTCCAGTGTCTTCCTTTGATGTTTAATGTTTTGAATTTACAAAACATGATAGTTAGTGTTCTAAATGCACAATTTAAAGTTGTGTGTAATGTTTGTTAAACTGCCATATTAAACTATTTTTATTTATTTGCAGTCTGGTTCTATGTTGGAATGGCTGGTGCATTCTGTTTCATTTTAATCCAGTTGGTCTTACTCATTGATTTTGCCCACTCCTGGAATGAGTCATGGGTTGAAAAAATGGAAGAAGGCAATTCCAGGTGCTGGTATGCAGGTAAGTACAGCATACCAGAGATTACTAACTCCATGGGGTAGTGTGGATGTGCATTTTGTGAGGTGGGTTTATGAAAGTAGGATATAGGTGAAAATTGAGACTCTGTACTGAAGTTTACTGAAATTACTGTTCCAGTTTTGCTCTAGATGGTTAGAGTACGTATACTTTCTCTTACAGCCCTGCTGTCAGCAACTGGTGTGAACTACCTTTTGTCCTTGATTGCCATAGTTCTCTTCTACTGTTACTACACCCATCCTGAGGGCTGCATTGAGAACAAAGTCTTCATCAGTTTAAATATGCTGTTATGTGTGGCAGCCTCTGTTATGTCCATCCTGCCAAAGATACAGGTATGTTTTAGAAACTTCAGGACAGTTGATATGATATTTGAAGTTCAGGGTTCAATCAACAAAAAGCATAAATTCTTCTTCTCACTTTTGTTTGATCTCCCCTGGTAAATGTTTGTAGGAGCATGGTAACACAATAGCTCATAGTAATACTACAGCTCTTTTCCTGGAATTATATTGGATCAAGGCTGATGTGCAACTTATTTGTAACCTCCACCTATCATCTTGACAATTATAATTGGTTCCGAATCCATAGTATTCTAAGGGGTAGAGTGAGAGGAAGGTAAAATGTAGATATATGATCTGTATATGTATAAGGGAGAGGGGTGGCAGCTGGCGTAATGCTTTCTTATTTCAATCCAATCAATTTGCCTCTAATTTCATATTTCTTTACGGGTTCCTCTACCAAAGGCAATGCATGCCTGATCTACTTCTTCAAATCATTTTACCCTTTTGAAGACATCGCATTCTTTCCAGTGCAAGAAGATAAGCTGAGTTTGTTCCATGGATTCGGAAATGTAGCCCTCAAGGCTTGATTTGCGCCATGCAAGGTCAAAATGGCTGCGTTGAGATACAGTGCCCAGTCAAGAATATTATATCTCAGATGATGTTTGACTCAGCCAGTTGCTGAAACATCATTTCTTCAAATTTGCATTGCTTGCATTCCCCTTGAAATGAAAGGCCCAACTTGCCTTAATGTTTTTATCACACTTAGGATCTGCACACTTGATCTTTGTTTTATCTTTGTACCTGGTCATTTGTACTCCTTTGCTACTCTGCACATCTGAAAAATAATGTGAACTCGTCCTCTTTGAATCAAAGTGGATGATGATGTACTTGTTCAAACTCCAGCCAAGTTTTTCCCTACTCACTTAATCTGGATTTTTCCAATGACCTTTTTCCGTACTTGACTTATTGAGCCTCTTGTGTTAACTGGATATTTGCTTCAGCAATCATCCTTTCTTGTACTTAGCATTTATGTGGTAAAGATCGCTGAAAAATAAACACTATTTCCAACCAATCAGGGTTCTGATTTAATCTCTACTGTCTTGGACTTCCAACTAGTTATCAGTCTTGTTATGAAGTTGTATGCAGTTCCATTTCTGGCATAATTTTTTCTGTTCCTTCTCCACTGAGTCAGAATCTAGAATTGTGTACAGTATTCTGTGGTCTAAACAACGTTCAATACAAGTTAAGCATATCTTTCCAAATTTTGAAATGGCTCTTTGAATTAATTCATTTTAAAAATATGGTGGCATGTTGGTAATAATTTTCAATTCTGCTCAACCAATAGCTTTTAAGATATTTTGGTTCTCACAACAAACCTTAGCTCAGTGAACTATGAATCTTTTTTGTATTCAAAATGCACAATAAATTTTATAAATGGAAAATATGCATTTGAGCTTTAGTTTACACTTTTTTTGGAATATCTCTTGTGAAGAGTCTAAGCAAGTGCTTTTTTGGGAGTTTAGAATATCCACACATGCCTCGGACAATTATGCATGTGATCTCATCAATATGTCATACATGATCATGCTAGGTGAAGTTTGCAGGTATAACATGCTGAAACTTACAAAGACAAAATGATTGAACGTACTGACTAATTAAGCTAGCATCGAATAAGACTGTAGGCCTTTGCTGTCTGAATATTTGGTCATGTCTTTAAAGTTACGTTAAGGAGAAAGCATATTGTGCAATTTATATGATGGGTCTATTTTCAGGAATCTCAGCCCCGATCTGGTTTGCTGCAATCCTCCATCATCACTTTGTACACCATGTATCTTACATGGTCAGCAATGACCAATGAACCAGGTACTTTAATCATTTTCCTAAACTATGTCAGAAGGGAGGTATATTAAAAGTAATGCTCCTTGTTGTACATTAAGCCTGAAACTCTGATACTCATTGGCACTGTGAAGATGATGTTATACTGAAATAACATGCTGGAAATACTCAAGCCAGGCAGTCTCAGGGTGGCATTGAAAATTGCACTGTTGCCTTAAAATGAATTAAGAATTTCAGCACTTAAAAATATAGAGGGGGGAAAAAACGCCTTGTCTTGTTTTACTACTTCCCAGATCAAAGGGAGTAGACCTTAAAAGATTATTTTTCAAAGACAAAAAAAATCTTGACGAAATTGTCTGGGAGTTTACTGTTGGTATTTCCTCACAATTGATAGATACTTTATTGATCCCAAGGAATTACAGTGTCACAGTAGCATTACATGTACACAGAGATAAATATTAGAGGAGAAGTAAAATTGAAGGTAATTGTGAATATTTCTGGTTGCAGAAATTTAAGAAAAGGTATGGCATATTTTAAACCATCTGCTGATCACGGAAGTCTATCACCAGAACAAGACTATAATCTTGATTGTTCTGATGCCTTAGATAAAATCTAAAAAAAACGCTATAAAATTCAAATATAGTGTACTGTAATATTTTAATCAAAACACAGCATTATAGCTGGAGACTGAAAGCCTGCCGCTGTTTATTGTTGTTCAACAGCTGATTCAGGTATTCTCCCGATGCTTCTGTGCTGCTTTTGTTACCCGGAACACATTATATTTTCATTATATTAATGGCATGGAATAATTTTTACTGTTAACTACATATGTGTGATGAACAAGTGTAAGACAAAGAGCACATAAATTCAGAGTTAGAAATGATGACAATCCCAAGCTATCTGGATTGGAGAGCATGACTTGTGAGAATAGGTAGTGATCTTGGCCTTTTCTCCTTGGAGCGACGGAGGATGAGAGGTGACCTGATAGAGGTGTACAAAATGATGAGAGGAATTGATCGTGTGGATAGTCAGAAGGTTTTTCCCAGGGCTGAAGTGGCTAACACGAGGAGCATAGCTTTAAGGTGTTTGCAAGTAGGTACAAGAGGGATAAGAGAAGTAAGTTTTTCCACACAGAGTGTGGTAGGTGTGTGGAATGCACTGCCAGCGATGGTGGTAGAGGCGGATACAATAGGGTCTTTTAAGAGACTCTTAGATAGGTAAGTGGAGCTTAGAAAAATAGAGGGCTATGCGGTGGGGAAATTCCAAGTAGTTTCTAAAGCAGGTTACACGCTTGGCACATCGTTGTGGGCCGAAGGGCCTGTAATGTGCTGTAGATTTCTATGTTTCTATCTCGTTATATATTCTAAAATCTGAAAAAAATCAAAAACACTTTTGGCCTCAAGCATTTTGGATAAGGAGGTACTCAACCAGTATTGTCATTTTTATAATTCATTTAATTTGGTCTTTAAAATACTTGAAATATCCCTTCACAGATAATAAGAATGTTATTAATTGGAACATTTAGAATTAGAATCAGAGTACTGCAGCATGGAAACTGGTGAAAATGCAGCTATTCATGTGGAATTTACTTTTCGTGTATGTGTGTTTTTACAGACCGAAAATGCAATCCAAGTTTATTGAGCATGATTGGGTACAATAGCACAGGGACTCATGTCCCCGGTCAAGTCACCCAGTGGTGGGATGCACAAGGCATTATAGGACTGATCCTATTTTTACTTTGTGTTCTTTATTCAAGGTCAGTAGGTGTGCATTTTATCTTAACAATCTGATCAGGAGTATTTTTATTTTAAAAAAAGTGTGTGCCTGGAGAATGACGAAACATGTCAAAGTTGTATTGTGACAGTATATTGTGTTTATGTATCATGAAATAATGGGTGAATGGATGGTGTGGATAAGTGGTCTGCTAACTTCTAATTTTGATATTTTTTTCAGTTTGTGTTGTCACTTCCTCAGAGATTAAATAGCACAAAACATTTTTAATCCAATTTCTTCCCTAGAATTGATATTAAGATAATTTATTTGTAGTTTTGTCTCATTTTTTTTTTGATTGAAGGACTTAATTTGACTATTTTGCATCCGGTGCTCCCGGTGCGGCCTCCTCTACATCGGTGAAACCCGACGCAGATTGGGGGATCACTTCGTCGAGCACCTCCACTCCATCCGCCACAACAGACAGGATCTCCCGGTAGCCACCCACTTCAACTCTGTTTCCCATTCCCATTCAGATATGTCCATACATGGCCTCCTCTACTGCCATGATGAGGCTAAACTCAGGTTGGAAGAGCAACAGCTCATATACCGTCTAGGTAGTCTCCAGCCCCTTGGTATGAACATAGAATTCTCCAACTTCCAGAAATTCCCTCCCCCTCCCTTCCTCTATCCCTATTTCACATCACCTCCCTCATAGTTCCACCTCCTTCTACTACTACGCATTGTTCTCCTGCCAATCACCTCCCTGCTTCCCCTCCCCCACCCCTTTGTCTTTCAAATTACTGTTTATTTCAACTACCAGCATTCTTCAAACCCTCCCCCAAAGTTCTTCCTTCAGTCCTGACGAAGGGTTTCGGCCCGAATCGTCGACTAATCTTTTCAACTGATGCTGACTGACCTGCTGAGTTCCTCCAGCGCATTGTGAGTGTTCCTTTGACAACAGCATCTCCAGATTATTTTGTGTTTATGACTTAATTTGACTTTTCAAATAATGTAAACTTTCTCAAATTGGGGGAACTTCCAAAAATTGAAAGCAGTGCTTCAGCTATCCCATTACCCACTTCTTTTGGGGACTTGGCAGCCTGCTGTTTTTGTAATTTGCTCAGTATTACTTCCAGGTGATTAGCTTTCCTTTTGTACATGTTTTCCTCTCCCTAGGATGTTACCCTCTGTAGTGAAGACTGGCAGTAAATGCCTGTTCAATTCATCTACTATCTCCTTGTTTTTCTTTATTTCGGTGCACAATCGCCATCTTTCTAAATTATTTCTAATAACTTTTTTTTTACTATCTGGCATTCTATGGCATCCTAGTTGAAGCTGGAACACAATACAGGCATGGTGGCAGAAGAAATGAACAGCTAGAATGATTCCTGGGATTCCAGTCAAAACAGTTGTATTCTCCTGCATGATATTTAGCTTGGTTTTGGAAATGCATGTCCAATCAAGTACAGGATACTTGCTATGATTTCTACCTCATAAATAGTAAAAAGGCTTTGTGCTGACCGGATTTCAAGCCAATTCCTGTCTTGATTGCAAACTAACATTGTCCAATTTTCAGCAAACCTGCCTGTTTAAAACATTGCATTATTTCTGAAGCAGCTGTAGCTGTTTAGGGCTGGAACTACTGTCCTGGGGATTTGCTGGTAGAATGTCTTCAACAGGATTTTTATTTTGTGCAAATTATTGACTCCAGCTATTCAGCCCTTTGTATCTTGACTTTGGATTTACTGCCCATAAATCATGATGTTTGACTTAATGTGCTATCAATGCCTCAGATTTCAGAACAGCCACATTTCTGAAGCAGAATTCAATGTATACAAGTTGTGCACTGTCCATTTATATTGAGAACTAATTTCTAACCCCAGATTTTCCATCATAAACCTTGAATATGAGGTAAACACTGCAACACACAATGACTGATTTTGTTAATTTCTCCCAATTCTGAGTGAACGAATAAAGTGTTCATAAGCAGAGAAAATGAATTGGGATAGTGTACCGATGCAAACTAATTTTCTGTGCAGCAATTGCTTATTTATAGCAAGTAACTAACGTTTAGTCTTTTGAATATTGACAGTATTCGAACATCAAACAACAGCCAAGTTAACAAACTCACGCTAACAAGTGATGAATCAACACTTATAGAAGAAGGAGTTCCTCGAAGTGACAGCTCGCTGGATGATGGCAACAATGCACATCGTGCAGAGGACAATGAAAGAGATGGTGTCACCTACAGCTATTCCTTCTTTCATTTTATGCTATTTTTGGCATCTCTTTACATTATGATGACACTAACCAATTGGTATAGGTATGTAAATATTTTAAATCAAAACATTTCATTAACTGCTAATAGCGTTGAGTATTCAGTTTACACTTGTTTTTCTGTGGGAAAAATAAGTAGTTTGAAATTGAAAATAGTATTTAATGTAACCTTATCAAGAATTAGGCATTATAGCTTTATATTGTCGCCAAACAATTGATACTGGAACGTACAATCATTACAGCAATATTTGATTCTGCGCTTCCCACTCCCTGGATTACAAATATTTAAATTATTTAAAATAGTAAAAATTAGTAAATATTAAAAATTTAAATTATAAATCATAAATAGAAAATAGAAAAATGGAAAGTAAGGTGGTGCCAAAAAAAAACGAGGCAGGTGGGGATATTTGGAGGGTAGGGCCCAGATCCGAGTCAGGATCCATTCGGCAGTCTTATCACAGTTGGAAAGAAGCTGTTCCCAAATCTGGCCGTATGAGTCTTCAAGCTCCTGAGCTTTCTCCCAGAGGGAAGAGGGACGAAAAGTATGTTGGCTGGGTGGGTCGTGTCCTTGATTATCCTGGCAGCACTGCTCCGACAGCGTGCGGCGTAAAGTGAGTCCAAGGACGGAAGATTAGTTTGTGTGATGTGCTGCGCCATGTTCACGATCTTCAGCAGCTTCTTTCGGTCTTGGACAGGACAACTTCCATACCAGGTTGTGATGCTTGAGGCATGATAAGTTTGTACTTGTTCTTTTTTTATGTTGGGTTTGGTCATAATGATTCATCTTGTGTGATGCTACATTTTATTTACGTGAAATGGGCCCTTTCAGCCCTTTGAACCGCACTGTCCAGTAACCCCTTTTTTAACCGTAGCCTCATCATGGGAGAAAGCCAGAGCATCCATGTGGTTCCGGGGAGGACGTACAAACTCCTTACAGGTAGCTGCAGGAGTTAAATCCAGGTTGCTAGAACTGTAAAGAGTTATGCTGACCACAATGCTATCATGCCACCCCAAATAAATTCTGTGCTGAGTAAATCTTGCTGGAACACAAGCATTTGTTGGAGAGAACTGAACTTTATGTAAGCTCACCAACCTTGTCACGACAGATGGCTGTGGAGATCAAGTCTTTGAGTATATTTAATGCAGAGGTTGATAGATTCTTAATTAGTCAGGGCTTGAAGTGATATGGGGAGAATGCACAAGACTGGGGCTGAGAGGGAAATGGATCAGCCAAATGGTGGAACTCTACTCGTATATCTTATGGTCTAAGACAAGATTCAGTGTTGTTGTTCAGAATCCAGTTATGACCAGCAAGAGCAATACACCACCTTTTGTATATAACAAATGAAGTGATGATCTACCTACTGTCCTATAGCAGGGAGTGGTCATCTTGTAAGGAACAGGTATATTACCCATGTAAAGTGACTTGGCTAATGCAACAGAGATTTGTGCATCTAACCAAACATAGAGGATGGGGGCTGGATAAGACACATAAAGATAAATGACACACTTATTAAGGATACATACCTTGTGGATATTTGATCATATTCAGCATGCTTAGTGTGTTAATGATAATTATGTTTTCTCCTTTCAGTCCCGACTCTTCTTATGAAATGACCAGCAAGTGGCCATCAGTTTGGGTCAAGATTTCTTCCAGCTGGATTTGTATTCTGCTCTATGGATGGACACTGGTTGCACCACTTGTTTTGACAACTCGTGACTTTGATTGAAGAGCCAACATTTAAAGCATGTGGCTTGTTGTTTCAATGTCTAGTTAGTCTTGTGATTAAAACTCTGCTAACAGTATTTGAAGACTACTGCATAATTATAAACATGGGTGTGTTATGTAATGCTTTTCACTTTTATTGCATGGCTAATACCTCACCTTTGACGTGTTCAACAGATTCAGTGGATAATCTAGTGCTGATAATTGAGATGAATGCAAACATCAAAATGATTTGCCTATGTTGATGGTAAATATCAGTGTCCTATTAAAATATTGTTGTATACTATTTACAGAGGAAAAAGCTAGCTTTCGTCTTGAAATGTGTAACTAGTCTGTAGAAATTTTCTTAGTGACAAGGATAAAGCTAGTCAATAATATGATTTAGAATACTATCTACAAAATGAATCGTTGTGTAGTGACAAATGCAACTTGCACTTAAGTATTGGAATTGTTTTCTGGAATTTCAGGGTGTATATACTTAATGTTAGATTTAAAGATAGATCAATACTGATCACTGACTAGCCTTGCTTTATCAGATTTACTTTTGCCATTTAGTAAACTAGAAGTGATTGTGGAAATGGTTGTGGATTTTATTATAAACATTAAATTTGGAAATGAGTATAGCTTTAATGTAAATTTGATGTTAACTTTATTAAAACCCCAGCTAGGAATGAGGTAGCCAAAGTGATAAGGATTTCAAAGTACTGAATTGTAATTGGAAATTAAGAAATCCTTCATGATGCAAAAACAACTATTTATAATAAGGATAAGTTTCTATTGAAGCTTTAATCCCAAGATAAATGTCAATTAATTCTATGCAAATTTAAATCTAATCAGTTGCTATATATGAATAATTTAACATCAATCTACATGTCACTTAACATTTTAACTGTTGATTTAATTTTTTTAGTCATGTTGTATTTCAAATAAACCTCAAACCATGAATTTCTTTAATATGAATTACTGCAGATAGTTAAAACAGATCTCTCCAATTGCAATATGACCCAATTCATAGCCTACATCTTGCAGCATAGCTTAAATGGCAGCAGTTCTGTGAGGAACTCCCTTAAAAATACAGGACTTTTATATAGATGTAATAACTTACTACATTTGACAGTGTAAATTTATGCACATTTCGCTATATATGTAGGGAAACTTCACCTGTTTCTGTGCTACTTTAGACAAAGTAGTTTAAATTTCACTGTATTGAATATTTGAATGGCAGATGACAAACATTCCAGAACTGTTCATCACAAATGAGAAAATCTGCAGATGCTGGAACACCAAGGTAACACAAACAAAATGCTGGAGCAACTCAGCTGGTCAGCAGCATCTATGGAAAGGAATAAACAGTAGCTGTTTTGAGCTGAGACCCTTCATCAACAGGACTGGAAAGGAAGGGGAGAAGTCAGTAAGGAGGTGGGGGAGGGGAGGAAGAAGTGCAAGGTGAAACCAGGAGGGGAATGAAGTAGAGCTAGGAAATTGATTGATGAAAGGGGCTGGAGGAGGGGGAAATCTGATATAGGGTAGAAAACCATGGAAGAAAGGGAAGGAGGAACATTAGCAGACAGGAGTGATGGGCAGGTAAGGATAAAGGGGCGGGGGCAGAAGAGAGGAGAATTACCAGAAGTTCAAGAAATGGATGTTCAGACCATCAGGTTGGAGGATACCCACATGGAATACAAAGTGTTGCTCCTCCAACCTTTTATGTAGCCTCATCACAACAGTAGAGGAGGCCATGGACTGAAATGTCAGAATGTGAAGTGGAATTGAAATGGGTGGCTACCAGCTTTTTCAGGCAGATAGAGCGGTCTCCCAATCTACGTCAGATCTCACCAATATACAGGAGGCCACACCAGGAGCACTGGATACCATCGAATGACCCCAGGAGAATCATAGGTGAAGTGTCACCTCAGCTGGGAGGATTGTTTGGGGGCCTGAATGGTAGTGAAGGAGTTGGTGTAGGGGCGGGTGTGGCACTTGTTGCACTTGCAAGGATAAGTACCAGGAGGAAGATCAGTGGGGAGGGACAAGTGGACAAGGGAGTTGCGGGTAGGGAGTGAACCCTGTGGAAAGCAGAGGAGGAGGGAAGAGATCCCATTGGAGATGGTGGAAAATAGTAGAAACATAGAAAATAGGTGCAGGAGTAGGCCATTCGGCCCTTTGAGCCTGCACGGCCGTTTATTATGATCATGGCTGATCTTCCAACTCAGAACCCTGCCCCAGCCTTCCCTCCATACCCCCTGACCCCCGTAGCCACAAGGTCCATATCTAACTCCCTCATAAATATAGCCAATGAACTGGCCTCAACTGTTTCCTGTGGCAGAGAATTCCACAGATTCACCACTCTCTGTGTGAAGAAGTTTTTCCTAATCTCAGTCCTAAAAGGCTTCCCCTCTATCCTCAAACTGTGACCCCTCGTTCTGGACTTCCCCAACATCGGGAACAATCTTCCTGCATCGAGCCTGTCCAATCCCTTTAGGATTTTATACGTTTCAATCAGATCCCCCCTCAATCTTCTAAATTCCAACGAGTACAAGCCCAGTTCATCCAGTCTTTCTTCATATGAAAGTCCTGCCATCCCAGGAATCAATCTGGTGAACCTTCTTTGTACTCCCTCTATGGCAAGGATGTCTTTCCTCAGATTAGGGGACCAAAACTGCACACAATACTCCAGGTGTGGTCTCACCAAGGCCTTGTACAACTGCAGTAGAACCTCCCTGCTCCTGTACTCGAATCCTCTCGCTATAAATGCCAGCATACCATTCGCCTTTTTCACCGCCTGATGTACCTGCATGCCCACTTTCAATGACTGGTGTATAATGACACCCAGGTCTCATTGCACCTCCCCTTTTCCTAATCGGCCACCATTCAGATAATAATCTGTTTTCCTATTTTTGCCACCAAAGTGGATAACTTCACATTTATCCACATTAAATTGCATCTGCCATGAATTTGCCCACTCACCCAACCTATCCAAGTCACCCTGCATCCTCTTAGCATCCTCCTCACAGCTAACACTGCCACCCAGCTTCGTGTCATCCGCAAACCTGGAGATGCTGCATTTAATTCCCTCATCCAAGTCATTAATATATATGGTAAACAACTGGGGTCCCAGCACTGAGCCTTGCGGTACCCCACTAGTCACCGCCTGCCATTCTGAAAAGGTCCCGTTTATTCCCACTCTTTGCTTCCTGTCTGCTAACCAATTCTCCACCCACACCAATACCTTACCCCCAATACCGTGTGCTTTAAGTTTGCACACTAATCTTCTGTGTGGGACCTTGTCAAAAGCCTTTTGAAAATCCAAATATACCACATCCACTGGTTCTCCCCTATCCACTCTACATCCTCAAAAAATTCTATGAGATTCGTCAGACATGATTTTCCTTTCACAAATCCATGCTGACTCTGTCCGATCATTTCACCGCTTTCCAAATGTGCTGTTATCACATCCTTGATAACTGACTCCAGCAGTTTCCCCACCACCGACATTAGGCTAACCGGTCTATAATTCCCCGGTTTCTCTCTCCCTCCTTTTTTAAAAAGTGGTGTTACATTAGCCACCCTCCAATCCTCAGGAACTAGTCCAGAATCTAACGAGTTTTGAAAAATTATCACTAATGCATCCACTATTTCTTGGGCTACTTCCTTAAGCACTCTAGGATGCAGACCATCTGGCCCTGGGGTTTTATCTGCCTTCAATTTACCTAACACCACTTCCCTACTAACATGTATTTCGCTCAGTTCCTCCATCTCACTGGACCCTCTGTCCCCTATTATTTCTGGAAGATTATTTATGTCCTCCTTAGTGAAGACAGAACCAAAGTAATTATTCAATTGGTCTGCCATGTCCTTGCTCCCCATAATCAATTCATCTGTTTCTGTCTGTAGGGGACCTACATTTGTCTTTACCAGTCTTTTCCTTTTTACATATCTATAAAAGCTTTTACAGTCCGTTTTTATGTTCCCTGCCAGTTTTCTCTCATAATCTTTTTTCCCCTTCCTAATTAAGCCCTTTGTCCTCCTCTGCTGAACTCTGAATTTCTCCCAGTCCTCAGGTGAGCCACTTTCTCTGGCTAATTTGTATGCTTCTTCTTTGGAATTGATACTATCTCTAATTTCTCTTGTCAGCCACGGGTGCACTACCTTCCTTGATTTATTCTTTTGCCAAACTGGGATGAACAATTGTTGTAGTTCATCCATGCAACCTTTAAATGCTTGCCATTGCATATCCACCGTCAATCCTTTAAGTGTCATTTGCCAGTCTATCTTAGCTAATTCACGTCTCATACCTTCAAAGTTCCCCTTCTTTAAGTTCAGAACCTTTGTTTCTGAATTAACTATGTCACTCTCCATCTTAATGAAGAATTCCACCATATTATGGTCACTCTTACCCAAGGGGCCTCTCACGACAAGATCGCTAATTAACCCTTCCTCATTGCTCAAAACCCAGTCCAGAATAGCCTGCTCTCCAGTTGGTTCCTTGACATGTTGGTTCAAAAAACCATCCCGCATACATTCCAAGAAATCCTCTTCCTCAGCACCTTTACCAATTTGGTTCACCCAATCTACATGTAGATTGAAGTCACCCATTATAACTGCTGTTCCTTTATTGCACACATTTCTAATTTCCTGTTTAATACCATCTCCGACCTCACTACTACTGTTAGGTGGCCTGTACACAACTCCCACCAGCGTCTTCTGCCCCTTAGTGTTACGCAGCTCTACCCATATCGATTCCACATCTTCCCGGCTTATGTCCTTCCTTTCTATTGTGTTAATCTCTTCTTTAACCAGCAACGCCACCCCACCTCCCCTTCCTTCATGTCTATCCCTCCTGAATATTGAATATCCCTGAACGTTGAGCTCCCATCCCTGGTCACCCTGGAGCCATGTCTCTGTGATCCCAAATATATCATAATCATTAATAACAATCTGCACTTTCAATTCATCCACCTTATTACGAATGCTCCTTGCATTGACACACAAAGCCTTCAGGCGCTCTTTTACAACTCTCTTAGCCCTTATACAATTATGTTGTATAATGTGCTGGATGCAGAGGTGGTAGGCGAGGACAAGAGGAACACAGTCCCTAGAGGATGGTGTGAGGGCAGACATGTCCAACATAGAAGACAGATGGGTGAGGGCAACATTGATTGTGGAAGGAAGGACCCTTTTCTTTGAAGAAAGAGGATATCAGATTAGTTCTAGAATGGAACTGAGAGAAGGGGGTGCCATTTTTACAAGTGACAGGGTTGGAAGAGGTATAGTCCAGGTAGCTATGAGAATCAGTGGGCCTATAAAAGATATCGGTGGACAGACTATCTTCAGAGGTAGAGGCAGAGAGATTGAAAAGATAGAGAAAAGAACCGTTAAGAACTGTTTATGGTTGGAACCTCACACTAGGCCCACTCCAAGAAAGCATTGTGGGCCAGAAAGCAGCAAACTGCAGAATTGATCTACATATTTGGTGCACCATTTGTGCAAGGGCAGCAGTGTGAAGGTTGATTGGACGGATTCATTCTATAGATGACATCTTGCTTGTACAATTCCAGGATTTTTCTCTGACCTGCAACCTTCTCAATCTTACTTATGGTATGGTACTTCTCAAAAGACCAAGTCTTAAGCTGAAGCTCATTTCAACTCTGAAGCCAAGTACTACAGGTAGTTTTAAAGCTAGAGTTCTGTAGGCACAGTTCAATTAGAATACAAAGCTAAAGTACATGCATTGTCGACCTCATGCCCACATTATATTCATTTGAATGCAACTTGATTTTTGTACATCTGCTTTTCTGAGCTGATCTCCAAATATATAAACATGTCACTATTGGAAAAATCACCCTCAAGGTTATGCCAGTAATAAGCACAAAGCCAAATATGGTTGCCACAGACTGACCCTAGCTGATTGTCTGTTCTCGTGTCATTTGGGCAAACTATTTAACTTGCCCTGCAGGTACTGTCAATAATAGAGCTGAAAACAAGGTTTTTACATACAGAAACAAGGAAACAGTTTCTGCCCATACAAAAACAAAATCAGAACAATATCACTGTAGTTAAGACCTGAAAATAACTTCAAAATATAATGACATGCTTTATAGTTCAAGCATTTCATTCCTATTCCAAGTCCCTTAGCCCTCAAAATAAGGAAATATTGTTTCCAAATAATATTTCTACTCAAGGTTCTAGACAATTAAAGATCTGGTTAACGCAGCTACAATATATCAATGAACATTGGCCAAGCTTTAGCTGATAAGACAATACATTCAGTATTAATATTATTCCTTTTAAGCTTCATGGAATGTAGGGTAGTGCTTTTAATAACCCCAAATTGGTTTTGGGTAAAAAGAAAATTTACACAAGTTCAAAGGTATTGATTTTCAATTTCTTACATTGTTGCCATCAGTAACAAAAATAAAAGAATGCTCAGTAATGCCACAGCAATAGTACTAAAGTCACTTGAACATACAGCTGCATTTCTGATGGAGTTATTAAGAATATAGTGGAACAAAGTACTCTGCATATATTAGCAAAAAGAGAGCAACATATTTACAAGAATTTCAATATAGGACCTGAACTACACAAACCAATCTTACAGTATAAATTAAACATTTCAAGTTTTAAGTTAGTTATTTGCTAGAGGTACCAATACAAACCTTTAACTTATTGGCTAACTGTCCAGTAAAGAATTTTCACCATCTAATGTACTTGATGGTGTCAGTTCACATAAGTAAAACAATGTTTCTTCTTTTGCTTCTTCTTCCGTAAGAGGCTCTAATTTAAAAAGTTGACTTGTCTTTTTCTTCTGATTTTCTCCTTCTACTGGCTCATTTTTCTGCAGGTGATTGTCATCAATTGAATATTTATTGCTTGGAGCAATATGTTCCTTTTCCAATATAGCTGAGGTAGTTCCGTCCAGGAAAGCTAGTACAGGGTACATATTATACTGCATCAACTGCTTACCTGCAAATAAACCAGGAACAATTGATGTTTTCGAACCTTCCCAAAATGAGCTCTTGAATACAGAACTGCTAAAAAGTATCAAAATCTACATTAAACTAGTAAGTTAAGATTATGATTAGTAAGGGTGTTATGGGGAGAAGGCAGGAGAATGGAAAATAAATCAGCCATGATCTAAGGAGGTGCAGACTCAATGGGCCAAACGGCTTAATTTTGCTCCTCTGTCTTAGGATCTATAGGACAGTAATTTCTTCTGAATGGGTATACTGATGCTAATAAATGGAACTCCAAGTCTACCAACAGAAGGAATTAATAGATTCAAGTCGCCCATAAATGCTCTTCAGAACACTTCCCAGGCTACGTTGTGGACACTGAAATGTTTAGTGACACTTGCAGGCTGCCCCAGCATATCTTTCATTTTTTTAAAACAAAAAATGCTTTTCACAGAATGCTTTGATGTACGTGTGATAAATAAATTAATCTGAATCTGATAATAGGGGAGGCACATTGCTGCCATGACAGAACAAAAGTGGCTTCATCTAAAAGGACATTTAAAAAACTTACTTGTGTAAGCCTTAGCCTAACCTAGCAATGCTGTTCATCAGAAAATTCCTCAGGCAAGAGCAAGTTATGCTATACCACCTAGACTCCAGAATCCCCAGCAGACAAATCCCACTTTAATGGTTTCAATCTTTCCATGATCACTAACAGTGCGGTGGGCTTCTGACATGCAGTCATGCCTAAATACCCATCAGTTTCAAGTCTGACTTGCCACAAAGTTAAAACTAGGCAAGAGCAACCTAACTTTCCAAATGAATTAACCCATCAAGTTAACCAAGCCTAAATGTGATCTAGTTTGGTCTTGGACTGGGCATTCTATCCTGGACCAATGACTAGACAAAGGATGAAACATGAAAATTTACCCTTTATTATAACTGCCAATGGCAAATATTTAACAGATTCTATAATCACTAACCAGTATTAGAAGACTTGCTTTCATCCACTTTGGAATCTGTTCCATTAAGGCTTTCTTTAGTTCCTGACACCTGGTATTAAAAAGTAAATCATGTGAACACATTAAATTTTAAGAATGGAATCATGGTGCAAGTATACTTCGCTCCGATAATATTCAGTAGCAGCTCACTCACCACCCGTCAAGTTACACCCAGAAGTTTGGATTTAAGTTTATAAGATTACATTCATGATAACAAAATTAATGTTTAGCCCATAAGAATCTCTACAATACTTATTGAATTAAATCATAAAATAGAAAGTTCATCCAGATGCTTGTGTACAGCAGATTAATCTGCTATTGGATGGTTTGACATATGCTCAGTGTACTGTATCCCCATACACCCTTAAAATCATGAGGACCCTATTTCCCCATGCTTTTCAAACTTCCCAGGCCCCATTTCCAGTGCGCCTTTTAAACTCAATAGGAGCCCGTTTCCCACATTTCCTTTAAACTTGTCAGTTTCATTGGGATTTTTTTATACTACTGATTATCAATTTACAAAGCAAATTAAAAGAATGCTGCAGTAACATTAGGAGTAATACCCTATTATTACTGCAACACACTGGGAAATATTGGAAAATCTACAAATCTGGCACCATGTATGTCCTAAGGGTGGCAGAGGTTAGAGCTTTACAGTGTATCGGAGATAGAAGGTGACAATGCCAATTAACAGTTACTGATGCATCTATGTAAAGTAGAAATTAAAACTTTTTCCCCCAAATTGCTCCAGTTGGAATTTCAGAGGGAGAAGCTAAAGTCAGAGGTATCAGCAAACTATATCAAAGTAAAAGCTTTTTCATGTAAAGAAGAAAAGAGATGAGAGGGGATATAGGACCACTAGAAAATGAGGACAGAGAAATAATAAAACTGCACCCCTAAGGTTTTGAAAGAGGTAGTGGTAGAGATTGTAGAGGTGTTAGTAATGATCTTTCAAAAATCATTGGACTATGGCATGGTGCCTGAGGACTGGAAAATTTCAAATGTCACTCCACTCTTTAAGAAAGGAGGAAGGCAGCTGAAAGGAAATTATAGACCAGTTAGCCTGACCTCAGTGGTTGGGAAGATGTTGGGAGTCAATTGTTAAGGGTGAGCTTATGAAGTACAAGACAAGATAGGCAAAGTCAACGTGGTTTCCTTAAGAAGAATGATACAAAGATTGGTGAAGGGGCAGGTAGTGTTGAGGAAACAGGTAGGCCGCAGAAGGACTTAGACGGATTAGGAGAATGGGCAAGAAAGTGGCAAATGAAATACAATGTTGGAAAATGCACGGTCATACACTTTGGTAAAAGAAATAAATGTGCAGACTATTTTCTAAATGGGGAGAAAATCCAAAAATCTGAAATGCAAAAGGACTTGGGAGTCCTTGTGAAGAACACTCTGAAGGTTAACTTGCAGGTAGAGTCAGTGGTAAGAAAGGCAAATGCAATGTTAGTACTCATTTCAAGAGGTCTAGAATACAAGAGCAGGGTTGTTTTACTGAGGCTTCATAAGGCACTGGTGAGGCCTCACCTTGAGTATTGTGAACAGTTCTGGGCTCCTCATCTAAAAAAAGATGAGCTGGCATTGGCGAGGGTTCAGAGGAAGTTCACAAGGGTGTTTCCAGAAATGAAAGTGTTATCATATGAGGAATGTTTGATAGCCCTGGGTCTGCACTTGCTGGAATTTAGAAGTGGGGGAGGGTGGGATTTCATTAAAATCTTTTGAATGTTGGAAGGCCTAGACAGAGTAGATATGAAAAGGACGTTTCCCATGGTGGAGGATGGAGGAGCATCCATTTAAAACAGATGCAGAGAAATTTCTTTAGCCAGAGGGTGGTGAATTTGTGGAATTTATCATCACAAGCAACTATGGAGGCCAGATTGTTGGGTGTACTTAGGGCAAAAATTAATAGTTTCTTGATCGGATATGGCACCAAAAGGTTAAGACAAGAAGGCAGGCGAGTGAAACTGAGGAGGAGAAAAAGGGATTAGCTATGATCAAATGGCGGAGCAGAATTGAATGGCCAAATGGCCTAATTCTACTCCTATGTCTTATGGTCTTATGATTTAAAGTGGAGTAAAGGGAATTATAGAGGCACGAGACAGGAGCTGGCCAAAGTTGACTGGAAGAGGACACTACAGCACAGCAATGGATGGAGTTTCTGAGAGAAATTCGGAGGGTGCAGTATTCTAAAGACAGGGTGCCACAAGCGTGGCTGACAAAGAAGTGAAAACCAACGTAAAAAGAAAACACAGGGCAAGGGCAAAAGCAAAAGAACAAAAACTAGTGGGAAGTTCGAGGATTGGGAAAATTTTAAAAGCCTACTGAAGGCAACTTCAGCCAGAGGTCGTGGTACATATTGGTACCAATGACAGAGGCAGGAAAAGGGAAGAGATCCTGAAAACAGACTACAGGGAGTTAGCAAGTAAGTTGAGAAGCAGGACCTCAAAGGTAGCAATCTTAGGATTACTGCCTGTGCCACGTGACAGTGAGTATAGGAATAGAGTGAGGTGGAGGATAAATGCGTGGCTGAGGGATTGGAGCAGGGGGCAGGGATTCAGATTTCTGGATCATTGGGACCTCTTTTGGGGCAAGCGTGACCTGTACAAAAAGGACAGGTTGCACTTGAATCTGATGGGGACCAATATCCTGGCGGGGAGGTTTGCTGAGGCTATTGGGGAGAGTTTAAACTAGAATTGTTGGGGGGGCGGTGGGAACCAAACTGAAGAGACGGAGGAAGGGGCGGTTGGCTCACAAATCAAGAAAGCTTGTAGACAAGTGTGAGAGCGAGAATAGGCAGGTGATAGAGAAGGGATACACTGTGATGGTTTGAGATGTCTATTTTAATACAAGAAGTATCATGAACAAAGCGGATGAGCTTAGAGCGTGGATCAGCACTTGGAGCTATGAAGTTGTGGCTATTACAGAGACTTGAATGGCTCAAGGGCAGGAATGGCTACTTAGAGTTCCAGGCTTTAGATGTTTCAGGAAGGACAGGGAGGGAGGCAAAGAAGGATTCGAAGAAGGAGTCTGAGAGTCTGAGTGGGAGTGCCGAGAAAGACATTTTTGAAATTTTTGTTATTTTTTTTCTCCAACGGCGTTCTGAGAGGCGGGACTGCGCAGGCGTGTGACGTCCGGCAGTGCAGCGCGGCAGATTTAAAAGGAACAGAGCCTCATAGAGTGGGCAGCGTAGTTTGCGGGCTGCGGAGTGAGCCAGGAGCAGAGTGATGACTTAAGGGCTTCGGCTCAACGGGCTTAGGCGAAAACGGGCGAGGCGAGGAAAGTTTGGCATTCATTTTCTGTTGTTATTTGAGGAGAGGGGCAGTATGAGTGTGAGGGCAGTTTGCTGTTCTCGGTGTCGGATGTGGGAGGCCCTGGAGTCTCCAAGCCTCCCGGACGTCTACATCTGCACCAAGTGCATCGAGATGCAGCTCCTAAGGGACCGCGTTACGGAACTGGAGCTGCAGCTCGATGACCTTCGTCTGGTCAGGGAGAGTGAGGAGTTGATAGAGAGGAGTTGCAGGCAGGTGGTCACGCCGGGGCCACGGGAGGCAGACAAGTGGGTCACGGTTAGGAGGGGGAAGGGGAAGAGTCAGGTAATAGAGAGTACCCCGGTGGCTGTGCCACTTGACAATAGGTACTCCTGTTTGAGTACTGTTGGGGGGGACAGCTTACCCGGGGGAAGCGACAGCGGCCATGCCTCCAGCACAGAGTCTGGCCCTGTAGCTCAGAAGGGTAGGGCAAGGAAGAGGAGGGCAGTTGTGATAGGGGACTCGATAGTAAAGGGGTCAGATAGGCGATTCTGTGGACGCAGTCCAGAGACCCAGATGGTAGTTTGCCTCCCTGGTGCCAGGGTCTGGGATATTTCTGATCGTGTCCAAGATATCCTGAAGTGGGAGGGTGAGGAGCCAGAGGTCGTGGTACATATAGGTACCAATGACATAGGTAGGAAAAGGGATGAGGTCCTGAAAGGAGAATATAGGGAGCTAGGAAGGGAGTTGAGAAAAAGTACCGCAAAGGTAGTAATCTCGGGATTACTGCCTGTGCCATGCGACAGTGAGAGTAGGAATGCGATGAGGTGGAGGATAAATGCGTGGCTGAGGGATTGGAGCAGGGGGCAGGGATTCAAGTTTTTGGATCATTGGGACCTCTTTGGCGCAGGTGTGACCTTTACAAAAAGGACGGGTTACACTTGAATCCTAGGGGGACCAATATCCTGGCAGGGAGATTAGCGGGGGATTAGCGGAGGTGACTTTAAACTAGAATGGTTGGGGGGTGGGAATCAAATTAAAGAGGCTAGGTGTGAGGAGGTTAGTTCGCAACAGGGGGATGGGAACCAGTGCAGAGAGACAGAGGGGTATAAAGTGAGGGTAGAAGCAAAAAGTACTAAGGAGAAAAGTAGAAGTGGCAGGCCGACAAATCCAGGGCAAGCATTAAAAAGGGCCACTTTTCAACATAATTGTATAAGGGTTAAGAGAGTTGTAAAAGAGCACCTGAAGGCTTTGTGTGTCAATGCAAGGAGCATTCGTAATAAGGTGGATGAATTGAAAGTGCAGATTGTTATTAATGATTATGATATAGTTGGGATCACAGAGACATGGCTCCAGGGTGACCAGGGATGGGAGCTTGGTTAATGGCAAGGCTCCATGGGATTAAAAAAAACCTTGAATAAAAGGACACACATTTAGAACGGAGATGAGAAGGAATTTCTTTAGCCAGAAGGTGGTAAATTTGTGGAATTTGTTCCCACTGGTGGCCATGGAGGCAAGGTCATTGGATATATTTAGGCGGAGGTTAATAGTTACTTGATTAGTTAGGGCATGAAAGGTTATGGGGTGACGGCAAGAAAATAGGGTTGAGAGGGAAAATGGATCAATCATGATAAAATGGCAGTGCTGTCTTGATGGGCCAAATTACCTAATTCTGCTCTTATCTTGTGTTCTTACGGATATAATATTACAACGCTAAAGCATTCATTTTTCAACTACTTGCATTTGGATTCAGTTCCTAAAATCCCAAAACCTCACAAAGCTACAAGTATGTAATGACAAGCTGCACTGGCTATATATCTACTCTATATTGCTGGCTGGTGTTTCCTTACTGCTACAATATATTCAGAATTATTTCCCTGAATTATTCTATTTCACTGAACAATATGATAACTTGTATACTCATTGCACAAGAAACTATCTGACAAGAGTAATTTGTGACGGAGGGCCACCATAGTGAAGCCTTTAACACAAAGCTATTACAGCTCAGGCGTCAAGAGTTCATTTCTGATGTCATCTGTCAGGAGTTCGTATGTTAATTAGTCATTGTAAATTGTCCTATGATTAGGCTAGGGTTAAACTGGGTTGTGCGACTCGAAGGACCCCTCCCTGGCACACCTCTGCCACCTGTGGTGCTTGACCCTTGCCATTTCCAACATTGTTTGCTCCAGCCAGATTTACAAACTCGCTCTCCACTCAAGTTGACAAATACAATACTGTGCAAAAGTCTTACACCCTAGCTGTCTATGTGCCTTCAGACTTTTGCACAGTACTGTTAGTGTAAAAGTCCACCTCAAGCTGAACTTCAAGATGGGATTTGCAATAAATCTCTGCCTTGTGAGAAATCAGCTTCCAGGAACTGGGACAACTAGAAATCAGGCCAGGTACTAGCTTTTGAAAGGCAGAATATAATATTAATGGTAAGACTCCTGGCAGTGCGGAGAATCAGAAGGATCTTGGAGTCCGAGTCCATAGGACACTCAAAGTTGCTGCGCAGGTTGACTGTGTGATTAAGAAGACACACGGTGTATTGGCCTTCATCAATCGTGGGATCAAGTTCAAGAGCCGAGAGGTAATGTTACAGCTATATAGGACCCTGGTCAGGCCCCACTTGGGAGTACTGTGCTCATTTCTGGTCACCTCGCTACAGGAAGGATGTGGAAACAATAGAAAGTGTGCAGAGGAGATTTACAAGGATGTTGCCTGGATTGGGGAGCATGCCTTATGAGAATAGGTTGAGTGAACTTCACCTTTTCTCCTTGCAGTGACAGAGGATGAGAGGTGACCTGATAGAGGTGTATAAGATGATGAGAGGCATTGATCATGTGGATAGTCAGAGGCTTTTTCCCAGGGCTGAAATGGCTAAGACAAGGGACATAGCTTTCAGGTGTTTGGAAACAGGTACAAGGGGGATGTCAGGGATAAGTTGTTGTTGTTTTTTACACAGAGGGTGGCAAGGGCGTGGAATGGGCTGCTGGCGACTGTGGTGCAGGCGGAAACGATAGGGTCTTTTATGAGACTCTTGGATAGGTACATGGAGCTTAGAAAAATAGAGGGCTATGGGTAAACCTAGGTAATTACTAAAGTAAGTACATGTTCAACACAGCTTTGTGGGCCAAAGGGCCTGTATTGTGCTGTAGGTTTTTCTATGTTCTAAAGCATTAGATGTCAGTGTCTTTGATACAAGATGATGAAAAATACATGATGAAACAGGCCCTACTGCCCCTGACTTGACTAGACTAGAGAAGGAATAATTACTGGACAGTTTGAATAAGACATGAAACAAAGCCAGAAAGAATGTGATCTATTGTAAGAAGTTAGTATTAACACAACTGAAACAAGCTTACAGCTTCTTATTAGCATAAAATAGATTTCCTATTTACTCTTGGCACATATCTGTTATATTATTAATGCACACAAGCTTCTATAAACAGATTACTAGACAAAGTGATCATCAGCAAAATTAGTTAAATGCCATAAACATAATTCAAAATACAGCGGATTCTGGTTAATTGGGACACATTGGGACCAATACATTTTGGCCTAATTAAGCAGCTGCCCCTATTAGCCAAAGTTTTATGGAAATAGTTTAGAAAAAGACAAACTACATTTAACTGAGCTACAGATTATGTATTTAAATGAAACAGACCAAATTAGAACACTACCAATATTACTACAGTACTATAAAAACTGTCTATTAGTTCCTAATAGATATCGACAGAGGAATTCATAGTGTACGCTGCTGTCTTTTTTTTGATTGAATGTAAATGAACAAAATTTGTGCAAAATCTGCACAAAACACCTTGTGCAGATAATGGACTGCCTTCATTGCCTTCCTGAATGTCTAAAAAAATCACTACTTTTTAAATTCAGTGTTCATTGGCTCAAATGAATTACCTAACACAAGCATACGCAAATACCGATATTTAAAAATAGTTCGCACTTAACACTGTGTAGAGTAGTGGTCGCCAACCTTTTTAAGCCCAAGATCCCCTACCTCGGCCTTAGTGAAAGGCAAGATCTACCTACTAAATCGTTTAAGAGAAAAAACAACTCAGATTGTACTTCCAACTTGAGGCCTTTTATTTGGGCTACTTGTATTTGAATTACATAAAATGCTTTTGTCAAACTTTCAAATTAATTCAGCCAAGAAAACACTGTAACAAGCATATCAAAAAGGTCATAGCTACCTTTCTTTAAGAATATTACAATACTTCATACCTTTTGTAGTAACTTCTACTTTGAAAAAGGACCACTCGACAACTTCATGTCTAAAGAGACGACTTTATCTGGGATGGCAAAACCAATGCGGCAGAGGGGCTTATACACACATGCACAGAAAAGACTGGAAGTAGAACCCTGCAATCCCGGAAACAACCTCTGTTTACAAACAGCTTTCTGTAGTGGGAGTATTGCTATATTACCATTATCCCAACTGGTATTAACTCATCTTTATAATGCTCATATTACAACACTTCTCCCCCTTTAAATTCCAACATTCCCCAAATGTAAAAGAACTGGGAAACAAAAAACGGTGGTGTCATTAGCTTGAGTACCCCTGAAACTTATACTAGTGTCTCAGCAACAGTTTACCAATACAAAGCACCTGAAAAACATGGCAAATTCAACATTCAGTCTAACAAAGGGAACTGTCCATTCGACTATTCATTATGTCAGGAGGTTTGCGAGAGCGCTGTGCTGAAATGGTTTGTTGACTTGCTGCCTGAGATAAAGAAACGAGGAGCACGAGGAACTGTCAGATGATGCATGGCTACTGGATTTAGGGTTTCTGACAGACATAACGGCTAAATTAAATGCACTTAACAGCGAGCTCATGGGAAAAGACCGACACCTGTGCCACATGATAAGTGCAGTAAATGTGTTTAAGACCAAGCTTGGTGTTTGGATTTCAAATTTAAAGAACAGGAGGCTGACACACTTTCCCAACTTGGAGAAACTGTTATACGCCATCAAGGAAAAAAAATGCCTTTCGCCCTGAGCAGTACTGTGCTTACCTAGACAAACCTGCAATAGAGTTCGATCAGCGTTTTGGGGAGTTAATCGTCATGAAAGATATTGCTGCATTTATTTCAAACCCATTTCTGCCAATCGGTATAGAACAAATAGCAGACAAATTCCAGCAAGTATTTGGTGTGCCAAGTGATATTGAAATGGAAATAACTGACTTGCAAAATGACATCGAGCTTAAAGCAAGATCAAGGGACGGTGACTTTTGGGGGGCTTGTCAGGGAGCCTTTCCTCATCTCATCACATGTGCACTGAAAGTCAGTGCCTACTTCGGGTCAACTTATCTGTGTGAAATTGCACTTTCACAGATGAAAATTATTAAATCTAAGTACAGGAACTGTCTTACTGACAGACACCTCACAGACTGTCTCAGACTGGCTGTCTATAGTTATGAGCCAAATTTCAGGGAACTAGCAGAAAGTATTCAGCCCAAGTCATCACACTGAGTGCAACAGTCAATTTTTATTCATTTATTTTTCATGTTGAAATAAAATTAAATAATGAAACTTAGAATTAGAGGTGTTGTAATGTGAGCATTATAAAGATAAGTTAATACCAATTAGGATAATGGTAATATAGCAATACTCCCGCTACGGAAAGCTGTTTGTAAACAGAGGCTGTTTCCAGGGTCGCGGGGTTTTACTTCCAGTCTTTTCTGCGCATGTGTGTATAAGCCCCTCTGCCGCATCGGTTTTGCAGTCCCAGATAAAGTTGTTCCTTTGGACACGAAGTTGTCGAGTGGTCCTTTTTCAAAGTAGAAGTTACTATATATGCCCCACATATGCGCTCTAGGGGTAAAATTTGCTTTTGCATCAGAAGGTTTATCAGGCATAATGTATTTGTGTATTTATTTTTCATTTTTTTTGGGATCTACTGGGAAAGTCTCAAAGATCGACCGGTTGGCGACCACTAGTGTAGAGTCTAATGGCCACACAAGTGCATGTGACTGACACTAGTTAGAAATTGTTGCATTCTCCAAATCTTTATTTTCATTGCAACATTCAAGATGATTGTCGATACCTTCGAATTCCTTATAGTTTGTAACTTGAATTAGTGAAACCATTTCATTTTCAATCTCAGCTGTTTCTCACCTCTCTAACCCCAAATGCTTGAATTGCAGAGAGCAAAACAGTTCTAAATTGTCTTACTGCTTATTTCTTAGACAAAAATCACTCCTTTTTGAACACACACATGCAGCTGACGCTATTTCAAAATTGTTCGCTCAAAGCATGGTGTAGCATCTAACAGCCTCATAAGTGCACGCAAACGATGCTAGTTGGAAACTGCTTAGCAAATCTCCTGTCCCAATTAAGCAGCTATGTCCCAAATAAACAAAGAAAATCCCAGCTATTTTCTCAATTGGTTTTAGTTCTTTAAGAATTATCCCAAATAAGCATCTGCCCCAATTAACCAGAATTCACTGTACTTAATATAAAAAAAAATCTAAGATGTAGTTTTATCTCAGGAATAATTAGCTAACATCTGGTACAAGTGAAAAATCCAGTTCAGACCTAGTTACATGATGGGTACTTACATCTGACAGAATATCTGGATCCACATTAAATTGTTTTCCTGATAACGTAGCCTGAAAATCTTCTAAACTACAGTCAATACTGTCCAAATAATCCATAAGTTCTACCCTGCAAGACCAGAGATTGTTTAATACTTGTTAATGTGGTATTGATTCAAGCTGAGGAACTTTGAATGAGGACCAACTCTATGTTTATGACATATACTATGACAAAATCAGTGAATCGCATAAGTAAATAAAAAAGCTGAATTCATAAATGCATGCATCTTTATAAGGTATACTCATGGAAGAGCCAGTTGTGTGCAGTTTCACATCATACAACTTACAATGCTGATCTCATCCTGTCATGAACATATATTGACTTCATCTAGAGTCCTAAAAGAAATGGTGTTGGCTGTTGCTACTATATACAAAGAAATGATTTGTTAATTTGTCTACCAACTAAGAAAATTTCAAAAACATCACAATCTACAAACTAATGCAATTACTTAAGCAGACAAATGCAACAGTCAGTAAGCACACAGCAAGATTTTAATATGTAGTGTAAAAATACACAGAATATATTTCCACTTCTAAGTTTAAAACAAATGTTCCAAGTGGAATAAGTGGAAAGGGTGATTGATTTCAAGTTCCTAGGTGTCAATATCTCTGAGGATCTACCCTGGACCCAATATATCGATGCAATTACAGGGAAGACACAATGACGGCTATATTTCATTAGGAGTTTTAGGAGATCTGATATGTCACCAGAAACACTCTCAAATTTCTACAGCTGTACCATGGAGAGCATTCTAACGGGCTGCATTACCATCTGGTATGTGGTATGTGGAGGGATACTGCACAAGATTGAAATAAGCTGCAGAGAGTTGTAAACTTAGTCAGCTCCATCATGGGCACAAGCCTCGATAATACCCAGAGTATCTTCAAGGAGCGGTGCCTCAAAATTGCTGCATCCATCATTAAGGACTCCACCCCCCCCCCCCCCACAATCACCCAGGTCATGCTTTATTCTCAATGTTGCCAACAGGAAGGAGGCACAGAAGCCTGAAGGCGCACTTCAATGACTCAAGAATAGCTTCTTCCCCTCTGCCATCTGATTTCTGAATGGACATTGAACCCATGAACACTACCTCACTATGTTTTTATTTCTATTTTTGCACTCACTTACTGAAACTTTTTTTTAAAATTATGTATTGCATTTTACTGCTGCCACAAAGTCAACAAATTTCATGACATAGGCCGGTGATATTAAACCTGATTCTGAACGTGTATTGCATCAAAAATCAAAAATAAAACTTTACATTTACTCACTTGCCAAGAAGATTTATATTCTGTGAAATAACTGCATTGTCTTTCAAAATGGAGTCCATCATAGATATGGGATCTTCAGAACTTATTGATGATTCGGTATTTGTTATTTCAACGTTGTCGTTTATCATAGTGTTCATAACTTGGTCTGTACTGCATACATCCATTATCTCAGATGATGGAAGTGATTCCTGATTTTCAGTATTTACTACTTTATGTGAAGAATTATCCTGTTCTGTAACTCTGGAAAGATCAATAAGAATGTACAAAATATTGATTCAACAATATTGAATTTTAGAACTTTTTTAAAGTTGCTTACTTTTTTTTTTACACAGATATATGAAAAGAAAATTAAAGACACAAATTGGGTACTTTATGACATACCCTCAGCGATAGTGCTAAAGGACAGCATCTAACACCTTTCAAAATCTCCATTTTCCAAATGGTACTAATCCTTTAATTAAAATAAATCAATTTAAGTATTGTTAGTGGATCTCCATAACACTTTCCCAAGTTGCATGGCTTTGTCCAGTCCAAATCATTGTTGTGATTTTTTTTCTCTTGCTGAATTGCCATTATTTAGAAGCACTCACAGTATGGTTTTAAAAAACAACAAAGAACATACAGATTGAAGAGCTGCTTACTTTTGTGGTATTTTCTACGGGTGTAGGGACCTAATACCACAGAAATCTGGAGGAACAGATCCAATGGAATCATTAAGTTATGCAAAGTCATGGAAGTATTCTCAGAAGTACTTTCATCACAGCACAGAGCCACATTTTGTACAGTAGCATTAATCACAGTATATTTTCATAAATAATGCTGCAACAACCAACTTTGTAGGTCTCAGCATACCCAAAATTGTTCATGATTGTCTGAGTCAAAACTAACTGGAGAGTTTTGAGGTCCACAGAAATCATCTGAAATTCCCATTTTTTTTGTGTCTCCTGAACAACATAATCAGATCTGATTTGAAAGTTCTGTTCCTTCCTCTCCACCCCTTTATCTTTCTTACCCATCTGGCTTCGCCTGTCACCTTCTAGTTATCCTCCTTCCCCTCCCCTAACCTTTTTATTCTGGCGTCTTCCCACTTCCTTTCCAGTCCTGAAGAAGGGTCTCAACCTGAAATGTCAACTGTTTATTCATGTTCTATCTATGAATCCTCTATTATATTAAAAGTAAGTTGAAAAGATGCATATTTAGAAGGACACTACACTACACAAAACCGAACAGAGCCTGGCTGTCAATTCTGTGATTTTTCATTGTTAATTTTAAGGATGAAAATTAAGAAGCTGACAAATGTAGTCAATCAAGATCATACAGCACTTTTTCCCCACCCCCAAATGAAAGAATTCCAACACAAATTTCCTCTAAACCTCCAACCATGTATCTTTAAACCCATGGCCACTAGTTATGGACACCTCTAAGAAAAGTTTCTAATGCCTCTAGTTTTGCATACCTCAATCAGATTCCTCTGCAACATGCTCAGCTCCAATAAAAATAAACCTGGCCTACCTTGCCTCCCCTTATAGCTAAAATGCTCCCTCCCAGGCAACAACTTAGACAATCCCTTGTACATCTTCCATTACAATCACATCCTTCTTACAGCATATCAACCAGAACTGCACAAAGCTCTCCAGTTGTGATTCAACGAATGTTTCATAAAGTTGTCCCAGAATCTTCCTGCTTTTATATATCTCAGGATACTAATTCTAAGTATCCCAGATGCCTTCTTAACCATCCTATTCACTTGTGCTGAAGCTCAAACTGGAATACTTGGACTCGGATACTCCAAGTTTCTCTCATCATCTTTACTGTGCAACCTCAGGGGAACTTGCTGGCCCTGAATTTTAACTATCTCCCATTTAAAAGACTCACACTTGTTGGATGATGTTTTATTTGCAAGCGGGTGCTCTCAATCCATTTTCACCAGGTTCTGTTGCATATTATTGAAATTGGTCCTTCCACGATTTAGAATATTAGCCTATTTAATTTCATGAAAGTAGTAGACTATCCATCATATATTGGCTCAAAAATTGTCCTGGATACACCATTAAAAACTCTACTCCATCTAAGCCCCTCACACCAAGGCTAAGTCAATAGAAGGATCAATAGTTTATAACAATGAAGGTAGAATCCGCCATAACTTTAACATTGCACATTCCTGTGACTAGCCCATGTATACACTCATCATCACTCACTGACTGTTGATGGGCAGGAATGTGGTATAACCCCAAAGTGATGGCCCCTTCTTATTTCCAAGTTTTACACTTACAGTTAAGAACATTTCTGCAACTGAATACTGTAATTCAACAATCACAGTATGCAAAATAACAATTGGGAATTAATCATACTCATTAGTAGCAAATACAGATGCTTCATCCTTTTCAGATTCTTCTGTTGGCCTGTCTGTGATGTCACAAATGACAATATCATCTAAGTTTCTAACACACTGCTTCACACCATTTGGTCCATGCACAGGTACCTAACAAGACAGACATAAATTTTAAAAATCATTTCCAACCTTACATCTTAAAAAGTGAAAAAAAGTTAAAACTTCAAAAAGGTGCTTATTTACATGAGTCGCATCATCAGGTTCTTTGACTATGTGATGAAAGTATTTTGGCTTAGATGGTCCAGAGGTATTAATCATTATTGGCCTAGAGTAATGAAAGAAAAGTTATGTACAAGCTTAAAATATGAACCAATATAATCTAAGAACCAAGCATGAAATAGTAAAACTCAACTAGATTGTGTAATTCTAGCTTCTGGATTTATTTACACAAACAAGGAAAAACAAATTGGAAGGCTAGGCACTTGATTGGTAAAGAATATTACTGTAGCTTGATAAATACTAGCTTGTTGCCAGGTCTGGAGTACCTCAGTTATAGAGATAGATTGAATAGAATTTTATTCCTTGGAACTTAGAAGACTGAGAGATTTGATAGAGGGTATACGAAATTACAACAGGTATAGATAGGGTAAATGCAAGTAGGCTTTTTCCACTGAGGTTGGGTGGGTCTACAACTAGGGGTCATAGGTTAAGGGTGAAAGATGAAAAGTTTAGGGAAACATGAGGGGAAACTTCTTACTCAGAGGGACATGAGAGTGTGGAATGAACTACCAGTCCAAGTGGTGCATGTGAGTTCGATTTCAATGTTTCAGAGAAGTTTGGATAGGTACATGGACGGTAGGGGCATGGAAGGCTATGATCTTGGTGCAGGTCGATGGGAGTAGACAGTTAAAATGGCTTGGCATGAACTACATGGGCCAAAGGACCTGTTTCTGTGCTGTACTTTTCCATCATCCTACAAATACATTATATCCTAATCAGAGCCAGAGGTACTCTTTCACTTACATAACGCAAAACTCTATTAAACTAGTAAGTGGATACAAAGGATGGCATCATCTAACTCCCATACAGCAGTGAATTTACTACTAACACTTTGCTTCACAAGTTATTTAACTTCAGCCTGATGGATAACATTTCAAGGTCTTGAAAACTCAGATTTCTGGGAGAATATAAATTTTCTTACCTCTTCAAGAAAATGCCCAATAGTTTTTATATAAACATTCATTTTGAGTAGACCAAAGGAAGAATAAGCACAGTTAACAATGCACCTCAGAGTTATTAACTCTGTACTGCCCTTTATAAATCAAAAACTGAAGTGGCCTCTCTAAAATAATCAGTCAGACACCTCACAGCAAATCTAACAAGATGTTTATAAAAAAATTAGCAAATAGAACTATTTTTGCATGACAAGTTGTTGTCATGTGGTATTTGAACCCTATATTAAAGAAAGAAAGTTGTACCATATATTCACGTACTTTCATATTAGACTAGGATTTTAAGCATTCACTGCTTGATTGCTATATCCATGGCAAACTATCAAGCTGCATGAGAAAAATGTTGCTTCAATCTATATCATTGTATACCCATGCTTTTACTCAAATGAGCAGAGCTTAATGGCAGAAATATTTAAAGGTCTACGCACTGCCATTTAAATTTCAAAACGCTTGTTACAAAACAGACAAATAATCCACACGGCTCAACAGTATTTCAAAACAGCAATCAATCACCATTAGATTTTACCATCAATGGTCTGAACGGCCAATGAACCCATGAACATTACCTCACTATTTTTGCAACTTTTAAATATATATACATTTCTTACTGCAATTTGTGGTATATTTTCTGCATAGCACTGTCCTGCTGCCACCAAACAACAAATTTCATGACATATGTCAGTGATAGTAAGCCAAATTCTGATCGCGTTATTTTTGTTGTCACTCACAAAGTCAATATGTTACTGGTAATCATCAAGCATTTATCTGAAACTGTACAGGTAAACAACTTGTGTGACAGAAGGCAGGATGTAATCCAAATTTGAAATTAAAAGCTACTATAAATGTAAAATTGGTAAGATTTCATAGTGCATATTGAGGTGCTAAGATATGCCAATTTGCAAATGTCTTGAGGAATTTCATACTGAAGTTAAATACTGAAATTTAAAAGCAGCTGCAAAGCACGTTTTCTTATATACTTTAAGTGAATTAACATTGCACTATGTACAAAATAATGTGGATTACTTTCTGAAATTTCTTGAGAAGTAAATTAAAGAACATTATTCTCATGAGCTTGAATATCCAGAAAAAAAATCATTTCATAGTCTTGGGGAAATTAACACTTACCATTCTACCAACTAATGTTTCAAAAGATGTTTCATTCAAAACTATATTTATAAACCAAATACAATTACATGGAGACCTGAATGCTTTCAAATTATTGGGACATGACTGAAACAAAAACACACCCCAATGTGAAAAAATATATTTGCAAAATAGACATGCATACCTCTTCCGCTTCAAAGTTACAATTTGGTTATTCTGCACCAAACTAACGATAAATTTAATAATCTGAAAAACAGGGAGTGTAAATATTTTGAATTTTCAACTACAAGTCTGAAAAGTCAACATCTTTCCCCTAACAAAGTCATAGACAGCTGAGAATATGTTCACGCAACCACTGCTACACTAACAGTAAGAAATACCTGATTTTCTCCTCGTATTACTATCTAAGTAATACTGTATAAACACTAAACAAAAGTAGTTAACCATTTCTTAAAAATGCAAAAGCATTAGACATTATATGAAGCTCAGAGGCTTATACTTAAGAACCACTACTTATATACTTACTGCTCTCTTCTATCAGACTTTCGAACCAATCACCTCTTTCAAACCCTCTTCCTGATGGTGTAACCATGTTCTTGAAATCTTAATTCTAGCTCTCCCAATTATTCTATTGCCACTTCAACATTTCTTTTTGCATCACTTCAGATTGCAAAACACTCTATGCACTGTTCTGCACTTGTATTTATTGGCAGATTTATTATTACAATGTATACTGTTTACTGAGTTTCATGCAAGGAATTTCATTACATCCAGATGTATTTAGAAGAATGACTGGAGATCTTATAGAAACATATAAAATTATGAAAGGGATAGATAAGACAGAGGCAGGAAAGTTGCTTCCACTAATAGGTGACACTAGAACTGAGGGACATAGCCTCAAAATCTGGGGGAGTAGATTTAGGACGGAGATGAAGAGGAACTGCTTTTCCCAGAGGGTGGTGAATCGGTGGAATTCTCTGCCCAATGAAGCAGTGGAGGCTACCTCAGTAAACATATCTATCCAATATTCTCTTAAATTTTTGTATAGTAGTGGAATTAAGGGTTATGAGGAAAAGGCAGGTAGGTGGAAATGAGTCCATGGCCAGATCAACCATGACCTTATTGAATGGCAGAGCTGGTTCGACAAGCCAGATAGCCTACTCCTGCTCCTATTTCTTATGTTCTAATATGACAATAAACTATACTAATTTTAATGCAGGAAAATAAACAAATTTAGTTTACAGATGCTTCTTCTGAAAAAAGCAAAGCAGATGATAGCTTATGGACAAGTGAAAAGAAGCCTTAAGAGAAAAGTTCAGTTATTTTGTCAACTAGGCCCTATGATGGTGGAGAAGGAATGGAGGATGAAAATGACAGTATTAGGAATGGAAGATAATCAAATCTGGAGAGATGAAGGGAGGAGGTCACCGAGGAGTTTAAACCTGAAATACTCATGGGGCAATGGCTAATAAATTTGAGCCAGTGGGAGCTTGCACAAGTTTGAGATTTCTTGGATGAATTTAAGTTTGTGTAGGTGGAAGATGGGATGCAAAGTTGTTGAAAAGAGGTAACAATAGCACAAAACATGTTTTGTGGAGATCAAATCATGAAGTGTTCTCTTACGGGAAACAATGAAAACGTTTTTAAATAAAAAGGTGTGGTCATTAACTGATTCAGCTAACGTGGGAGCCAGAAAGTCGGTTTGATGAGAGTTTAGTCTGAATAAGATCAATAGAAGGGTAGTCAAACCAAAAGCAGTATCTAGCACTGATGGCCTAGTTACATTCAATCAGCTATACTGGGCTGACCACATTCTGCATCCTCAAAACCAGACCCCAAACAGACACACGGGTTCCAAGATCTACGATAGGAAGGGATCAGATGTACTGAAGAAAAGATTCAGGGATGTGCTTAAAGTTTCACTGAAGTTGAACAGCATACTCATTGACTCCTGAGAATCTCTAGATCAAAGCAGAGGAGCAGCACGTGGGTATTTCAAAGCTCTGTATGCATTGGGGTCATATAGAAGCTCTGTGATACAAAGAGCACACCACCTTGCTCCTAACCAATCCATGGAAGAGTCTACAGTTCCATTGGTAGTCTGACCAGCCATCTAAAAATGCACAATACCAGAATGGAAACATATCATTCATGATCCTGAAGGATTTTCTATAAGAAAAAAAGGAACCAACTAGTTGGTCTCAAATACTCAGTCATGTTAGAAGTTGGGATTTTAAGTTCGGGGAATACAGTACGCAGACACAGAGATACACACAGAGATACAGGATTAAAATAAAATTTCCAACCTTGTAACATTTGCCCTAATCTTTCTATCAGTCTTAATATCATTTGATGGTACTGCTCCAAATATTGTTAAAAGTAGGGATCCTTTAACATAATCTTTGGAGCAGCATAATCACTAGCATGTTTTATTGAATTTGAATAATGCGTTGAGTTTTGGAAACTTAACAGTTTAAGTCAAACTTTAGAAGTTATTCATTCTGAGTCATTCTTTTTTTTATGTGGAAGGAGGCACATAAACTGGATTAGCATGAAAAGATTAAATTTGAAATAATTTTTGCAAAGTTAAATTTGGAAACACCATTGCAGCTTTCTTAAACAGCTTGGAAAGGACTAACAACCTAAGCACACAGGACAGTATTTCAAAAAGCCTCTTTAATGACATTTTACACAGAATTTGAAACAATGCAGGAACATTTTACCTGTCTGATTACTTGCTGTTGCTGGGCATGTTTCTGCCTAAGATCACCAATCTCTCTCCACAGAGTTTCATTTTCCCTGTCAATCAGCAAATAAGAAGTCAACTTGACAGCAATGCTTTCTAATTGTTAAAAACTAAAGTGACGATAAAGAATTATCTATGAACCATTATAGCTTGAAGTGTTACAATCTACGATTGGGGCAGGGAGAAAATAAAAATCAACAGATTTCAGTTTGTTTGTATGTGGCTTTGAATTAACATGGAAATGGAACCAGGCTACTTAGGCCCTTTAGCCTCATCAGCCAACGAGTGTCATGACTTAACAGTATTCCCTCACTTTTGGCACACATCTCCAAGGAACACTGAACAAAAAAAAAATGCATTTCTGATTTTAAATTAAGTTTTTATTTGTAAATTGAAAGAAATTAGAACACCTTTTACCTTTTGCAGCCTGCAGTTTTTCCATGAAAGACAAAATTAGAGCAAGACTGACGCCCCCTTGCCTTAGCCTCAGCTAGAGAAAATAGTCCCCAACCTCTTTATAAAATAATTCTCATTGAAAACTCCTTCCCTCCAGCAAACCCTTAAATTTCAGGAATACAATGAAATTATATCATCCTTATACATTAATTCTCGGGAGTCTAGATATCCTTTAATCAAGTTCATTCAACACTAGGTGTTAGCATTCTCATCTTGTAAAATTGAGGCTTTGGTTCTCACTCTAAACAAAAAACTAGACTAAGTGATTACTATACATTACAGATTTTATCCACTTAATGAGATTTTAAATTCAGGGTCCCATCTGGCACTTGGGAGATGTAATAGACTGACTGACACTACTTCAAACAGGATGGGAGTTATTCCTTTATCAAAGCAGGGGTTCCCAACACTTTTTATGCCATAGACCCGATACCTTTGACCGAGGGGTCTGTGGACCCCAGGTTGGAAATACCTGCATTAAGATTAATTGATCCTATCAGACTGCTCATGGTGGATGCTTCCTGTATGCAATATGGCTAACATATTTCCCATATTACAAAAAAAACCTTCAATTTAAAATTACTTTAACTATAGAGCATTTTGTGACATCCTTATGCATTAAGTGGTTCTGCAGAAATGTAAAACTCTTTCATTCTCTCCAAGACCAAACTATTGATCCTAATCTGCAGTGTCCAGACATCTGTGTGGTCCAAAATAGATCTTGCTCAACCAATATCAAAACTTCTAACTCTAAATTCTACTGCTCTAGGTAAAAGGACAGGCATCCTGTTGGCCTCGGGTAAATTTTATGGACCTGCAAGTCTTTTTGTACCTTTAATATTCCTGGATTTATTTATTTATTGCCATGCGGCATGATGTAGGCCCTTCCAGCCACACAGCCCAGCAATCCCCCATATTAATCCTAGTCTAATCACAGGACAATTTACAAAGACCAATTAACTGACCAACCAGTACGTCTTTGGAATGTGGGAGGAAACCGGAGCATGCGGAGGAAACCCACACGGTCACATACAGAATGTACAAACTCCTTACAGGCAGCGGCGGGAATTGATCCTGGATCGCCTTTACTGTAAAGTGTTGTACTAACCACTATGCTACAGTGCCACCACCACTTCAAGTACTTTATTTTATTTTTTTTAGGTCCAAAGTATAAAATATTATTTATGATATAATGCTTTTATTTACATTGCTTAAGATGTTCTTTCATGTGCCATCTGATAAAAGATTATAAATATGATTAATTGCAAATCCACTAGTCATATCTTGATATTGTTCTTTTCTACCATGCAGTCAATTCCAAATTGACTGGCATTCCCTCATTACTTCAATTACACATTCAAAAGATTTCACATTTTACCAGCCACAAGTAACATTAATGAAGTTACCTAGCCTCCTTTAAAAAAATGTTCAGTCAGCAGTCTAAATTTATAATTTCTCCTAACAATAGACATTAAGCCATCTGGTAGATAGCAGTTAGTACTCACTTTCTTTTCTCAAACAGTAAATGTGCATTTTCCAACCCCCAAATAGCTTCTTAATCAAATTGGTTGATTTAGGAGAAGCTATTTGGGGGGGTTTTCATTAAAAAAGAACTCTACTAAGGTCACCTGTCTTGGGAAATTGTCACTCTAACCCATTTTCTTTATTATTTTCCTTACATTGAAGTGGTCAATTCCTATCCAATTTATTACTTACTTGGAAAATGCGGCATGCTAATTGTTTTAATACTGTAAATATTAGTATAAAGTAATTATTTTCTAATCTCTCTATTCCCTATTTAAAATACATTGTCAATTTTCAAGTTTTCCTAACTTCATTTGCAGCCGATTTTGTTCTTCCAGTCACAAATATCAGCCAATACATATTCTGCTGTATATCTCTTTTATAGGTGCTGTTCTTTATTTTGTTTCGGCAATTATGGATCTTACTCATCAAGATTAATAAGTTTTGCAGTGAACTAAAGTTACTCCTGAAGAGACTGCTTACTTCTCACTTTATTCATGAGAAGCTTGGTCTAGTTTAATACGGATGGTGTGAATTATCCTACAACATTTGACCGTATCTAAATCTTCTTTTCTTTTTCCACGTTTGTTATTAAATAAAAGTCTAATTGCCATTTAACTATTAATTGAACTTGCTTCACTAATATATGATCTCTGGCTTTATTAGTCCTGCTTGATCTCACTGCAGAAAACTATTCCAAATCCACAAAAAATATTTTTTTCTGACAAGACCAATATCCAACTCAATCAAAAATGCAAGTTATAAAGGCTATCAAAACATTTCTAATCATTTCATTTTCATTTATTCTCTTAATTTTCACGTTGCTCAATTTAAACTACACAATAGAAGACAGTGACAGCAACCACTGCAATCAGAAATACATTTTTTAAATACATTAATTTTACCTATACAAATTCCCCATCACGGGAATCTCTTAACGTCTATCACTAGCAATTTCAAACTTAATAATTTTGGCTGTATCTATCTTGTCACCATTTTCCACATTCTTCCTTTAGATCTGATAATTATTGTTGAAATACAATATTTCAATACAATAATATTTCTATACAATAATAAAAGATCAATATCATTTTTCCAAAAATAGAACAGGAACCATGGGGAAGAAATAAAAATCATGGATGGTGCATCATGATCTATCTTTCTTAAATGAAGAAAGCATTCCCTTACAAAGATATTTCAAAATAATTTATTTATATTTTATAAAATTTAAGCAAATTTATTTTATTTGGTCCTCCTTACTCAGAGAAGGCATCCAGCAAAATTTGAGTGCCTAGCATTTAGGAAATCCAGTTCTCAGTTTGTTCTAGTAATTATTGCATCGACATGAACCAATAAACCTAAGGACAAGAACAGAAAATTCCATTCCCATTTTGTAGCCGGGTTAAGGAAACAATTAAGAAGCACTACGTAGCAATACCATTTCAAGGAAGTTAATCTTGAGTCAAGGCTTTCTTGTTTTGCTTGTATTTCTTGAACACTGGATAAAATAGCATTCAAGCCCTCCTGTTGAATTTTAGCTTCATCCGGTTTAATTGAGGATACCTACGATACCATAAGCACAACTATGTTACCAAACACAAACACAAAATGTGGATTTACACTGAAAAGCTTTTAAAGTCCTCACAAATTTCTTCAATTAAATCTTGATTTGTGACTAGTTAGAAATGTAAATTAGAAAGTCATCCCAATATATTTAAACACAATTTACAAGATTAGGACATAACAGTAAAACATGTAGAGACTTTATAATGCCTATACCCATTACTGTAGATATCAATTACTTAAAGAGTAGTAGGCTGCCATTGATCCTAGGGGATCACGGGTTTGCGCTTCTGGTGGACTGTGTCCTCTCCAGGGCGCAAGCCTGGGCAGGCAGATTTGAAGAACCGGCTGTTGCCCATGCAGCAGCTTTCCCCTCTCCACATCACTGATTTAGTCCAAGGGAAGGGCAAGTGTGGATACATCTTGGCATCAGTGTCGTCGAAGAGACTCCCAGAATGAAGTTGTAAACAACATTAAACTGCTTTAGGGGCCCCAGCTCTGGATTTTTCCCCCTCGGGGTTTACTCCCCTTGGGTAGGTACATGGATGGTTGGGAATGGAGGGCTATGGTCCCAGTGAATGTTGATGGGAGTAGGCAGTTTAAATGGCTTGGCACAGACTAGATCGGCCAAGGGGCCTGTTTCTGAGCTGTACTTTTCTATGACTCTAAATTAGTCATATCAAGTTCATTATAATTTTGTAACAGAAAATAGATCTGCAAAACAGTAATGCAGTGCGTATGGGAAAGGGTTAAGAAACTGATGTGTTGCTAAAAGCTAGAGAGTAAAGGTTTTCAGTTAGACAAAAGTGATACAAGATTGGTATTTAGCAGTCTTTCAAGGACTGAAATGCAATCCACAAGTTTATGGGAAAATAGCAATGTTTTACAAATAGACTTTTGAAAAGGGGTTAACAGATTTAGAAGGCACAATCCCAGATTCATTTTGGCTCAGTAATTCTAGGTATGCAAAAGGTCCTCATCCTTGACTATTCACAAAAGACCAGATATTAAAATTACAAAACAATGTAATGGGCCGCTCTCTGAGAATTAAGTGGTGGTGCAATAAGTACCTTTGCCAAACACAAATAACATCTTAATGCTTCAATTATTACTAAGCTAATCTGTGACCCCTTATTGTTGCAGGCCTGGGGACTTGTCCCTCAAATGTTAATCATCTCCATCACCAGAAAACTCTCAGCAGGTTCCTCACTTTTGGTCTTCCACCCTCAACCCTCAACTTGTTTCCCTATTGAACTGCTCTCAAACCCAAGCCTTCCATACCAGCATTTCCAGCAAGTAGGCCACTGCCTTATGCCTTTAGCATATCTTCAATATAAACCACGTCAGGAGCAATGTTCCCTCTAATTTGTAATACTAGTGTGCGGAAAAATCTTGTGCTGTGCAATTTTTTGCCCAATGACAACAACATGGGCGCAGAGTTTTTAAGTGGAAGTAAACCTGCAGCTATTCTAAGGATAATAAACTACCAGGTTCAGTTCATTGCTTAAAACAAACAAAATAATACAGTGAGTCTTATTTCTCATATACTATATGGCAAGAAGTAATAATATCAATCTTTTCATGTTATTTAAGTTGTTTGAAATGGTCAAACAAAAGTTATAAAATTACAAAGCTAGTTGACAAAATCTGCACTCTCATAAAACATATGCAGCAGGCCTATAGTGGGTATTGAAGGGTTTTCTTGCCGAAGCTTTTGCACGCCATCCACATGTGATTTGTTTGCTAATTAACACTTCAAAAAAAGTCAAGTTTCTAAATATCACTCTACTTCTTCCTTTTTGCTAATTCTCCAGCAACTTTTGCATTATGCCAATACATGCAGGTAACACCAGTTTCTGTATTGTACATAAATATTTCTCACAGCTGCACATTCCTGACCATATGTTCTTTCGGGTTAGCAGTTTCTACTGTTTCATTAAGTATTTCCACTTTAAATTAACTAGCAGATCTTCTGCACTTCATGTTCTTTGCTTGTTTGGAATGCGACCAAGTGAATCAACAATTTCTTCAATAAAAACAGTATAAATAAGCCAGTTCTAAAGTCTGCAGATGAATCGTTGCAAACCCCATGTTGTCAACACTGTCTGCATCAGAAACCAGAAAAGGAAATGTGATTGTGTACAATCATGAAATATACCTCACATGCCAACGAGATAGACAGTGACAAACTTTGGAGCGCAGTTTAAATTCCTTTGTGCATAGTAGGGGAATTAAGGGTTATGGGGAAAAGGCAGGTAGGTGGAGATGAGTCCATGGCCAGATCAGCCTTCATCTTATTGAATGGCGGAGCAGGCTCGACGGGCCAGATGGCCTACTCCTGCTCCCATTTCTTGTGTTCATATGCAGCAAAAGATGTGTGCATGCATACACCTTACAGGGAACATTGGTCAGGAGGGAACAATCAGAGTTTAAAATGGCCAAGTCATTAATTGACACATATATCTTGCAATTAGTTTGCTTGTTTCAGCCAAAAACTATTACGACGTCCATGCTCATCAAAAGCACATTTTAAAGCAGGCAAATAACACAAGAGAATATCTGGAGATGCTGGAAATCCAAGCAACAAGTGGAGGAACTTAGCAAATAACACAAGTTGTTTTCTGTAACCATGGAACTTCCAATACATACTTCAATGCAGGTTTCTATCACTTGTGTTGCTTATATTTTCTGCCCCATCGTGTCATACTTTGGTTTACATTTCATCCCTTCAGTACCCTGTGCTGTAGTCACAGGCTTTTCCCCAGGGCTGAAATGGCTGACACGAGAGGGCACAGTTTTAAGGTGCTTGGAAGTAGGTACCTAGGAGATGTCAGGGGTAAGTGTTTGTTTGTTTTTTTATGCAGAGTGGTGAGTGCATGGAATAGGCTGCCGGCAACGGTGGTGGAAGCAGATAGAATAGGGTCTTTTAAGAGACTCCTGGATAGGTACATGGAGCCTAGAAAAATAGAGGGCTATAAGTAACACTAGATAATTTCTATAGTAAGGATACGTTCAGTACAGCTTTGTGGGCCGAAGGGCCTGTATTGTGCTGTAGGTTTTCTGTTTCTATGTGTTCTTGAGGATGGTAAAACTGTTTCAGCGACACTGGTTCAATTCTAAGCTCTGGTACTTTCTGCATAGAGTTCGCAGATTTCTCTGCAACTGCACTGGGTTTCCCCAGGGCGATTAGTTTTCCCTCCTACATCCTATAATAAGCACATCGGCAGATTAATAGCTCACTTTAAATTGGCCCTGTTGCTTAGTTGAGTAGATATGAGATTTTGCATGTGCTGAAATCTTGAGCTACAACACAAAATGCTGAAGGAACTCAGCAAGTCAGGTAGCATCTATGGAGAGGCTGATGACCACCGCTCCCTGGCCTTTAGCATTATCATGGAAAAGGATAGAATCAGAGAGCACAGGAAAATTTTTATTGGGGGAAAGGCAAATTATGAGGCTATAAGGCTAGAACTTGCGGGTGTGAATTGGGATGATGTTTTTGCAGGGAAATGTACTATGGACATGTGGTCCATGTTTAGGGATCTCTTGCAGGATGTTAGGGATAAATTTGTCCCGGTGAGGAGGATAAAGAATGGTAGGGTGAAGGAACCATGGGTGACAAGTGAGATGGAAAATCTAGTCAGGTGGAAGAAGGCAGCATACATGAGGTTTAGGAAGCAAGGATCAGATGGGTCTACTGAGGAATATAGGGAAGCAAGAAAGGAGCTTAAGAAGGGGCTAAGAAGACCAAGAAGGGGGCATGAGAAGGCCTCGGCAAGTAGGGTAAAAGAAAACCCCAAGGCATTCTTCAATTATGTGAAGAAAAAAAGGATGACAGGAGTGAAGGTAGGACCGATTAGAGATAAGGGTGGGAAGATGTGCCTGGAGGCTGTGGAAGTGAGCGAGGTCCTCAATGAATACTACTCCGGTATTCACCAATTCACCAACTTGATGATGGTGAGGACAATATGAGTGAGGTTGATGTTCTGGAGCATGTTGATATTAAGGGAGAGGAGGTGTTGGAGTTGTTAAAATACATTAGGACAGATAAGTCCCTGGGGCCTGACAGAATATTCCCCAGGCTGTTCCACGAGGCGAGAGAAGAGATTGCTGAGCCTCTGGCTAGGATCTTTATGTCCTCGTTGTCCACGGGAATGATACTGGAGGACTGGAGGAAGGCGAATGTTGTCCCCTTGTTCAAAAAATGTAGTAGGGATAGTCCAGGTAATTATAGACCAGTGAGCCTTACGTCTGTGGCGGGAAAGCTGTTGGAAAAGATTCTTAGAGATAGGATCTATAGGCATTTAGAGAATCATGGTCTGATCAGGGACAATCAGCATGGCTTTGTGAAGGGCAGATCGTGTCTAACAAGCCTGATAGAGTTCTTCGAGGAGGTGACCAGGCATATAGATGAGGGTAGTGCAGTGGATGTGATCTATATGGATTTTAGTAAGGCATTTGACAAGGTTCCACATGGTAGGCTTATTCAGAAAGTTAGAAGGCATGGGATCCAGGCAAGTTTGGCCAGGTGGATTCAGAATTGGCTTGCCTGCAGAAGGCAGAGGGTGGTGGTGGAGGGAGTACATTCAGATTGGAGGATTGTGACTAGTAGTGTCCCACAAGGATCTGTTCTGGGACCTCTACTTTTCATGATTTTTATTAACGACCTGGATGTGGGGGTAGAAGGGTGGGTTGGCAAGTTTGCAGACGACACAAAGGTTGGTGGTGTTGTAGATAGTGTAGAGGATTGTCAAAGATTGCAGAGAGACATTGATAGGATGCAGAAGTGGGCTGAGAAGTGGCAGATGGAGTTCAACCAGGAGAAGTGTGAGGTGGTACTCTTTGGAAGGACAAACTCCAAGGCAGAGTACAAAGTAAATGTCAGGATACTTGGTAGTGTGGAGGAGCAGAGGGATCTCGGGGTACATGTTTGCAGGTCTCTGAAAGTTGCCTCACAGGTGGATAGGGTAGTTAAGAAAGCTTATGGGGTGTTAGCTTTCATAAGTCGAGGGATAGAGTTTAAGAGTCGCGATGTAATGATGCAGCTCTATAAAACTCTGGTTAGGCCACACTTGGAGTACTGTGTCCAGTTCTGGTCACCTCACTATAGGAAGGATGTGGAAGCATTGGAAAGGGTACAGAGGAGATTTACCAGGATGCTGCCTGGTTTAGAAAGTATGCATTATGATCAGAGATTAAGGGAGCTAGGGCTTTACTCTTTGGAGAGAAGGAGGATGAGAGGAGACATGATAGAGGTATACAAGATAATAACAGGAATAGATAGAGTGGATAGCCAGCGCCTCTTCCCCAGGGCACCACTGCTCAATACAAGAGGACATGGCTTTAAGGTAAGGGGTGGGAAGTTCAAGGGGGATATTAGAGGAAGGTTTTTTCCTCAGAGAGTGGTTGGTGCGTGGAATGCACTGCCTGAGTCAGTGGTGGAGGCAGATACACTAGTGAAGTTTAAGAGACTACTAGACAGGTATATGGAGGAATTTAAGGTGGGGGCTTATATGGGAGGCAGGGTTTGAGGGTCGGCACAACATTGTGGGCCGAAGGGCCTGTACTGTGCTGTACTATTCTATGTTCTATGAATGGTGGCCAAAATATCAACTGTTTATTCCTTTCCAGAGATGCTGCCGGACTTGCTGAGTTCCTCCAGCATTTTGTGCGTGTTGCATAGGTGAGTAGTAGAATGGGTAGATTTGGTGATAATTTGTACTTTTCTCACCCATTAATCCTGCAATTATTACCCTTGTAGTTCTGTTTTTCAGTTTTATCCTCTTTCCTAGTTCAACCAATGTTATCAGAGCCCAAGTGGACCACAATAAGTGTTCCTTTCCCTCCCATCTCAAGTTCCACTCCAGCTCAAAGGGAAATCTTTGACCTAGGCACTGGGCAAGTTACAGAGCCTATGCTCCAAAGAACCACTTCTCTTTTAAATGTCTTGCCTATCATCTTATGCCCTCTACTTCTAGATTCCTCTGCTCCTGGGCAAAAGATTCTGGCCATGTATCCAAACTATGCCCCTCAACAAGGTCACACCTCAGCCTCCTGCATTCCAATGAGAATAAAGACAGCCTATCCAACCTCTACTTAAAGATAAAGGCAAAATCCTGGTGAATCTTTCCTGCACTCCTGTAGTGTGGTGACAAGAACTGTATACCATACACTTAGTGCAGTCTAATCAATTCCAAACAATTGAAGCAGGACATCCAACTCTTATACTTAATGCTGAAGCTTATGAACGCAAACCATACAAAGTAATTTTTTTCCACTATCCTCTCAGTTTCAGGGAGCTATGGACTTTACCCCAAGGTCTCTCTATATATTATAAGGTCCCTGTCATTTATCCTATATGGAATATTTTGGTGTAATTTAGCACCTTGCCAGGGTGCTTCGAAAGGCAGATATGAGATAACTGCTTCGCTAGGATCAGAAAGGCGAGTCGAGGTAAGGATGTCAAAACTGCATTTGCATACTGGCTGTACACCAGATAAACAACTAAAGATAATGCTCATGAGACAAAGATTTTGATAACATTTTCATAGCTAGTCCCGTAATACAGGATAAATTGGTCCCAGTACATAATTAAAAATGAGTTTCTTTTAATACTGATATATAATTAAGAAATCGATCTGTATAGTCATTTTCAGATTTCAGTAGTACAAAAGCAATACTACACATTCTGGAAATAGAATTACAAAAAAAACATTCTCAAGCAGCTGACCATTTTCAGCTTTTATTTTCCTTTCTGATGTCAACAAGCTATGGGCATGTTTTGAACACCAGATATGTTTAGTAAGTTCTTTAACATTTTTTGCAGAATTTCCTGCTAAATGAGGCTACTTCAGCATTTAGCAACAACAATGAAATCCAATTTAAACTTGTCTCCGATAAAGAGCATCACAGATGGACTCATTGGGGGATGCTCTCATTTCAGATTTGATATACGTCATGAATTCACATGGATCCTTTTGGATTAAGATTCTTTTGTTTAGCTCTCTACTTAAACATTAATCATTTACAACTGTTCTTATTTAAACTAATGCATCACCCCTTGAAAGAAACAATATAAAGAACCAAGGCAAAGAACAAAAGTACAGTAAATGGTTAACAAAACAGGAAAAAGGGAAAAATAAGAGATGCATTTTTTTCGCTCAGCACACTAGAAATTATGGCACTTACCTTTCGTTTTATGTTTTCCAATAAGTCATCTTGCCCTTGCTTGAAAAATGGATGTTGAAACTCTACAGGTCCATCACGTTCCTGTTTAACTATACCTCCATCGACATGCAGCACTTTACGAAAGCCATCTATAAAGCATTTACAGATTACTTCAGCTTTAGGGAAAGATTCTTGAAAGTCACTTGCTCCAGATAACTAAAAACATATTGGGATTTTAGTAACATGGTAAAAATGATAAGACGATAAAAAAAACAAATGATACAAACTGAAAGGAGGGAGACAATGGGGGAATCATGACAACAAGCAGATCCTAATTATTAAAAAGCTCAGTCGTATAAGCAAAATAAAACATACTGTTGAAAGCTTTTCATTCACTTCAATTAACTATTTTCAGTTAGACTCTTTTTTTGGAAAGGGCAGTCATTCTCACCACTGAAATTTAGGTTGTGTCCAAACTGAGGACTGGTGAATGCATGCCCCTTGGTAGCAGTTAATGATCCCATCAAGCAGTAAGTACACTAGCAAGATATTAAATGTTCAGAAAGCATTTGTCTCACTCCTGTCTATAAGAGAAAACTTCCAAGTCAGACTGGCTGAAGATACAGCAAGTTGTTGGTTAGTCTTCAACACATCAGCTAAAGTAATAAAGATATACTCAAAAATGGGAACATCTTAGAGATCATGAAAAAAAAGACCTTCAAAAGGTACCAGACATGAAAAACATCTGCAACAAGGAGAATGGAAAAGCTGAGTCTGTTCACCTTAAGAGTTATGAGGAAATCTAACAAAAAAAATTCACAACCATTAAGAATTCTGGTAATTACTAGTAAAACTGTTCATGACAAGAAGCCAAAAATGTAACATGATCAACTTAAGAACAAAAGGTTAAATGTGAAAAACTTATTCTGACGCAGGGTCTTGACCAAAACATTGACCATTCTTCCCCTTTAAAGATTTTTCCCCGACCACGAGTTGTTCCAGCAGCTTGTATTTTTCTCCATTACCCTGGGTTTCAACTTCAAACACTGTCAATAATTTTTAGGTATATCCAGTGGTGTTCCTTGTGACTGTAGTTACTAGACCGAGGACAGTTTAAATAAAGTGCATTGAGGTGAGGGTGTGAGGTGGAAGATGGTAAAATGAACTATAGGAATCTGACATTCATACAGAACTTTCCCTGCACAATTCACAGAGCACACTAGATATATGCGCATCACTAAATTTTAGGGTGGATATTAAACTTGCATTACTGAAGGACGGATTTCAATATACACTAAGTGGCCACTTTATTAGGAACACCTGCTCGGTAATGCAAATAGCTGGTCAGCAATTCAACACGTAAAAGCATACAAACATGGTTAAGAGCTTCTATTGTGTTTCAGACTAAATATCAAAATGGGGAAGAAATGTAATCTAAGTGGCTGATTGTGGAATAACTATTGCTACCAGGTGGGCTGGTTTGAATATCTCCGAGCTGCTGATCTCCTGGGATTTTCATGCACAACAGTCTCTAGTCTAGAGTAGTGGTCACCAACCCGTCAATTGTGATTAACTAGTCGATTTTCGAGACTTTCCCAGTAGATCCCGAAAAAAAAAAATCAAAAATAAATACACAAATACTGTTGTAATGTGAGCATTATAAAAAATAAGTAATACTAATTAGGACAATAGTAAAATAGCAATACTTTCGCTACTGAAAGCTGTTTGTAAAGACAGATTGCTTCTGGGTTGCGGGGTTTTAGTTCCATTCTTTCTGCCCAGTGCGCATGTGCGTAGCTCCACTGCCATGCACCGCATTTTCAGCGTGGCTTGTGCTGCATCAAAGTGACCAATTAGATTAGATAAGAGTACAGACTGTAGCAAACATCAATACTTTATACTTTATTGCCGCCAAACAATTGGTACTAGAACGTACAATCATCACAGCGATATTTGATTCTGCGCTTCACACTCCCTGGATTACAAATATTAAATATTAAAAATAGTTAGAATTGGTAAATATTTTAAAAAATTAATTATAAATCATAAATAGAAAATAGAAAAATTGGAAGTAAGGTAGTGCAAAAAAAACCAGAGGCAGGTCCGGATATTGGGAGAGTATGGCCCAGATCCGGGTCAGGATCCGTTCAGCAGTCTTATCACAGTTGGAAAGAAATACGGCACTCGCTCGTGATATCCTGATAGCATGGCGGAGGCTCCACGAAAGAAGGCGAAAACGTACAACTTCCATCCAGAATGGGAAGAGAAATTTCTGTTTACCTTGGTGAAAGGCAAGTGTGTGTATATGTTGTGCCACCAAACACAAGCACTGACTAAAAGAGGGAATCTGGAGCGGCAGCGCAACACCAACCACCAGGAATTTAAAGACACCTACCCCAAAAAGAGTGCAATCCGTGCCGGGAAAGTTGAGGAGCTGAAATCTAGCAATCATTTTTCACAAAACATGCTGCTCAAAATAAGGCTGCTATTGAAGCATCATTTCATGTGAGTCACCTTTTGGCTAAACACAAGCTTTTACAGATGGCGATTTATTCAAGGACGCAATGGCCATTACCACAAAGACTATTATTAATGACTTTAAAAACAAAAACGACATCACAACCGCAATACATGATATACCGCTTGGCCCTGCAACAGTAACGAAGAGGGTAGAGTCACTGTCAAGAGTTCGTGAACTGACTTGTCACTCTGTGAATATTTTTCACTGCAGTTCGATGAATCCCTGGATGTAATGCAAACAGCTCAGCTTGTTGTATTTGTCAGAATAGCTTTCCAGGATTTTACAACAAAGGAAGACTTCCTTACTCTTTTGCAATTAAAGGAGAGAACGAGAGGTGAGGATATTTACAATGAGTTTAACAAATATGTCCGTGGAAATTACATCCCCATTCATAACCTGGTGGCAATAACAACCGATGGGGCCCCAGCAATGCGTTGGTTTTATAACACTAAAAGTCAGTGCCTACTTCGGGTCAACTTATCTATTAGAAATTGCATTTTCACAGATGAAAATTATTAATTCTAAGTACAGGAGCTGTCTTACTGACAGACACCTCACAGACTGTCTCACACTGGCTGTCTGTAGTTATGAGCCAAATTTCAGGGAACTAGCAGGAAGTATTCAGCCCCAGTCATCACACTGAGCGCAACAGTCAATTTTTATTCATTTATTTTCCATGTTGAAATAAAATTAAATAATGAAAATTAGAGTTAGAGGTGTGAAGTATTGTAATATTCATAAAGAAAGACAGCTATGGCTTGCTTGATATGCTAGCTACAGTGTTTTCTTGTTTGAACTAATTTGAAAGTTTGACAAACGTATTTTGTGTAATTCAAATACAATTAGCCCAAATAAAAGGCCTAAATAAAAGGATTGGAAGTACCATGAGCTGTTTTTTCTCTAAACGATTTAGTAGGTAGATCTTGCCTTTCTTTATGGTCGAGGTAGGGGATCTTGGGCTTAAAAAGGTTGGTGACCACTAGTCTAGAGTTTACAGAGAATGGAACAATAAACAAAAAAAAATCTAGTGGACAGCAGTCTGTGAGCAAAAATGGCTTGCTAATGAGAGAGGTCAAAGGAGAATGGCTAACCTGGTTCAAGCTGACAGGAAAGGTGACAGTAACTCAAATAACCACTTGTTATAACAGTGGTGTGCAGAAGAGCTTCTCTGATTGCACAACGTGTTGAACCTTGAAGTGGATTAGCTAGAGCAACAGCAGACCACACTGGGTTTCACTCCCCTATCTAATAATGTGGCCACTGAGTATATGACCAAAAGCGTCCACCCACTACAATTCATCTATTGCTTAGTGAGTTTACAATCTATAGGATTCAATTTTCCAAAAATGAAGAGTGAAGATGGCAACTCGCCTGCGCATGCGCAGCCCTCCGGTGAAAAGTGATATCATATCTGTTAAATAGGGGCCGCGGACAATTCTGATTTGATGGAGAATGGACGTGAAAGCACAGAGGAACATCTGGAGAAATTTCTGAAACGCTCATTCGCTGCTGTCGTTATTGAGTGGTCAGGAATCTTTCAGAGGGTAGGCCTCAAAATCCCCGGCCTTGCCTGCTTTTGGTGACCGAGAAGGAGGTCGAATTGTTCGGACAGAGATGGCGCTCAGTACTCGGTGTTGGACAGCTGATCAGACCTTGAAGTTTTCGGATGACTCAGAGTCGGACTGTGTCGGCATGGCAGGGAGAGTTTTTCTTTCTTCTCCCGTCTGCGTGAGATGTGGGACATTTAAGAGACTTTGAACTTTACAGTGCTCATGGGCTTCTTCATCAAGTTATGGTATTGTTGCACTGTTGTAACTATATAATTATGTGGTTTTGTCAGTATTTTCAGTCTTGGTCTGTCCTGTGTTTTCTGATATCACACCGGAGGAAATATTGTATCATTTCTTAATGCATGCATTACTAAATGACAATAAAAGAGGACTACATGTCTTCATAATCTAAAAAAAATTACTACGTAGATCATTCAGCCGATGATAAACTTGAAGTTAATGAATTGTCTTATGTAGCTGTAGGGCTAAAAGCTAAACCTTGGACCATGATCGGGGGAAAGTCCTTCAACTAGCTGGGTATAAACAGAAAGCTTGATAATAATTATAATTTTCTTCACTGTCTATTTTTTCCCACTCCATCCAATTTCACCCAATAACCTTGCTTGAGTCAGAAGCAAATTGAATGTAAAAGCAATAACTACACTAATATTGTTCAGCTTAAACCACTGATTACATCTTCAACCACAAATACCCACCACTAAGCACACCTTTCCTTCGCCCCCACTTTCCGCGGGAATCGCTCTCTATGCAACTCCCTTGTCCACTCATCCCTCCCGGTACTTATCCTTGCAAGTGGAACAAGTGCTACACCTGCCCCTACACCACCTCAAACGGTCCTTCCAGGTGAGGTGACACTTCATTTGTGTCCATTTGGGTCATCTGCTGTATCTGGTACAGCCTCCTGTATATCGGTGAGACATGTCATAGATTCAGAGACCACTTTGCCAACTGCCAAAATCCATCTGCCAGAAAAAGCGGGATCTCCCAGTAGCCAACCACTTCAATTCTACTTCCCTTTCTTATTCCGACATGTCAGTCCACAGTCTCTTCTATTGCCACAATGAGGCCACACTCAGGTTGTGGATGCAACACCTTATATTCCCTCTGGGTAACTTCCAACCTGATAACATGAATATCGATTTCCTCAAACTTCCAGTAATTGCACTGCCCCCCCTTTACATTCCCCCATTCCTGTTTCTCTCTCTCTCACCTTATCTCCTTACCTGCCCATCAGCTCCCTCAAGTGCTCCTCCCCTTTCCCTTTCTTCCATGGTCTTCTGTCCTCTCTTATCATTTCTCCATTTCCCACTTCTCCAGCCCTTTATCTCTTTCAGCAATCAACTTCCCAACTCTTTACTTCAACCCTCCCTCTCTCTCGGTTTCACCTATCACCTTGTCCTCCCCTTCCCCCACGTCCTTACTCAGACTTCTCATGTTTTTATCCCAGTCCTGATGAAGGGTTTCGGCCCAAAACATCAACTGTTCTTGTTGCAACATACATCAAAGTTGCTGGTGAACGCAGCAGACCAGGCAGCATCTGTAGGAAGAGGTACATTCGACCTCTTCCTAGAGATGCTGCCTGGCCTGCTGCGTTCACCAGCAACTTTTGCTTGAATTTCCAGCATCTGCAGAATTCCTCCTGTTAACGCTTTTAAAAATTGTTGTTGTTGTCTGGCTTGGAGAGCATGTCTTATGAGAATAAGTTGAGTGAACTTGGCCTTTTCTCCTTGGTGCAATGGAGGGTGAAAAGTGACCTGACAGAAGTGTATAAGATGATGAGGGGCATTGATTGTGTGGTTAGCTAGAGGTTTTTTCCCCCAGGGCTGAAATGGCTAACACGAAGGGGGCATAGTTTAAAGGTGCTTGGAAGTAGGTACAAGGGGAACGTCAGAGGTAAATTTTTCCACACAAAGAGTGGGGGGTAATGTGGAATGCACTGCCAGCGACGGTAGAGGCAGATACAATAGGGTCTTTTAAGAGACTCTTAGGTACATTTGGCTTAGAAAAATAGAGGGCTATGCGGTAGGGAAATTCTAGGCAATTTCTAGAGTAGGTTACATGGTTGGCGCAACTTTGTGGGCCGAAGGGCCTGTAATGTGCTGTAGATTTCTATGTTTCTATTTACTCTTTTCCATAGATCTGCCTGGCCTGCCAAGTTCCTCCAGAATTTTGTATGTGTTGCTTACATCTTCAATTCAAACTTGTTCCACATAGAATATATAGATCATCCACAGCTTATGAACACCCAGCATATATACAGCCAGTATGTGGGAGATTGCACTTAGGAGGCTGGAAGATGGATTTCAGGATGCTGTGTGACTGTAGGCAGGCAACTGTTCTTGAAACTAGCTGGAACTTTGCAACATCAAACCCACAAAGCAAAAGTTCTCGTTAACACACTGATGTCAATGTTGCAAATCTATTCTAGAGACATGCCATCTGGGCCAACAGCAGTGGCTTTTTTAAAACCATCAAAAGCATTTAAAACCTCACCTACAATGAAATCTTTTAAAATGTTATTGGTCAGAAATAGCCTCATACTAAATTTATTAATATCAGCTGTTTAACAAGTGTAACAAAACAAGATTTAAAATCGCTTCTCCAGACCATCTATTTCTGTGAGACTATCCATCATAGCAGGCATCTTCTGCCCTATGAGAATTTGGTTTGTGGCTGGCAAACTGGCTAACAAATAGCTGTCAGGAATGGAAATCATCCAAAACTAGGGAAGGACATATTAATGTTGCAATAAAAAGGATGGACAAGGGATTGAATTGCCTGGGACTGTGCTCTATGGAACTTTGGAGGAAGAATGGGGAGGGGGGTAATTTATAGAGACATATAAAGTTGTGAAATGAATAAACAAGATGGGGGGGCAGCTGTTATCACTGGTGAATGGGCCTAGATCTTGGGGACACAGCCTCAGGTTTTGGAGAATATATTTGGGATAGAGAGGATTTTCCCAGAGAGCGGTGAATCGGTGGCATTTTCTACTCAGGTAGCAACAGAGGCTACCTCTTTATGTACATAGATATTTTTTACATAGCTGGGGAAATTAAGGGTTATAAGGAAAAGGAAAGCAGGTGGAACTAAGTACATGGCCAGATCAGCCATCTTTTTGAATGGCAGAGCAGACTAAACGGGTCAGATGGCCTAGACTTATTTCTGATGTTATCCGGGGCCAAACACATTAATGCAATCATGAAGAAGGCACACGAGGGGCTCTACTTCATTAGGAGTTTGAAGGCATTTGGTATGTCATCAATCTCTTGAGAATTTCTACATATATATGGTGGTTGGCGAGCATTTTGACTCGTGCATCACTGCCTGGTGTGGATGGTTGCAGGAAGCTTCAGATGGTTGTAGACTCAGCAACCTCCATCATGGATACAACACTCCTCTCCTCCCCCATCAAGGATATCTTCAAAGAGGTGCCTCAAAAAGGTGGCAACCATCATTAAGGACCCACACCACCCACCCCAGGACATACCCTCTTCTCATTACTACCACGGGGCATGAGATAAAAGAGCCTGAAGATTCACACTCAACATTTTAGGAAAGCTTCCTACTCTCCACCAGATTTCTGAGCAGTCCATGAACCCAAAAATGCTACCTTGCTATTCCTCTTTTGCACTATTTTAGTTTATGTTTTGCACTGTACTGCTGCAGCAAACCAACAAATTTCACAACCATTGACACCGATAATAAACTTGATTCAAGGGTGAAGAACATTTATTAGAAATAGAGTAAAAATAGGCATCCTGTTATCAAAGAATCACTACTTTGATTGTTACCAACAGGAAATCTAGCAAAGTTTTCACAGAAATGGGAATATAGCAAGATGTTAAAGAGAATAGGATTGATTAAATTGTGGATAAGGAGAGGACAGGAGGAAGATTCATGGGGTGTTAGGACCAGTTCTGGCACCGAAGAGGCCAATTCAAGGTGGACAGAGTACACCTCAGTAGCAAGGCTATCAGCCTTTTTGCGAGGACTGGAGAAGGAATAAGCATTCCTTCTTATTCCTTCAAGTATGAGCATGAAGTAGTGAAAAAGAATAAAGTTTTGAGTTAACAAAGGATATTAAATTGGGTATATTAAAAGCAAATCATTTGACCAACTCAAATGATTTTTTTAAAATACAAGTTACAGAAGGTGTTTGAAGTGAATGCAGACTTCAATGTGGATTTACAAAAGGTGTTTATGAATGTGCTATTTGTAAAACTGAGGTTGATGGATTAAAAGTCTTTATAAATAAGTGCTTTCAGACAGAATGGAGAAGATGGAGGCTCGACTCAGCTCGCAGCGGCCACTCCGGTGAATGATTATCTGTTATCTGTCAAGTAGGGTGCCGTGCATAACCCTGATTTGATGGAGACAGACGTGAGAGCATGGAGTAACATCTGGTGAAACTTCTGAAATGCCTGTTTCACTGCCGCTGCTACTGTGTGATCCAGAATCTCCGGAGGGAAAGGCCCCGAGTCCTCGGCTTTGCTTGTTGCTCGGCAGCCAGGGCAGAGTCGAAGTGCTCGGCAGAGATGGTGCTCAGTGTCGGAGGCTCGAAGTTTTCGGACGGACTCAGAGTCGGCTGCGGTCGGGTACTTCCAATGCATTGGCAAGTTTGCAGCGCTTGGAGGTTCATGGCAGGGAGAGTTTCTCTCTTCTACCTTCTGCGTGAGATGATAGACTTTTTTTTTACCGTGCCCATGGTCTGCTCTTTATCAAATTATGGTATTGCTTTGCACTGTTGTGTAAACATGTTATAATTATGTGGTTTTGTCAGTTTAGTCTTGGTTTGTCCTGTGTTTCTGTGATATCTTTCTGGAGGAACACTGTATCATTTTTTATTGCATGCATTTCTAAATGACAATAAACGAGGACTGAGTGTCCTCGTAATCTAATCTAATTACATAGTAATGGCCCACAGAAGTCAGTGCTGAAACCTATGTAGTTTTTAATGAACTTTAATTACTTGGATTTGGTTGTTCAAGACACTACTTTAGAATTTACAGATGATCTAAAACAAGAGATGTGTTTTTTTGAGGATAGCAACAAACTGCAACAGTTTATAGATAGGCTGACATAATGAATAGATACTTGCAGATTAAGTTTAATATTGCAAAGTGTAAAGTGATACATTTTGGCAAGATGTTAAAAATATAAACAAAATGCACGATTTGAAGGACATGCAGGAACACAGAGATCTGAATGTATACATGTATTAATCATATGAAAGTTCAATCAGCAAAAGACAGAAGCTTGGACATCAGAAACAGAGGCATTATATTGAATCTCTATAAAATATTAAACTGACCACAATTCAAGTATTGGAACTGATTTCTGTTACTACAGTTAAGGATGAGAAATCTCAGTTACAAGTTTCGACTGTAAAGCTGTGATCGCGCATTGTGTAAGCAAAGGATGAGAGGATATTTGGTAATTGGTTTATTATTGCCATATGCACCAAGATACAGTGAAAAGCTTTGATAAAGCTTTATTTGATAATAGTATTCAAGATAACATCAGGTTTAATTTGAGTAAATAGAGAGAAGATGTTCCCAAGAGAAAAGATTCAGAGATCAGGAAAAACAGATTTAAAAAGATGAACATCAGATTAAGAAAAAAAACAGTTGGTGGTTATGACCTGGAAGCCATAACTTGAAAGTATGGTGGAAAACAGTAAAAGTCGGTTTAAAGACTAACTGCACAAGCACTAGGAAGAAAATAATTTGCAGAGCTACAGAGAAAGAGCAGAAGGCCACAAAACTGTTCTACATAATACAGGTACAAACACAAAGAAAATCTCCATTAACAATAAGGAAATCTCCCACTGTAATTCTTGTGCACATTTGTAACTTCCCTGCAAATTCAACCCTCTCTCACAAGTTGGTGGACTGTGCAAAAGTCTTATACTGTACATAGCTAGGATGCCTAAGATTGTTTGCACAGCACTACATTTGTCAGTGTGAATCAGAGAGAGTTTGAAAATCCGGTGGATGCAAAGGATATTGGGAATGGTGACGGTGCAACGCTGCCGGAGAGGTGTGGAACAGGTGGCACAGGTGTGCGAGGAGCAGGAGTGAGACATGTTTCCCACAGCTTCAGATGGAGTGTCTCTTCCAGGATGCAGAAGACTAGTGCTGGACACGCAAACAACGTAGCTTACCTAAGAGAGCAACTAGGGCCACAATGTAGGGGACACTGACTGTGAAGGGGCACTGACATTGATTGTCTTATCCTTTAGTGAACCTGGACCACTTTACAGATGCAAATATAACATTGCTTTGTTCCGCTGTGCTGGAATGCCTGCTATTAGTAATGTATGTATGAGATCAGAGATTACTATTGGCTGGTAAACCATGAGTTTTGTACAGATCATTGGGTACAATTGTCCATCAAGCATCAGTTTCCTCAATCAAAGGCTGTCCTTGTTCAAATGTTGTAATTGTGCCTGTCACAACTGCTTCCTCTGCTAGCTTGTTCCATATACCCACCACCCTCTGTGAGAAATACTAGTCCATGTTCCCTACAAGCTTTCCCTTCTCGAATAGGGGACTGTCTTGTCTCCCTTTCTCTTCACCATTTACACCTCGGACTTCAGCTACTGCATAGAGTCTTGTCATCTTCAGGAGTTTTCGGATGACTCTGCCATAGCTGGATGCATCAGCAAGGAAGACAAGGTTGAGTACAGGGCCACAGTAGGAAATTTTGTCACATAGTATGAGCAGAATTATCTGCAGCTTAATGTGAAAAAGACTAAGGAGCTGGTGGTAGACCTGGGGACAGCTAAGGTACCGGTGACCCGTTTCAATCCAGGGGGTCAGTGTGGACATGGTGGAAGATTACAAATACCTAGGGATACGAATTGACAATAAACTGAACTGGTCAAAGAACACTGAGGCTGTCTACAAGAAGGACCAGAGCCATCTCTATTTCCTGAGGAGACTGAGGTCCTTTAACATCTGCCGGACGATGCTGAGGATGTTCTACAAGTCTGTGGTGGCCAGTGCTATCATGTTTGCTGTTGTATGCTGGGGCAGCAGGCTGAGGGTAGCAGACACCAACAGAATCAACAAACCCATTCATAAGGCTAGTGATGTTGTGGGGATGGAACTGGACTCTCTGACAGTGGTGTCTGAAAAGAGGATGCTGTCCAAGTTGCATGCCATCTTGGACAATGTCTCCCATCCTCTACATAATATACTGGTTGGGCACAGGAGTACATTCAGCCAGAGACTCATTCCACCGAGATGCAGCACACAGTGTCATAGGAAGTCATTCCTGCCTGTGGCCATCAAACTTTACAACTCCTCCCTTGGAGGGTCAGACACCCTGAGCCAATAGGCTGGTCCTGGACTTATTTCCTGGCATAATTTACATATTACTATTTAACTATTTATGGTTTTATTACTATTTATTATTTATGGTGCAACTGTAACAAAAACCAATTTCCCCCAGGATCAATAAAGTATGACTATGACTAGGTTGAGTGAACTTGGCCTTTTCTCCTTGGAGCGACAGAGGATGAGAGGTGACTTGATAGACGATGAGAGGCATTGATCGTGTGGATAGTCAGAGGCTTTTTCCCAGGACTGCAATGGCTGCCACAAGAGGACACAGGTTTAAGGTGCTGGGGAGTAGATACAGAGGAGATGTCAGGGGTAAGTTCTTTTACTCAGAGTGTGGTGAGTGTGTGGAATGGGCTGCCAGCAACGGTGGTGGAGGCAGATGACAGGTTCTTCTAAGAGACTTTTAGGTAGGTACATGGAGCTTAGTAAAATAGAGGGCTATAGGTAAGTCTAGTAATTTCTAAAGTAGGAACATGTTCAGCACAACTCTATGAGCCGAAGGGCCTGTATTGTGCAGTAGGTTTTCTATGTTCTTACCTATGCCCACTAGTTTTTGCTTCCACTAACCTGAGGAAAAAAAAATCAAGCATTCACTTAATTTTAAATACTTATATAAAGGTCACCCCTCAGCCTCTTATACCTCGGAGAAAAAGTCAGAGCCTTGTAAATCAAGTCCTCATTAATCTTTGCTGCATTGTTTCCGGCTTAATAACAAACCTCCTATATCTGGGCAACCAGAACTGAACATAATACTGTCACATGTAGCTTCACCAATGATTTTTTTAGTTGTAATATTTATGATTAGACAACGTAAAACTATCAAGATAAAATCAGATTACTTTTCTATCATTCCATCCAAACGATTTTCGGTTTATGGGGTATTGCCAACGCAACACAGACATTTAATTATGCACGAGGAGATTGCTACTGTTAAAGGAGAATTTAAAAAGGAAGTCATGCCTGAGGAACCAGTTGCGGTGTTGTGATGGGCGAGACTAGGCCTGCGTGCCTGATGCACATGTCACCAGGCAAAAGCGTGTTTACACTTACACATATTGAGCTGCCGGACGAAACTGGCCATATTATTGTGCTTGAAGTACATGGGCAGGATTTCCTTGGAGAACCGCTGCTCGTCCAGGACCAGGAAGCCGTGGCCATTCTGCAGTCAGAAAGGGAATCGAGAAGGAGATGTGACCCAGACTTTCATCACACTCACCCCCAGCACCCGCTCCCTCCCCGCACTCCCTACACCAGGCCCCGAGGACTGTAACACCGCCCGGGCCGGCTCCCCCCGCCGCTCCCGGGCTTGGCCACACGGACGGGCATCACTCCTTTTGTTTTCCTTCCGGATCCACGACCCACCGCCACCAGGCAACAAGCCGGCCCTGGCGAGGGGGAGAACGCCGCTTCCCCGTGGCTGAAGCACAAAGGCCCCCGGAGGACGCGAGGCAGGTCTGCAGCGTCGTTTCACCTGGTTCCAGCAGATGAACTCGTTGGTGTCAGGATCCTCGACCAGGGCCCACAGCTTGGTGAGGAAGGCCGGCACCGCCACCGTCTGCTTCATCCTCACAACGGGAACGGGTCCGACTCCGACCCTCCTCCCCGCCCACAAACCGCCGCGGGCACCCGCACGTCCGGCTCTAACGTCACAGGGCAGCAGCGAGGCGCGCTCCCGATCGGGCGGGGCGGAGGCAGCCTCGCTGGGGAGGGAGGTTATGTCGGGGACTTGGAGAACAATCATGTGTGTGTGTTTTGTTGGGGAGAGGGGTCACAAACGAAAAAATCTGCAATTGTTGGAAATTCAAGCAACACACACAAGATGCTGGAGGATCTCAGTCAGATCACACCCTTCATCATTATTCCCCAAGTTCCCTACATCCTTCCTTCCCATCCCAAACATGTCATTGTTCAAACAAACTGCTGGAGGATCTCAGCCGGCCAGACAGCATCTATGGGAAAAGTCGACGTTTCGGGCCGAGACCTTTCACAATGAAGACCCTTACAGCATTTTAAATGGGAGGTGTGTTGTGATGGGGAGTAGGGCAATTTAGGGAACAATGATAGGCCACAGAAAAAAATCTTCAGATGCTGGAAATCTGAACAACACACACAAAGTGCTCGAGGAACTCAGCAGGCCAAGCAGCATCTATGGAAAAAAGTACAGTCAACATTTCGGGCCAAAACGGCGATTGTACTTTTTTCACATAGATGCTGCCTGGCCTGCTGAGTTCCTCCAACACTTTGAACAATGACATGTTTGGGATGGGAAGGAAGGATGTAGGGAACTTGGGGAATAATGATGGGGAGGAGGGAGATGTAGAAGATGTGATAGGAAACAAAGGAGGGAGATGTAGGGATGCTTTGGGGAGGAAGGAAGGAGAGATGGGACTTGGGAAGTGGTGATGGGAGAGGTGTGTCATGGGGAGGATAAGAGGGAAATTCCAGAGATATGTTGGGGAAGGAAGGGAGGGATGTAATGGGGAGGAGGGAGATGCAGAGGATATGATAAGGAAGGAGGGGAGTCAGAGAGCAGTAATGAGGCTGTAGGAGAACTGAGGGTGTGTGATGGGGAGAGAAGAAGTGAGATGTATGGATGTGATAGGGAGGGTAGGAAAGAGGCATTTGATGGGAAGGAAAGGAGGTGGGGTGTAGGGGATGTGATGGAGGGGCTTAGGGGCAGTGATGGGAGGGAAGATAGAGCTGTTGTGGATGTGATGGGGAGAGAGAGCTAGTTGCTGGGATGTGATTGAAGAGCTGCTAGGATGTGAGAAGGAGGGAGGGGGTTTGCAGAGATGTGATAGGAGGAGGAAATGAGGAAGCTGTAGAGATGTGATGAGCAAGGAGGGGACTGCATAGGAGTGATAATAGACAATACACAATAGGTGCAGGAGTAGGCCATTCAGCCCTTCAAGCCAGCACCACCATTCACTGTGATCATGGCTGATCATCCACAATCAGTATCCAGTTCCTGCCTTATCCCCATAACCTTTGATTCCGCTATCTTTAAGAGCTCTATCCATCTCTTTTTTGAAAGCATCTAGAGACTTGGCCTCCACAGCCTTCTGTGGCAGAGCATTCCATATATCCACCACTCTCTGGGTGAAAAAGTTTTTCCTCAACTCCGTCCTAAATGGCCTACCCCTAATTTTTAAACTGTGGCCTCTGGTTCTGGACTCACCCATCAGCGGGAACATGCTTCCTGCCTCCAGCGTGTCCAATCCCTTAATAATCTTATATGTTTCAATAAGATCCCCTCTCAGCCTTCTAAATTCCACAGTGATAGGGAGGGGAGGATGGTGCTGCCTTAAGGAGGAAGGAGCAGTACTCTTAGGATGGTGCTAACAAATGTAGATCCACATTCTGTGTCCTCTAGATGTATTTGCCTTCAAGAAACTGTAGAGGCTTGTGAACTCTGCTCAGCACATCACAGGAACCAACATCCCCTCTACAGACTCTGTTTATAGTTCCATTGCCTCAATTAATCAGCCAGCATAATCAAAGAACCCACCTGGGCATTCTCTCTTCTTTCCTTTCATATTTACCTAAGACTTTTGCACAATACTGTAGTAATTTTATGTATTGCACTGCACTCCTTTTCTTCCACCTATCCCACGCCCTCCTACTGTGCTCTACTCTTGCCATTTCCAACATCCTTTGTTCCTGCCAGATTTACAAACTCACTCTCTGCTCCATTTTGACAAATACATGGCTGTGCAAAAGTTTTAGGCAAAAGAAAACAAATCTCATGACGGGTGAGTGATGATAAACCTGATTCTGATAGGGATCTCTATTGTGGACTGAGAGCGGGAAGGAGGCATGGGGAGGGAAGATGGAGCAGTTAAATGAATGACAGTTAAATGTCAGAACTCCAAGGCTCCCCCCCCCACCTCCCTTCAGAGTTCAATTCCAGCACCATTCTGTAAGAAGTCTCTGTACGTCCTATCCGTGACATGGGTGGGTATCCTCCCGCAGTCGGAAGACCTACAGGGTAGGTTAATTGGTCATTGTAAATTGCCCTGTGATTAGGTTAGGATTAAATGGGTTTGCTGGGGTGAGCGTGGCTCGAAGGGTCTACACCGCACTGTATCGTTAAATAAATAAATAAATCTGCTTAACTTGCACACTGAGCAAAATATATGATTTTGAGCTACTGTTGCCCTCTGCTGACAGGCAGGAGTAAACGCTACAAATGCTGAAAATCTGAAATAAAAGCAGGAATTGCTGCTTCTGCTTTGCAGATCGGGCAGCATCTGTGGAGAATGAGAGTTAAGATTGCCGGTCACAAATATCTCATCAGAAAATATCTATTCAATGCTTATCTGTATTTTGGTATAAATATGCAACAGTTGGTTTATATCCATTCAACCTTGATAGTAGAGAATGATCGATGTCTGTGAGTCTGACAAGCGGTTACAAGCACTGGAGGCCCTGATGCAGCCTGTCCCTGGGGTTGTAGGACTGTCTGCGTGCGTGAATGGGTGGGTGGGAGGGAAGGGACAGAGGCTTATTTTGCTATGGTTGCCTTCTTTTGATGTTGGTGCTGTTGATTGTGTTGTTGTGGGCACTAGAATGTATGGCGACATTTGCAGGTTGCCCCCAGCACACCCCTTGGTGTGCTCGTTGTTAACGCAAACAACGCATTTCACTGTATGGTTCAATGTACATGTGATTAATAAATCTGAATCTGAAATGTAATATTTAGGATTGTTGTTCTTCCATCTGACCACCACAATTTATAATGGCTTTCCTCGATTGGACTCCATGTTAAATTCTGCAGAAGTGAGTCTCTGATTTGGAGTATTGTCCAGACTAGAAATCACTGTTGGTAAATCACAGGTTAATTTTCCTTCATATTCTGCATTGAGGACAGTGACCAGTGGTGTTCTGCAGGGATCTGTTCTGGGACTCCTCCTCTTTGTGATATTTATAAATGACCTGGATGAGGAAGTGGAGGGATGGGTTAGTAAATTTGCTGATGACACAAAGGTTGGGGGTGTTGTGGATAGTGTGGAGGGCTGTCAGAGGTTACAGTGTGATTGATAGGATGCAGAACTGGGCTGAGAAGTGGCTGATGGATTTCAACCCAGGTGAAAGTGTGAAGTGGTTCATTTTAGTAGGTCTAATTTGAAGACAGAATATAATATAAATGGTAAGACTCCTGGCAGTGTGGAAGATCAGTGAGATCTTGGGGTCCAGGTCCTTAGGACACTCAAAGCTATTGGGCAGGTTGACAGTGTTGTTAAGAAGGCATATGCTGTGTTGGCCTTCATCAACCATGGGATTGAGTTCAAGAGCCGTGAGGTAATGTTACAGCTTAGTTAGGTCCCACTTAGAGTACTATGTTCAGTTCTGATCTGTGCTGTGGATTTTCTATGTTTCTCTGATGTTTAATTCTTTGTTTATAATATTTAAAAAAATAAAACTTAATTGCTTCCATAGAGAAGCATTTGAAGCTCTATACACAAGCAGTGGAATCAATTCAACATGAAAGCTACAGGAAAAGAACGTGGGTACATTTTACCCACCTTTTGCTATTTTTCTCTCTTTTTACACTATTTTAAAAAATCTATTCTTATTGTACTTTATAGTAATTCTTATGTATTCCACTGTATTTCTGATGCAGAACAATAAATTTCACAACATATACCAATGATAATAAAATGGATTCTGACCCTAAAGTCAAACTAGTATAAATACAAAGGTCAGCATGGACATAATGGGCTAAAGTTCAAAGTAAATTTATTATCAAAGTATGTATATGTCACCATATGCTACCCTGAGATTCATTTTCTTGCAGGCATTCACAGTGGAACAAAGTATAGAAACATAGAAACATAGAAAATAGGTGCAGGAGTAGGCCATTCAGCCCTTCGAGCCTGCACCGCCATTCAGTACGATCATGGCTGATCATCCAACTCAGAACCCTGTACCAGCCTTCCCTCCATACCCCCTGATCCCTTTAGCCACAAGGGCTATATCTAACTCCCTCTTAAATATAGCCAATGAACTGGCCTCAACTGTTTCCTGTGGCAGAGAATTCCACAGATTCACCACTCTCTGTGTGAAGAAGTTTTTCCTAATCTCGGTCCTAAAAGGCTTCCCCTTTATCCTCAAACTGAGACGCCTCGTTCTGGACTTCCCCAACATCGGGAACAATCTTCCTGCATCTAGCCTGTCCAATCCCTTTAGGATTTTATACGTTTCAATCAGATCCCCCCTCAATCTTCTAAATTCCAACGAGTATAAGCCTAGTTCATCCAGTCTTTCATCATATGAAAGTCCTGCCATCCCAGGAATCAATCTGGTGAACCTTCTTTGTACTCCCTCTATGGCAAGGATGTCTTTCCTCAGATTAGGGGACCAAAACTGCACACAATACTCCAGGTGTTGTCTCACCAAGGCCTTGTACAACTGCAGTAGTACCTCCCTGCTCCTGTACTTGAATCCTCTTGCATGCCAGCATACCATTCGCCTGTTATACAGTAAAACGCCTAAGTAATACAGTAGAATCAGTGAAAAACTACACACAAAGACTGACAAACAGCCAATGTGCAAAAGGAGACTAACTGTGCAAATACAAAACAAAAACAAATAATGAGTGAGGCCTCTATCAGTCAGACTTGATCATGGACATTGCATCCTAGCTGCCTAGATATGCAAGCCTGTGCAGTACGATGTAGAGAGCAAGCTGTAGCCCATGTAGTAAGCTCCCCCTCCCCACACAACTAATGAACCCAAAGGAACGGCAGAGACCGAGACAGTGTGGTACCAGCAGCATTGCAGGAGTTGCCAGTCAGCATTGAACTCAATGTAGGACTGCCTGAGGGAATCCAGCTCCAGATTTTTCCCTCTGCGTTTATTCCCGAAGCCTTTCCCATGAGTTGGTATAGCTGCAAGACAGTGGAGGTTTGAGATAAGAGTTTTTCCTGATGAGCCCCATCTGCTCGAAGTGACTGGTTCTAAGGCGCCAGTAACCCACCTTTGCTCCTTCTCTTGTCAGTAGAAACAGTTCCACCAGGCTTAGTAGCTCAGCCACATGTGAAGGCCAGGAGCTAGACTTGGCTATCAGAGGTAATTTGAGGCGCACACCATTGTGAGCATTTAATAGGTAGTGGGAGCTTGTCCCCTTTACCGCATCAGGCTACAAAAACCTCAAGGAAGCAAACAAAAAATAATAATATTAAATAAATAAGCAAATAAATAATACTGCGAACGTGTGTTTTAGAGTCTTTGAAAGTGAGTCCAAAAATTATGTAATCAATTCAGTGTTGAGGTGAGTAAAGTTATCCACGCTGGTTCATTCAAGGACCTAATGCTGTACTCTACAACTTTATGATTCCCCCTGAGTCTATAACTCTTAATTGGTTAATTACTTATTGCTTCAATTTTAAAGTAGGATTAAATTACATAAATCGTTCAATTATCCTTCTTTGGTGTACTGATTGTTATTCAAATAGATTTCATGTGAAAATGCAGCTGGTTCCTTGCCAGGAGGTTTGAGATTTTCGAATATGTTTGTCAGGACACAGAGATCCTGAAGTTGCTAACTTGTAACACACACAAAATGCTGGAGGAACTCAGCAGGTTAGGCACTATCCATGCAGAGGAATAGAGTCGACGTTTTGGGCTTCATCAGAACTGGCTTATGTGTATTAGCCAGCATTTCCAGAGCTAAGCTCTAACACTGTGTAATAGAGGAGTACGAAGTTACGACAAATTGCAGCAATTACTCCAGGGCTTCTGCACGAACAGGCTAGACCTGAAACAGAATTCCTCATCACCCATTTTAGTTGGGAGGGATTATAATGAACATTGGTATCTTTAGATACATTTTAATTGAATTTATTTGATTTTTAAAATAATGTTCTTAAAGTATTTCTTTTAATTTTATTTCACTGATAGCTTGATTTATATTCATTCATATTTAGGCAATTATTAAGAAAATGTAAATTCACGAGGATTTTGACAGATCTGGAGGGCTTGAATTATAGAGAGATTGGACAAGCTGGGCTTGTTTTCCCTACAGTGAAGGAGGCTGAGGGGTGACCTTAATAAGGTCTATAAAATCACAAGGCGCATTGATGAAGTGGATGGTCACAATTTTTCCCCTAGGGTAAGGAAATCGTGGGTGGTGAGATGGAGATACGTCTCTGCCAAAGGAGGTATAAAGGTCACCTTCCCTCTGCTATCCTGCAGGCCAGCCCTGGGCAAAGTGTAGCACATGCTTAGCCCCCAATCAGGGTCACATGTAGCTATGGGAGTAGGTGGTGGATGGTCATATGAGCAGCTGGTGCACGTCACAGGTCCTGGTAACATGACCACTGACGCCAGGCAGACAATCTCTGAAGAGTATTGATAATGGCTGGGGTCACCCATCTTGTAAAAACACTATCCAAAAGAACGCAATGGAAAAACCACTTCTGCAGGAAAAACTGCCAAGAACAATCATAGTGAAGACCATGATCGCCAACGTCATACGGCATGGTACATCATGATGATGATGATAGGCTCAGGTTTAAGGTGAAAGGGTCAAGATTGAAAGGGGACATGATGGGCATATCTTTCACATAGAGTGAAGTGGTATATGGAACAAACTGCTGGAGAAGTTTGTAAAGGCAATTACAATGTTTAAATGATATTCGGACAGGTTCAAGAAAGGAAGGGTTTAGACTAATATGGGCCAACTTCAGGCAAATTAGGTGAGCTCATGTCTACAACTTAGTCTGCCTGAATGAGTTGAACTGAAGGACTTGTTTCTGGGCTGTATAACTGACTCTAATTTACCTACCAGTGTCTCAGGTCTGCCACTCTTGTTTGTGCAGGAGCAATATCTCTCTCTTTCCCTCGCCAGTGAGGGAGAGTCTGTTTTGAGATGTCGAACTGTTGGAGTGGACAGTAATTTTTTTGCTGGGCTCTAATCATGGCTTTGAGGTGCTTTGCTATTGCTTGCATGGTGGGATGGTGGGGTGTCAGTGTTGTTGCTAAAGCAAGTGGGGGGGGTGGGGGAGGGTCGATGCTTTTGCTGCTCCTTGTGTATGGGAGGAGGGGTGGGCTTTGAGATTCTAATGTTCCTGCCTTTCATCCTTTAGGTGTTTTTTTTCTGCTTTATGGATGTCTGTGAAGAGTAAGAATTTCAGGTTGTATACTGTATCCATTCTCTGATACTGAATTGAACCACTGAACCATTCCATTCCTGTGAATTGAACATTCCAGTATCAAGTCTAACCTGGCACAAGTTCAGAGGTCACATTCCCCAGGATAAATAAAAGCAGCAATGCTGGAAATACTTAGCAGGTTAGAAAGCATTTGTGAACAGAGAGTTTGAGTTAACAATTTCCAACAACCGCAGTTTTCACTTTGCTTTTTGCCGATGTAAATGCTAGAGGGACAGCAGTTTACAGCTTGCTGCTGGATTCCGTGAGACATCCAGCAGCAGATCATAATTACGAAGTCCCCACCCGTTAGGAAGATTGAAACTCCTGAAGGCGTGAGGTGCCCCGAATTTTCTGACACTTGCACAGGTAGGTACAGGCAGTTACACAAGCAAGCCCTGATATTTCTCAGATCACTGAGTAAATGGGCAAAACTGTGGGAGTGGGTTTCAAAACAGGCAACTTCATTTATTTAGCAGAGTTCTGCTGAGCACAACCTGGGACCATGCTCCACAGGACATATTTATTTGTCATTATTCAAAGAACATCAGGAAGCAAAATGAGCCTCAAGGAATATGCTAATCTCCAGAGTGATATTGGTTGCGTTCGTTGTAGTCTTGGCTTCTACTCAGGAAACCTATAGGATTTCTGCATTGGTGTGTGATTTATCAATATTGTGGTGGCAATGTCTTCACCCACCTAAGCTATCGGCTTGCTCTTTTTAAGAGTATCATAAATACAGTCCTTCAGTGAAATTTGCTTAATGGTTTATTATGGTCACATGTACCAAGATACAGTGAAAAACCTTGTCTTGCATACTGTTCATACACATCAAATCATTACACAGTGCATTGAGCTAGAATAATGTAAAACAATAACAACGCAGAATAAATTGTAAAAACTACCAAAAGAGTGCAGTGCAGGTAGGCAATAAAGTTCCAAGATCATAACAAGGTAGATTGTGAGGCCAAGGTCACATGCAGAGCAGTTGCCATGCCAAGCCTTCATGCATCCAGGCAGAATGCTTTCTATGAAGCATCAATAAAAATGGATGAGAGTCAGTGGGGACAGAGATGTGAACTTTAACTGTAGAAAGGTTAATGTGAAGACAGAGCTAAAAAATTTTATGGTTGTGGCGATCAATCCAGCATTGCCACTTCTGTCCTTTCAGTTATCTCCAAAACAGCAAATTTGAAAGAGATGAATTTATATCATCAGTATTCTTATTATTTAATATAAACTAACCTAAAGCCATCAACATAGGTGACGTCATGCGGGTGAAAAGTCCATGTACCAGATTTTCTGCCACATGGAAAATCCAGTCTGTTGTGACTCCTCTAGTTGTCAGTAAGCTTTCAAGATTGCCTGTTCAAAAATTTACTTGCGTGCACATTATGAAATTGGAACCAGATTTGTTGCACTGTTTTTGATTAATGCGTTTATGTTACCCAATGAAATAAAATGCAAGGCATGAGAGGTTGATATTTAGCAGGGCTTTGAAATGTTTCTGTCTTTCTCTGTGCCAAGCCTACCAGGCTGTGCTGTCATTCACCAGATGTATTCTATTGAATTACACTTTTCTGTGAAATCACATAGAATAATCAATGAAGAATTAGTTTTTTTCTAAGCTATGTGGAGTAAAATGAAGCCATGCTAAAAATCTGCAGAGCCTGCAAGAAACGATGAAGACAATTATAGACTTCATATAGAAATTTGTTTAAATCAATGGAAATGTTTTCTGCGTCTCTTTTGAAAATGAAATAACACACAAAATGCTGGAGGAACTCAGCACATCATGCAACTTTATGGGAAGGAATAAAGAATTGACATTTCCGGCTGAGCCCCTTGAGTCTCAGACTGAAATGTCAATGCTTTATTCCTTTCCAGAGATACCGCTTGACCTACTAGGTTCCTCCAATATTTTGTGTTACTGTGGTTTCCAGCATCTGCAGAATCTCTTTTGTTTATGCAAAAGAAATAAGATCTGTTTATTAGGCAAGTTTCCTGCCTTTTGTTTTTGAGCAATCTTTTACAGAAATGTGTAACAAAAAAATTAAATGCGAGTTTTATGAGTTATATGAGGTCATGGACTGCTTGTCTCACTCCCTTCAGGGAGGAGGCTACATAGCATCCATGCCAGGACTACCAGACTCAAAAACAGTTACTTTCCCTGAACTGGTCAACACGTACACCCACTAACCCACCCCTCCACACTACAACCTCCCACACCCCCCCAATTTCCTGTCAGAGGCAGCATACATACAGACACTCCTGTGCTTAGCGTCACTTTATAGACATACAATTTATCTATATACAGTATATAAGCTATCTTATGTATTTATATCTATTGCATTTTTAAAATTATTGTGTTCTTTAACTTATTGCTTTTTTTTTGGTGTTACATCGGATCTGGAGTAACAACTCCCCTTCCTTTCCAGACCTAAAGAAGGGTCTCGGCTTGAAACAGTTGCTGCCTGACCTGCTGAGTTCCTCCAGAATTTTGTGTGTGTCACTTTGTTCTTCCAATATCTGCAGACTTTCTCGTGTTTATGATTTTCCACTCCACTGCAAAGTCTTTCTGAGGGATGCCTACCCTGAAGATGTTTAAATCTTCCTTTTGAAGGGTGTTCAGTGATACTCTCTCCACTGCTCCCTCTCTGTGATCTCTGCCGCCCTCCAACTCTTCCCACACGTGCTCACCCAGACCCGCAAAGCCTTCTCCCCCTCTTCAGAGTCTGACTTCTCCCCTGCCTTTGCAGTCCCAATGAAGAGTCTGGGCCTGAAACATTGACTGTTTACTCTTTTCCATAGATGCTGCCTGGCCTGCTGAGTTCCTCCAGCATTTTGTGTGTATTTCTTTGGATTTCCAGCACTTTAGATGTTTGTAACAATTGTTTCATTCTCCTTTACACTTGTGTACTGTAAATTACATTAAATGATCCTGAATCTTATAAAAGTGAGGCCACAGACTGCAGATCCATATTAGTGTATCATTGATAATGATACCCAGAAGAGTCAAATGTGATAAAAATATTGTGCGATTGATTCTTGCTGATAAATGCTTGCAGATCTGCTGACATTTACTCCTCCGAGTGTGAGCAAGTACAGGTGTTGAAACAGGTGTGATGGAATCTAAGTCCAGCTAGTGAATCTACCGGTAAGAACTCTGCATGGAGACCAAAATCACATGGCCTACTGAGATTCCCCAGCATTCATACTGGGAGACCAACTCAATTGTCCTTCACCAGATCAGACACGTCACTTCAATGGCAATTTTACAGCTGTGAGGAAAGGAGACAAGATACTTTTTAATTTGTTACAATTTTTAAAAGTTTGTATGTGTCTGAGATGATATAGTTAACTTCTTTAATATGTTGAAATAATTCACTCATTTTGTTTCAGAATCAGAATCTGGATTATTATCACTGGAATGTAGTCTTTTTGTGACAGCAAAGACATAAAAAAATACTATTAGTTCATCATCATCATTATGTACCGTGTGGTTTGATGTAGGCAATCATGGTCTTTCCATGACCTTGATTGTTCTTGGCAAATTTTTTGGCAGAAGTGTTTGCCATTGCCTTCTTCTGGGCAGTGCCTTTTCAAGACAGGTGACCCCAGCCATTATCAAGACTCTTCAGAGATTGTCTGCCTGGTGTCAGTGGTTGCATAACTAGGACTTGTGACGTGCACCAGCTGCTCAAACAGCCTTCCACCACCTGCTCTCATGGCTTCACATGTCCTTGATCGGGGGCTAAGCAGGTGCTACACCTTGTTCAAGGGTGACCTGCAGGCTAGCAGAGGGAAGGAACACCTTATACCTCCTTTGGTAGAGATGTATCTCCACCCCACCTTCTGCCACTATCAGTTACAATAAAAACGTTATATTCTATGTTACAATGACTGTTCTATTTCTTATAAATTATTATAAATTAATATGATTGTACTTTGCACATTTAGATGGAAATGTAACACAAAGATTTTTACCCCTCATGTATGTGAAAGATGTAAGAAATAAAGTGAAATAAAATAAATAAACAGAGTAAGAGAGGAATAGTGCAGTATAATTGTCAGCTTGCTTGTGCTTCTGCAGACAGATGATGGGCTAACATACTCGATGCCCTATGACACCATTAGCTCTGTACCATGAATGCTGAGGGTTACACTGACATCATAACCACTGAGACTGGGAGATGGGTGTTGTATTCCTCTGGAGTAGAAATTGGAAGTCACACATCAAATGGCACAAATTCAGATATTAAAATGGGCAACAGAATAAGAGTACAAGCCCAAAACCTAAATAAGATCAGTAACGATCAACACAAGAGATTCTGCAGATGTTGGATCCAGAGCAAGGCACACAACATGTTGGAGGAACCCAACAGGCCAGGCGGCATCTGTGGAGTGGAATAAACAGTGAACATTCTGGGCGGTGATCCTTCATCGGGACTAGAAAGGAAGGGTGAAGAAGGCCAGAATAAGATGGTGGGGGGAGGGGAAGAAGTGCAAGCCGGCAGGTGACAGGTGGAACCAGGTGAGAGGGAAGAAGCTGGGAGGTGATAGGTGGAAGAGGTAAAGCTCTGATAGGAGGCAACAATGAACCATGGGAAAAAGGGAAGGTGGAGGGGGCACCCGAGGGAGATGATGAGTAGGTGAGGACAAGAGAAGGGGTGAGAGTGGAACCTGATCCTGAGCAGTTTCTGTTCCATAATGAAAGCATTGCAAACAGCTTGCAAAAAAGAGAGAAACAAACTAATTTTAGACTAACTTGCTGCACAAGAAATCAGCACATTTTTGATTAAAAATAAAAGATTGACAAGAAAGAATCTGATTATTCAAACCGAGTAAAGTTAAATAGGATGTAAAAATTATATTTAGTAAGTACAGATTTTTTCCCTTCAAAGTACTCAAAAACAGTCAGCTTACTAAATTGTGAAGAAATTGGTAAATTGGTTTATTATTGTCACAATTACTGAGGTACAGTGACAAACTTGCCTTGCATATTATTCATACAGATCAATTCATTACAACAGTGTATTGAGGGAACAAGGTAGATTGTGAGGTCAATAATCCATTTTATCATACCAGGGAATCATTTAGTATTCTTATAATGGTGGGAGAGAAACTGTCCTTGAATTGGGTGATCCGTGCTTTCAAGCTTTTCTATCTCCTGCCCTGTGGGAGGAGGGAGAAGAGAGAATGTCTCAAGTGGGTGGGGTCTGTGATTCTCTGGATGCTTTATCGAGAAGTGCATAGATAGAGTCAAGGCTGCTTTCCATGATGTGCTGAGCTCTGCCTACAACCGTCCGAATTTTTTTTTAGATTTTTAGATTATGAGGACACACAGTCCTCTTTTATTGTCGTTTAGTAATGCATGTATTAAGAAATGATACAATGTTCCTCCAGAATGATATCACAGAAACACAAGACAAACCGAGACTGAAAAACTGACAAAAACCACATAATTATAACATATAGTTACAACAGTGCAAAGCAATACCGTAATTTGATAAAGGACAGACCATTGGCATGGTAAAAAAAAGTCTCAAAGTCTCTCGAAAGTCCCAGCATCTCACGCAGATGGCTGAAGGAAGAAAAACTCTCCCTGCCATGAGCTTCCAGTGCCACAAACTTGCCGATGCAGCACCCAGGAAGCACCCGACCACAGCCGACTCTTGAGTCTGTCTGAAAACTTCGAGCCTCCGACCAGCCCTCCGACACCGAGCACCGAGCACCATCTCTGCTGACCGCTTTGACCCCGGCCCCGGCCACAGGCAATAGGCAAAGCCGAGGATTTGGGGCCTTCCCCTCCGGAGATTCTCAACCGCACAGTAGCAGCGGCAGCGAAGCAGGCATTTCAGAAGTTACTCCAGATGTTCCTCCATGCTTCTCATGTCTGTCTCCATCAAATCAGGATTGTGCACGGTACCTACTTACAAATCTGATAGCATTTCGGAGCGGCCGCGTGCGCTGCTTCACGTCGCCATCTTCTCCTCCCCCTCTTCTTGTGCTCACGGACAGAGCAGTTGCCATACCAAGCTGTGAAGCATGCGGATAGGATGCTTTCTATGGTACATCAATAAACATTGGTAAGCGTCAAAGGGGACGTGTTAAGTTTCTTTAGCCTCTTGAGAGTTCTTGGCTGTGGCATCAGTGCGGTTGGATCAAGACAGGCTATTGATGATGTCCACTCCTTGTAACTTGAAACTCTTGACCCTCTTGACCTCAGCACTGTTGAGTACACTCATTGGCCACTTTATTATGTACACCTGTATACCTGCTCATTAATGGAAATATTTAATCAGCGGATCATGTGGCAGCAACTCAGTGCATAAAAGCATGCAGACATGGTCAAGATGTTCAGTTGTTCAGACCAAAGGGCAGAATGGGGAAGAAAAGTGTTCTAAGTAATTTTATTGCAGCCAGACGAGATGATCTGAGTATTTCAGAAACTGCTTATCTCCCAGGATTTTCACGCAGAACAGAATTTAGAGGATGGTGCAAAAAGCAAAATATATATCCAGTGAGCAGCAGTTCTGTGGGTGAAAATTCCTTGTTAGTGAGAAATATCAGAGGAGAATGGCCAGATTGGTTCAAGCTGACAGGAAGTCAAGAGAAACTCAAATAACCACACAGTACAACAGTGGTGTGCAGAAGAGCATCTCTGAATGCACAACACATCGGACTAGGGGGCTGAGGATGCAGTCTCAAGAGGCACCACCGTTGGGGATTGTGGTGGCAGAAGTGTTACTCCCTATCTTTACTAGCTGCAATCTGTTGGTCAAGAAGTTAAGAATTCAGTTGCAAAGGGTGGTGTTTAGTTTCTTTTCTAGAAACTTGGAGATGAGGTTGCTTGAATTATACTATTAAAGTTGGAGCCATAATCCATAAACAATAGGCATCTTTACTGTCCAGATTTTCCAGAGGTGAGTGTAGGGCTAGGAAGTTGGTGTCTCAGCAGTAGGCAAATTGCAGTGGTCATTGTAGTCTGGGAGGCTGGAATTAATGTGTATTAGATCCTTGAAGTACTTCATGATAGGGTGGATGTAGGAACTACCAGGTAGTAGTAATTAAGACTTGTTATCTTGTTTTTCTAAGGTATTGGGAAAATAGTGGCCCTCTTAAAGAGGATGGGAACTTCAGATTGAAGCAGGGAGAGGTTAAAAATATCTGCATATATCCCCACCAGCTGATCTGTGCAGGATTTAAAGACATGGCGAAGGACATCATTTGGGCCCATTGCTTTCCATGGATTCAGTCTCCGGAAGGCTGACCTTAGGTGGTCTGTAAGAGTGACGGTGGGTTCATGTACATTTGAGGCCGTTGGGGCGGGTGGTGACTTTCCAATCCTCTTCTGTTCAAAATGACATCGAATGCATGAAGCTCATTGAGAAGGAATGTGCTGTTGTTGGCAATGCTGCCTGACTTTGTCTTGAAGCCAATTATTTTATGTAAGACCTGACACAATTGACAGCTCGTTGGGGACAAAATATTGGACTGTTATTGTCTCCTGGCATTTCTGGTAACTTTTTAGCAGTCGTATCTCAAATTCTTGTAAAGGTCAGCGTCTCCTGATTTGAACGCTACAGTCCTGGACTTCAGTAGAGCGTGAATCTGGTTGTTTGGGAAAGCCCAGACTGTCCTCTTTGGTATACAGTACTCAGCATACTTGCTAATAAAGTGACGGTGGTGATGTAAACATCTAGGCTGGCTGCTGATTCTTTGAATATGGACTAATAGCTCAATAGTTAATATCGGAGAATCTACACAGTGTACAACCTGAAATTCTTACTCTTCGCAAACATCCACGAAACAAGAGAAAAACCCTAAAGAATGAATGATCAAAGAATGATAGAACCCCAAAACCAGCCCATTCCCTCCCACGCACAGGTAGCAGCAAAGCAACAACTTTCCCCCTCCCTCTCCCCCCACCTGCCTCAGCAAAAACATCAGCCCCCCTCCCACCTGCCATGCAAGCAATGGCAAATCCCCAAAGAGACCATGATCTAGAGTGCATAAAAAAACCCGCTGTTCATCCTAACACTTTGACATGCCGCGGGCTGTCTCTTTCACTAACAAGGGAGAGAGAGAGATATCACTCTTGCCACAGCAAGAGGGAGACCAACAGTTCGCTGCTTTGTCGTTACAGTCTGCCGTATTGCTTATTTCAACAGCACTGCACACCGCTACTTCGATGTTCTGATCTCCTGTGATGCTTCTCCGGCGAGGAATCGGGTCATCCACAGGGCCACAGGTCGCGCCCCGAAGTTGCATGTCTTTCCTGGCCGCTCCTGGAGATATTGAAAACGCTAGGCCACTCGGCGAGCTCTGAGAGGGGGACGCACTGCCATGAAGAACTGCAGTTTGAGTGCAGTTGTAGATCATGGACTCCAACAGGACCCCAGCCACCTTGAAGAGGAATGAGGAGACATTAGAGAGAAGAATTTCGACTGTTTCACAGATGAATTCGAAGAAGTCACCCTCTGGCACCAGTCAACCTTCTCAAATCAGTCAAGTGGAAGATCATCTATTTCCTAAGACCAGCACTAAATGACTTTCTGAACTGGATCCTCACATTCCAGTTTCTCATTAAGGCAACGATCATAGTTTGCTTATTGTGCTGGACGGGCCTTACAGAGAAAAGCTGTTGGAGTTAGTGTTTAAAAGTTGGTGCTGGAATAAAGGGTTGGCCAGGGGTTTGGGGCGGAATTCAGTGCTAAGACACAGGGGATTAGGATACAATTTTTCTGTTGCAGGGTAGTGCTGGTGGAGGGATAAGAGTTAAAGGTCCAGACAGGGTGGAGCGTGTGTGGCCCCAGCAGTTATAAAGGTGAGTTAACATCTTAAGCAGAACATTTCCGAAGCTGATGTCAAGCATTTGATTCATAAGCTGGGACTTGTTCAGACATCTCCATTTCAGCGTTCAGCTAAAGTAGGCCTCAGGCTCATGGGTACGGTTTGTTGAGTATTTTGTGAAACATGGTTTCAGGACAACTCCCCATGCACCATTAATCTTCTGGCCTTGCCCCACTCAGGGACTTGTGCTGGTATTTTTTTGCTGCCATAACTAACATGTGTGCTAACATGTCATGTGGTGTGTGTGACTGTACATACCACGTTTGGCATCTTGGCCCCAGAGGAACACTATTTTGGTTGGCTGCATATATGTGTACGGTTGAATGATAAAAATCCATTTCATGGCATGTTTTACTATTAAGTAGTAGAATTCCCAAATCATAAATCTAGATATTCAGATTCAAATTCACATGTACATTGAAACATACAGTGAAATGCGTCATTTGTGTTAACGAGTGGGGGCAGCCCGCAAGTGTTACCACACACATTCTAGTGCCAACGTTGTTTGCCCACAGTGTTCTGCAGAACAACGCAAACAGCAGCAGCAACAACAGCAGCATCAAGAGAACAAGACAGCAACAGTAAAACCAGCCCCTTTCCCATTCCTCCCGTCTGCTCACACACCTAGTCAGGCCTCCAACTACTGGTCAGGCTGCCTCTGGGCCTCTAGTCCATGTCTCCAGAGGAATTAAATAAATGATTTCTACTTTTGCTTCACATCTTTTTTCACAACACAGAAGGGTGCCATTTAACCTCTTGAGTCTTATGGATCATGAAGGGCAGGAGTTGTGGTGGAGAACGTCCCAGGGTGGGGAAGGTACAGATCTTCAACTGAGGTGAGGTGAGGCCCCCGTCATTCAGGATCAGCTATGGACAATGCATCCTAGCTGACTAGATACGCAAGCCTAGGTAGTACGATTATGGAGAGCAAGCTGTTGCCCGTGTAGCAAGCTCCCCCTCTCCATGCATCTGATCATTCCGAAGGAATGGCAGAGACTGATACAGTTTGGCAACAACAACACTGCAGGAGTTGCCAATCAACACTGAGCTCAACATAGGACTGACTTAGGGACTCCAGCTCCAGATTTTTCCCTCAGGGTTTACTCCCAGAACCTTCCCCATGAGCAGGCATAGCTGTAAGGCAACAGAGGTTTGAGATCAGAGTCTTCCTTCTAGATGAGTTGCCAACCACGGCTGGCAAGCCCCATATGCCCGATGAAGGTAAGACTGAACATTGATGGTAACTGACTGCTCTGGGTAATGGTTGGTGCAGAAGCTGGGTTGCCAGCAGGCTTCTTCTAGTCATGGGAGAGCTAAGGAAGATCTGCTGTAAGAAGCAGATCCAAAAATTTATAGGACATCCACACTGTAACTGGCTTTAAACACGAGACACTAGTGCACTTGTCCTGGTCAGGTTGAAGCCTTCCTTAGTACTTGTATTTGCAAGGGTAGTCTTTGCCAAATGAAGGGCATACATGCCCAGTTAAGATTTGTGATAGCATCTGGTATCTGGATGTGCATTTACGGCATTGGATGCTAAGCACAAATCTGGGTGTCTCCTTTTGTAAACACATCACATATACATTTACTGTTATTTAACAACCGTGAACTTCTTCCCCTCTTGGTTTTCTGCTATATTGCTACTGTGTGATACACATAAGCTTTAGAAATTGTGCTAAGATAGACAAAACATAGCCGAGCAGTAGTAAACCTATAAAATAGTCAAAGCAACTTTATTTGACAGCTGAATTACACATTTGAAGCATAGAATAAAAAGATAGAAGTCAGCTCAGGTCACTGTGATGCACAGCAACTAAAGAAAGAAATATGTTTATAAAAGGAATGGGTTACACTTGTCAGGAATCTAGTAGTTAAAACATATCGACTTAAGGGTTTTGTCAGAACTAGAGTCTGGTCCAAGAGTGACTTATAGCAAAAGTTTAGTTACTTAAGCAAATAAGATTCCTTCCCTGCTAATTGCCTCCGTTAGTGTTTTTTTTTTGTTGTTCGTTAATTGGAAGAGCTTATCACTGAACCAGATGCACTTTGGAAAATATTACATGTTAAGGCACCATGCAAGTGTGCTATCGTGCCAGGCCTGTTATTAATTCACTGAAAAATCAGGTGATAATTAGAATACATGGCCCACTGCTCCTGAACTTGTTCTTATTTGGAAAACAGGCAACATTTTCTTCACTTTGTAGGAATGTACAGCTGAAAGAACCTAGTTCTATGATATTATGAAATGAATTGTTATAGCAGAGAAGGAGGCCATTTGGCCCATCAAGTCCATGTCAATGCCTAGTAGGGCAATTACATCAATCCATTCTCCTACACTATTCCCATAGATCATATCTGAAGTGTTTATCCTGTTCCTTGAAGGATATCTTCAAGGAACGGTAACTCAAAAAGGCAGAGTCAATCATTAAGGACCTTCACCACCCTGTTACTTGTGAAAATGCCGTCCCCTTCTCTCAATTTCTCTGTCTCCACTGCACCTGCTCTTAGGATGAGGCTTTTCATTCCAGAATGAAGGAGCTGTCCTCCTTTTACAAAGAAAGGGGCTTCGCTTCCACCATCAAGCTGCCCTCAACCACATCTCTTCCATTTCATGTACGTCTGCTCTTACCCCATCTTCCCATCACCCTACCAGGGATAGGGTTCTTCTTGTCTTCAGCTACCACCCCACCAACCTCTGCATACAACACATAATTCTCTGGAACTTTTGCCATCCCACACAGGATCGCACCACCAAACACATTTTCCCTCCCCCCGCCCCACTGAGTGCTTTCCGCAGGGATCGCTCCCTATGAGACTCCCTTGTCCATTCATCCCTCCCCATTGATCTCCCTCATAGAACATAGAAATCTACAGCACATTACAGGCCCTTCAGCCCACAATGTTGTACTGATCATGTAGCCTACTCTAGGAACTGCCTAGAATTACCTTAACACATAGCCCTCTATTTTTCTAAACTCCATGTACCTATCTAAGGGTCTCCTGGCATTCATCCTTACAAGCAGAACAAGTGGTATGCCTTCCCCTACACCTCCTCTCTCACCACCATTCAGGGCCCAACCAGTCCTTCCAGGTGAAGCGACACTTCACCTGTGAGTCTGTTGGCTTCATATACTGTGTCCGGTGCACCTGGTGTGGTCTCCTGTCTATCAGTAAGATCCGACGTAGATTGGGAGACCACTTTGGCGAGCACCTATGCTCTGTCTGCCAGAAGAAGTGGGATATCCCAGTGGCCACCCATTTTAATTCTATTTCCCATTCCCATTCCAATATGTTACGCCATGGTCTCTACTTTTGTGATGAGGCCACACTAAGGTTGGAGGAACAACACCTTATATTCAGTCTGGGTAGCTTCCAACTTGATGGCATGAACATCGACTTCTCAACCTTCTGGTAATGGACCCCTTTCGCCATTCCCCATTCCCTTTGCCCTCTCTCACTTTAACTTCTTGCCTGCCCGATGCCTCATTCTGGTGCTCCTCTTCCCTTTCCTTTCTTCTCTTACCTTCTGTCCTCTCTTATCAGACTCCCTCTTCCCCAGCCTGTATCTTTTTCAACAATCAACTTCCTAGCTCTTTATTTCATCCCTCCCCCTCCCAGTTTCACCTTTCACCTGGTGTTTCTCTCTTCCCTCCCCCACCTTTTAAATGTACTCCTCATCTTTTTTTCTCCAGCCCTGCTGAAGGGTCTCAGCCTGAAGCATCAACTGTAATCTTTCCCACAGCTGCTGCCTGGTCTGCTGAGTTCCTCCAGCATTTTGTGTGTGTTACAAGCCCTCTTCTCATTGCTACCATCAGGAAGGAGGTACAGAGGCTGAAGACACACACTCAGCAATTCAGGAACATCTTCTTCTCCTCTGCCATCCAATTTCTAAATGAACATTCAACACTTGAACACTACCTCACCACGTTTTTATTTGTTTTTCTTTTGCACTACTTACTTAAATGAACTAATATGTACAGTATATATACATATACTTCCTGTAATGCGCAGTTTTCTTTTTTCTCTATTATCATGTATTGCATTGAACTGCTGCTGCAAAGTTAACAAATTTCAAGACGTATGCCGATGATATGAAACCTGATTCTGATTTCCCTTTAAAGGAACTAATTAACACTGTCTGTACTACTTCAAAGGCAGTGATTTCTAGATTGTAGCTACATCCGAACGAAAATATTTTCCCATATATGTTCCATGATTTGCCTAAGCTTTTGAATCTGTGAGCAGTATTTTTACTTCAAGACACTGCATGCAATAGGCTATTCGGGGCCTTTGAGCTGTACTGCCTCACAACCCCAGACAGCCCCGATTTAACCCTAACCTAATCACAGGACATTTCACAATGACCAATTAACCTACCCGGAATGTCTTTGGACTGTGGGAGGAAACCAGAGGACCTGGAGCAAGCCCATGCATTCCATAGGGATGTCATATAGGTACTCCTTGGAGAGGACGCCAGGAATGAATTCCAATCTCTGATGAGCTGTAATAGTGTAGTGCTGCAGTAGTAGGGCACCAAAACTTCTGAACTACCAGGAAAAGCTTCTCTTGAGTTACCATGTCAAAATATTTCTTGAACACATACACTTCAGTCAAGTGTCTTCTTAACATTACTTTCTCCAAGAACATAACAAGGTTTTTTCAGGGTGGTCTTGCAGCTGAAATTAATTATCTTTAGCGACACAAGAGATTGCAGATAATGGAATATGAAACAACGTGCAATCTGCTGGAGGAACTCAGAAGGACAAGCTGTATCTGTCTGTCAGAGGAAAGAAATGATAGAAACATAGAAAATAGGTGCAGGAGTAGGCCATTCGGCCCTTCAAGCCTGCACTGCCATTCAGTATGATCATGGGTGATCATCCAACTCAGAACCCTGTACCTGCCTTCGCTCCATACCCCCTGATCCCTTTAGCCACAAGGGCCATATCTAACTCCCTCTTAAATATAGCCAATGAACTGGCCTCAACTGTTTCCTGTGGCAGAGAATTCCACAGATTCACCACTCTCTGTGTGAAGAAGTTTTTCCTCATCTCGGTCCTAAAAGGCTTCCCCTTTATCCTCAAACTGTGACCCCTCGTTCTGGACTTCCCCAACAACGGGAACAATCTTCCTTCATCTAGCCTGTCCAATCCCTTTAGGATTTTACATGTTTCAATCAGATCCCCCCTCAATCTTCTAAATTCCAACGAGTACAAGCCTAGTCGATCCAGTCTTTCATCATATGGAAGTCCTGCCAAGCCAGGAATCAATCTGGTGAACCTTCTTTGTACTCCCTCTATGGCAAGAATGTCTTTCCTCAGATTAGGGGACCAAAACTGCACACAATACTCCAGGTGTGATCTCACCAAGGCCTTGTACAACTGCAGTAGCACCTCCCTGCTCCTGTACTCGAATCCTCTTGCTATGAATGCCAGCATACCATTCGCCTTTTTCCACCGCCTGCTGTACCTGCATGCCCACTTTCAATGACTGGTGTATAATGACACCCAGGTCTTGTTGCACCTCCCCTTTTCCTAATCGGCCACCATTCAGATAATAATCTGTTGTCCTGTTCTTGCCACCAAAGTGGCTAACCTCACATTTATCCACATTAAATTGCATCTGCCATGAATTTGCCCACTCACCTAACCTATCCAAGTCACCCTGCATCCTCTTAGCACCCTCCTCACAGCTAACACTGCCACCCAGCTTCGTGTCATCTGCAAACTTGGAGATGCTGCATTTAATTCTCTTGTCTAAGTCATTAATATATATTGTAAACAACTGGGGTCCCAGCACTGAGCCTTGCGGTACCCCACTAGTTACTGCCTGCCATTCTGAAAAGGTCCCGTTTATTCCCACTCTTTGCTTCCTGTCTGCCAACCAATTCTCTATCCACATCAATACCTTACCCCCAATACCATGTGCTTTAAGTTTGCACACTAATCTCCTGTGTGGGACCTTGTCAAAAGCCTTTTGAAAATCCAAATATACCACATCCACTGGTTCTCCCCTATCCACTCTACTAGTTACATCCTCAAAAAATCCTATGAGATTCGTCAGACATGATTTTCCTTTCACAAATCCATGCAGACTTTGTCCGATGATTTCACCGCTTTCCAAATGTGCTGTTATCACATCTTTGATAACTGACTCTAGCATTTTCCCCACCACCGATGTCAGGCTAACCGGTCTATAATTCCCCCGTTTCTCTCTCCCTCCTTTTTTAAAAAGCGGGGTTACATTAGCCACCCTCTAATCCTCAGGAACTAGTCCAGAATCTGAAGAGTTTTGAAAAGTTATCACTAATGCATCCACTATTTCTTCCTTAAGCACTCTGGGATGCAGACCATCTGGCCCTGGGGATTTATCTGCCTTTAATCCCTTCAATTTACCTAACACCACTTCTCCACTAACATGTATTACCCTCAGTTCCTCCATCTCACTAGACCCTCGGTCCCCTACTATAAAAGACTCATTCCACCAATCACCTCAAAATCCTTTCTTGCCACTCTCCATCTTCTCTCTATGCTGGTAATCTCAACTCTCTACTTTCAGTCCTGTGCAGGGTTTTGACCAGAAACATCGACAATTTCTTCCCCCCCCCACCCCACCACCCCACCACCCCACTGATGCTGCTCAGCCATGTGAGTTCTTCCAGCAGATTGTATCTCTGTAGATATTTGAGCCAATCTTCCCTGCATTATCTTCATTTATGCTTCCTCAATTACTGTGACCTACAATAGGGGCATTATGTAATTCGCTATGATGTAGACATTCATGGTCTTCCCATGACCATGATTGCTCTTGGCAAAGTTTCCTGCAAAAGTGGTGTGCCATTGCCTTCTTCTGGGCAGTGCCTTTACGAGAGGGGTGACCCCAGCCATTATCAATACTCTTCAGAGATCGTGTGCCTGGAATCTGTAGTTGCTTAACCAGGATTTGCAATATACAGCAGCTGCTCATATGACCATCCACCACCTCCTCCCATGGCTTCGCGTGATCCTGATTGGGGTCTAAGCAGGTGCTACACCTTGCCCAAGGATAACCTGCAGGCTAGCAGAGGGGAAGAGTGCCTTACACCTCTTTTGGTAGAGATGTATTTCCACCTAGCCACCCGAGAGCTATGTAGAGGTTTAACAGAACACCACTTGTAGTCTAAGCTTCTACTTATGGCTCAGAATGCTAGATGTTTACTTTAAGGCAAAAGAAAACTGCTGAAAGAACCCATCAGGTCAGGCAGTATCTGTAGAGGCAAAGGGATAATTGCCATTTCATGTCAAGACCCTGTATCTGGACTGAGTGCATAGAGGGAAGAGAGAGAGAGAGAGAGTGTGTAGAAGTGAGAAGGAAAGGAAAGGTAGATGATTAGAGTTAATAAAGAATTCACAGTGCAATAGTTAATTAGAATTACTCTTGCACAGAAAATTTACATAAGAAAAAAGTTCAGAGACTCGGTCTCATTATTTCTAATGAGCAAATTAGACAAAGATAAGGAGGCCTTCAATGGTTACAGACGCCAACGTTTTGAGGTAAATAAATCTTTCCAGGTGGTGACTAAAACTGATTGCATATTTTTCAATAATGTAATCAACTGTAAAAATAAACAGCTCAATTTTAAAGATAAATGTGTTTAATTATAAATTAATTAATAGTTTCTGTTTTGTCCTTAGTTTTAGTCAAGGTACATGGTTTAATTATAACAAAACAGCAGTAAAAGCATGGAACTCCTGTTGCCTGAGTTGCTGAGTATTTCCAACGGTACTTTTTTGTTTTTATTTCATATTTTCAGCTCCTCCAGATTTATTGATTGTCTTCGGTGATTGCAGGGAATTAAAAAAAAACAGCATCTGTGGTCCTGAAGCACAGAGGTCTTGTGATCCGGCGTGGAAGATGTAGGTAGGAGGAAACATCTAACCCTTTCAAAGACCCCAACACCAGTTCCATCAGAATTTGCTGGGTCAGATCTGTCTAAAGGACGAAGGTGGTTATCCTGTTTCAGTGTCACGGATTCTTTTTGTCCCTGGGCTGGCAGATCAATCAGAATTGGTTTTATCATACGTTGTGAAATTTGTTGTTTTGCAGGAAGTAATGTTCATGGTTGGCTCATGGCAGATAGGAAGAAGCTATTCCTCAAGCATTGAATGTGGGTCTTTAGGCTCCTGTACCTCCTCCCTGTGGGTGGTGTGGTGGAGATACATCTCCACCAAAGGAGGTGTAAGGTGCTCCTTCTCTCCTCTAGCCTGTAGCTCACCCTTGGGCAAAGTGTAGCAGCTGCTTAGCCCTTCAATCAGGGTTACATGAAGCCATGGGAGCAGGTGGTGGATGGCAATATGAGCAGCTGGTGCATACCACAAGCTCCAGTTATGCGATCAATAACACAAGGCAGACCATTTCAACAGATAATGGCTGGAGTCACCCATCTTGTGAAGGCACAGCCCAGATGACAGCAATGGCAAACCACTTCTGTAGAAAAATTTAACAAGAACATGGCACATAACGAATGCGTGAACTTCTTCCCTGATGGTAGTAGTGAGAGCTGTGCTTCCTCAGGATGGTAAGGGTCCATAATGATCATTGATGACAATAGACAATAGGTGCAGAAGTAGACCATTCGGCCCTTCGAGCCTGCACCGCCATTCTGAGATCATGGCTGATCATCTACTATCAATACCCGGTTCCTGCCTTGTCCCCATAACCCTTGATTCCCCTATCCATAAGATACCTATCTAGCTCCTTCTTGAAAGCATCCAGAGAATTGGCCTCCACTGCCTTCTGAGGCAGCGCGTTCCACACCTCCACAACTCTCTGGGAGAAGAAGTTCCTCCTCAACTCTGTCCTAAATAACCTACCCCTTATTCTTAAACCATGCCCTCTGGTACTGGACTCTCCCAGCATCTGGAAGATATTTCCTGCCTCTATCTTGTCCAATCCCTTAATAATCTTGTATGTCTCAATCAGATCCCCCCTCAATCTCCTTAATTCCAGCGGGTACAAGCCCAGTCTCTCTAACCTCTCTGCGTAAGACAGTCCGGACATCCCAGGAATTAACCTAGTGAACCTACGCTGCACCTCCTCCACAGCCAGGATGTCCTTCCTTAACCCTGGAGACCAAAACTGCACACAATACTCCAGGTGTGGTCTCACCAGGGCCCTGTACAAATGCAAAAGTATTTCCTTGCTATTGTACTCAATTCCCTTTGTAATAAAGGCCAACATTCCATTAGCCTTCTTCACTGCCTGCCGCACTTGCTCATTCACCTTCAGAGACTGATGAACAAGTACTCCTAGATCTCTTTGTATTTCTCCCTTACCTAACTCCACATCGTTCAGATAATAATCTGCCTTCCTGTTCTTGCTCCCACAGTGAATAACCTCACACTTATTCACATTAAACACCATCTGCCAAGTTTCTGCCCACTCACCCAGCCTATCCAAGTCACCTTGAATTCTCCTAAACTTGCTGATGGTTGGAGGACTGTGCCTTTGATGGAGCTGGCTGAGTTTATAACCCTCTGCAGCCACCTGCGATCCTGTGCAGTGGAGCCTCCATAAAAGGCGACGCTGCAACCCTTATCTGGAGGTTGAGTATGCTGCTTTTATACTCAAGCTTGCAAAACAATTGAAGACATTCTTACAGCAAGCACAAGAAAGAGATCTCACAAATATTCTGCAACTAGGCATCTGGAGACCAGACATGTGAGGAAATGATGCCATGTGGCAGCATCTCATCAGTAAAGTGTTTTGCCCCTGAAGATCCTCATTCCATATCTTTGTGGAATTAGGTCAGAGTGTCCCTGAACATCCCCACCCCCCGTCCTCCGTCCCACCTATCCCACTTTGCGCTCTCTACATCTGCGGTTCAACTTTGCTACTGTTTGTGCCATCTCTGTCACATCACCAGATTCATACCGCAGCTGGAGCACCATGTATAAACGAGCTGTGGCTAAGACACCAAAAAATAGTTTTTGAGTCTTGCTTTATCGGCTTTGCCAGCTTGTCAGTTGTGTTTAGCCAGGCAGTGCCTGCAGTTACCTGCCGAATGCGTTGGGTGGCGCTGTGCACATTTAAAACTGCCTTAGCATCACTGTTGTTTCCTGTGCTGCTGATGTGGATGTTTGTCTGATTTGCTTTAGGAGCATAACAAAGATCAAGGATCAAGGATAAACTTTTTTCTATATATACATTTACAGGTATTAGGAATTCCCTGTGTTGGCACTACATGCTACAAAACCAACATTCAACAATGATTAAGTATAAAGAAATATCAGATATCAGAAACAAAATTTGATATCACCAGCATGTCATAAAAATTGTTAAAAATACAATGTAATCATGATAATATGGAAAAAAATCTGTGAGTTGCAGTAAATATATATTAAACACATGCACACTCCCTCGCTACTTTTTTATTTCTGTTCTTGCACTACTTATCTAATTTAACTATCTTATATATAAAATACATATTTCTGCACCTCTTTTCTGATGGTAGTATTGAGAAGAGCGCATGTCCTGGGTGGTGGGGTCCTTAATGATCGACGTCACCTTTTTGAGACACCACTCCTTGAAGATGTCTTGGATATTACGGAGGCTAGTGCCAACGATGGAGCCAACTAACTCTCTGCAGCTTACTTCAAATGGTGTGTGTTCCCTCGTCTTAACGTTTCTGAAATCCACAATCAGCTCTTTGGTCTTACTGACAATGAGTGGAAGGTTGTTGTTGCAACACCACTCAACTAGCTGGTATATCTTACTCCTGTACGTCCTCTTGTCACTTTCTGAAATTCTGCCAACAATATTTGTGCCATCAGCAAATTTATAGATGGCATTTGAGCTGTGCCTAGCCACTCAGTCATAGGTGTATTATATAAGATACAGTGAGGAGAATGGGTATAGACTAAAATGTACATAAATAGATAAATACAAGCATGTATTTACAATGAAACAGCATTTGGAGAGGAGTTTGTTACCGATTCTCGGGTCAGAGAATTCGGGGGAAAAAGTGGCATGACTGACTTTATCATCGTAAGTCAGCAAATTGTTTTGTTGTGTCTTCCCTCTCGCTGTGGAAGGGGACTCCTCTTTTCCCCTTTATTAGGCCTGTGGTATGTCGAATTGTTGTGTGAACGATTAGTTTTTGTTATATTACAGGAGAAGAGCAAAGTGGCTAAAGAGGAATACAGGAGAGAGCTGGAGAATGAGATTGGGCAGAGTAGCACACGGGAGGTGTGGAGAAGCATGAAGACCATCACTGGCTTCAGCCTGGCTGTAGAGCCTTGGAGTGCAGCCACGAATGGACTAATGAATTCAACCAGTTCTTCAACAGGTTTGACAATTACCCTCCTGTTCACACCCCCCTCAGCACACCAGTCCATGTGCCGAGGCACCCAGTGTTCCCTCAGAACCAATACCTCTCCTCCACCCTCCTCAATCCTCCTCCCCCCCCCTCCAGTTCAACACGTGGATGAATAACACAGGCTACCACTGTCTACATCTCCTCCTTGCCCTGCTCCTACTATCCACACATCCACATACCAACTGCTTTCTTCACCTCCCCCAACTCCCCAGTCATCATGGGCTCACCTTCACTACTGAGCATTGAGAAGGGCTCTGGATAAACTCAGACACGGCAAAGCACTGGGACCGGATGGTGTGAAACTCAAGGCCCTGAAGGAGTGTGCTGAGCAGCTGTGTGGAGTTCTCCAGCACATTTTCAGTCTGAGCCTCAGCCTGGAAAGGGACCTGACTGTGTGGAAAACATCATGTCTGGTCCCAGTACCCAAGAAGAGCCAACCAAAAGTCTTGAATGACTACCGTCCGGTGGCCCTGGCCTCACATCATGAAGACCTCAGAGAGGCTGGTGCTGGCTCACTCCCGACCCGTGGTCAGGTCAACCCTCGATCTCCTGAAGCATGCCTACCAGGAGCACAATGGAATCAACAAGACTGTCAGGTACCTCCTGAACAGAGCCTACTCCCATTTGGATAAGCAGGACAGCGCTGTGAGGATCATGTTTTTTGATTTCTCAAGTGCCTTCAATACCATGAAGTCCTCATTGCTGGGGGGAAAGCTCCATTCAATGCAGGTTGGTACTTCCATTTTAACCTGGATAATGGACTACCTACTGACAGACCACAGTTTGTGCGACTTCAGGGCTGTATGGCTATAAACAGCACTAGGGCCCCACAGGGGATTGTATTGGCTCCCTTCCTGTTTACCCTGAATACCTTGGATTTACTATTGGTGGTGAGAACATGGATGTAATGAGGACCTACAAGTGCCTGTGGGTGCACCTAGATGATAGATTTGAGTGGAGCACCAACACCGAGGCTGTGTCATTTTTGCTCATTTCTTTCTTTCTCAATTCCTGCTATAATATTGTTTACATTTACATTATTTGTTATTATATTGTAATTTGTCCTCTACTGGGCCTATTGTTTTGATTATTAATTATTGTACTGTCTTGCACTGTTTTGTGCACTTTATGTAGTCCTGTGTAGGCCTGAAGTCTCATGTTTTGTTTCATGTTTCATGTAGCACCATGGTCCTGGAGGAACATTGTTTCACTTTTACTGTGTACTGTACCAGCAGTTATGGTTGAAATGACAAAAACAGCGACCTGACTTGACTTGACTTGTGTACAAGAAGGGCCAGAGTTGCCTCTACTTCCAGAGGAAACTGAATTCCTCTGCAGTATGCCCGCCTCTCCTTCACATGTTCTACCAGTTTGCTGATGCCAGTACAATATTCTGTGCAGTGGTGTGCTGGGGCAATGGCATCAACGCAGGTAATGCCAGCAGGCTCAGTAAATGGATTGAAAAGGCTGGCTCTGTTATAGGAGTCAAATTGGACACACTGGAGGTTGTGGTAGAACAAAAGAACCTACGAGAAATCCTGGCAATCCTGGACAATGCTTCTCACCCTCTGCATGCCATCTTGGCTGAACAGGAGCACTTTTAGTAATATACTAAGACAGCTGTGCTGCTCCAAAGAGCACTATATGAGGTCATTCTTACCCTTGGCCATTAGGCTCTATAATGAGTCAACCTATACCCGGGGATCAATATAATATTATTTATCTATCTATCTATCATGATCTTTCTTGGGGGCTTTGCTGTTGCTTGAGAGTGGGAGTAGTGGGGGCTTTGGGATTCTAATGTTTTTACTGTCACTCATTCTTTGGAACACGCTTCTGCTTTCGTGGATGTCTGCGAAGAACAAGAATTTCAGGATGTATATTGTGTGCATTTCTCTGATATTAAATGAAGCTACTGAACTATTGAATTATTATAAGAAGTGTTTTAAAGTGCCCTTTCTTTCACATTAAATCCCTCAAGATGGGATTCTTCAATTTCGAGCAAGGAAGGTTGGGAAAAGATTTGATGGAAGTGCATTTGACTCTGATTATCAAGGGTGAATGCAGAAAAGGCATTCCACCAGTAGACAGTCCAAGTCCCTGGTCTCTCAGAACATAGAATAGTATAGCACAAGAACTGGCCACTCAGCCCACAATGTTGTGCTGAACCAGTTAAATTAGTTATTAGTTATTAGACTTTAAATTTTGGGGAAAAGAATAAAGACAAATGTGAAGAGAATCTTTTGTACGTAGAGAGTGGTTGTTGGCTGCAGGTCATTGCCTGTAAGGTGTGAAATAATTTTCAGCTTTCGAAAGGAAATTAGATTAGATTAGATTAGATTAGATTATGAGGACACTTAGTCCTCGTTTATTGTCATTTAGAAATGCATGCATTGAAAAATGATACGATGTTCCTCCAGAAAGATATCACAGAAACAAACACAGGACAAACCAAGACTAAAACTGACAAACCACATAATTATAACATATAGTTACAACAGTGCAAAGCAATACCATAATTTGATAAAGAGCAGACCATGGGCACGGTAAAAAAAAAGTCTCAACTCCTGATAGCCCCATCATCTCACGCAGACGGAAGCGCCGCAAACTTGCCAACGCATTGGAAGCTCCCGACCGCAGTCGACTCTTATTCCGTCCAAAAACTTCGAGCCTCCGACCAGCCCTCCGACACCGAGCACCGAGCACCACCTCTGCCGAGTGTTTCGACCCCGCCCCGGCCACCGAGCAACAAGCAAAGCTGAGGACTCGGGGCCTTCCCCTCTGATGATTCTGGATCACACAGTAGCAGCGGCAGTGAAAAAGGCATTTCAGAAGTTTCACCAGATGTTCCTCCGTGCTCTCTCACGTCTGTCTCCATCAAATCAGGATTGTGCACGCCACCCTACTTGACAGATAACAGATATCATTTCACCGGAGTGGCCGCTGCGAGCTGCGTCGTGTCACCACCTTCTCCTCCTAATTAAATAAGTATTTCATAAATACAAGAGATTCTGCAGATGCCGGAAACCTTGAATAACACAAAGTACTGGAGCAACTCGGGCAGCACCTATGGAGGAGATATTTGCCTGAACTATGGATGGCATGGTGGCACAAAAGCTGGTGCTGCTACTCCCAATTCTGGTGATGCAGGTTTAAGCCTGAGCTCAGGCACTGCCTTACAGAGCTTGCATGTTCGTCCTCTGAGTATGGGGGTTTCATCTGGATAGTTCCATTTTCCCCACATGCCCTTGCTCACAATACCCTTATTGCAGGTAGATGACAACAATAATCAAAAGGGGGAGTTACTATGAATGTACGAGAGAGGATAAATTGCAAGGGCACAGGAAAATAAGGAGTGGGAATGGGATAAAATGAATTTCTGTCCCAGGAACTGTCATGGACCCATTACCCCAAATTATCTCCATCTATGTTGATATAAGTATCAGACTTTGCAAGACTTTGAGAAAATAGGACTTGTAAAATAGGACTTCTATAGTGCAATGCTGCAATCAATATCAGTAAGACTGAGGAATTGATTGAGAACTTCAGGAAGGGGAAGTCAAGGGAAAACACACCAGTCCTCTTTGAGAGATCCGAAGTGGAAAGGATGAGCAATTTCAAGTTCCTGGGTGTCAGCATCTCTGAGGATCTGGCCTGGGCCTAACATTTTGATACAATTACAAAGAAGGCACAACAACCACTATATTTCATTAGGAGTTGAGGAGAATTAGTATGTGGCCAAAGACTCTCACAAATTTCTCCAGATGTACTGTGGAGAGCATTCTAACAGGTTGCATCACCAGCTGGTATGGAGGGGCCACTGCACATGATTGGAAAAAGCTGCAGAAAGTTGTAAACTCAGCCAGTTCCATCATGGACACTAACCTCCCCAGCATCCAGGACTCCTTCAAAAGGCAATGCCTCCAAAAGTCAGATTCCACCACCAAGGACTGTCATCACCCAGGACATGCCCTTTTCTCATTGCTACCCATTGTGGTTGAGGTACAGGTGTTGACCGTTCGACAACGGAACTAGGTTAGGAAATTCACTACGCAACTCGTAATTAATCGAAACTCATGCTTTATTGTCTCTGCACAAACAACAATGTAGCTATGTTGACCTTAGGCTAACATCTTAATACATGAACTCTACTGTTCCCTCTGTACCATTACTCACTCAGACAAATTGTCCAATCTATAACACCGAAATAGGGGAACTCCATTGGCCAGATGATCAATCCTTTCTTCGCCCAGCCGCTGGCATGGGGGTTCTTCCTTGCGATGGTGGGTCTCTTGAGAGAGTTATTGCTTTTATACTCATTCCTTACCAATTCAAATATTGCATTCCAATGTTACTGGCTGTAGGTAATCTGATTGACCTTTAACACATTTTTTATTGGCTCTTCTCCTGGCCAGCGTCTATTTATTGGTCTCTTCGCAGCAAGTGACAGTCCAGTCGGTAATTTACGGCTCTTTGTCCTCTTCGGTAACCAGCTCCAATCACCCCAGGCAAGAACCAACCCCAACATTCACAAACCTGCATGTTACATTATATCAAAGAACGCCGCACAAATGACTTCTTTGGAAATTATCCAAATTATCCAACTTATCCAAATTATCCAAATTATCCAAATTATCAGCAGATTACCTGAAGTATTACTGTGTCTACTTTAAAACAGCTTTTATTATCATGTATTGCAATGCACTGTTGATAGAAAACAACGAATTTCATGCCATAAGGCAGTGATCTTGAACCTGATTCTGATTCTGAAATTGCATTCATAGGAGTTGACATGAACTTTTGGGGACATATGTTCTTCTGCCAAGACTTAACAATTCCATGAAATTACTTACATTCACCCTAGCGAGAAAGTTCAGGGTTTGCTAGATTCAGATACAAACTCCCAAATGCATTAAAACCAAATCAGTATCAATGCAGAATAGCTCCAATCAATCAAGCATGGGTTTTATGTTACATCAAAGGTTTTTATGTTTTCCACTAGATGAAGTAGATTTTGACTTTGTGTAATTAATGAAAAGAAGTAGTTCCATTAAACTGAATAAAAATCAGGGCAAGGGTCAGAGCCCGAAACATTGACTGCTTATCTCCCTCCATAGATGCTACCTGTCCTGCTGAGTTCTTCCAACATTTTGTGTGCACTGGTCAGTGAAACAGGCTGTTAGCTAATGATGATCTGTTTTACACATCTGTTTTAGAAAATCATAATCTTCTCAGAAGTTAGTGAACCTTTAAAATTTTTAAATGCATCATTATGTGCCATGTCATCTGACATGGGGGATCATGGTCTATCCATGACCATGGTTGTTTTTGGAGAATTTTTCTACTAAAGTGGTTTGCCATTGCCTTTGTCTGCACAATGTTGTTACAAGACGGGTGATTTCTCCAGTCATTATCAATACTCTTCAGAAACTGCCTAGTATCAATGGTTGTATCACCAGGACTTGTAATATGCACCAGCTGCTCATACAACCATCCACCACCTACTCCCATGGCTTCATGTGACCCTGATCGGGGTGGCCTGCAGGCTAGTAGAGAGAAAGAATGCCTTATACCTCCTTTGGTAGAAGTGGATCTCCACTGCACCACCCAATTTTAAGTAGTATACTTTTGAAATTAGTTTTCAGATTATGCCACTGCTCAGTTTTCGTTAAAATTGAGCAGGTCAGTTGCCGACTTTTACAGGAACATTCTTAGAGAGCTCTGCTTTCACTACACCTGTCAGCAAGGTATTAAGATTAGGTTCTCCTGTTTAAAATACAGTTTTTTTTGCATTAGCTCCAAACAACTGCAGCCTCCCATGTTAAGTCCAGAATTAGCTATCAAACAAGGAATACACAAATATACCTAAGTTTTCTTCTTCTAAGGGACAAAAATGAGCTTTAGTAATAAAGAGAAGTCCACTAAGATATACTGTAGAGAGGCTAGGAAAGTCTCAGCTGTAACAATATAGTTGGAAAGGTCGTTGAAAGAGGATAGGATTGAACAACCCCTCCTCAAGCCACTGCACATTCTACCAGCTTAATTGATAAACCAGGCCCTCAGTTAAATGCCCACAGGCAAGACGTAAATAACATTCAGAAGATATTGTAACTTATGGTCAATGAGAGTGAGGGGACACCCAAGGAGAGGCAGCAGAGAGACAGAAGGTGCTAAAAAGTTTAATTATCTGCTCTCACCTTAGGGACCAAGAGGGGCAGAGATGCTCCTCCCAGAGTTAACAAGGGAATCTTCAGTATTCACCAGTCTCAGCTTCTTTCCCTTTTTCCAGACTTGTTAGCTTTGGTGGGTTGTCCATTTGATCACAAGATCACAAGACAAAGGAGCAGAAGTAGGCCATTCGGCCCATCGAGTCTGCTCCGCAGCTCCCCCACGAGCTAAACTATTCACCCATCTAGTTCCAATTTCCGGCTTTTCCCCCATATCCCTTGATACCCTGACTAATTAGATACCTGTCAATCTCCTCCTTAAACACCCTCAATGATCGGGCCTCCACAGCTGTATGTGGCAACGAATTCCACAAATCCACGACCCTCTGGCTAAAAAAATTTCTCCTCATCTCTGTTTTAACTGGGTACCCTCTAATTCTAAGACTATGGCCTAGGACTATTTGCATAGTGTTCCTCAGGATTTTAGGATAAAATTATAACAAGGAACAAGCATTACCACAGGTGGATCTGGAGGCCAAGCCATTGAGTACCCGTGAGCATGTGTATTTTCTCCAAGAGCTCTGGTTTCTCCCAGTGTGCAAAGAAATACCAATCAATAGGTTAATTGGTTATTCTAAATTGTCCAGTGATTAGGCCAGGGTTAAATATCTGGGTTGCTGGGCAGTGCAGTTTGTTGGGCCAGAAGAGTCTGTTCTGTGCTGTACCTCTAAATAAGTGAAAAGAATAACTTCATTTAAAGCAGAGGCTGATAAGTTCCTAAATAGTAAGGGCATCAACATTACGAGGAGAAGACAGAAGAATGAGGCCGAGAGAGAAAATTAATCAGCCATAATCGAATGGCAGAACATACTCGATGGGCCAAATGGCCTAATTCTGCTCCTATGTCTTTTGATCTTAAACTCCTTTGTAAAGCTATGGGAGTACTAAATACAATATTAGCTTTATTAAGAACAGATTTCCTGAGGGAAATGTGAAAACATTGCACCTAAACTCATGGAAATGTTCTACGGTAAGCACCATAATTTCATTAATTCCAGAATGGTGTGATCCACCCTGATGTTATCAATTATTTGATTGGAATCCACATTTACAAAATGAACATAGTCTTCAGTGGATTCATAATATTTGCAGATAAATAAAACAGAACATTCTCCTTAATTGAATGATGAAATAGAATCAATACAAGATGCTCTTGTACTATTGCATTACTGTGGAATCTGGAACATCACTCCCTCCTCTGCTGGATTCAGATTAGTGTAAGATTGAAGGTTACGTTGTTGAGAGGGAACTGAGCTGAACAGAAGTTGTTTTCTGTCTACTTTAATTTTTTTTGCCTATGTGGCTGGATCCCCTAGTGCTGACTTTAAAGCACTTGTCCTGGGAAAATTATGGACAAACACTGAGTCTACGGGCTCTGAAGGTAATCATCAAGTTTATTGTCATTCGAGTGTTTACATCTATACCACCAAGCAAAACAACATTCCTTTTGACCAAGGTGTACAACACAGTACATATAACTGACACACATAACACATAAAGACTATAAGACCATAATAGAGAGGTGCAGAATTGGGCCATTTTGCACATCGTATCTGCTCCACCATTTCATAATGACTGATCTCCCGCCTTCTCCTCGTATCCCTTCATGCGCTCACTAATCAAGAATCTATCAACCTCTGCCTTAAATAAACCTAACGACTTGGCTTCCACAGATTCATCACTCTAATAAAGTAATATTACCACAAAATATTAGCAAATAATAAGGTGCATATACGATACAAGTTAAAAAGTAGATAGTATAATGCTATTGGTACTTTATAGGAGATGAGACCTGAGTGGTGGCAGGGAGTTCAGTAGTGTTACGACCTACTGTTCCTTATCCGAGCTGTTATTGTCCTAATGCAGTGGTACCTCCTGCCTGATGGTAGGGGGTTAAAGAGATTGTTGGACAGATGGGAGGGATCACTGGCAATGCGAAGGACCCTGCGTATACGGGGCTCCTGTTAAATATGCTCACAGGTTCTGGAGCTTAGCACAGAAAGCGTGAATGTGTTTCTAGGCAGATCTCTCTCATAAGGACGACTCGTACAAAGCAAAGAACTTCAGGTTTTCGGCTGGCAACAGTAAGCTGATGTTAAACTCAGGAGATTCTGCAGATGCTGAAAATCCAGAGTAACACACATAAAATGCTGAAGGAACTCAACATGTCAGGTAGGTGATGCTTCAGGCTGACATCCTTCAATGGGATTGTGAATGCACTGCTCACACAACTCTAACTATCACGTATGTGTTCCTTTCTCAGTGCCGCGGTCCCTTAAGGATACACAGAATGGACATTGTCTCTGTGATCGCGTGAGTTTCCTCTGGTTTTCCCTGTTAACTCCTAGTCTAAAAGTGTACCGTTTTGTAGGCCAATTAGTCATTGTAAGCTGTCGTGTGATCATTTAACATTCAGAGAGGGGAATGTCTTGAGCATGTCACTGGTTTTAAGTGAAGATGAGTGTTTCCTGGCTTCTTGGCATCGCAGGACTCCTCATTACCTTTGGTTTTCTTCGGGATGCTGAATCACATAAATCAAGTTACCACGAACAATACGAACAAAGAGAAATGATGCTGCAGTAGTCCAACTTTAACCTTGGCAAGGATTTCAAAGGAAGGCCCTTATCCAGCATAGCTGCCAAATTTCTGCATGCAACACAAAAAAACAACACCCCAAAGTCCTCTCAAGTTATTGAATCAGTCAATAAAATGTGCTCAAAGTTATTGATGCCCCAGCATTTTTTGATCCACATCACACCATATTCCCTCATTCTCCATCACTCTTGGCACACTATGGAATGTCATGGTTAGCATGATGTTATCACAGCTCCGCGTTGCTGCTGAGTTTGGTATTCAATTCCAACACAGGCGTTTGTATATTCTCCCTGTGACCACGTGGGATTCCTCTAGACCTGCCTGTTCCCACCCAGTCTAGAGACGTACCGATTTGTAGGTTAGTCGGTCATGGTAAATTTTCACGTGATTAGGTTAGTGTAAATGCTGCGTTGCTGGGTAGTGCAGCTCATTGGGCTAGAAAAGCATGATCCACACTGTACCTCCAAATACCATTTGTAAATCCTGGTTCTGTGAGAAGCCTATTTCACCACATACTAGAACACCAAAGGTTTTATTTTGTAATAATCGTACTTCCCTATCTGTAGCTTGGGTTAATTTTTGAGGTAGAAACAGAAAATATTGAGATATACAGCAGATCAGGCAGCATCTGTACAGAGAGGAAAAAAAGAGTTAATAAAAGCCTGCTTGCATTAATCCTATCTACACTCATTATTGTATCCAAAATTTTGAGGGGTGTATGTAGGGTTAATGTGAACTGGCTTTTTCCAGTGATTTTAGGTGAGACTAGAACTAGAGGTTATAGGTTAAGGGTAAAAGGTAGCATAGTAGTTAGTGTAACTCTTTACAGTGTAAGTTCTAAGTTCGGGATGCAGTTCTTGCCGTTGTCTGTAATGTTTTTGTACATTCTGCCTGTGACAGTTTGCGTTTTTGCCTGGTGCTCTGCTTTCCTCCCATCTTCCAAAGACATACATGTTAGTAAATTGTGAGCATGCTATATTGGTACTGGAAGCATGCCGAGACTTGAAGGCTGCCCCCCAGCATATCGTTGGGCTATCTTGATCATTGATGCATTTCATGGTATATTTCGAAGTTTCAATGTACATGTGACAATTAAAGCTAATCTTACTTGCCAAAAGTGGGGCTTCCCTCTGCCATCATTGGCAGAGGCCTCACATGCATTTTCCTCCTTTGCCCATTATTCTGTTCTTAACCCTTTTTTTCCAGGCAGCACAGAGGTAATTCTCCATTTGTCCTCAACTTTCACTCCATGATCTTCCTCATTCTCCACCAATTCCCCCAACGAGATCCATCAGCAGATGCAACCTTCTCTCTGCTCCACTTCCTGCTATCCACCGGGACCAATCTCTCTATGGCTTCCCCATCCTTTCATGCCAAGCCTGTTCCCTGGCAATCCCACCTCCAGCTGAAGGTGGTTTAAAACCTGTTCCTTCATGTACACCATGACTGCCAGCCAGGGACCAAAACTGCTCTTCTAGGTGAGGCAGAGATTCACCCTGTATCTCTGCCAAACAGGTCTACTGCATTAGGTGCCTGTGATGTGGCCTCCTTCACAATGAGGAAACCAAGCAACTCATTTGTGAAGCACCCGCTCTCTTTCTGCAACAGCGTTTTGAACTTCCAGTTGCATGTCACTTTAAATCTCCTTCCCAATTCCACGGCGACCCCTCTGTCCTTGGTCTCCTTCATTGCTACCATAAACTCAAGAAATTCTGGAGATGTTGTAAGTCCATATTAAGACACACAAAATACTGGAGGAATGCAGCAGATTGTGCAGTATCTATGGAAAGGAATAAAAAGATGACATTTCAGGCTGAGACCCTTCAACAGGATTGGCAAAGGAGGGGAAAGAATCCAGAGCAAGAAGTCAGGGGGTAGGAGAGGGTTGAAGGTTGGAGATGAAGCCAGGTGGAGGGGAAGGTAAGTGGGTGGGGAAGCAAGTGATGAAGTGAGAAGCTGAGAGGGGATAGCTGGAAAAGTTAAAAGGGATGAAGAAGATGGAATCTGATAGGAGAGGAGATTGGACCACGGTAGAGAGAAAAGGAGGAGGGGCACCAGAGAGCAGGTGAGGAGAAGGGAAAGAGCAAGAGGGGGGCCAGAATAGGGAATGGAAGAAGAGAGAAGGGAGAGGGAGGAGAAATTGCTGTAAGTTAGAGAAATCATTATCAATGCTGTCACATTGGAGACCACCAAGATGGAAAATGAGGTGTTGCACCTCCAATCTGAGGGTAGCCTCATTGCAGCAGTAGAGGAAGCCATGGACTGACATGTCAGAAAGGGAATGAGAATTGGAATTAAAATGGTTGGCCAATGGGAAATCCTAAAGCCTGATTTATACTTCTGCATTAACTGGACGCCGTAACCTATGCAAGTGGCCTACGCACGTTGTGAGCATTTACACTTGTGCGTTGGTGCATCTGAGTCGCTCTGCAATTCGCGCACATCACGCATGCACACTCATCTGCCTGCACAAGGTCATGGTAGTCTTTCTCGGGGTAAACAAGAAGCGAGCATCTTTTTTCGTAAAAGTGAAATGTGTCCATAATTTCGGAGGTCTGTAAAGCTTTATGGAAAGCAAGCAGCCTGAGTTCCTTCCCTGCCCTTCGGTCGCCCGATGGGAAGCTATTGCAGCGTAGGATGAAATGCAATGCTACCAAGCGGACCAATCACAGTTCTTACAGTCTGCGTTGCCGCGACGCGCGGTTACATTTTGGGAGAGGTGCGCGTCGCAGCAACGCAGGCGCTCGCGTAGGGTTCCACATCGGATTTGCATAGGGTTTGCAGCGACGCGTTGACGCAGAAGTATAAATCAGGCTTAAGAGGTCAAACACAAATAAGAAAAACATCCAATATTACACTTGATTTGCTCACAACTCAATAAAAATACCAATTGCTTTTGTGTCAGGCATTTGTGTTGACTGAAGTTTCATCTACATTCCTTAAGATGGTGAACCAGAAGTTGGTGTGATACACTGTCCATGCTGAAGTCAGTGCTTGCTCAATAGAAGTCAAGACATATTGTGTTCAACTGCAGACTGCTGCAACATTCATGCACTCAGGAACTTGGAATTTTTTTGTGTGTGTGACTGTATTTTACTCAGTCTTACATGTGCTATGTGTGCATTGTGCTGGGATTGATTGCTGGTACTGTATTTTGTACCTTGGCCCTGAAGTAATACTGCTTCTCTGGGCTGTATTCATGGGTATTCATGTATGCAATTGAATGACAATTAAACTTGAACTTGATCATTCATTTATACAGCAATCTCCTCTCAGTACAAACATCTGTTTCCGTGAATCTCTTTTTACTACATGAAGTCTCTAGTCCTAGAATTAAGCTCAGAGCTCTTCCTTGATCCTCTTCCAGTTTATCAATTTCCTTTGAAGGGCCAAGTGCTTAAATCTCAAATAGCACCACAAATTGAGTCTCAGCAATGATCTGTTCAAGGCTAGAATAATTTGTTTCACTTTATAATCAAGTATCCTTGAGATCTATTCCATTATAGGATTAACCTTGCTGATAAGAACCTCATATTGAACCAACGCCAATAGATTACGTATAACATTTATAATCAAATGACCTTGCAATACTTCCTCTCATATGATTCATCTAACCAATAATAATATCATGTTCACTGGTTACTTTTGTTGAAGGATGCATATCTATACAAATTTTCATGTTCTACCTTTTCTAATGGATACCTCTATATTCTGAACATATTTCATTCTCTAATTTCAACTTTTATTGTCCCACTTACTTGCTAGAATGATTTATGTTCAGTAGCTTTTCCTTAGCTTATTTGGTTTAACCACTTAATTGGTTAAAGTCAATTTGGATTCAATCAAAACTTCCAATGCTAATGAGATTGAATAGCAGCATATTAACAGAGCTTATTTTCACAAAGGACACATGATTGCAAATAACAGGAAGCCTATACAAATTCCTACATCAATCCCCAGCCAGAGTATTCATCTCCATAGATTATCATCCTTTAGAAACATAGAAAACCCACAGCACAATACAGGTCCTTCGGCCCACAAAGTTGTGCCAAACATGTCCCTCCCTTAGAAATTACTAGGGTAACCCATAGCCCTCTATTTTCCTAAGCTCTGAGTACCTATCAAAAAGTCTCTTAAAAGACGCTATCATATCTACTCCACCACCGTTGCCGGCAGCCCATTCCTCGCACTCACCACTCTCTGTGTAAAAAACTAACCTCTGACATCTCCTCTGTACCTACTCCCCAGCACCTTAAACCTGTGCCCTCTTGTGGCAGCCATTTCAGCCCTGGGAAAAAGCCTCTGACTATCCACACGATCAATGTCTCTCATCATCTCATACACCTTTACTGATAAGCCAGTTAAATCTAGTTAACTGTTTGCCATTATACTAATGGACTTTTTCCTTTTGAATAAAGCACACTTCAGAAACCTTATGAACTGCTCCATGAAAATCTGAAATGATACTTCTGTATTGTTCTTAGCAAACAATTGAATTACTTCATTTGGAGGGCACACTGGTGCTTATAAAGGCCTCGCAAATTCAGAAATCAAGTGCCTCTCACCTCCATAAGTGCTTTGTGGTTAATAAGTTAATCACTCAAGTTATAAGAAACCTGGTAGCCAGGGTGCACAAAAATGCCAAGGACAGTAAATAAACCTTATTATTTGTTAATTTATTTGGGGTAATATTACATTATGTGGTGTGTGTGCGTGTGTGTGTGTGTGTGTGTGTGTGTGTGTGTGTGTGTGTGTACAATTGGAGACATCAGAAGTTACAGAGGAGGATGTTTTGGATGCGGAGGCTCATGGGGTGGTAGGAAAGGACAAGAAGAACTCTATCTCTGTTAAGGCGGTAGGAAGATGGGGTGAGCATGGATACTTAAGAAATGGAGGAGATGCGGGTGAGGACAGCATCTATGATGGAGCATAGATATGGTGCTCTTGACTGGAACTTGAACTCACAACCTTCCAATATAGAGGCAACCATGGTCTCTGGTAAGCTACAGCCAATACCGTACATTTGTGGTGGGACAAGAAGGAGTCAGGCAGTGGTGGGTACGTGGAATGCACTGCCTGGCGGGGTGGTAGAGGGAGGTACATTAGGGAGTTCTAAAGGACGTTTAGATAAGCACATGGATGTGAGGGAAATGGGAGGATATGGACATTGTGTAGGCAGAAGGGATTAGTTAAATTGGCAATTTGATTACTAAATTACTAATTGGCTTGCCACAGCATTTTGGGCTGAATGGCCTGTTCCTGTGTTGTATTGTTCTATATTCAATGTAACATTGTGGACTAAAAGGACCGTACTGTGCAGGACTATTCTATGTTCTATGGCTTCCAGCAATGCCATCGCTGTCCCACAATGGAACGCATTTCAATTGTGGCATTTGGTAGTTTATCTGAGTCTCTGATAATCAGAGGCATTGAAAAGATTTGAAATACATTTAAATTAAAATTTAAAACTATGCACAAAAGTAATCTAATTTAAAATATAAATTCAGTCATTGTGCATTGTGTGAAACCATATTATAAATTGAAAAATAGAAACTTAAATAAAAACATCATGTGTACTTCCCTCTTTATGAAGGCTGACACCCCTATTCTAAGGAATGGGCTGTATTAGATAAAACTGGTCCAGATATAAAGTCTAATCTTCCCCTCAGATCAGCACCATCTGGAAATCCTTTGAGCTTTGGAATGACATTCGACTCCAAACACACTAAGTGTTTGTGAACACACTAACACATGGATAACATAGCAAGCAGTTCATATTTCTTTTCATGTTTATGAGATATTTAAATATATTAATTATTTTGATTAATTGTGGGAAAATGTTCTCACAGTAAAAAAAATGTTCGGTGATAGAAAAGATCTGAAAGGATCCCCTATTTATTTAAAAAGTTATGAATTATCATACAACAATTCTTTTTAGGACTAACTAGTTTAATTCATTATAGTGGGAATAAATATAAAATTAAAATTCTCCCTGGCTTATGGCAACATTTTAAGCTACATAAATACATTTATTAGTCATTTTATTAGGCACACCTGCTCATTAGTGCAAATATCTAATCAGCCAATCATGTGGCAGCAACTCAATGCATAAAAGCATGCTGACATGATCAAGAGATTCATTGTTATTCAGACCAAACATCAGAATGGGGGAAGAAATGTGATCTGAGTAACTTTCAACATGGAATGATTGTTGGTGCCAGGCAGGGTGGTTTGAATATTTCAGAAACTGCTGATCCCCTGGGATTTTCATGCTGGACAGTCTCTGGAGCTTACAGAAGATGGTGTGAGAAACAAAATATATATTCAGTGAGCCGCAGTTCTGTGGGTGAACATTCCTTGTTAATGAGAAATATCAGAGGAGAATGGCCAGATTGGTTCAAGCTGACAGGAAGTCAAGAGAAACTCAAGTAATCACACAGTGTAACCCAACACCAGCCCCCTAGGCCTGACTTGACGTCATAGTAGTAGTAGTAGTAACAGTCATGTACAGAAGAGCATCTCTGAATGCACAACACATCAAACTTTAAAGCAGATGAGCTACAGTAGCAGCTGACCATGAACATACACTCGGTGGCCACTTGGGGTATACCATTCTTTCAGGAAATTTTGTTGTAATTTTAAGTGACGTAATCTAAGTAAGACCACATAAGAGTAGTGTAAGTTCCTGGATTTTAACATATTGAATAAATTATTAGGTAAAACAAACATTTCATTTGAGTATTTATTATTTTCATTACCAGTATAATTCTTGCAGAACTTAAGCAATGGAAAATATGATGTGCTACAAATTGGAAACAAATCTCAGTGCTGAAGGAATTGATAAACAATACAGGACTGGTAATCTACTGTCAGGTCCGTCTTTTGCAATACATGGAATTGGGCAAATATTAAGTGAAATTATTCTCAAGAAATTCAATTTTTCAGTATCATTTATTTCATCTGGAAAATGACAGTAAATTGTTCTCTGGCACTCTGATATTAACTTAAATATTAGGTACTAAATCATTTGGTAGTAAGTTAAATTGTAAAACATTTCTTAAGTCGTGGCTGCTTTCTTTTAACACTAAAATTCTGTAAGACTAATCCTTTTTAAGGTTTTACAGTTGTGTTTTATATTTTAATCACAAAATATCGTAATGACTGAGAGGCATTAAAATGGTCTGAGTTATACATTCATTAAAGTTTTTACATTGATTTATATCGACTATTAGCTGAATTAATTGGTTCGCCTAAAAGCCCTATTTATTGGAAATAGATTTATTATACTAAATTTCTTTGAACATCAAAGGACTTCAACAGTAACTCAGAATTCAAATAATTAACACAGTACTCCAAGAAACTGAGTGACAGTAAAGGCCAATTCTCGGTCAAAATATTGTTGAAAAATACATCTAGAACTAATCTGCAGTTTGCATAAAAGAAAGCCTAACCATAAATATTTGATCTTTTCTGTCACTGAGAAATTTTACCAAGATCGTGAGATTACTTGGTTTCATAATATAGAAGAACAGGTTCAAACATCACTTTTTGAACATAATCTGGCACCAGCTTCAATCCCCACTCTCACCTTTTCCTTCCCTTCACCTCTGTGCAGCTTCAGAATACAAAAACAAAGCATTTTATATTTTGGAGGAATATTAAGTATGTTTTTAAAGTGATTTGGGAAGCATACAGATTGAGTTACTAGGCTTGTGGCCTGAGTTCTGGATTGTTCAGAAATATGAGTTTGAATCCTACTAATGCAGAAGGTTAATTTAAATTCAAGTAGTTTGCAATTAAAATTAGTCTAATTAATGGCAGTCATCAAACTACCAGATTGCTATCAAACCCAACTGGTTCAGTACCTCTGTTCAAAAAAGAAAATCGGCTGTCCTGACTTGTTCTTTGTTATATGTGACTCCAAGCCTACCAATGTGGATGAATTTTAATGAGTACCTCAGTTATCAATAATTAGGGATAGATGCTAAATACTGGTGTTTCCAGAAATGTCTACTTCTGTGGAAATATTTTAAAAAAGCCAGCTTTAACTTTAGTGATTCTTGTTCTGTAGTGAATTTGTATATGGATGTAAATACAAATGAAGCACGAGGCACATTGGTTCTTAAAGGTTGTTGTAAATGGGCGTGGTAATGAGGACAAGCTCCAATTACCTACTATATGCTCCCAGTGGTGTGTGCCTCAAATAGCCTCTGACAACCAAGTCCAGCTCTTGGCCTTCATGAGAGGCTTAGTTTCTAAGCCCGACGGAACCATTTCTACTGGCAGGAGAAGGGGCAAAGGCGGGTTACTGATGTCTTAAAACAAGTTGCTTTGAGTAGGTGGGGCTAGTCAGCCATGATTGGCAGCTCTTCTAGGAGAAGGAAAACTCTGATCCCAAATCTCCGCTGCCTTGCGGCTATATTCACTCATGGGGAAGGCTTTGGGAGTGAACCCCGAGGGAAAAATCTGGAGCTGGAGTCCCTAATGCAGTCCTACATAGAGTTCAACACTGACTGGCAACTCCTGCGATGTTGCTGGTACCAAACTGTATCAGTCTCTGCCATTCCTTGAGGTTCATCAGAGATGGAGGACCTTCATTGTTGCCTTAAATGGTGTAATGGGCAGTAAGCTAACTTTATGTATTACTGTTTCTGTAGCTGAAATGAAGAAAGTAAGATAGCAAGGATAAATAACAATTAAGGTTATAAGGAAATAATACCGATGAATTGGCTGGTATGAAGAGGTACAATTTTCATATGGATCAGCAATGCTAAAAGCACAATAGTTATTTTTCTTATTTTGACTGTAGATATGCAGTATTCCTTCAGTAACACATTTTCTCTAACACAGATCAGAAGTGAAACCTTCAACAGTGCATTATATAAGGAGCTTAATACTCCAAACATCTGAATTAAATCTCTATTATTTATTAGTGTATAAAGGAACCTGACAATATTCTTCTGTTCGGTTCAGCAACTCTTCTCAAATCACTATGAATTTCATAGTGACGAAAAGTGATTTCATAGTGATTCATAAGTAATTCAAAACCTTTGTTATTTTGAGCATGTTATTGAATGCTGTAGGTCACGTGTGGCTCTGGACAGTGAACTTTATGTTAATGTTTCCTTTGAAATGTGACTTTCTTTTTGTCCTTGCACTTGTCCCCACTTGGAACAGTTAAATTTATTTATTTATGAATTGAGATACAGATGGCCTACTCGTGCTCATATTTCTTACGTTCTTCTACAGTGTGGAACAGGCCTGCTGGTCCTTTGAGCCACGCTGCCCAGCGAGCCTCCCGATTTAACCCTTGCCTAATCACAGAACAGTTTACAACAACCAATTAACCTACCAACTGATGTGTCTTTGGACTGTGGGAGGAAACTGGAGCACGCGGAAGAAACACACACAGTCACGGGGAGAATGTACGAACTTCTTACAGGCAGCAGGGATTGAACCCAGGTTGCTGACACCGTAAGCTGTTGTGCTAACCACTGTGCTACCGTGCTCCTTATGTCTCAATGTGTGGGCACGTGGCCAAGTGGTTAAGGCATTGGACTAGCGACCTGAAGGTCGTGAGTTTGAGCCCCAGCCGAGGGAACGTGTTGTGTCCTTGAGCAAGGCACTTAACCACACATTGCTCTGCGACGACACTGGTGCCAAGCTGTATGGGTCCTAATGCCCTTCCCTTGGACAACATTGGTGTCGTGGAGAGGGGAGACTTGCAGCATGGGCAACTGCTGGTCTTCCATACAACCTTGCCCAGGCCTGCGCCCTGGAGAGTGAAGACTTTCCAGGCGCAGATCCATGGTCTCGCAAGACTAACGGATGCCTTTATTTATTTATTATGTCTCAATAATATCATATTGAAATTTGTCTCTAGAACATAGAACATTACAGCACTGTACAGGCCCTTCAGCCCATTGTGCCAACCTTTTAATGTACTCTAAAATTATTTTAACCCTTCCCTCCCACATAGCCATCCATTTTTCTTTCGTTCAGGTGCCTATCATAAGTGTCTTGAACATATTTACCTGTACCACCACCTTGGCAGCACATTCCATGCACTCTCCACTCTCTGTGTAGACAATAGACAATAGACAATAGGTGCAGGAGTAGGCCATTCAGCCCTTTGAGCCAGCACTGCCATTTACTGTGATCATGGCTGATCATCCACTATCAGTATCCAGTTCCTGCCTTATCCCCATGATTCCACTATCTTTAAGAGCTCTATCCATCTCTTTCTTGAAAGCATCCAGAGACTTGGCCTCCACAGCCTTCTGGGGCAGAGCATTCCATATATCCACCACTCTCTGGGTGAAAAAGTTTTTCCTCAACTCTGTTCTAAATGGCCTACCCTTATTCTTAAACTGTGGCCTCTGGTTCTGGACTCACCCATCAGCAGGAACATGCTTCCTGCCTCCAGCGTGTCCAATCCCTTAATAATCTTATATGTTTCAATAAGATCCCCTCTCAGCCTTCCAGAGTATACAAGCCCAGCCGCTCCAATCTTTCAACATATGACAGTCCCGCCATCCCGGGAATTAACCTTGTGAACCTACGCTGCACTCCCTCAATACCAAGAATGTCCTTCCTCAAATTTGGAGACCAAAACTGCACACAGTACTCCAGGTGTGGTCTCACCAAAGGACCTCTTTGCTCCTATACTCAATTCCCCTTGTTATGAAGACCAGCATGCCATTAGCTTTCTTCACTGCCTGCTGTACTTGCATGCTTGCTTTCAGTGACTGATGTAAAATGCTAACTTCTGACATCCATCTCTATACTTTCTCCAATCACCTTTAAATTATGCCCTCTTGAGTCTGCCATTTCAGCTCTGGTAAAAAGATCCACTCTGCTCCTTCCCTCTGCTAGCTGCAGATCACCCTTGGGCAAAGTGTAGCACCTGCTTATTGCACCCCCCCCCAATAGGAACACGTGAAACCATGGGGAGCAGATGGTGGATGGTCGTACGAGCAGCTGGTGCATATCACAAGTCTTGATATGTGACTACTGATGCCAGGCAGAAAATCACTGCAGAGTGCTGATAATGCCTGGGATCACCCGTCTTGTAAAGACACTGCCCAGAAAAAGGCAATGGCAAACCACTCCTGTAGAAAAATTTTCCAAGAACAATCATAGACATGAGACTATGATCTACTACAATGCTATAATAATTTATTGCTGTTCACCAAGTGAGACACCAGTGTCTAGACACTTGTTTCACTTTGCCTGTTGTCAACATATATGGATATAATCAAGTATTTTTGAAACCTTTGCTGGTTTAAGTTAACTGTTCAGAGTGGCATGTATGTGACGAGAGCAGGAGCCTGACCGATAAACCCTTTTTCTGGTTCAGGAATGCTGAGGTCAAACACTATGACTGCTGCGTGTCTGAAACAAGCTAAGCTGGCACGAATCTGTGGATTAACAAAAATAACTCCTTATCCACCTCAATATTATTTTGTACGTTTCTCATCATTTCTCATGTCAAATTTGAAAACCTTACTTCAAATATGGGTTAATCTGGAAGACTGGTTTCCACTATTGGCTGAAAGAATACTGAATTTTAAAGAGAACAATAAATTAATCTCTTCTGTTCATGTTAAAGTGGGTAATACTTGGGAAGGCACATTTTCTTTTTATTTACTTTGGACACCATCATGCTATTTCAGCTCAAGAATATCACCAGAAAATTAAGAGCATAATAGTTCTGTTTTGTCCCACAAGTTTGCCTTATTCTCCACCATCTCAGTAGAGCTTACATCCCTTGGAGACAAAGATTCAGTGAACATAGCAACACAGAAACAGGCCCTTTGGCCCACCTAGTCTGTGCCAAACTACTAGTCTGTCAAGTCCCATCAACCTGTACCCAGATCCTAGCCCTCCATACCCTTCCCATCCTCCTACATTTCTTTTAAACGTTGAAATTGAACCCGCATCACTACTTTCACTGGCAGCTCGTTCATCACCCTCAGCACTCTCTGAGTGAAGAAGCTCAGAATTAGAATCAGGTCTATTGTCACTGGCATATGTCGTGAAATTTGTTAACTTAGCAGCAACAGTACAATGCAATACATGACAGTATCGGAAAAAGTGTAAATTGATTATAGTAAGTATATACATATACGTATATTAAATAGTTAAATTAAAAATAGTTTATAACCAGAAATAATAAAGAAAAGGCGAGAGGTAGTGTTCATGGGTTTAATATCCATTTAAGAATCAGATTGCAGAAGGAAAGAAACTGTTCCTGAATCACTGAGTGTGTGCCTTCAGGATTCTGATCTCCTTCAGCATGTATTTATGAAGGGGAAATCGTGCTTGACTAATCTTCTGGAATTTTTTGAGGATGTAACTATGAAAATGGACAAGGGAGAGCCAGTGGATGTAGTGTACCTGGACTTTCAGAAAGCCTTTGATTAAGTCCCATATAGGAGATTAGTGGGCAAAATTAGGGCACATGGTATTGGGGGCAGAGTACTGACATGGATTGAAAATTGGCTGGCTGACAGGAAATAAAGAGTAGCGATTAACGGGTCCCTTTCAGAATGGGAGGTGGTGACCAGTGGGGTACCGCAGGGTTCAGTACTGGGACCGCAGCTGTTTACAATATACATTAATGATTTAGATGAAGGGATTAAAAGTAACATTAGCAAATTTGCAGATGACACAAAGCTGGGTGGCAGTGTGAAATATGAGGAGGATGTTATGAGAATGCAGGGTGACTTGGACAGACTGGGTGAGTGGGCGGATGCATGGCAGATGCAGTTTCATGTGGATAAATGTGAGGTTATCCACTTTGGTGGCAAGAACAGGAAGGCAGATTATTATCTAAATGGAGTCAAGTTAGGAAAAGGGGAAGTACAACGAGATCCAGGTGTTCTTGTACATCAGTCATTGAAAGCAAGCATGCAGGTACAGCAGGCAGTGAAGAAAGCTAATGGCGTGTTGGCCTTTATAACAAGGAGAATTGAGTATATGAGCAAAGTGGTCCTTCTGCAGCTGTACAGGGCCCTGGTGAGACCACACTTGGAGTACTGTGTGCAGTTTTGGTCTCCAAATTTGAGGAAAGACATTCTTGCGATTGAGGGAGTGCAGCGTAGGTTCACGAGGTTAATTCCTGAGATGGCGGGACTGTCATATGTTGCAAGATTGGAGCGACTGAGCTTGTGTACACTGGAATTTAGAAGGCTGAGAGGGGAACTGATTGAAACATATAAGATTATTAAGAGATTGGACACGCTGGAGGCAGGAAGCATGTTTCTGTTGATGGGTGAGTCCAGAACCAGAGGCCACAGTTTAAGAATTAGAGGTAGGCCATTTAGAACGGAGTTGAGGAAAAACTTTTTCACCCAGAGTGTGGTGGAATGCTCTGTCCCAGAAGGCAGTGGAGGCCAAGTCTCCGGATGTTTTCAAGAAAGAGATGGATAGAGATCTTAAAGATAATGCAATCAAAGGTTATGGGGATAAGGCAGGAACTGGATACTGATAGTGGTTGATCAGTCATGACCACAGTGGATGGCGGTGCTGGCTCGAAGGGCCGAATGGCCTACTCCTGCACCTATTGTCTATTGTCTATTTTCTTTCCTGATAGTAACATTGAGAAGAGGACATGTCCTTCGTGATGGGGGTCCTTAATAATGGATGCTACCTTTCTGAGGTGCTGCTCCTTGAAGATGTCTTGGATACTACAGAGGCTAGCCTCTTCGATCCTATGCAGTAGCCACCCTGACCCCACCCCCTCCCCATACCTGACAGTGAGGCAGCCTGTCAGAATACTCTTCAAGGTACATCTGTAGAAGTTTTCAAGTGTTTTAAGTGACAAACCAAATCTCCACAAACTCCTAATGAAATATAGCTGTTGCCTTGCTGTCTTTATACCTGTATCGATATGTTGGGGCTAGGTTAGATCCTCAGAGATCCTGTCAACCAGGAACTTGAAATTGCTCACTGTCTCCGCTTCTGATCTCTCTATGAGGATTGGTTTGTGTCCCTCGACCTACACTTTCTGAAGTTCACATTCAGCTCTTTGGTCTTACTGACGTTGAGTGTAAGTTTGTTGCTGCCACACTAGTCAACTAGTTGGTATATCTCACTCCTGTATGCCATCTCATCTCCATCTGAAATTCTGCCAACATCGTCCCTTATGTTCCCCTTAAACATTGCACCTTTTATCCTTAACCCATAACCTCTAGTTTTAGTCACATCCAACCTCAGTGGAAAAAAGCCTGCTTACAATAACCCCACCTATACCACTCATAATTTTGTATAGCTCTATTAAATATCCCCTCATTCTTCTACACCCAAGGGTATAAAGTCCTAACCTCTTCGATTTTTTTCTTATAACTCAGGTCCTCAAGTATTGGCAACATTCTTGCAAATTTTCCCTGCAGTCTTTCAATCTTCTTGACATGTCTCCTGTAGGTAGTGACCAAATTGAACACAATACTCCAAATTAGGCCTCACCTAGGTCTTATACAATTTCAACATAACATCCCAACTCTGTACTCAATACTTTGATTTATGGCCAATGTGCCAAAATCTTTCTTTATGACCGTATCTGCCTGTGATGCCACTTTCAATGAACTATGGATCTGTATACCCAGATCCCTCTGTTCTATGCAATCCTCAGTGCCTTACTGTACACTGTATAAATCTTACCCTGGTTTGTCCTCCCAAAGTGGAACGTCTCAAACTAGTTTGCTTTACTGTGCATTCCATCTGCCATTTTCCAGCCCATTTTACCAGCTGGTCCAGATCCTGCCGCAAGCTCTGATAGTCTTCATCACTGTCCTCCACACCACAAACTTGGTTTTATCCTTACATTTGCTGATCCACTTGACTACATTATCATCCCGATCATTGATGTGGATGACAAATAGCAGCAGATTCAGCACTGATCCCTGTGGCACACCGCTAATCACATGTTGACTACCCTTAATCAGTCTCTGTCATTCCAAATACTCATATATCCGAACTCTTCCATTCACTACCCACTACTGATGGATGGCTCACTGGCCTATCATTTCCTGGCTTATTCTTGGAACCTTTCTAAAATAACAGAACAACATCAGCTATCCTCCAATCATCTGGCACCTCACCTTTGGCTAAGGACATTTTAAAGATCTCTGCGAGGGCCCCTGTAATTTCTGCACTAGACTCCAACAGGGTCTGAGGAAATACCTTGATGGGCTGTGGGGAATTTTCCACCCTAATTTGCCTCAAGACAGCAAACATCTCCTCCCCTGTAATCTTTATATGGACCATGACCTCACTACTGCTTTGCCTCACATCTGTATCCATCTCCTGAGTAAGTACAGATGCAAAAATCCATTTAAGATCTCCCTCATCTCTTTCTGCTCCATGCATAGATGATCACTGTGATCTTCCAGAAGACCAATTTTGTCCCTTGCTAATGTTTTGCTCTCAATATAACTGTAGAAGCCTTTGTGATTCACCTTCACCTTCTTTGCTAGAACAACTGCATACCTTCTTTTAGCCCTCCTGATTTCTTACTTAAGTGTTCTCTTGCATATCTTATACTCCCCAAGTACCTCATTTGCTCCTTCCTGCTTGTACCCGCTATGCACCTCCTTTTTCTTAATGAGGGCATCAACATCTCTCGAAAACCAAAGGTCCTTAAACCTGTTAAGTTTGCATTTTCTTCTGACAGGAACATACACACTCTGTACTCTCAAAATTTCACTTTCGAAGGCCTCCCACTTACAAAGTACACTTTTGCCTGAAAACATCCTGGCCCAGTCCAGACTTACCAGATTCTTTCTGATGCCATCAAAATTGGCTATTCTCCAATTTAGAACCTCAACCTATGCTTCTGCATCATTATCTTTCAACTAATACTATTATGATTATGCGATGCAAAGTGTTCCCGTACACAAACTTCTGTCACCTGCCCTGTCCTGAGTTTGTTTTGTGGATTTGGAGAAGATCAACAGGCTGGTTTTTATTGGCATCTGCAGTTGCCTCTTTCTTATCTTTTTTTTTCATTTTTTTCTTCCATTTATAGAGACCAATTCCATTCCTCCATTCTCCAATAAACAGGTGATACTCAATGGTTAACTGAAAACAAACAAAATCAATGTGAACATATACATACACTTCATTTGGGCATCCTAAGGCATACATAGGACACACATTTTCCTTGAATGATATTGAGGAAAATTGGGCTTCTATGAATGTTTTAGAACCCCCAAGTTGAATATTTATGAAAAGAAGTAAGCATTGTATATTCAAGCCCCACCTTCTTGATACATTGAAAGAAAGAATCAAAGACTACTTCAGTGATACTAAAGGATTATCATGGAAACAGGTGAAGCAGCACTACTGGCTTACATTCCCAAAAAAAATCAGTTAAAGTAATGGAAGCATACAGCATGGAAATTTTCCCTTCAGGCCATCATCAACCACCCATTTACACTAATCTTAGTTTGTTTCCTTTTTTATCCTCTCCATATTCCTGTTAATCTCTCCCAGATTCTACCATTATACTAAACACTAGGCACAATTGTGTTTAGCCTGTCAGGCCTCTCGTTTTTGTGATGTGAGGAGAAGCCTGCACAGCTATAGGAAGCTCACTTGGTCACAGGAAGAATGTGCAAACTCCTCATGGAGACCAATGTGTAGCCTTTGTAACTGCATTGCCTAATTCTGCATTGCCTAAGTCAGTGCTGACGAAAGGAATAATTATTGCAGGTTAGAGAAATCAATGTTCATGCCAAATTGCTATTGAAGCAAGGCCTAAGTATAGTGTAAACATCCTGTGTGCTGTGTTGAGCAGGAAGATCACTGAAGTAGTTTCTCTTTTACACACAGGATGAAACTGCAACTGCAGTCCTGCCGAAAGGTCTCAGCCCCAAATGCCGACTGGACTTTCTTCTATAGATGCTGCCTGGCCTGCTAAGTTCCTCCAGCATTTTTTGTGTGTGTGTTGCTTGGATTTCTGGCACTTGCAGATTTTCTCTTGTTTGTGACTAGAACTATTAAACCTCTTCCTTTCTGGGAGAAAATGATGCCTTGGATTCCTAGGCAGCAGACTAGGAACAGGTCAATAAGTTTTATCAATAAGTTAATATCTTGTTGATGAAACCCAGAGCAAGATTATACTCTTCACTGTATTCTTTCTTTAGACCTGTACAAGAATTTCATATATCAGCCATCTGACCAAGTTTCTTTAAACATGTGCCTCATACACATATCAAATTTTAGATAAAACTCACTCACAAGGTTCACAGAAGCCTTGTGTCCCTAAGTTACTTTCAAAACTTAGCCTTTATCTCACATCACGTCAAGTATTTAGGAACTTAAATTGCTCATACTTTTGCATTTCTCGTCGTAAATAACTCTCTGTCTTATCCACTTTTAACCAAGAACTTCCCGTAACAGTGTCCAACTGTTCATACTGTGTTAATTCTTTTCCTTGTTTTTTTAGGTCAGTTATTTTTAGAATATTATTTTTCCTTCTTAAACAGTATATTTTAGATGGCACTATGTATTTTTTTCCTATTTAATTATTATTCCAACCTGATTTGGATACAAGTGCAGTACAGTGTTCAAGTTCTGGTGACAGACTTTACATAAACTCTTTAGAGAGGGTGCAGAAGTTAAGAAGAGATGAGTGATTTTCATTATCTTTTTTTATTATAAACTTTTTATTATTATAAACTTTATTGTCGCCAAACAATTGAGACTAGAGCGTACAATCATCACAGCAATATTTGATTCTGTGCTTCGTGCTCCCTGGAGTACAAATCAATAGCAAATATAATAACATTTAAATTATAAATCATAAATAGAAAATAGAAAAGGAAAATTAAGGTAGTGCAAAAAAAATGTGGAATCTGGATAGATAACTTAAGCTTGGGTTTTCTTCTCCAGAAGAGGAAGCCATGAGGTGTCTAGAGCAGGAGATCCCAACTGGGGTCCACAGAACCCTAAATTCAACAGAGAATGTTTCAAAATAAATTGTTTTTTGTATGGGATAATTGTTGGGAGATAGAGTGTGGAGTGGTTCGAGGGAGTACTGAGCAAGAGCCAAAGGACATAGATTAAAGGTTATAGGCAAAAAAAAAGATCGGAGATTAAATGAGGATATTTAATTGTACACAGTGAGCAATAAGGATGGCGTGAGGGGTAGTAGTGGAAAGAGATCCATTTGTAAAGTTGAAAGTGGATTTAGTTATGTCTATGAAAGGAACAAATTTTCAGAGCAGTGGTGATAGAGCCCTGAGGGACTGGAACTTCATAGACGTGGATGTGACCAACAGACTCTCCTTCTGTGCTGTAACCATTCTGTGATTCTGTGAATCTTATTTCTTTTATTTTCCATTTCTCAATCCATTATTTTCTTTTTCCTTTGTTTCCAGCTGCATTAAACAAACCTAGAGCTAATTTTCTAATTTGCAGTTTCAGAGGTAGACAGATAATCAAGTTTGTTAACAACACCACTGTCATAGTCCGAATCAAAGGTGGTGATGAATCAGCTTATAAAAGGGAGATTGAAAATCTAGCTGAGTGGTGCATTACAACAATCTCTTACTGAATGCTTGCAAAACCAAGGAACTGATTATAGACTTCAGGAGAAGGAAACCGGAGGTCCATGAAATCAAAGGAATCAGAGGATCAGAGGTGAAGAGCATCAGCAACTTTAAATTCCTAGGTGATATTATTTCGGAGGACCTGTCCCGGGCACAGAACATAAGAGCCATTAGGAAGAAAGCATGGCAGTACCTCTCCTGTGGAGATTCAGCATGACATCTAAAACTTTGGCAAACTTCTATAGCTGAGTAGCGGAGAGTATATTAACTGGCTACATCACAGCCTGCTATGGAAACACCAATGTCCTTGAATGGAAAGTCCTGCAAAAAGTAGTGGATATAGCCTAGTCCATCACGGGGAAAGGCCTCCCTACCATTGAGCACATCTGCATGAAATGCTACCACAGGAAAGCAGCATCCATCATAAAACCATAAGACCATAAGATATAGAAGCAGAATTATGCCACTCAGCCCATCAAGTCTGCTCCACCATTCCATCATGGCTGATTCAGGCTGAGGGTGGCAGACACCAACAGAATCAACAAACTCATTCGTAAGGCCAGTGATGTTGTGGGGATGGAACTGGACTCTCTCACGGTGGTGTCTGAAAAGAAGATGCTGTCCAAGTTGCATGCCATCTTGGTCAATATCTCCCATCCACTACATAATGTACTGGGTGGGCACAGGAGTACATTCAGCCAGAGACTCATTCCACCGAGATGCAACACAGAGCGTCATAGGAAGTCATTCCTGCCTGTGGCCATCAAACTTTACAACTCCTCCCTTGGAGGGTCAGACATCCTGAGCTAATCGGCTGGTCCTGGACTTATTTCATAATTTACTGGCATAATTTACATGTTACTATTTAAGTATTTGTGGTTCTACTACTATTTATTATTTATGGAGCAACTGTAACGAAAACTAATTTCCCCCGAGATTAATAAAGTATGACTATGACTATGACTATGACACTCGATCTCTTACTCCTGCCTTCTCACCATATCCTTTGACACCCTGACTGATCAATTTCTGCCTCAAATATATGCACGGGCTTGGCCTCCACTGCAGTTTATGGCAGAGCATTCTACAGATTTACTGTTCTCTGGCTAAAAAAATACCTCCTCACCTCTGTTCCAAAGGGTCACCCCTCACTTTTGAGGTCAGGCCCTCTAGTTCTAAATACCCCCATCATTGGAAATATCCTCTCCACACCCACCTTATCTAGTCCTTCCAACATTCGGTGCGTTTCAATAAGATCCCTCTGCATACTTCTAAATTCCAGTGAGTACAGACCCAAAGCTGCCAAACGCTCCTCATATGTTAACTCCTTCATTCCAGTAATCATCCTTGTGAACCTCCTCTGGACTCTCTCCAATGAAAACACGTGCTTTCTGAGACATGGGGCTCAAAACTGTTCACAATACTCCAAGTGTCTCAGAAAGGCTCAGCATTATCTCCTTGCTTTTATATTCTATTCCCCTTGAAATAAATGCCAACGTTACACTTGCCACCTTTACCACAAACTCAACCTGTAAATTAACCTTCTGAGAGTCTTGCATGAGGACTCCAAACTCCCTCTTCACTGCTGATGTTTGAATCTTCTCTCCATTTGATAATAGATGGCACTAATGTTCCTTTTACCAAAATGCATGATCATACATTTCCCAATGCAGTATTCCATCTGCCATTTTTTTGCCCACTGTTCCAATTTGTTTAAGTCCTGCTGCAATCGCATTGTTTCCTCAGCACTACCTACCCCTCCACCTATCTTCGTATCATCAGGGACTCCCACCACCCAGGACATGTTCTGTTGCCAACAGGAAGAAGTTACAAGTGCCTTAGGACTCACACTGCCAGGTTCAGGAACAGCTACTACCCCTCAACCACCAGGCTCTTGAACAAAAGGGGATAACTTCACTCAATTTCACTTGCTCCATCATTGAAATGTTCCCACAACCTATGGACTCACTTTCAAGGACTCTTCATCTCAGGTTCTCAATATTTATTGCTTATCTATTTATTATTATTAATTCCTCTTTTTGTATTTGCAAAGTTTGTTGTTTTCTGCACTCTGATTGAATGCCGTAGTTGGGCGGTTTTTCATTGATTCCTTTATGGTTGCTATTCTATAGATTTATTGAATATGCCCACAGGAAAATGAATCCCAGGATCTTATATGATGACATAGATGTACTTTGATCATAAATTTACTTTGAACTTTGAACATCTCTTCAAGTACCTTCAAATTCTGTTTTAATTTTTAATATATTTTTGTTTATTTTTTCTCCTTCATTAGATAAAGCCATCTGTCTGTTCCGCTTCCTTTAACCAAGACGTTTCTGTAATAATTTCAAGCAGTCCCAACTGTATCAATTTTTAATACTGACCTGAAGAAGGTTTTCATCCTGAAACGTCGACTGTTTATTCATTTCCATGGATGCTGCCTGACCTGCTGAGTTCTGCAGCATTTTGTGAGTGCTGTTTTGGATTTCCAGCATAAAGACCCTTTATTTTCATACGTATGTGGTGAACTTTTATCCATTTATTTAGAAAATTACAATCATTGACTTTTTAACCATTATTTGTCCCTTTCATTTGTCACAGAACGAACAACTACCACATGATCTGCTTGATAGGCTCAGATGAGACAATTCACCACATTTTCTTTCTATGCCACTCTATCTGAAGATGCATTTATCAGATTTCACATGACAATTTTTTGTATTATATGTTCCTGTGATCTATCCCCACTAAATACTCTACCTTTTATGGTCCATTAATTAAACTGGCAACAAAGATTTTGCTTCCTGAATACTTTTGGGTATATCTTATGGATTCTGGGCTACTGATTATGAAAAATCACAGTGACATTTTCCTATTATGCACTATTTTTAAAACAATCACCTTTAATTGTTATTTCAATTCATAATTCAAGTCAAAATAACTGATGCCAAGATTAAGGAAGGCATTTTTGTTGGACCACAAATCAAATAGGTCATCAATAACAGGCAATTCGACAAACTTCTAGTGGGCCCAGAGAAAATCACATGGAAGGCTTTCAATTTTCTTGGAAACTACGGAACACCAAACAACATGCAGCTGGTTGACAACATGTATCAAGCATACAAAACCATGAAGTGCAATATGTCTCTAAAGATACATATTCTGCTTTCCCATTTAGATTTCTTCTTTGCAAATTTTGGCGCTGTCAGTGATGAGCATGGTGAAAGGTTTCACCAGGACATTGCAGTCATGGAGAATCAGTATCAGGGCAACTGGAATCTATCAATGCTGGCTGATTATTGTTGGACACTTAAGCGAGAGGCCTCAGACACCAAGTACAAACGAAAATCATCAACAAAGCATTTGTAGCTTAGTTAAACCATTGCAAAGCGTCAGCACTGTTATACAATTAAACATATTGTATTCAATAAAAGTTAATTTCTTGTTTCTCCAAATTCCTACATGATACAAGTAGTCTGAAATTATATTTGTGTTCAGCTTCAAATGGTCTATCATAAACAAAAAAATTCTGAGGAAACAACACTTTCAAAAACTTTGTTGTCCAGTGTAATTATTTTCTCCTTGTTTATAACATGCCACATAATTACATCTCCCTTTGTTTTCAGTATGTTAATAATTCTGATTTATATTTAAATTCAGTCATACTCATTATCTCAATAATTATTTAAAATGTTAAATACTTTTATTATGCTGACATTGGAGGGCTTTAAATGCTGGCTTTGTCAGCGACAACAATGCCTTCTGTATGAATACAAGAGATCATTCTTAAATCATTCAGATTTATTAATTAATGGTAAATAATTGTCATGAAAGCACAGCATTATGTAGCAGGGAAGCAGACCATTCATCCTACCTCAGACATGCCGGCTCTCACCAGGCTCGTATGCAAACTTGGCTCGATAGCTAACTCAGTGAACAGCCACAGGACTCTGGTGAGAAGGCCACCTTATAAACAATATATGTCTAGGGTCAGTATGATTTGGGGCTCAACCAAACAGAAAAGTTAGGATGTCCGGTTAAAGAAACTTCGATTTGAATGAATGCAGTGTAAATACAGCCCATACACAATTGTCGGTTGGCAAGAAATAACAGATCGTACACTGCATAAAGTCATAAAGAAAGTATATTTGCTGATTTCAGCTTTATCAGACAGTTAATAGGAAAAAGAAAAGAAAAGGGGCCATTACAGTTAAACCAGTCCGATGTGCACATGACCGGTGGAGCTCATACTGGAGTTGTCGGGGGTGTATTTCTTCCTCACACGCCGGATTCATGGTCTGCGTGAAAATGCCCGCACAGTTTCAGACTCTCTTCAACGGCCATCTCGAGCAAACTGGCTCTCTCTCTTTCTCAGGAGCATTGCCCCTCCTCCTTGGAGCCATTCATCTGCGAGAAGCACTTTCTGCAATGGGGACTCTCCTCCGAACAGCATTCTCCTCTGTACTGCTCAGCAGCTCCCGCCAAAAAAACCCCAAACGAGACTCCCGTCCTTCAGAAAACTCCTCCCCACAGCTCTCTAGAACCTTCTCTCACACCCCACAGTCCTGATTGGCTGACTTACATTCCTCAGCTGGACAACATGGGTCCTTATCTTAGCCAAATCCCAAATACACTTTCCAGCATGGCACAGTGCTTTTTACAGAAAACTACTAATATAAACTACTTCACAGCATAGCAGTGCAAATCTTAACCAGGGCATTATATGCCAGCCAATGGGCACTCATCCATATGAATCCCATCTGCCTGCTCTTGGCTCATAGACCTATGTCCAGGTGGTTCAACTTTTCATTTTATGTTTATACAGTATTTATATTTAGAGATAGAGCACGAGAGCAAGCCTACCCACATGACCAATTGACCTACTGACCCATTCACCTTTGGAATACAGGAGGAAACTGAACCACCCTCAGGAAACCCATGTGGTCACGGGGAGTGAAACAGTTACTTTAGAACAAACCAAAACCACTAAGCGACTAAGCCAGGAGATCGACACTGTACGACGCACTTTGAAATAACGAAGTTCCAAAGTCGTAAAAGGTACTTTTGACCCTTTATTATGAAACCAGCAAAGCCGAATGATTTTTTAGCAATGAAAAACTAACGAAACTAAATTAGCAATATAAGGTTCAAGTTAGCAAAGTAAAAAAGTTATCGGTGAAGCTAATGTATTTAAGTGAAGTTAGTGTTCCAATAGAGTCCCAATTAGCGTAACTGAACGTTCGAACTAAATTAGCTTTCTATATGCATTTAAGTGTATGAATAGCAGACAACGAAAAATATCATTCACTGTGGCCCGGTCCCTCTGGCTAACACGTAACTAACCCAAAGCATGAAGACGTAACTATGCTCATTTGCTTCTACCATGCCCCAACCCATGTCAGAGATTACCATAATATACGTGCCACAAAGTACAATACAGACAGAAAATAGGTATACAGCTCCTACAGGAAGAACATAAAAAACTCCTTACAGGCAGTGTGGAGTTGAAACCAGGTCACTGGTGATGTAATAGCGTAACGCTAACCACGACTTACTCTACCTAACGCACTGCCCCACCTAGCTACTTTTTAAATGCTGTCAGTGAATCTGCTACCACCACACTGTATTCTGGGTATTTTATTTCCTTTGCACATGTAGTCTGATGAATATTGCTGTTTTATGAATGAAACATCAGTTTGTCTCCATTTTAGAAACACAAAGGATACTTTTCTCTTTACAGTTTCTCTTCATTTTCGTTTAGTGATTTTGCACTGACTCTCTCGTGGGAGGCCTTTAAACTAACTGTGCTCAGAATGCATAAAGTTAAGTGAATACTGCATCAATTACCTTACCAGTAATTACATATAACTAGGACAAGGACTGTTAAGATAGGAAACAGCTTCTACAGCTTCTTCCCCCAGGTCATGAGACTTCTGAACTCCCTGCCATCATCCAAGTCTCATCACTTATGAAGTAGCAGTAATGTTATACTGTTTACTTTTGAACTTGTGACGAAAATGCTGAATGCCAGTCTTTGAGAATGTATTTCATTATCTGTTCATTTATTTGCGGTAATATTACTTAATGTGTTGTCCTTGAGTTATATGTCCTGTGCTGTGTACCTTGGTCTGGAGGAACATTGTTTCATTTGGAAGTGTATATGGTTGAATGACAATACACTTGAAATTGAACTTAAAGTAACAGCTAATGCCTGGAAGTGGACTCAGAGCATGGCTGGCACTTCTGAATAGTGCTGTGGAACAGGCGGTCAGAGTGCGCCAAAGCCCAAAGATAGCTTACTCTAAAAATAAAACCTGACTAACTTTGTCTGCCATCTCCATGTTTTTGTATGATTATTTCCATCTTCTGATCTAACAAGGATCAGCTGCAAGACAGAGCAGCCTGGAAATGTTAATATGCATTGAAATAGGTAACTAAAATGCTAAGGCATGGGGTTGCCTGTATTCAGGGAAGCACAGCAGTGTTTTCCCTCTGCAGATGATACATAAACCATAACTCTGTACAGTAACCATTGTGGTAGAGACATTTAAAGAGATGTTCCTCAACTGGAACAACAGCTTCAAGTTGTGGAGATTAGGTTTTGCTTTTCCTTAGAAAAGTGGTTTGAAAGTAGAGCGCTCTGTGTCTATAGTAGGCGATGTGTATGCTACATTGGAGCTGGAAGCATTCCAACATTAAGCACACTACAGGTGTACTTTCAAGGCTGCATTCTTAGCCCCCTGTTTACTTTCAATGCACAACAGACCGAATATCGAAGCCCAGCTCCAATGGCATCTTTAAATTTACCAATGACATCACTGTTGTTAGTCGAATCTCAGGTGGTGACGAGTCAGCTCTCCGGAGAGAAGTAAGACACTTGTTTAAGTGGTGTCACAACAACAACCTCTCACACAAGGTCTGTAAAACTAACATTGACCTCTGGAAGGAGAAAGGGAGCGAACACTTTCTAGTCTACATCGAGGGATTGTTGGTGCAGCTAATCAGCGGCTTTAGAATTTTATTTATTTACATATGCATTTATTTAGAAATGGAGCACGGTAACAAATCCTTCTGGCACATTGAACCCTCACCAGCCAATTACACCTATGTGATTAATTAATCTACTCTAACCCATACGTCTTTAGAATGTGGGAGGAAACCAGAGCACCCAGAGAAAACCCGCAAAGCATAAACTGCTTAGAGACAGCAGTGGAATTGAACCGGGGTTACGTTACACTAACTGCTACGCTACTGTGCTGCCCATGTTCCTGACCGTTAGCATATCAGATGACCTGTCCTGGATCCTATGCATAGATAAAATATCAAGGAAAGCCTACCATCTTTTCGACTTTCTCAGGAGGCTAAAGAGGTTTAGCTCATCATTGATGAATAAGTAGTGCAAACAACAAATAACAGGGCAATGTAGGTAGTGTTAATGTTCATTGACCGTCCAGAAATCTGATGGTGGATGGGAAGAAGCTATTCCTAAAATGGTGAGTGTGGGTCCTCAGGCTCCTGTGCCTCCTCCCTGTGGGTAGCAGCGGGAAGGTGGCATGCCCTGGATGCTGAGGGTCTTTAATCATGCATCCTGCCTTCTTGAGGCATCACCTGTTGACGATATCCTTAATGGTGGGGAGGCATTTGTGCCCATGGTGGCTACATCTCCTCACAGCCTACAAGTCTACAGCCCTCTGCAGCCTCTTGTGACCCTGAGCATTGGCGCCTTCGTGCCAGGCGGTGATGCAACCAGTTCAAATGCTCTCCACCATACATCTCCAAAAACTTGCAAGTGTCTTTGTTGACATATGAAATCTCCTCAAACTCCTAATAGTGGCTGACATGCCTTCTTTGGGGTCATGTCAACCTGCTGGGCTCAGGATAGAACTTCTGAGATGTTGATGCCCAGGAACTTGAAGCTGCTCAACCTTTCTACCACTGTCCCCTCAATAAGGACCACTGTGTGTTTTCAGTGGGTGCTTGGTGATTGGATTGGATTCATTGGGTATGTGGGCCTATCTCATAGAGCACAGAAATGGATCCTTCAGCCCTCTATGCCCATGCCAACCTTTCTGCACATCTAAATTAAACTAATTTTTCTACATTTTGACTGTATTGTTCTACACTTTGCCTATTTAAGTATACGCTTTCAATTTATTGATTTAAGTATACTATTTAAGTAAAGTGGTGAATAAGTAAAGTGGTGATGGGGCCCCAGCCCAGCACATATCGAGGTGACAGTGACTAGCTCCTAGAGCAAGGAATGACCCGATGTTTGGATTATCTAAATGCTTGGCCAGATTGAAAAGGCAGGGTACTGGGACCAGAGACCAGGGTCGGGCCGGTTCTGCTCACTGCTCCAGAACGTTTACTTGGCTCTGCATTGAACTGAGGCTGTTGCCTGTTCCAGCTACTCCAGGCCTTGTGGACTCACTTCCATTCTGAATGCTATTTGCTTACTTTAATGTTTGCACAATTTGTTTTTTGTCCCTCTGCACACTGGGTGTTTGACAGTCTTCTTGTTTTCATGGGTTCTTTTGGGTTTCTTTGTTTTGCAGCTGCCTATAAGCAGAAGAATCTCGAGGGTGAATAATGTATACATATTTTGATAATAAACGTACTTTGAATTTAGAACTTTACCTCTAAATGCCTTTTTAAGTGTAACAATTGCATTTGATTCCATCACCTTTGTTGGCAATGAATTCTGGATATCACTCACTCTTTTACTTTCTGTAAAAATACCCCTATGATCCCTTTAAATCTCTTTCATCTTGCTTAAAACTATGTTCCGCTTTTTCAGAAAGGCCTTTAACAAGGAAAATGAATCTGACTATCTATGCCGCCTATGCCTCTCCTAATCCATCAATGCTATTTCCATGCTGTATTGTGTGCATAACAAGCTTCATAGATAAACTTATCATGTGAACAACTTACAGGAACACAGAGAATTTCTTCCTGCGCATTACATGCCTGCAGAAATATTTGTTACATTTAACAATCAAATCAATGCACACAAAATACCAGAGGAACTCAGCAGGTCAGGCAGCATCAGTGGAAATGAAGAAGCAGTCGACGTTTTGGGCTGAGACCCTTCTTCAGGATTGGAAGGAAGGGGGAGGGAGGGGATGGAAAAACCCAAGTGGGCTGGTAAGATGAAGGGCTGGGGAAGGAATCTGGTAGGAGAGGAGAGTGGACTATAAGAGAAAGGGAAGGAGAATGGTCCCCGGGGGGGGGGGCGGGGTTGGTGACAGGGAGGCAAGAAGTCAAACTGGGGAACAGAAGAAGAGGAGAAGGGGAAGGGGAGGGAAAAATCTTTTTACCTGATGGAGAAATCAATATTCACGCCAACAGGTTGGAGGCTACCCAGACAGAACATAAGGTGTTGCTCCTCCACCCTGAGGGTGGCCTCATCTTGGAGCAAGAGATGGCCATGGACCGACATGTCAGAACGGGAATGGGAATTGGAATTAAAATGTTTGGCCGCCAGGAAGTTCCATTTTGGCAGATAGAGCAGAGGTGCTCTACTAAGCGGTCCTCCAATTTACAACTGGTCTCACCAATGCACCGGGAGCACTGGACACAATAGACAACCCCAGAAGGTGAAGTGTTGGGGTGAAGCAAGCAGTGTGGGATAAGGGAGCTCTGAGTTTGGTGGCAGTGGATGGGTGCTCTCCAGAGGTGATGAGGTCAGTCAAATTTAGCAATCAATTCTCCATTTGTAATTTGAAATCACAGAAGTCTTGATGAAAATCTGTCGCTACAGATGATCAAATTTCTAAATCGCCATTCTTAAATGCAAGAAAACAAGAAAGAGTTACAAGGACTAGAAATATGCCTCCCACACTGCCTGATATAGCTGGGCCAGCAGTTATTTCAGGCACAGACTCTCCTTCGCCCATATGTGGAAACCAGAGTTCCCAGGGTGAAGAGGCCTCTTTCAATGGATTTAAGCAGCTTTCGCCTCTGTGTGGTGCCTGGCAAATCAATAAGTCAAAGATGATGTGGAGATCAGTATCACATCAATATTCAAGAGGAAAAATACCTAAATTAGAGGGTCACAATTTCTAGATGTTATCCTAGATGATCAGATATTACAACAATGTTGGATTTGGACAGTATTGCGATGCTAGTTCAGCTCCATATTTAAATGAAAACATCTCATGTGTCACACTAAACATGTTACATAAACAGGATTAATTATTCTTGGAATCATTTCATAGTAGGATATTTTGGACTGAATGTAAGTTTCCATGTTGCACATCTGTGGGGCTTTGCTTTTATAGTTTCCTATGAAATGTAGCACACAGCGAAATTGACACTGTCTGCAATATACCCAGCACTAGGCAAACTCACTTCTTCAAATGCTATTCAGGAACACTTATCATTTGGGAATCAGACCAAAATATTTTATAGAATAGTGTTAAAGCTAGTCAAAAGTTAGAAAGTATTTTTTACTACCTGTAAAAAATGCATGTTGATTCCCAGTAGCAAATTATTTGAAGCATTTATGAGTTACTAAACAAGAATACCATTAGATTTAATATGCTGGTGTGTTCTGAGCATTTTAGCCAATATCCTTTTAAGTGCCATAGAGTCATAGAAAAGTACTGCACAGAAACAGGTCCTTCAGCCCATCTAGTCTATGCTGAGCCTTTTAAACCGCCTACTCCCATCGACCTACACAGGGACCGTGGCCTTCCATACCCCTATCATCCATGTACCTATCAAACTTCCCTTAAAAGTTGAACGAGCTGACATGCACAACTTGCGCTGGTAACTCACTTTATACTCTCACAACCCTCTGAGTGAAGAAGTTTCCCTTCGTGTTCCCCTTAAACTTTTCACCTTTCACCATTAATCCATGATATCTAGTTGTAGTCCCACCCAACCTCAGTGGAAAATGCCTGCTTATATTTACCCTACCTATACCAGTCATAATTTTGTATACCTCTATCAAATCTCCTCTCAATCTTCTGCACTCCGAGGAATAAAGTCCTAACCTATTCAATCTTTCCTTTAAACTCAGATCCTCCAGACCCTGCAATACCTTTGTAAATTTTCTCTGTACTCTTTCAACCTTATTTACATCTTTCCTGTAGGTGGGTGACCAAAACTGCACACAATACCCCAAATTAGGCCTCACCGATGTCTTATATAACTTCAACATCATATCCCAACTTCTGTACTCAGTATTTATGAAGGACAATATGCCAAATGTTTTCTTTACAAACCTATCTACCTGTGACACTACCTTCAATGAATTATGGACGTGTATTTCCAGATCCCTTTATTCAACCACACTCTTCAGTGCCTTAGCATTCACTATATAGGACCTACACTGGCTGGTCCTACTGAAGTGCAACACATCGAACTTGCCTACATTAAGTTCTATCTGCCACTTTTCTGCCTATCTTTCAAGCTGATCCAGATCACTCAGCAAGCCATGATAATCTTTTTTGCTGTCCACTATACCCCCAATCTTGGTGTCATCTGCAAATTTGCTGATCCAGTTAACCACATTATCATCCAGATCTTTGATATAGATGAAAACCACCCAGTCCCTGTGGCACTCACTAGTCACAGGCCTACAGTCAGAGAAGCAACAATCTGCTACCAAGTAAAGTGGGTCAAGTGTGTTTTACCCCGGTGGTTCATAGATTTGACAAAAAAAAGGACCTGGTGCAAATGCAGTTCTAATTTTACACACGCGCACACACACACACACACACACACACACACACACACACACACACACACACACACACACCATTTGTCAAGCACTAATAACTTGGGCTCCAACTGTCTGTCCAAGCCAATGAATCCATCATTGAATATATTAACATAGAGCATTGTCAAAAGAAAGCAGCATCTTGTCACCAAAGCCCCCCATCATCCAGGCCAAGCTTTCTTCTCACATGATACAGGAGGTACAAAAGCCTTGAGTCCCACCTCACCAGATTTAGGAACAGTCATACCCTACAACCATCAGTTTCCTGAACTGGCATGGATAACTGCTCTGAACCGATTCTACGACCTACATACTCACTTTCAGGGGCTCTTTACGGCTCATGCTCTCAGTATTATGTTTTATTTGCACAGTTTGCACATTGATTTCTTGTCATTTTTGTTTATTTATGTATAGTTTTCTCAAAATTTCTATTCTATTTCTTTTTTTCCGTTCAATGCCTGCAAGAAAATGAATCTTCAGGTAGTATGTGGTAATTTATATATATGTCGATAATAAATTTGCTTTGAACCTTGAAGTCCCAAGCATTCTCCATTATATTTGGAGCCTGCATCTTCCTCAGTCCATTAGTGGGAGCCCTCAGAGCAGGTCATCACAGGCTGTGGTCCTCGTCGGCACCTCTGGCTGCTGTGAAGATTCATCACTGCTAACCACCAAAGCAGAATTATTGATGCCCTGGCTTGCTAGTGGGAGATAATTATGCCCCGACTGTTATCTTCCAGAAACTGTTCTTGGTGCAGCAAATTGGATGGCAAAATGGGAGGACTGCTACTGGTCACTTCAAAGGATAATGAGCTTGGGAGAACCTTTGAACACAACTCTCCAAATGAGGTACTGGTGCAAAACCTAGGCTCAATTCATTCTGCTTCTCTGTTGCTTCTTTTTCCTTGAACCAATATTTATACTGTTTATTCAGGCACTAATTGATGGACATGTTTTGTCATCTTTAACATCTGCTGTTGCCATGATATCAGTCCCTGAGAGCTCAGAAAGAACAGCTGGCCCAGCTAGTTGTGTGGATATAGATCTGAAGGTCAACTTGCTTAATTTTTCTCCTGATTTCCTGCTCCTGTTCTGAGGGGTACTGGATATAGCAATCCAGGCTTGGTTGAACAAAATGATTTTAACATGACCTAACATGCAATCATTTCCATTGTTAGATTAATCAGATGATCTGGTTAAGATTGCTGCTTTGCTGGATCGTTCTAAGGAATAGGGTGGAATAACTACAGAACAGCATGTGGCTAAATCTGATAGCCAGTGAGAATTCGCCAAGGGCTCGTGCTGCCTGATCGTCTAACTCCTGTTGCTTGGGAAGGCAGACAGCCTGCTAGCTTTAGGAAGTCTGCATCAGGAGAGGGTCAAGACTGTGATTGGCAGGCAACAGTAAAATCTGTCAGAGAATGGGGTAGACCAGACTCTCAGAGTTTTGGATAATGTGCTGGAAGGCTTGGCAGAGGTGCAAGGAGGAGGTGGGGAAAATTGATGGAAGGCATGGTAACAAAGTGCATTAAAGGGCAATGTTGCAAGTTAGGCATTCTGTAGTGTTACAGAAATTCAATGACCTCATTCTTGAAATAGAGTCATAGAGTCATAGAAAAGAACAGCACAGAAACAGGCCCTTCAGCCCATCTAGTCTGTGCCAAACTATTTAAACTGTCTACTCCCATTCACCTGCACCCTGACCAAAGCCCTCCATACCCCTGCTATCCATGTACCTACCCATACTTCTCTTAACCTTTGAAATCAATCTCACATGCACTACTTGTGATAGCAGCTTGTTCCAAACTCTCACGACCCTCTGAGTGAAGAAGTTTCCCTTTATATTCCCCTTAAACTTTTCACTGTCCACACTTAACCCGTCACCTCTATTTGTAGTCTCACCCAGCCGCAATGGAAAAAGCCTGCTTGCGATAATGTATCTACGTAGAGAGAGTTCATTGCATCATATCCAGTGTAACAATCATTTACAATTGTGTGCTGAAGAATGACAATAGACAATAATAAATTTTGAACCTTGTACCGATTGTTTCTTCCACCGAAAACCATCTAACAAACAGGTATCAGAAGGAGCAACCAGATTGTCATCAGCGCATATGGAAGACTATTGCTAAGGAAATGCGCCAAAGTCATTAGCTGATATCTTTTGTGCAATAAAGCAGCATTTCCTTTAGAAATTTAGTGACAAATGTTGATTTTGTGATAGTTTTACTTCTGCAAGTAGCCAAGAAAATACTGTGTTGACCAGAGGCAATTTGTGGCGTTGTTGGTGAATAAAGAATTAAAGGATTGTTGTTATTGATTTTGCCTGATAGTGAAGACAAAGCAAGCAGGAAAGGGAAGCATAGGTTCATCATTAGAGTAAGCAACAGCAAAACATACATCAGGCTGCTGTTTTCAATTACAGCTCAGTGATCAATACAATCATCCCCTGCGGATTAATCAGTAGGCTTCTAAAACTGAGCCTTTGTGCTGGATCCTCAACTTCCTCATTAGGGGGCTACAATCAGTATGGATCCTTGATAATATCTCCTTCTTGCTGACAATCAACGCATGCCTAGCCCACTGTTCCAGGCACAGCTAAAGCACCATCTATAAATTTGCAATGACAGCACTGTTGTTGGCAGAATCTCAGACTGTGTCTCAGATCAGCTGTCTGAGCAGTGTCACAATGCCAACCTCACACTCGATGCCAGCAGGATCAAGGAGCTGATTGTAGATTTCAGGAAGGAGAAATCAGGAGAACACATATAATTCCACATTGATGGGTGAGTGCAGGATAGGGTGAGCAGCTCTAAATTCCTGGCTGTCAACATCTCAGAGGATGTACAGTACTGTGCAAAAAGTCTTAGACATAGACATATATTCACCCTCCCCTTGGAAGCTTTCATGTTTTCTTGTTTTGCAACATGGAATCACAGTGGTTTTAATTTGGCTTTTTTGACGCTGATCAACAGGAAAAGACTCTTTTGTGTCAAAGGGAAAAGAGATCACTACAAAGTAATCTAAATTAACTACAAATATAAAACACAAAATAATTGATTGCTTAAGTATTCGCACCCCTTCAACATGGCACATCAAATCCACCTGGTTGCAAGGTGGAGAGGACTGGGAATTAAATATCTAAAGGTATCATGTAATATGGAAAGATAGGCAGGAAGGAAAAGGAGGTGGGGTAGCACTCTTAATTAAGGATGAGATCAGGGCGATTGTGAGAGATGATATAAGAACTACAGAGCAGAATGTTGAGTCCATCTGGGTAGAGATTAAGAATAGTACAGGGAAAAAAATCACTGGTGGGAGTTGTTTATCAGCCACCTAATAAAAATATTGCAGTGGCAGATGCGATTAACCAAGAAATAACTGAGGTTGTAAGAACAAACGGCAGTTGTCATGGGGGATTTTAACTTCCATGTAGATTGGTTGAATCAGGTTGGTCAAGGAACTCTGGAGAAGGACTTCATAGAATGCATCCATGATGGCTTTCTTGAGCAACATGTTAGTGAACCTACAAGGGAAGATGCTATCTTAGATCTAGTCCTGTGTAATGAGACAGGTAAGATTAACAATCTTGTAGTCGGGGATCCTCTTGATAGTATGATTGAATTTTGCATACAGATGGAGGATGAAATAGTTAGATCTAAAACCAATGTATTATGCTTGAACAAGGGAGACTACAACAGGATGAGGGAGAAGTTGGCCAATGTGGATGGGAGCATAGGCCATTTGGTAGGACAGTTGAAGAACAGTGGAATGCTTTCAAAGAGATTTTCCACAGTGCTCAACAAAAGTTTATTCCACTCAAAAATAAGGACAGTAAGTATGGGGAGAGCCAGCTTTGGATAACTAAGGAAATAAAAGATAGTATCAAATTAAAAGCTCATGTGTACAAAGTCGCAAAGAGTAGTGGGAGGCTGGAGGACTGGGAAAATTTTAAAAAGCACCAAAGAACAACTAAACAAGACATAAAAAAAAGAGTATGAAAGTAAATTAGCACAAAATATAAAAACAGATAGCAAAAGTTTTTATAAATATATAAAGCGGTAGAGGGTGGCTAAAGTCAACGTAGGTCCCTTGGAAGACGAGAAGGGGAAATTGATATCGGGTGATAAGGAAATGGCTGAAGCATTGAACGACTATTTTGTGTCAGGTCTTCATGGTGGAGGACACGTCTAATATGCCAAAGAATAATGTTATGGATGAAATGGGAGGTGAGGACCTTGATAAAATCACTATTACTAAAGAGATAATGATGAGTAAACTAGAGGGCCTGAAGGTAGATAAGTCCCCTGGTCCTGATGGGATGCATCCCAGGGTGATGAGGGAATTGGCGGAGGTTATAGCAGATGCATTGGTAATCATTTACCAATGTTCTCTAGACTCTGGGCAGGTCCTGGCGGATTGGAAGACAGCAAATGTCACGCCACTTTTTAAAAAAGGATGTAGGCAAAAGACAGGCAACTATAGGCCAGTTAGCTTAACATCTGTAATCAGGAAAATGCTTGAAGCTGTCATTAAGGAAGAAAAAGCAAAACATTTAGAAAGGAGTGGTTCCATTAGACAGGCGCAGCATGGATTCAGAAAGGGCAGGCCCTGTTTGACAATCTTACTGGAGTTCTTTGAGGACATAATGAGTGCAGTGGATAGGGGGGAACAGGTAGATGTTGTGTACTTGGATTTCCAGAAGGCGTTCGATAAGGTGCCGCACAAGAGACTTAAAAATAAGATACGGATGCATGGAGTCGGAGGAAGTGTATTGGCATGGATAGTGGATTGGTTAACCAACAGAAGGCAGAGAGTTGGTATAAAAGGGTGTTTCTCCGGTTGGCAGTCTGTGGTGAGTGGGGTGCCGCAGGGGTCGGTGCTGGGCCCGCAGCTGTTTACCATTAACATTAGTGATTTGGAAGAGGGGACTGAGTGTAGCGTAGCAAAATTTGCTGAGAACACTAAACTGAGTGGAAAAGCAAATTGTACAGAGGATGTGGAGAGTCTACAGAGGGATATAGATAGGTTAAGTGAGTAGGCCAAGGTCTGGCAGATGGAATACAACATTGGTAAATGCGAGATCATCCACTTTGGAAGGAATAATAGAAGAGCAAATTATTATTTAAATGGTGAAAGATTGCAGCAGGCTGTTGTGCAGAGGGACTTGGGAGTGCTTGTGCATGAATCGCAAAAAGTTGGCTTGCAGGTATAACAAGTTATTAAGAAGGCAAACGGAATGTTGGCCTTCATTGCTAGAGGGATTAAATTCAAGAGCAGGGATATCATGCTGTAACTATACAGGGTACTGCTGAGGCCACACCTGGAGTACTGTGTGCAGTTCTGGTCTCCATACTTGAGGAAGGATATACTGGCTTTGGAGGCAGAGTAGAGGAGGTTCACCAGGTTGATTCCAGAGATGAAGGAGTTAACCTATGATGAAAGATTGAGTCACCTGGGACTATACTCTCTGGAATTCAGAAGAATGAGAGGGGATCTTATAGAAACATACAAAATTTTGAAAGGGATAGATAAGATAGAAGTAGGAAAGTTGTTTCCATTGGTAGGTGAGACTAGAATTAGGGGACATTACCTCAATATTCGGGGGAGAAGATTTAGGATGGAGATGAGGAGAAACTGTTTTTCTCAGAGAGTGGTGAATCTGTGGAATTCTCTGCCCTGGGAAGCAGTTGAGGCTTCTACACTAAATATATTTAAGAAACAATTAGATAGATTTTTACATAGCAGGAGAATTAAGGGTTATGGAGAAAAGGCAGGTAGATGGAGCTGAGTTTACGGACAGCCCGTTACTCGGCCCGACCCGAAGCGCACGACGACGTGATTCCTGTGGGACGCATCGACCAACATCAAAGAGCTGACAACAACACACTGCATCAATGGAAACTTGGAAAGATGCACTATTTACCGAGGAAGCGTGGGAAAAGAGCTGGGCTGCTGGTCAGATTGAAGCTGAGGGGCTTCAGGGTCCCTATGCCCACCATCCTACTAGCTAATGTGCAAGCCATAGAGAACAAGGTGGATGTTCTTAAAGGGAGACTCACCTACTGCAGGGAGATGCAGAACTGCTGTGTATTCTGTTTCACCGAGACCTGGCTCTCCCCTGCCACCCCCGACTGTGCCATCCAACCGGAGGGTTTTTCGATCCATCAGATGGACCGCACGGCGTCTTCGGGCAAGACAGTTCTTCCGTAGGGAGCGGGACTTTCCTCTTCTGTTCGAATCTTGCTTAGAATACGTTAAGTTCGTCAGGAAGAGAAGCGCCACAGTTATTGATATTCCCAGCCTTTTCTTTGCGTCCAGTGATCTCATTTAGACCCTGCCATAGTCTACTGGCATCTCTTTGGTTAGCCTGTGCTTCCAACTTGGCTCGATATTGCCTCTTGGCACCCTTAATGGCTTTCTGGGGTTCACGAAGAAGAGCAAGGTGGCATGCCTGAATGACTATCGACCTGTGGCTCTGACATCAATTGCTATGAAGTGCTTCGAGAGATTGGTTATGGCACACATCAACCACAGCCTACCGGTCAACTTTGACGCTTTGCAATTCGCCTACCAGAGCTACAGGTCAACGGCAGATGCCATCTCTCTGGCCCTACATTCCTCCTTAGAACACCTGGAGAATAAAGACGCATACATAAGGTTCCTTTTCATTGATTACAGCTCTGCCTTTAATACCATCGTTCCAAATAAACTGATTCCTAAGCTCCGGAACCTGGGCCTTAGCACTCAGATCTGCAGCTGGATCTTCAACTTCCTCACAGACAGGACCCAGGCTGTAAAAATAGGGGACAAGCTGTCCTCTACAATCACTCTGAGCACCGGTGCCCCTCAAGGCTGTGTACTCAGCCCCCGCTGTACTCACTGTACACCCATGATTGTGTAGCCAAGTTTCCATCAAACTTAATATATAAGTTTGCTGATGACACAACAATTGTAGGCCGTATCTCGGGTAATGATGAGTTTGAGTACAGAGAGGAAATTAAGAACCTGGTGGCATGGTGCGAAGACAATAACCTATCCCTCAACGTCAGCAAGATGAGGGAATTGGTTGTTGACTTCAGAAGGAGTAGCAAACCGCACGACCCAATTTACATCGGTGGTGCGCAAGTGGAACAGGTCAAAAACTTTAAGTTCCTCGGGGTCAATATCACAAATGATCTGACTTTGTCCAGCCAAGCAGAGTCCACTGCCAAGAAGGCCCACCAGCACATTTACTTCCTGAGAAAACTAAAGGAATTTGGCCTGTCCACTAAAACCCTCACTAATTTTTATAGGTGCACTGTAGAAAGTATTCTTCTAGGGTTCATTACAACCTGGTATGGAAGTTGTCCCGTCCAAGACCGAAAGAAGTTGCAGAAGATCGTGAACACGGTGCAGCACATCACAGAAACCAATCTTCCGTCTGTGGACTCACTTTACACTGCATGCTGTCGGAGCAGTGCTGCCAGGATAATCAAGGACACGACCCACCCAGCCAACACACTTTTCATTCGCCTTCCCTCCGGGAGAAGGCTCAGGAGCTTGAAGAATCATACAGCCAGATTTGGGAACAGCTTCTTTCCAACTGTGATAAGCCTGCTGAACGGATCCTGACCCGGACCTGGCCGTACCCTCCAAATATCTGGACCTGCCTCTCGGTTTTTTTGCACTACCTTACTTCCCATTTTTCTATTTTCTATTTATGATCTATAATTTAAATTTTTAATATTTACTAATTTTAACTATTTTTAATATTTTTAATATTTAATATTTGTAATCCAGGGAGTGTGAAGCGCAGATTCAAATATCGCTGTGATGATTGTACGTTCTAGTACTAATCGTTTGGTGACAATAAAGTATAAAGATCAGCCATGATTTTATTGAATGGTGCAGCAGGCTCGATGGGCCGGATGGCCTACTCCTGCCTCTATTTGTTGTGTTATGTTCTTATGTTATCATTGGTGCAGCCAATTAGTTTTAGAAGTCACATTATTAGTTAAGTGGAGATCTGTTTTTGGAGACCTGTGTGCATTCAAGATGTTTCAAATGATTGTAGTAAAAATACGCCTATATCTGGAAGATCCAACTGCTGGTAAGTCAGTGTCCTGGCAAAAAACTGCACGATGAAGACAAAAGAACACACCAAGCAATTATGCAAAAAGGTTATTGAAAAGCACAAGTCAGGAGATGGATACAAGAAAATATCCCAGTCACTGAAAATCCATTGGAGTACAGTTAAGTCAATCATCAAGAAATTGGCACAGCTCTAAATCTGCCTAGAGCAGACTGTCCTCAAAAATGAAGTCACTTTGTAAGTAGTAAACTAGTGAGGGAGGCCACCAAGAGAACTATGACATCTCTGGAGGAGTTACAAGCTTCAGTGGCTGAGATGGGAGAGACTGACTGTTGACCAGGTGCTTCACCTGTCGCCTCTTTATGGGAGAGTGGCAATGAGAAAGCCACTTTAAAAAAAGCTCACATGAAATCTTGGCTAGAGTTTGCCAAAAGGCATGTGGAAGACTCTGGAGTCAGCTGGAAGAAGGTTCTATGATCTGATTAAATCAAAATTGAGCTTTTTGGCCATCAGACTAAACACTATCAAAATGCTGGTGGAACTCAGTCGGCAGGCAGCATCTATGGAAAAGAGTACAGTCGACATTTCAGGACAAGACCCTTCAGCAGGACTGGAGAAAAAAAGATGAGGAGTAAATTTAAATGGTGTGGGAGGGTAGAAGGAAACACAAGGTGACTGGTGAAACCTGAAGGGGGAGGGATGAAGTAAAGAGCTGGGAAATTGGTTGGTGAAAGAAATAAAGTACTGGAGAAGGGAGAGTCTGATAGAAGAGAACAGAAAGCCATGGAAGAAAGAAAAGGGGGAGGAGCACTAGAGGGAGGTGATAGGCGGGCAAGGAGATAAAGTAAGAGAGGGAAGAAGGGATGGTGAATGGTGAAGGGGGGAATGTTAATAGTGCAAAGACAGAAATAATAAAGTGAAGCAACACACATCAAAGCTGCTGGTGAACGCAGCAGGCCAGGCAGCATCTCTAGGAAGAGGTACAGTCGACGTTTCAGGCCGAGACCCTTCGTCAGGACTAAAGGTGAAGTAGTGTTCATGGTTTCAATGTCCATTTAGAAATCGGATGGCAGAGGGGAAGAGGATGTTCCTAAATTATTGAGTGTGTGCCTTTAGGCTTCAGTACCTCCTTCCTGACGATAACAATGAAAAGAGGGCATTCCCTATTGATGGGGATCCTTAATAATGGACACCACCTTTCTGAAGCAACACTCCTTGAAGATGTCTTGGATACTACAAAGGCTAGACCCATGATGGAGCTGACTAATTTTGCAACCTTCTGTAGCATTTTTCAGTCCCATGCAGTAGCCCCCCCACCCCAATACCAGACAGTGATGCAGCCTGTCAGTATGCTCTCCATGGTACATCAGTAGATGTACATCATGAGCCTCTCCTCATTAGGGGACTGGAGATGGAGAGGGTCAGTAATTTTAATTGTCTTGGCATTATCATTTTGTTATAATTTTGGAGGATCTGTGCTGGGACCAGCACACAGATGCCTTTACAAAGAAGGCATGGAATTGCCTCTACTTTCCTGGAAATTTGTGTAGATTTGGCATGTCATCTAAAACTTTGACAAACTTCTATAGGCGCACAGTGGAGAGTATCCTGACTGGTTGCATCACAGTCTGGTATGGAAACACCCATGCCCAAGAATGGAAAAGTCTACAAAAGATGGTGGATACAGCTCAGTCCATCACTGGAAAACCTGTCTCTGTCATTGAACACATCTACATGGAGCATCCATCTGGCCATGCTGCCGTCAAGGAGTTACAGGATTCCCAGGTCCTACACCACCATGTTCAGGAATAGCTATTACCCTTCAACCAACAGGCTCCTGAACTAGTGTGGATAACTTCACTCACTTCAACACTGAACACAACCTTTGGACTCACTTTCAACGACTGTACAATTCATGTTCTCAGCATTATTCATTTACTTTTTTTTTGCATTGGCACAGTTTGTTGTTTTTTGCACTTTGGCTGCTTGTCAGTCTTTCTCTCTGTGCAGTTTTTCACAGATTTTATTGTATTTCTTTGTTCTACTGAGAATGCGGCAAGAAATGAATCCCTGAGTAGCACACAGTGGCATGACCATGGTAGTAATTCAAATAGTTCAAATGGTCCAATGGAGAATGTATACTGTATACAACCTGAAATTCTTACTCTTCACAGACATCCATGAAATAGAAAAAATACAAAGAATGATTGACAGAAACATCAGAACCCCAAAGCCAGCCACCTCCCCCCTCCCAAGCACAAGCAGTAGCAGAAGCATCAACCCTCCCTTCCCCCCTCAATTGTACCAGCAAAAGCACTGAACCCCCTCCACCACCATGTAAGCAATAGCCAGACCCCCAATGAGACCTTGATCCAGAGTCCATGAAAAACTACAGTCCATCCCAACACTTCAGTATCTCAGATAGTCACTTTGATAGTAAATTTACTATGAACTTTATACAATTGTTCTGATCTGAATCTTCCAGAAACTTTTTTGCACAAAGCAATCAAGCCCGCTGCTTGCATGAGATAGGTTAAAGCCAAATCAGCACACACCTTTTAATATCTCATTGTCATTAGATTAGATTGAAAACATCTCTGCACTTGATCTGCAGCAATTGTGTTTTGTATTCAATTTCTGTCCAGTTTCCAGTAATATCAGAATATTGAATCCAAGTTTTCAACAATAGCTTTTTATAATCAGTAATCTAAACCAAATCATTAAATGTTTCTCGTATTAGTAATAATGGATGAAAGAGGCAACCCTTTCTACAGAATTTACACTAAGTATAGTCAATTATGCCAAAGCTTTTATTTTATAGTCACTGGATTAAAAGATATTACATGACATAGTTTCTAAAGTATAAGATGAAAATGGACTTAATTATCTATTCTATAAACATCAACAGAGTTTGAAATATAAAAGATATCCATGAAGATAATGTTTCAATCTGGTAGTTCAAATTAATAATTACACATCATTAACACCATTCACAATGCAAATAGAGTAACATTGGAAGCAGATTAACAACAAATACAACTAATCTTTAAGACAAAGTATTATCTGAATTTTCATGATGTTCACAGATATCTAATACGTAAGGTCATGAATCTCTGAATTTCCATGTGTAGTACCATCAGTTTATGAAAAGGGAATATGTAATCAACACGAAGAACTTACCCCAAATTAACCCTTCAGTTCTCATGCTTAATATATTTTCATTTCAAGCAAGGGCAAAAAAGATTGTCATTTCTGCTAATTGGTGAGATCAATTACATTTTTTTAGTGTAACAACAACAGCCTATAGAGGTAATCTTCCGCCTAATTCCATTCAGGGTACCGTTCATGTAAGAATTATTCAAAGCAGAAGACTATTCAACTAATACTGTGTGGAAATATATTTGTAACCCTTACTTTATACATTATACTTTATTGTCACCAAACAATTGATTCTAGAACGTACAATCATCACAGCGATATTTGATTCTGCGCTTCGCGTTCCCTGGAGTACAAATTGATAACAAATATTAAAAATTTAAATTATAAATCATAAATAGAAAGTAGAAATGGGAAAGTAAGGTAGTTCAAAAAAAAAAACGCGAGGCAGGTCCGGATATTTAGAGGGTACGGCCCAGATCTGGGTCAGGATCCGTTCAGCAGTCTTATCACAGTTGGAAAGAAGCTGTTTCTAAATCTGGCCGTACGAGTCTTCAAGCTCCTGAGCCTTCTTCCAGAGGGAAGAGAGACGAAAAGTGTGTTAGTTGGGTGGGTCGTGTCCTTGATTATCCTGGCAGCACTGCTCCGACAGCATGCGGTGTAAAGTGAGTCCAAGGATGGAAGACAGACTCTTCATGAATTTGTAACTTTTGTAAAATGCAATGAGACAAAATGGAACCTGTGTGATCTGAGAGTGTTTTGCTGGTTTGGATGGAGGCTTACATGAAGTCTGTGGGTGTTTTATGATGGAGGGTGTATTTATGATAAGGAATATTTTGACAACAGAGAAAAACAGGACACAGCTGCCTTGGGGGAAGAAGCCTCTAAAGATGTCTCAGGACTTGCACCACCAGGTTCAAGAACAACTACTACCCCTCAATCATCAGGCTCTTGAGCAAAAAAGGGATAGCGACACTCATTGCAGGACTCTGTGATACTATTATGTTGATGGATGTTATATTGTTATTTCATGCTTGTTATTTATTGCTATTTATTTATATCTGTATTTGCACAGTTTGTTTACAGTTTACAGTTACTGCTCTATAGAATTGCTAAGTATGCTTGCAGAGAAGAATCTCAGGATTGTTTGTGATGCCATGTATATACTCTGATAATAAATTTTACTTTGAAAATTGAACTTTGAACAAATGCACTGATAGATGCCAGGAACCAGAGACAGATACAGATAATGGAGGAATGCCATTATGGGATGGAATAAACTAATTACTGGTCTCTGTCAATGTATAAAAATGGTCCGCTTTGAATTGTAAGATTGAAACTACCTACCAACTTAAAGTATGGAGGTAAACTTTCCTTGTTAGTAATAAATACGCTTATAATTTGATCCACTCTGACCTTGTTGTAGTTTGCTACCGAATATTAGAAGAGCTAGCTGAATTGTACATGACAACTGTCACACGCCATGCTCAACAATAAGCTGAAATATGGCAGAAGGTGTAACTAATTTTTAATGTACTCACGTACGCATATACAATACTTGTCGACAGAATAAGTGTAACGCATATAGAGGAGTGATTCATGGACAATTCAGAATCGGGTTTATTATCACTGATGTATAGAGTCATAGAGTCATAGAACACAACAGTACAGAAACAGGTCCTTTAATCCATTTAGTCCATACCAAAATAATATTCTCCCTAGTCACATCAGCCTGCACCTGAACCATAGCCCTCCATAACCCTTCCATCCATGCACCTATCTTAGATTAGATTAGATTATGAGGACATGCAGCCCTCTTTTATTGTCATTTAGTAATGCCTGCATTAAGAAATGATACAATATTCCTCTGATGTGATATCACAAAAACACAGGACAAACCAAGACTGAAAGACTAACAAAAACCACATAATTATAACATATAGTTACAACAATGCAACAATACCGTAACTTGATGAAGAACAGGCCATGACACAGTAAAAAAGTTCAAAGTCTCTCGAAAGTCCCACATCTCACGCAGACGGGAGAAGGAAGAAAACTCTCCCTGCCATACCCGACCACAGTCCGACTCTGAGTCATCCGAAAACTTCGAGCCTCCGACCAGCCCTTCAACACCAAGTACCGAGCACCATCTCTATCTGAACGATACAACCTCAGCCTCGGTCGCCAGCAGCAGGCAAAGCCGGGGATTTTGGGGACATCCCTCTGGAAGATTCTCGATCGCCCAGTAACAGCGGCAGCGAACCGACGTTTCAGAAATTTCTCCAGATGTTCCTCTGTGCTTTCACGTCTGTCTCCATCAAATCAGAATTGTCCATGGCCCCTATTTAACAAATACAATATCATTTTCATCGGAGAGCTGCGCGTGCTGCGTCGCGCTGCCATCTTCTCCTCCCGCCTTTCTCTTAAATGTTGAAATCACTGGCAGCTGGTTTCACACTGTCGCCAGCCTTTGAGTGAAGATGTTCTCCCTCATGCTCTCCTTCAACATTTCACCTTTCACCCTTAACCCATGACCACTATTTCTAGTCTCACACAACCCCGGTGGAAAAAGCCTGCTTGTACTTACCTTACATATACCCCTCGTAATTCTGTATTTGTCATGAAATTTGCTGTTTTGTGGCAGCAGTACAAAGCAAGGCATAAAAAATTACAAGTAGTTATAATAAAACAATTAAATAGTTCAAAAGAAGAATAGTGAGGTAGCATTCATGGGTTTACGAGAAAAGGGAAGAAGCTGTTCCTAATACATTTTGTGTGGGTATTCTGGGTCCTATATTTTCTCCCGGAGGCAATAATGAGAAGAAGGCATCTCCCAGATGGTGAGGGTCCGTAATTGATAGACAAATATGTATTTGGTATATTTCAGCAAGGTAATAGTTAATACTTAAAATTATTTCTATAGTTTAGCACATTCTCATTGCCTCACCTTCTCAGAAAAACATTTTACAAGGTTTACAGAGGCATTTATTGATTTTCCCTTCTCAACTGACCCAACACAGCTGAGGTTTGTTTCCATATTAAGGAATGAAATGCAGAATCTAAAGTGAAGTCAGCTTACAAGACATGTAGTGATCTTTATTGCAACCTGCAGCTCACCTAGAGACATCTTGTTCTTCTTTACTCAAATGCAATTCTTTTCCCATTGAATTGTTTCATGGAAATTACATGAAGGCAAATCCATTTAGAAAGCAAATTCAATGCTGTAGCCCTAAGTTCGTCACTTTTCACAACACAAATATGAAAGGAAGGATCCTGTTATTGCAGCTCTTATAAATTTGTTGAAGGCAGTTGAAGTTATAGATGAGTGAATGTTAAAGATATAGAATGATGCAGCACAGATAAAGGCCGTGCAGCTCAGCTTGTCCATACAGATCTACACCTACTGCCCTCTTTGTTTGGTATCTCCTGTACTTAACAAAGAGCCCACTGAGTGTACGTTCATGGTCTCCTGCTGCTGTAGCCCATCCACTTCAAGATTTGAGGTGCTGTGCTTTCAGAGTTGCTCTTCTGCACACCACTTTGTAACAAGTGGTTATCTGAGTTACTATTGCCTTCCTGTCTGCTCTATCTCGTCTCGCCATTCTCCTCTGACCTCTCATTAGCAAGGCGCTTTTGTCCACAGAACTGCTAGTCCCATCATTTTTTTTTGTTTCTCTGTAAATTCTAGAAACTATTGTGCATGAAAGTCCCAGGAGACCCGTAGTTTCTGAGATACTCAAATCACTCCATATGGCACCAACAATCACTCCACGGTCAAAGTCACTTAGATCACATTTCTTCCCCTGTACTGATGCCTGGTCTGAACAACTGAACCTCTTGGCCAACTTTACATGCTTTTTTCACATTGAGTTGCTGCCACTTAATTGGCAAATTAGATGTTTGTATTAATGAGCAGGTGCACTGTTATAGCTAATAAAATGGGCACTGAGTGTAGATCCTTATTTGAGCTAGTCTTATTTAGCTGCTTTTAAAACATAGAACATAGAACATAGAATAGTACAGCACAGCACAGTACAGGCCCTTCGGCCCACAATGTTGTGCCGACCCTCAAACCTTGCCTCCCATATAAGCCCCCACCTTAAATTATCCCATATACCTGTCTAGTAGTCTCTTAATCTTCACTAGTGCCTTGTCCTCAATATTTCCTTTTGCAATTAGATCCTCGATTTCCTCACTTGCAGACCCTTGTCAGTTTGGATTGACAAAAACAACTCCTCCACAATCTCCATCAGCAGCGTGGAGAGTATATTGACTGGCTGCATCACAGCCTGATATGGAAACACCAGTGAAAGTCCTAAAAGTTCTTGAATGAAAAGTCCTAAAAAAGTAATGGATAGAACTCAGTCCATCATGGGTAAAGCCCTCCCCACTATTGAGCACAATTAGACAGAGCATTTTATGTGTCCTACTTTGTTACATTTTCTGCAAGTTTCGCCTTTAAACCGGCATTGGTCTGGTGCACGTGAGCCCCTGCCACAACAGTAACACAATTTATTTGGCTGGGTAGGTTTCTGTTTAGAATTTACAATTTTGTTCAATCTCTGGCTGCTGTTTCCATTGATATGGCAATATGAACTTCACTTTTAAAAGTGAGTTGTGCTTCAGTTAGGAGACATTTTGAATGCTTTCTTGTAAGATTCCACAAAATAAATGATCTTTCAGTGCATCACTAAACCTATCACTGATCTGACAATGCTCGTGCATCCACGTACGCTGAACTGGACTCCCTTTCTTTTCCATTCCACTTATGAACCCTAAAGTGTTCTGCAGTCAACAATAGTTTCAGCTCTAAATGTTCCTGCATTCTGTTCACATTATCAGCAAGGTTTGCTTGGAGCCGATAAAATACTAAGCAAACTGTATCCTTTTCCACCCATTGCACTCAGCAATACTGGCATCACTTTTTCTCGTCTATTTCATTTGCTTCAAAATTCAGTATACATCATCAAGTTATCTGATGTGCAATTGAATGTGTCTCACTTACCGACTCGCCAGCAGTTTCTGCTTTTTTAAAATTATTATCACCATTTGGATTGGCAACAACGTTCACTGATAATGAAGCAGCACATACAAAATGCTGGAGGAACTCAGCAAGCCAGGCAGCATCGAATGAAAAGAGTAAACTGTTGCCGTTTCAGATTTTTGTTAGGATTAGAAAGAAAGAGGAGAAGCAAGCAAGTTTATTTGTATAGCACTTTACAAACGCAAGGCGCTTCAAAGTGCTTTACATAGAACAAGATATAAAAATCAAACATCAAGTTTCAGACAATGTATAAAAGAATAAAATCACACAAAAATAGACATAACAAATAGAAGTTACAGTGCAGGAGATTCTAATTAAAAGCTACAGTGAAAAGAGAACTTTTAAGTCTCAATTTTAAAGAGCTTGAAGTTGGGGCAGACTTCAGATCCTCTGAAAGACTATTCCAGCTATGTAGAACATAGTAACTAAAAGCTGCTTCACATATCAAAGTTGCTGGTGAACGCAGCAGGCCAGGCAGCATCTCTAGGAAGAGGTACAGTCGACGTTTCAGGCCGAGACCCTTCGTCAGGACTAACTGAAAGAAGAGCTAGTAAGAGATTTGAAAGTGGGAGGGGAAGGGGGAGATCCAAAATGATAGGAGAAGACAGGAGGGGGAGGGATGGAGCCAAGAGCTGGACAGGTGATTGGCAAAGGGGATATGAGAGGATCATGGGACAGGAGGCCCGGGGAGAAAGACAAGGGCGGGGGAACCCAGAGGATGGGCAAGGGGTATAGTGAGAGGGACAGAGGGAGAAAAAGGAGAGTGAGAGAAAGAATGTGTGTATAAAAATAAATAACGGATGGGGTACGAGGGGGAGGTGGGGCATTAGCGGAAGTTAGATAAGTCAATGTTCATGCCATCAGGTTGGAGGCTACCCAGACGGAATATAAGGTGCTGTTCCTCCAACCTGAGTGTGGCTTCATCTTTACAGTAGAGGAGGCCGTGGATAGACATGTCAGAATGGGAATAGGATGTGGAATTAAAATGTGTGGCCACTGGGAGATCCTGCTTTCTCTGGTGGACAGAGCGTAGGTGTTCAGCAAAGCGGTCTCCCAGTCTGCGTCGGGTTTCGCCAATATATAGAAGGCCACATCGGGAGCACCGGACTCAGTATATCACCCCAGCCGACTCACAGGTGAAGTGTCGCCTCACCTGGAAGGACTGTTTGGGGCTCTGAATGGTGGTAAGGGAGGAAGTGTAAGGGCATGTGTAGCACTTGTTCCGCTTACAAGGATTAGTGCCAGGAGGGAGATCAGTAGGGAGGGACGGGGGGGATGAATGGACAAGGGAGTCTCGTAGGGAGCTATCCCTGCGGAAAGCAGAGAGAGGGGGAGAGGGAAAGATGTGCTTAGTGGTTGGATAAAAGCTGCTTCACCATTCTCAGTTTTGACTCTGGGGTACGTAAGCAGACCCACCTCAGACAACCTGAGAACTTGGGAAGGTTCATAATGCAGCAGGAGATCGGAGATGTATTTTGGTCCTAGACAATTCAGTGTTTTATAAACCAATAGAAATAGTTTAAAGTCAATCCTCTGATGGACAAGAAACCAGTGTAATGATCTGAGAACTGCAGTGATGTGTGCTACTTTCTTGGTCTTAGTGAGGACTCTAGCAGCAGCGTTCTGAATGAGCTGCAACTGTCTGAGGGATTTTTTACAGAGACCGGTGATAAAACACCATTACAGTAGTCAAGCCTACTAAAAATCACTGTGTGGACGAGTTTTTCTAGATCTTGCTGAGGCATAAGCTGTTTAACTCTCGCTACATTTTTAAGTTGTAGTCAGCTGATTTTGTAATGGTCTTAATGTGGCAGTTAAAATTTAAGTCAGAGTCCATCACAACACCAAGATTTCTGGCTTGGTTTGTGGTTTGTAAAGACAGGGATTCAAAGTGAGCACTGACTTTTAATCGTCTTTTTTCCTCCAGTTTTCTCTTTGTTTAACTGGAGGAAATTTTGGCACAGCCAATCAGTAATTTGTTCAATAGATGTTTTAGTTTTTTAGAGGAGAAAGAAGAATTGTCGTTGCCAAAACCAACTTCCAAAAAACGGAAACCCATTTTTACCAGCAGACACATTTCTATGACAACAAGGCTTAGGCTGCTAAAATGTTACATTTGGTCAATCTTGCTGTATGCTTCCGAAACATGGACTATAACACCAGAACTCCAAAGAAACTTAGAAGCAACAGAAATGTGGTTTCTTAGAAGAATGCTGAAAGTATCATATAGAGATAGGGTAACTAATGAGACAATACTCCAACGTGCCCATACAAAAAGATCTTTAATGAGAACATTAAATCAGAGGAAACTTAAATTCCTGGGCCATGTCGTCAGAAAGGGAGAAATAGAATGCCTTACATTACAAGGCCGTATGCCTGGGAAACACGGTAGAGGAAGGCAAAGAGGACACTGTGAAAGAACTAGCAGATCTAAATGTGCATTGATGCTGCGAGGGATCGTTCGATGTGGAGAGCCATGATCGCCGAAGCGTGTAACACGCAAGGCACATGAAGAAGAAGAAGGGGCCATAGTCATTTGAAGACACTGTTATATAAATCTGAGTGTCATCTGCATAATTAAGGTAGGATATTTTGTTGCTTACCATGATTTGAGCTAGAGGGATCACGTTCATGTTAAACAGAAGAGACTCTAGTGTGTACTCCTGAGGCTCTCCACCTGCCATTTTTGTTTGATCAGATATCCAGCTACCAATCAATACAAAATAGTCCATCTCCTGTAAATACAATTTAAATCACTTTAGGACTGAACCAGAAAGTCCAACCCAGTTTTCCAGTCTGTCCAGTAATAAGCCATGGTCAACTGTGTCAAAAGCAGCTTTGAGAACCAGCAGAACCAAAACAGAAATTCTATCATCATCATGGTTTAAGCGGATGTCATCTAAAACCTCGACCAGAACAGTCTCAGTGTTATGGTGTTGTCGAAGTCCCGACTGGAAAACGTCCATTTGTTTAGTGCCAAAAAGCTGATAGATTGCTGATCAACAACCTTTTCAAAGATTTTACTTGAACATGCTAAGTTTGATATAGGCCTGCAGTTGTTAATTACTGAGGTATCTAAGTTGTTCTTTTTCAAAAGAGGCTTAATAACTGAAGCTTTCAGGGCTTTTGGGAAGCAACCTGATAGAAGAGCCATGTTGTCTATCTGCAGAATGGCTGGCACCATGCAATTAAAATCATTTTTTTAAAAGGTTGCAGGTAAAATGTCAAGGGAACAGGAGGAAGATTTCTCCTAGGGTTTTATCGGTTTGAATGATGTCATCTTAACTAAATAAATTCTCAGTGACTTCTGACCTGATGCAGAGACACTGACAGCATGTCTAATCTTCTGAATTTTTGTCTGTAAAACAGAATGGCAGGTCATTACATGACTTTGTGGGTAGAAGTTCAGGTGCTACTGATACAGGATGATGTGTGAGCCTATCAACAGTAGCAAATAAGACACATGCATTATTGCTGTTTTTGTTTATAATATCAGAGAAGATGGACTGCCTTGCACATTTCAACTCTAAATTTCTGAAACGCTCGTTCGCTGCTGTCATTACTGAGTGGTCGGGAATCTTTCACGGGTAGGCCTCAAAATCCCCAGCCTTGCCCGCTTTTGGCGACCGAGAAGGAGGTCGAATTGTTCGGACAGAGATGGCGCTCAGTACTCAGTGTCGGAGAGCTGATCGGAGCTCGAAGTTTTCGGATGACTCAGAGTCGGATTGTGGTCGGCATGGCAAGGAGAGTTTTTCTTCCTTCTCCCGTCTGCGTGAGATGTGGGGCATTTGAGAAACTTTGAACTTTACTGTGCTCATGGACTTCTTCAAGTTATGGTATTGTTGCACTGTTGTAATTATATGTTATAATTATGTGGTTTTGTCAGTTTTTTCAGTCTTGGTCTGTCCTGTGTTTTGTGATATCACACCGGAGGAAATATTGTATCATTTCCTAATGCATGCATTACTAAATGACAATAAAAGAGGACTGTGTGTCCTCATAATCTAAAAATTATAGATCTGTAGAGTTTCCTTATAAATGTCGCAATGGATCTGGAGTTTTGTTATCCATCACCTGTGTTCAGCTTTTCGACACTCTCTTTTTTGAAGTTCAACCAGTGAGGTGTTTCTCCATGGTGCTTTTTCCTTCCCAGAAATTTCTTTTACTTTTGTGGGGGTGATTACATCAATAAAATCTGTAATTTTACAGCTGAGATGGTCTACAAGGTCATTGACAGAGGCCGGAGAGAAGGCAAGTGTGGGAGAAAAGGCCTGCGTGAAGTCAGAGTAAGAAGGTGGGGAGAGGGGAGGAAGAACTATAAAGTGGTACGTGAAACCGGGCAAGGGGGAAGAAGTGAAGTAACGGCAATGAGAGCTTTATGGTTAATATTATGAAAAGTACAATGGGCAGAATCAAAGGTTGGATACGTTTCACTGCCAAGGAAAAGGAATTTGGGGCAAGTCTTCAAGTTGGTGACCAACCACTCCCTCAAAGTTGCTTTATAAGAAAGAAAAGGGGCTCGAGAATATGACTAAGAGAGTAAAAGGCAAATCATTACAAGACTAAAAATCATTACAAGACTAAAAACTGATATGACATGTTTAAATTAAAACTTCTAGTTCTCTGTAAAACTCTGTTCAGTGTTCGATGTTTGTGGTAAGAAATGTTCATAATTTTAAACTGTATTGAAAGTTACAAAGCTTCATCCAGTGTCAGGGAAGCCCTTGTAGTAATGAGTAATCCATATATAAAATAAAGTGTTTCAACGGAGGGAAATAAACAGTCAATGTTTCAGCCCGAGACCCTTCTTCAGGGTAATATATCCTGGCTTCTTCACCCTCTCTTTGCAGTCCTGATGAAGTGTCTTGGCCCAAAACATCAACTATTTTTTCCTCTCCATAAATGTTGTCTAATGGAGGAGGAGAAGATGGCAGCGTGATGCAGCGCACGCAGCCTCTCTGGTGATTGATATCTGTAATCTGTCAAGTAGAGGACCGTGCACAATTCTGATTTGATGGAGACGGACGTGAGAGTATGGAGGAACATCTGGAAAACTTCTGAAATGCCTGCTTCGATGCCGCTGCTGCTGTGTAGTAATCCGAATCTCCAGAGCAGAAGGCCCCGAAATCCTCGGCTCTGCTTGTTTCGGCGGCCGGGGCGAGGTTGAAGGCGCACGACAGAGGATGGCGCTCGGGAGGCTGTATCGGAGGGGTTGGTCGGAGGCTCGAAGTTTTCGGATGGACAGACTCAGTGTCGGCTGTGGTCGGCTGTTTCCAAGGCATCGGCAAGTTGACGTTGCCTGGAGGTTTATGGCACGGAGTTTCTCCCTTTTGCCGCCGCTATCGGGGACTTGGGAGTCAATTGACTCAGGGACTTTGAGACTATTTTTATCGTGCCCATAGTTTGTACTCCATCAAATTATGATATTGCTTTGTACTGCTGTAACTATGTTATAATTATGTGGTTCTGTCAGTGTTAGTCTTTGGTTTGTCCTGTTTTCTGTGATATCACTCCGGAGAGACATTGTATCATTTCTTAATGCATGTATGCATTTCTAAATGACAATAAAAGAGGACTGAGTGTTCTCAAAATCTAATCTAATATACTAAGTGAAAGTGATGCAGAGGGCAGGGTTTCAGAATTCTGGATCATTGGGATCTCTTCTGGGGAAGGTATGACCTGTACTAAAGGGACGGGTTGCACCTGAACCTGAGGGGAATCAATACCTTTGCGGTCAGGTTTGTTAGCGCCTTTGAGAAAGGTTTAATCTAATTTGGCAGGGGGGGATTGGATCCGGAGTGATAGGGCTGTTGGTTTACAAGCAGAGGTAATGTGTAGTGAGACTGTTAGGAAGGACAGGCAGATAAAAGGACAAAATTGCTGTCAGTAGGATGAGTTGCAGTGGAAAAGGAAGACAAAATTGAAAAGAATGATAGATACAGATGTTATAGTTGGATGCATGCAGTGTACGGAATAACGTAGATAATCTTGAAGCACAGTTAGGGATTGGTAGGTATGGTGTAGCATCAGTGATTAATGGTTGAAAGAAGATTTTAGTTTGATGTTTAATGTCCAAGGATGCATATTTAATTGAAAGGACAGGCAGGTAGGCAGAAAAATTAAATCAAATCCTTAGAAACAGGTGACATTGAATTGGAAGATGTAGAATCCTTGTGGGGAGAGTTAAAGAAATGCAAAGGTAAAAAGACCCTGATGGCTTCCAAACAGTAGCCAGGATGGGGACTATGGATTACACAGAGTCATAAGGGCAAAACACACCAATATAACAGTCAAAATGCAGGTTGGTGATGGATCCCAAGAGAGAGAATTTATAGAATGCCTACAAGATGGTTTTCTTGAGAAGCTTGTGGTTGAATCCACAAGGTTATCAACTTTCTGGATTCGGTGTTGTGTAATGAACTGGATTTGATTAAGAAGCTCAAAGTAAAGGAACCCTGAGGATTCAGTGATCACAACATGATAGCATTCACCCTGCAATTTCAGAGGGAGAAGCCGAAGTTAGATGTATTGTATTACAGTGGTGTAAAAAGTATTATAGGGGCAAAGTTGATTGCAAGGGGACACTAGCAGGCATGACAGCAGAGAAGCAATGGCTGGAGTTTCTGGGAGCAATTCAAAAGAAACAGAATAGATCATAGTCATAGTCATACTTTATTGATCCCAGGGGGAAATTGGTTTTCGTTACAGTTGCACCATAAATAATAAATAGTAATAGAACCATAAATAGTTAAATAGTAATATGTAAATTATGAAATAAGTCCAGGACCAGCCTATCGGCACAGGGTGTCTGACCCTCCAAGGGAGGAGTTGTAAAGTTTGATGGCCACAGGCAGGAATGACTTCCTATGACGCTCTGTGTTGCATCTCGGTGGAATGAGTCTCTGGCTGAATGTACTCCTGTGCCCACCCAGTACATTATGTAGTGGATGGGAGACATTGTCCAAGATGGCATGCAACTTGGACAGCATCCTCTTTTCAGACACCACCGTCAGAGAGTCCAGTTCCATCCCCACAATATCACTGGCCTTTCGAATAAGTTGTTGATTCTGTTGGTGTCTGCTACCCTCAGCCTGCTGCCCCAGCACACAACAGCAAACATGATAGCACTGGCCACCACAGACTCGTAGAACATCCTCAGCATCGTCCGACAGATGTTAAAGGACCTTGGTCTCCTCAGGAAATAGAGATGGCTCTGACCCTTCTTGTAGGCAGCCTCAGTGTTATGTGACTAGTCCAGTTTATTGTCAATTCGTATCCCCAGGTATTTGTAATCCTCCACCGTGTCCACACTGACCCCCTGGATGGAAACAGGGGTCACCGGTACCTTAGCTCTCCTCAGGTCTACCACTAGCCCCTTAGATACATCCCAAAGAAGAAAAGATTTACAGGAAAAATTCTAGCATGGATAAAGCAGTGGCTGAGTGGCAAGAGACAATGTGTTGGGGTTAAAGGGAGCCTTTTCTGGTTGGTTGCTGGTGAATAGTGGTATTCCACAGGGGTCTCTGTTCGAAATGAATTTTTTGACATTATATGTCAATAATTTGAATGATGGAACTGATGGCTTTGTTGCAAAGTTTGTAGAAGATAAGTGGAGGAGCAGGTAGTTTTGAGGAGGTAGAGAGGCTACAGAAGGAGTTAGACAGATTAGAAGAATGGGCAATGAAATGGCAGGTGGAATACAGTGTCGGGAAGTGTATGACCATGCACTTTGGTAGAAGGAGTAAAAGCATAGACTATTTTTAAATGGAGAGAAACTTTTAGGTGGAAGGGGACCTGGGAGTTCTTGTGCATAATTCCTTAAGGTTAACTTGCAGTAGAGTTTGTTCTGAAGAAGACAAATGCAATGTTAGCATTCATTTTGAGAGGACTAGAATATTAAAGCAAAGATGGAATGTTGAAGCTTTTTCAAGTTCTGGTCCTCTCGCTCTCATTTGTTCACTTCCACTCTATCTTCTTTGCTCACTCGCTTGCTCCACCCTCCCCAAGACCTCACTTGGAGTACTGTGAACAGACTTAGATCCCTTATCCTAGAAAAACATGCTGAAACTGGACTGGATTCAGAGGAGGTTCACAAGAGTGATTCTGGAAATTAATGGGTTATCATGTGAGGAGGTCCTGAAAACAGACTACAGGGAGTTAGGAAAGAAGCTGAGAAGCAGGATCGCAATGGTAGTATTCTCAGGATTACTGCCTGTAGCATGCAACAGTGAGTATAGGAACAGAGTGAGGTGGAGGATAAATGCGTGGCTGAGGGAATGGAGCAGGGGGCAGGGATTCAGATTTGTGGATCATTGGGACCTCTTTTGGGGCAGGAGTGACTTGTACAATAAGGATGGGTTGCACTTGAATCTGAGGGGTCCAATATCCTGGCAGGAAGGTTTGCTAAGGCTACTAAGGAGGGTTTAAGCTAAAATTGTTGGGGGGTGGGAACCAAACTGAAGAGATGGAGGAAGAGCCGGTTGGCTCACAAATACAGGAAGCTTGCAGGCAGCGTGAGAGGGAGGAGAGGCAAGTGATAGAGAAGGGATGCGCTCAGACTGATGGTTTGAGATACATCTATTTTAATGCAAGGAGTATTGTGAACAAAGCGGATGAGCTTAGATTGTGGATCAGTACTTGGAGCTATGATGTTGTGACCATTACAGAGACTTGGATGGCTCAGGGACAGGAATGGCTACTTCAAGTGCCAAGCTTTAGATGTTTCAGAAAGGACGGGGAGGGAGGCAAAAAAGGTGGGGGAATAACATTGTTGTTCAGAGATAGTGTCACGGCTGCAGAAAAGGAGGAAGTCATGGAGGGATTGTCTACTGAGTATCTGTGGGTGGAAGTTAGAAACAGGAAGGGGTCAATAACTGTACTGAGTGTATTTATAGACCACCCAATAGTAACAGGGATATCGAGGAGCAGATAGGGAGACAGATTCTGGAACAGTGAAATAATAACAGGGTTGTCGTGATGGGAGATTTTAATTTCTCCTATATTGTTTGGCATCTCCTTAGAGCAAGTAGTTTCAATAGGGTGGAGTTTGTTAGGTGTGCTCAGGAAGGTTTTTTGACACAATATGTAGATAAGTCTGCACGAGGAGAGGCTGTACTTGATCTGGTATTGGGAAATGAACCTGGTCAGGTGTCAGGTCTATCAGTGCGAAAGCATTTTGGAGATAGTGATTACAATTCTATCTCCTTTACCTTAGAATTGGAGAGGGATAGGAACAGACAAGTCAGGAAAACGTCTGATTGGAGTAAGGGGAAATATGAAGCTATCAGGCAGGAAATTGGAAGCATAAATTGGGAGCGGATATTCTCAGGGAAATGTATGGCACATATGTGGCAAATGCTCAGGGGATATTTGCGTGGCGTTCTGCATAAGTACGTCCCAATGAGACAGGGAAAAGATGGTAGGGTACAGGAACCATGGAAGAAAAGAAAAGCTTATGAAAGGTTCAAAAACTAGGTAATTACAGAGATCTAGAAAATTATAAGGCTAGCAGGAAGGAGTTTAAGAATGAAATTAGGAGAGCTAGAAGGGGCCATGAGAAGGTCTTAGTGAGCAGGATTAAGGAACACTCCAAGGCATTCTACAAGTATGTGAAGAGCAAGAGGATGAGAAATGAAAGAATAGGACCTATTAATTGTGACAGTGGGAATGTGTGTATGGAACCAGAGGAAATAGCAGAGGTACTTAATGAAGACTTTACTTCAGTATTCACTATGGAAAAGGAACTTAGCAATTGTAGGGTTGACTAACAGTGGACTGAACCGCTTGAGCGTATAGACATTAAGAAAAAAGGCTATGCTGGAGCTTTTGGAAAGAAGCAAGTTGGATAAGTCATCGGGATCAGACAAGATCTACCCCAGGCTACTGTGGGAGGCGAGGGAGGAGATTGCTGAGCCTCTGGCAATGATCTTTGCATCATCATTGGGGACTGGAGAAGTTCCAGAAGATTGGAGGGTTGCAGATGTTGTTGCCTTATTCAAGAAAGGGAGTAGAGATAGCCCAGGAAATTATAGACCAATGAGTCTTACTTCAGTGGTTGCTAAGTTGATGGAGAAGATCGTGAGAGGCAGGATTTATGAACATTTGGTGAGTCATAATATGATTAGGAATAGTCAGCATGGCTTTGTTGGCCTGATTGAATTTTTTGAGGATGTGACTAAACACATTGGAGGTAGAGCAGTAGATGCAGTGTATATGGATTTCAGCAAGGCATTTGATAAGGTACCTCATGCAAGGCTTATTGAGAAAGTAAGGAGGCATGGGATCCAAGGGGACCTTGCTTTGTGGATCCAGAACTGGCTTGCCCACAGAAGACAAAGAGTGATTGTAGATAGGTCATATTCTGCATGGAGGTCTGTGACCAGTGGTGTGCCTCAGAGATCTGATCTGGGATCCTACTTTTTGTGATTTTTATAAATGACCTGGATGAGGAAGTGGGGGGATGGTTTAGTAAATTTGCTGATGACAGAAAGGTTGGGGGTGTCGTGGATAGTGTGGAGGACTGTCAGAGGTTACAGCGGGTCATCGATAGGATGCAAAACTGGGTTGAGAAGTGGCAGATGGAGCTCAACCCAGATAAGTATGAGGTGGTTCATTTTGTTAGGTCAAATATGATGGCAGAATATAGTATTAATGATAAGACTCTTGACAGTGTGGAGGATCAGAGGGTTCTTGAGAGTCCATAGGACATTCGAAGCTGCTGCGCAGGTTGACTGTGTAGTTAAGAAGGCATACGGTCTATGAGCCTTCATTAACTGTGGGATTGAGTTCAAGAGTCGAGAGGTAATGTTACAGCTATATAGGACCCTGGTCAAACTCCACTCAGAGTACTGTGCTCAGTTCTCGTCACCTCACTACAAGAAGGATGTGGAAACTATAGAAAGTGTGCAGAGGAGATTTACAAGGATGTTGCCTGGATTTGGGCGCATGCCTTATGAGAATAGGTTGAGTGAACTTGGCCTTTTCTCCTTGGAACGACAAAGGATGAGAGGTGACCTGATAGAGGTATATAGGATGATGAGAGGAATTGATCGTGTGGATAATCAGAGGCTTTTTCCCAGGCTGAAATGGCTAACATGAGAGGGTACATTTTTAAGGTGCTTGGAAGTAGGTACAGAGGAGGTGTCAGAGGCAAGTTTTTTACACAGACAGTGGTGAGTGTGTGGAATGGGCTACCAGCGATGGTGGTGGAGGCGGATATGATAGGGTCTTTTAAGAGACTCCTGGATAGGTACATGGAGCTCAGAAAAAGAGAGGGCTATGGGTAAACCTAGGTCATTTCTAAGGTAAGGACATGTTCGGCACAGTTTTGTGGGCCGAAGGGCCTGTATAGTCCTGTAGGTTTTTCTATGTTTCTGAAATAAAGCAGAGAATGCTAGAAATATCCAGTAGATCAGTATATGGAAAGAGGATTTAACATTTTGTTTCTTTGCCACAGGGGCTCTGTAATCTGTGTCCTATTTTCAGCATTTACAGTTTTATTTCAGACTTCCTGCACCTGTTACACTTGGATTAGTGTTTGTAATGATTTGGCTGTCTGCTTAGAGCCAAAGTTTAAAGTAAAGCTTCAAAGTACATTTATTATCAAGGCTATGTATACAAAATACAACTCTGAAATTCATCCTCCCGTAGGCCATATTGGAATATTGGATATTCAGCAGTCAAGCCAGGCCCACCATTTCATTAGATCATGTCTGGCTTGAGTCTTAACTCTGTCTGCCCATATTGCTTTTGCAACCCTTAAAAACTTTGAATGCAATTTGAACTTTTCAACTGACCTCACTGCAATATCCTGTGGGAGGAAGAATACCAGATATCCACAGATCTCTATTAAAAAGCCTCCTGCCATCTGCCCTAATTGACCTGCTCCAAATTTTAAAGTTATCAATCTTGTCACTGGATTCACCCTGTTAAAAGGCATTAATAATGCTAGCAGGTGTTTCTTTTTGCTGATATAAACAATCCTCAGCTTTCGTTGTAACAAAATGAATACATGCAGAAGCATGTGCTGCAAAGGGCCAAGAATACAGCCTCCGTTGTTCCTCAGTACTCACGCAGCATTTTGTAAGCCATAAACATTTAATACATGCAAATTCATCCGAGTCCAATTACTTCAAACTTTTTTTTTTCTGCTCATTTGTTTGCACACGTTTTCAGTAATAACGGTATTCACTTATGAATTGTGCTGTTTTAATGCTGATGTCCATTAGATTTGATTGGACATAATTTCTGTATCTTCAGTTGGGTCTTTGCACATGTAAAAACTTACACATCCATGTCAGTTGATCTCAATGTGAGTTATGTAGCTAATAATGGAGGTCTGTGGTACCGCAGGCACATCAAACAGCTGGAACAGTTTCACACGCCCTCTCTGCGGTCGATCATGAGGATTCGATGGCAGGACCGAATCACCAACCAGGAAGTCCTTGACAGAGCCAACAGCACAAGCATTGAGGCAAGGATCCTCCAGGCCCAGCTATGCTGGACTGGCCATATAACCTGCACGGGTGAAACAAGAATCCCCAAGCAGCTGCTCTATGGTGAGCTTGAGCATGGCAGTCGCAATCAGGGCTGCCCCAAAAAAAAGATTCAAAGACAACCTGAAATCGTACATCAAGTGGCTAGACCTCCAGCCTCGACAGCTCGAGGCGCGCCCTGACCAGAAAAGCTGCATCGGTTTTTGAGGTTGACCGAAATCAGCGCCTTGCAGCAGCACGAGACCGACGCCACAAAGCTGTGTATGCACCTGTTCTAACAACTGCCATTCCATGTCCAATCTGCAGCCACATGTGTGCTTCGACCTTCGGCCTCCGAAGCCACATGCGTATCCACAGATGACTGCACAATGTTTAGTCTTCCTCGGACCCCGAGAGACAACCACCACCAATGGAGGTCACAAAAATAAACAAGAGGGAAAAGGAATATAGAATTATCGTGGGAATGTGGTACAGGAAAGGACCAATTGGATCCACATTCTGGCTTTTTCCTTCTTCCTTTCCAGTCCTGAAAAAGAGTCTCGGCCAGAAATCTTGACTCTTCATTCCTCTCCATGGATGCTGCCTCACTTGCTGAGTTCCTCCAGCATTTTGCGTGTGTTACTCTGGATTTGCAGTATCTCCGGAATGTTTTGTGCTTATAGATGGCTCATCATGCCCATGTTGAGAATCAGTTCTTGATCGGTCTAATTCTACTACCCATCTATTGGCGGTTACAGCATGTAATGCAATCATCTGATATGCTCTACATGTTGTAAGGGTCTCTCTCTCACAACATGTAAAGCATATCTGATTCAGAACCAGAATCAGGTTTAACTTCACTGACACACACACTGGATTCCAGTTATTCGGGACACTTTGGGACCAGTACATTTTGGTCCAATTAAGTGGCTGCCCCAATTAGCTGATTGTTTCCATGGAATAAGTTAAAAGGTATAAAAAAGACAAGCTACTGTTTAACGGAGTAGCAAATTATGTATTTAATTTAAATACAGAACAATTTAGAACACTACCACTACTACTATGTTACTATAAAACTGTATATTAGCTCTCAATAGCTATTGACAGAGGAATTCATCCAACGTATCCTGCCGTGTTTTTTTGATTGACTGTTAATGAACAAAATCAGCACAATGTGCTGTGTGATACGGATTCTTAATGTTGTTTGTTGCCTTTTTGAGGCATTGCCTTTTGAAAATCCTTGCAAATGTACCTTTCCAAAGTACTTGCAAATGTGGTGTTAGACAGAATAAGTAAATAGAAGATTTCAGTGTGCTTTTATTAGGAGGCAACCAAGGTTCAAAGTTCAAAGTACAAAGTAATTTTTTTAATCAAAGTACATATATGTCACAGTTTGCAAACCTGAGATTAATTTTCAGAACAATTGTCTGCAGCCCACAGAATGTCGCCAGTGCCGTGTAGTTTAAGAAATTCAAAAGTGGTAACAAAACCACCGGAAATCGGGTATAAATGAAACCCATCAGGACAAAAGCTCAATGGATAACTTAAAGGAAACTCTGGGGGTAACCCTGCCTAATGCCATCAATGGAAATCAAACGTCATTTCTTGTTTTACCGTCTACAAGTCTGCATTTGCAGTATGGTCCTCTGAGAAGAGTCCTGTAGCCCTCAGTCTATCCCCCAGCCACTCTACCACTTTAAGTACAAAACCCCATGTAATGTACACCTGTCTTGCATTATTCCTGCTCAAGTGAATACTAGCTTAGTTATTTTTGTAAGAAAAAATGGCCACTACTATACGATTACATTCTGTCTGGAATTTGTCCCTATCTGAGACTCTTGCACAGAATCTGGCTGCTGGAAATGCAGTTGCCTCTGCTTTCCTCACCTACTAGGCCTCTTCTCTAAACCCTATTTCAGCATTAACTGGTGAGGCACTCAAGCTAAATTGCTTTACCCCATGGGTCAACCTCCCTGTGTATGTAGGATTAATAGCTGCCTTTTGGCCTGGCGATGCAGGAGAGGTTCAGGGAATAATTTACATTGTGCCTCTGGCTTTGGCTGGGCACCACCTCTACGTTCACTGCACCTGAGACTGGATGGAAGCCTGGACTAGTTGCTACCACCCTCACCAATGTATTCCCCTTCACTCTTATCTCTCTTGTTACCATGGCAGACTTGCCATGAGCATTCCCATTCGTTCAAATGATATTGATCCCAGATATTCAGTTTTTTTTTCCCTCTTTGCTTTGTTGCAATGCAATGCAAGTTGAAATTTTGGCGGAGAAACCTTTTGTTTTGTGAATAAATGCAAGTATATTCAAATATTTAATAGTATGGAACTACAGCTTTCAGCAATTAAATTGTTTCAACAGAAAAAGGATTGTGTACATTTTTGAACTATGACTTTATTGAAATCCTCAAATTCATCTTTTTTTAGTGATATATTATGATTATTCTGCTCTCAGGAGAGCATTCTGAACCTGGCCCCGTTTAGCTTTCACAATTGCAAGTTATTACTCGGTTCCAGCTCTCAGTATTTAGCTCTCAACAATGCTGGCTGCTCCTGGAGACTATCATCATTAAACTGATATTTTTCCAGATCATTTATTGCCTTAAACAGCAGTGTGACAGCTTTCTGGTAAGGATTGAGTAGTCGTGGCTGTTTACTAACAAAACTCCTTCTTCAGATTATTGTCACCAAATGTGCTATAGCACAAAGATTCAGTCCCTAATGAACAGTCAGTTCTGACCGGCCGCTTATACTTCCCACAGTCTTGATATTAATTTATCTTCTATGTGGAGCTGGCTTTCGCTACTGGTTTGTATCTCTCTAATACCTCCTGCTTCTTAAGAGAATGTCCCTTAAAACACAAGTAAACTTGGTTTTATTCATAACCTTAAAAAATGTGTGTGTTACTCTGGATTTCCAGTATCTGCAGATTCTCTTGTGTTTATGACTTCTGTAAATACAGGCTTCTAGGGTATCCAAACTCCCCTATTCCTTTACCTTTGAGTTAGCAGAGTCATAAAAGCATAAAAATACAGCACAGAAACAGGCCCTTTGGCCTATCTAGCCCATGCCAAACCATTAAAACTGGCTACTCACATCGACCTGCACCCACACTATAGCCCCCCCATGCACCTACCATCTATGTACCTATCCAAACTTCTCTAAAAAATTGAAATCAAGTTTGCATGCACTGCTTGCACTGGCAGCTGATTCCACACTCTCACCACCCTCTCTGAGTGAAGAAGTTTCCCTTCAATTTCCTCTTAAACTTTTCACCTTCGACCTTAACCCATGACTTCTAGTTGCCGTCCCACCCAACCTTAGTGAAAAAGCCTGCTTGCATTTACCCTATATATATATTTACCCTAACACACACACACACACACACACACACATATCCCTAATAATTTAGTATACCTCTATCAAATCTCCCCTCAATCTTCTGCGTTCCAAGAAATAAAGTTCTAACCTATTCAATCTTTCCTTATAACTCAGGTTCTCCAGTCCCGAGAACATCTTTGTAAATCTTCCCTGTACCCTTTCAAGCTTATGTATATCTTTCCTGTAGGTAGGTGACCAAAACTGTACACAATACTCCAAATTAATCTTATGCAACTTCAACATAATATTCTATCTCCTGTGCTCTTTGAGTTACGAAGGCCAACATGCCAAAAGCTTTCTTTACAACCCGGCCTACCTGTGATGCCACTTTCAATGAATTATGGACCTGTATTCTCAGATCACTTTAACTGCTTGCAGTGTGTATTCATATCTTGCTTATGATTTGCAAAAATTGAGTTTATGCTAAGTCAATATTCCTCCATAGTGTATGTTTACTGTACAATGCACATTTGTAAGTATGTCTGAGCTCAATTTTCTTCATTCTGCTACTTTATATATACCAATTCTCATTTAGTTATATTAATGGTATTCTGGTTTTCTAAGGAAAGGCCTTTGACTTAAAGTAATAACTTTGTTTTCCTTTCCATAGCTGTTGCTTGACCTGTTCAGGGAGGATTGGTAACATGGACCAGCACCATAACTGCACTATACACTGTCTGCTTACCCGCTTCCTCTACTCTCTGTTACATACTTAACCCCTTCCTCTACTCTCTGTTACATACTATACATGACTGCATGGCTAAGCACAGTTCCAAAACTTCAAAGCTGTCAACACTGCTGGTGTTGCATGAACCACAGGTGGCGATCAGTCAGTGTACAGAGCAAGGGAGGATAGTGGTTGAGCATATTCCTGAAGCAGTGACCTCTCAGTGTCAATAAAATGAAAGAAATAATTGTTGACTTCAGGAAGGAGAAGGAGAGGAGGATGAATACGCTCTAGTCTGTACTGGTAGATCCCACCACGATCTGGATCAACACATGGACATTGTGTGGAGGCTTGCGTGCTTCACAGACTCCATTAGGGGATGCCAACTCAGGGCCACCCATGTTGGAACGGCTGTCAGACAAAGGTTGATCCAACCCCAGCTCCCGAATGGACAGATTCGCCTCTGCCTCTCAATTCGAAGTGTGAATGTCATACGAAACAACAACTAGTAGATCAGCGGTGGAATCAGCAGCTTTCAAATTCTGGATATCAACCTATCAGAAGACATATCCTGGGCCCAGCACATAGATCAAAAGGAAAGTGCGTGGCAACTTTACATTCTTAGAAGGTTAAAAAGGTTTGAAATATCACTGAACACTCTAAAAAACTTCTACACAAGAGATTCTGCAGATGCTGAAAATCTTAAGCAACACACGGGAAGTGCGGAGGAAATCAACAAGTCAGGCGGCATCTATGTAGGGGAATAAATATTTGACGTTTCAGGTTGACACCATTAGTCAGGACTGAAAAGCAAGGGGTCAGAAGCTAGAATACTCTGACTTCTGTCCTGTTCCTCTCCAGTCCTGCTGAAGGGTCTCAGCATGAAACATCAACTGTTTATTCGTGTCCAAACTTACTGTTGAAAGTATCTAGTACAGCAATTTGACTGCAGAGGAATGCAAGAAGCTGCGGAGAGTGGTAGACTTGGCCTATTATACGGGTCATGAGCACATCCCTCCCCAATGTTGTAGGGTCTATGTGAAGCACTACCTCAAGAACGAATATCTGCCATCAAAGACCCATCATCTCGGCCATACCATTTTCTCATAGCTACCATTGGGCAGGAGGTACAGAGGTCCCACACCTCCAGCGGCAGGAACACTTACTTCCCTTCATGAAATCAGCTCTTCAACCAAACTGCACAACACTAATCACTAGAGCTTAACAAAACTACAACTACTTTGATCATGTTGCACCAAAATGGACATTTTTGTTCCAGCTGTGTCCTTTCTTCTGACTCTCATGCTGAATACCCTCTGGCTTTGGACAACACTGCCCTGGGGAAAAGGCTGTTACCATCCACCTTACCTATGCCTCTCGTAATTTGAAACAATTCTACAAGGTCTACTAGATTCCAAGGAATAAAAATCCAGCCTGGCCAGCTTCTCCCTATAACACAGGCTTGTTAATCCTCATAAATTTTTACTGTACTCTTTCCAACTTAACTACATCAGCATGACTAAAACTGTATACAGTCCTTCAAGTGCAGCCTCTCCGTGACTGATGCAACTGCAACATGATGTCCTGACTCCTAATATGCCCGTGATTCTGCTGTGACTTGTCCCTGCACTGAACTGAGGCTACTGCCTGCAGTTAATGGGACCTGGACCGGCTGCAGCGACGAACTGTGGACTCACTTTCGGGAACTTTAGTTCTCAGTGCCATTTGCTCACTTGTTATTGTTTGCGCGATTTTTTTCCGCGCACTTGGTGTTCGGCGATGCATTGGTTCTATTGTGTTTCTTTGTGGCTGCTTGTAAAAAGATGAATCCCAAGGTTGCGGTTAGTACCACAAACATGAGGAAATCTGCGGATGCTGGAAATTCAAGCAACACACGCAAAAAGTGCTGGTGGATCGCAGCAGGCTGGACAGCATCTATAGGCATAGGTACAGTCGACGTTTCAGGCCGAGACCCTTCCTCAGGACTAACTGAAAGAAGAGTTAGTAAGAGATTTGAAAGTGGGAGGGGGAGGGGGAGATCCAAAATGATAGGAGAAGACAGGAGGGGGAGGGATGGAGCCGAGAGCTGGACAGGTGATTGGCAAAAGGGGATACAAGGCTAGAGAAGGGAGAGGATCATGGGATGGGAGGCCTAGGGAGAAAGAAAGGGGAAGGGGAGCACCAGAGGATGGGTAAGGAGTTATAGTGAGAGAGACAGAGGGAGAAAAAAAGAGAGAGCGAGAGAGAGAGAGAGAGAGAGAGAGAGAGAGAGAGAGAGAGACACACACACACACACACACACACACACAAAAATAAATAAATAAATAAATAAATAAAAAGAATAAATAAATAAAAAGTAAGCAAGTAAATAAATAATAAGTAAATAAATAAATAAATAAGGAAGGAAGGAAGGAAGGAAGGGATTGGGTACGAAGAGGAGGTGGGGCATTAACGGAAGTTAGAGTAGTTAGTTCAACCTGAGCCTGAGGCTCCGGAGGGTTCCTGTACTGTGGAAGACGTCCTGCCTCGTCCCTGTGCCGAAGACGCCACGCCCCAGCGGCCTCAATGACTACAGACCGGTGGCATTGACCTCCCATATCATGAAGACCCTGGAGAGACTTGTTCTGGAGCTGCTCCGGCCTATGGTCAGGCCACACTTAGATCCCCTCCAGTTCACCTACCAGCCCCGACTAGGAGTTGAGGATGGCATCGTCTACCTGCTGAACCGTGTCTACGCCCACCTGGACAAGCCAGCGAGCACTGTGAGGGTCATGTTTTTTGACTTCTCCAGTGCGTTCAACACCATCTGCCCTGCTCTGCTGGGGGAGAAGCTGACAGCGATGCAGGTGGATGCTTCCCTGGTATCATGGATCCTTGATTACCTGACTGGCAGACCACAGTACGTGTGCTTGCAACACTGTGTGTCCGACAGAGTGATCAGCAGCACTGGGGCTCCACAGGGGACTGTCTTGTCTCCCTTTCTCTTCACCATTTACACCTCGGACTTCAACTACTGCACAGAGTCTTGTCATCTTCAGAGGTTTTCTGATGACTCTGCCATAGTTGGATGCATCAGCAAGGGAGTACAGGGCTACGGTAGGAAACTTTGTCACATGGTGTGAGCAGAATTATCTACAGCTTAATGTGAAAAAGACTAAGGAGCTGGTGGTAGACCTGAGGAGAGCTAAGGTACCAGTGACACCTGTTTCCATCCAGGGCATCAGAGTGGACATGGTGGAGGATTACAAATACCTGGGGATACGAATTGACAATAAACTGGACTGGTCAAAGAACACTGAGGCTGTCTACAAGAAGGGTCAGAGCCGTCTCTATTTCCTGAGGAGACTGAGGTCCTTTAACATCTGCCGGACGATGCTGAGGATGTTCTACGAGTCTGTGGTGGCCAGTGCTATCATGTTTGCTGTTGTGTGCTGGGGCAGCAGGCTGAGGGTAGCAGACACCAACAGAATCAACAAACTCATTCGTAAGGCCAGTGATGTTGTAGGGATGGAACTGGACTCTCTGACGGTGGTGTCTGAAAAGAGGATGCTGTCCAAGTTGCATGCCATCTTGGACAATGTCTCCCATCCACTACATAATGTACTGGGTGGGCACAGGAGTACATTCAGCCAGAGACTCATTCCACCGAGATGCAGCACAGAGCGTCAAAGGAAGTCATTCCTGCCTGTGGCCATCAAACTTTGCAACTCCTCCCTTGGAGGTTCAGACACCCTGAGCCAATAGGCTGGTCCTGGACTTATTTCATAATTTACTGGCATAATTTACATATTACTATTTAACTATTTATGGTTTTATTACTATTTAATTATTTATGGTGCAACTGTAACGAAAACCAATTTCCCCTGGGATCAATAAAGTATGACTAGTATACACACTTTGATAGTAAATGTACTTTGAACATTGAACAAGTAAGTTTTCAGTGCATCTGTACATATGAGTACTCGTGCATATGATAATTGACTGGATTTTGTCTGTTGAGTTTTTTCCAGCATTACTTCAGGGACCATGGTACCATAGCAGTTAGGGCAACATTATTACAGCTCAGAGCATATGAGTTTGGAGTTCAACTCTAGTTCCATCTGTAAGGAGACTGTACCTATTCCCTGTGGCCACATGGGATTCTGCCAGTTGCTCTGGTTTCCTCTCATAGTCCGAAGACGTACTGGTTAGTACATTAATTGGTCATTGTAAAGTGCCCTGTGATTAGGCCCTGTGTTAAATAGGTGGGTTACTTGGTGGCACAGTTTGTTGGGCTAGAGCGGCCTGTTCTGTACCGTATCTCTAAACAAATAAAAATTAATATATAAATAAATAAATTCCCAACAGTACCTTGGTTTTGTTCTGTTGTCATATTGGTTTTAACAGAACAAGTTCTGGCATGAAGCATTAATGCTGTATGGAAGAGAAAGACATTGTAAAATGGTAATGGTCATCTCAGGCATGCAGCCTTCGACTAAAATGCAATTGCTTCATTGCCTTTTGGGCAGCAGACTCATTTTCTCCCTGGCTCCTCCTTCATGATCCATTGCCAATCAAATTAGGAACAGATTGGGGGAAAGGAGATAAATATGGAATAATTCCCTCAAGCTTACAAAGTAGTTTAGATAATGAAATGCACCACAAATATGGATTTGTGCTGAATCAAAGGTAATAAATGAAGCCATCAGCTACATTTTATTATTCATAGTGATATATTATTCTTAAATGGTAAAGAAAAGAGAAACAGAAGTTTTCTTCCCGTGTTTTGGCAGCCAGCTTCAGTATTAAATTCCTTCTGTTCCATCCAGCAATATTTCTTAACACTCTCCTCAGAAAACACCCAGTCACTGCATTTTCTGAGATTCTTTCAATTTCCCTGGATGTTCTTGCTTATGGAATCTCACTGGCTGCCAAACCACGAGTTTGCGAGCACTGCTCTGCTGTGGACACTAGAGGGGGTGCATTTCTCTGGGATGTCACTCCAGCAGGCAATCGCTGGAAAACCAGAGGAGTATAGATATCACCTATGTTTGAATATCACTTATGTTTGGGGATTTTTGTCGTTGTTGCTGTTGTGCTTCTGCCAGAGCTCATGCGGGCAAATTGCAAAACCTGAACAGAAATCTAGTCCCAATTGGATTAGGGAGTGAGATGAGATTACAGATACAGGGGGAAGCGGGTTAACTAAAGCAGCCAAAATGGCCAAGTCAGCATGTTCAAGTAATTCCATTCAGATTCCACCAGGGATTCAATCCTTACAATTTAGATCTTCTCGGGGCCACAAATATCCATGTATTCTTATTTTGCTTGTTGTTCGGTGATTTTTAAAAGAGTGGTCTTGCTTTATTCTTCTATCTTGCTTAAATAAATGTTCAATAATTCCTTCTAATATGATATTGAATTCCTCCGTTCAAGTTTTTCAGTTCCTGTATATTGGACCAAATCACTAAGAAAGAAATGCCAAAGCCAACAGATTTTAGTTACATGTTTTATATTTGATGCCAATAATTATAATATTTGATTCTATTGATTGTTGTTAAAGACTTTTGCTTCTTTCTGCTGCGTTATAATTATAAAATAGTCATAATTGTAACTTTTGATGACCAAGTGATTAAAATTATGTTTAAATACCAGCTACCCTTCTTGTAATTTCTGTAAGTAGAGAATATTCAGTCTTGCTCTGCATTAACTGTGGTCAAGTGCAGATTTCTGCAGCATTCTGGGCTCAAGTCTGAACTTTTTTTTGCGTGGCTGTATTTTACTGTTGCTATGTATGCTTTGTGCCGTGTGACTGTTGGTACTGTGTTTGGCACCTTGGTCCTGGACAAATGCCATCTCATTTGGCTATATTCATAGTTATTTGTGTAGAGTTAAATGACAATTAAACTTGAATGAATTGAACTGAATTTGGAGAAACATCCTCTAATGCTTCTTATAGCAAAGGAAAGTTTTAAAACAAAACAGTTCTATTTATTTTTACTGGTACTTTAGAACTGTTTTAAATTATCTTACAGAATGCTGTTCGAGTCCAGTACACTTTTAATAATCAGCAGGCTGACATATATGATTGGGGAATAGTTCCTGCTCCTTTAGTGCTTTTGAGAAGTGCAATCAGCATTCTCTCCTCTAAACTTTTCCCTAAGCCACTTTGCTCTTCCATGTGTTTTGTGGTAATGCTTAAATCTCATTCCCAATAACCCCCTTGGCTCCCCTGTTGCCTCTGTGCTGTCAGACTGCTTGTCTCAATCAACTTATAGCGTGTTCCTATCAAAGAACACAGTCCCTCTCCCAAGCACAGTGCCAGGTTAACTCAGGATTTTAATGAACGTTTAATTGAGTTTTTCACCCTCCATTCTCCCCATCATAATGTTTATCTTTTTCTATCTCATCTAGCATCTATCACTTCCATCCTTTGGTTCATAAATGGTCCTGAGAACATCACTGTTACCTTTTAATTGTCTTCATATCCTATATATTCTTATTTCATCCAATGCTCTGTTCTTTGTTTTTTGTACTCTTCAACTTTGTCTTGTCCTTGGTGTCTTTTGATTTCTGTTCCCACAATTGACTGCATCGGTTTCCTCCCTCGTTCCAAAGACATACTGGCTAGTAGGTAAATAGGTCATTGTAAATTGTCCTGTGAATAGGCAAGGGTTAAATGGGTGAGTAGCACAGCTCGTTGGGCGGAGGGAGCTTGTTCTGTGCTGTTTCAATCAATCAATCAATAAGTAAATTGATAAATAAACAAATAAATAAATAGATAGATAAGCAGCATCCATCCTCAAGGACCCCCACTATCCAGACCATGCTCTCTTCTTGCTACTATCACTGGGCAGGGGATCCTCCACCACCAGGTCCAGAAACAGTTATAACCCTACAAAAATCAAGCCCTTGAAATTACATGGTTAACTTCATTCACCCGTACCCTGAACTGATTCTGCAACCTACGAACTCATGTTCAAGGACTCTACAGCTCCTGATCGCAGTATCATTTGCTTTTCATTTCCAAAATTTGTCTTTTTTCACTTAATAGTTGTTTGTCAGTCTTTGTTTATGTACAGTTTTCATAAATTCTCTTATATTTCTTTTTTTCCCATAAATGCCTAAAAGAAAATTAATGTGAAGGTAGTATATGTTATGTATACTTTGATAATAAATTTTACTTAGACTTTTGACTATTTTAAGCACTTCAGTGGTTTATAGAAGCAAAACAATGCACCAGTAGAATAGGAAATTAAAGGCATTTGAAAAGGCTGAATTTCCAAAATGCAAACAGTAGAGACTATCAGAGAGCAATGATCAGATGACTAAAAAATCTGTCAGTCCTGCCAGAGTGGAGGACGTGGACAGAAGACAAAGACAGAAGTGGGGGGGGGGGGTGGAAATCAAAGTTCAAAGTATATGTATTATCAAGGTATGTACACATTATACAACCTGGAGATTTGTCTCTTTACCGGCAGCCATAAAGCACAGAAACCTCAAAAGAACCCATTAAAAAAAAGACCATCAAACACCCAATGAACAGAGAAAGAGAAAAAAACAAATTATTCAAACAATAAAAGTCAGCAAATTGCATTCAGAACAGGATGTTTCCCGTACTAGGGGAGTCTAGGACCAGAGGGCACAGCCTCTGAGTACAAAGACATCCCTCTAGAACAGAGGTGCGGAGGAATTTATTTAGCCAGAGGGTTGTGAATCTGTCGAACCCATTGCCGCAGACGGCTGTGGAGGCCAAGTCTTCTGATTCCTTTAAAACAGAGGTTAGTAGGTTCTTGATTAGCGAGGGTATCAAAGGCAACGGGGAGTGGTGGGTGAATGGTGCTAAGAGGGATACTAAATCGGCCAAATTAGAATGGTGGAGCAGACTGGAAGGACCAAATTGCCTAATTCTGCTCCTACAGCATTGTGCAATGGTCTTAGGCACATAGAAACATAGAAATTTACAGCACAATACAGGCCCTTTAGCCAACAATGTTGTGTCGACCATGTAACCTACTCTAGAAGCTGCCTAGAATTTCCCTACCTCATAGCCCTCTATTTTTCTAAGCTCCATGTACCTATCTAAGAGTCTCTTAAAAGACCCCATCGTATTCACCTCCACAGGCATTGCTGGCAGTGCATTTCACACACCAACCACTCTCTGTGTGAAAAAACTTGCCTCTTGTACCTCCAAGCACCTTAAAACTATGCACCCCTCATGTTAGACATTTCAGCCCTAGGAAAAAGGCTCTGGTTATCCACACAACCAATGCCTCTCATCATTTCATATATACTGTGTATGTATGTATATGTGTGTGTGTATGTATATATAACATAGGACATAGAACATAGAATAGTACAGCACAGTACAGGCCCTTCGGCCCACAATGTTGTGTCGACCCTCAAACCCTGCCTCCCATATGTCGAGGAACCAACTAGAGAGCAGGCTATTCTGGACTGGGTTTTGAGCAATGAGGAAGGGTTAATTAGCGATCTTGTCGTGAGAGGCCCCTTGGGTAAGAGTGACCATAATATGGTGGAATTCTTCATTAAGATGGAGAGTGACATAGTTAATTCAGAAACAAAGGTTCTGAACTTAAAGAAGGGGAACTTTGAAGGTATGAGACGTGAATTAGCTAAGATAGACTGGCAAATGACACTTAAAGGATTGACGGTGGATATGCAATGGCAAGCATTTATAGGTTGCATGGATGAACTACAACAATTGTTCATCCCAGTTTGGCAAAAGAATAAATCAAGGAAGGTAGTGCACCCGTGGCTGACAAGAGAAATTAGGGATAGTATCAATTCCAAAGAAGTAGCATACAAATTAGCCAGAGAAAGTGGCTCACCTGAGGACTGGGAGGAATTCAGAGTTCAGCAGAGGAGGACAAAGGGCTTAATTAGGAAGGGGAAAAAAGATTATGAGAGAAGACTGGCAGAGAACATAAAAACGGACTGTAAAAGCTTTTATAGATATGTAAAAAGGAAAAGACTGGTAAAGACAAATGTAGGTCCCCTGCAGACAGAAACAGGTGAATTGATTATGGGGAGCAAGGACATGGCAGACCAATTGAATAATTACTTTGGTTCTGTCTTCACTAAGGAGGACATAAATAATCTTCCAGAAATAGTAAGGGACAGAGGGTCCAGTGAGATGGAGGAACTGAGTGAAATACATGTTAGTAGGGAAGTGGTGTTAGGTAAATTGAAGGGATTGAAGGCAGATAAATCCCCAGGGCCAGATGGTCTGCATCCTAGAGTGCTTAAGGAAGTAGCCCAAGAAATAGTGGATGCATTAGTGATAATTTTTCAAAACTCGTTAGATTCTGGACTAGTTCCTGAGGATTGGAGGGTGGCTAATGTAACCCCAATTTTTAAAAAAGGAGGGAGAGAGAAACCGGGGAATTATAGACCGGTTAGCCTAACGTCGGTGGTGGGGAAACTGCTGGAGTCAGTTATCAAGGATGTGATAACAGCACATTTGGAAAGCGGAGAAATGATCGGACAAAGTCAGCATGGATTTATGAAAGGAAAATCATGTCTGACGAATCTCATAGAATTTTTTGAGGATGTAACTAGTAGAGTGGATAGGGGAGAACCAGTGGATGTGGTATATTTGGATTTTCAAAAGGCTTTTGACAAGGTCCCACACAGGAGATTAGTGTGCAAACTTAAAGCACACGGTATTGGGGGTAAGGTATTGGTGTGGGTGGAGAATTGGTTAGCAGACAGGAAGCAAAGAGTGGGAATAAACGGGACCTTTTCAGAATGGCAGGCGGTGACTAGTGGAGTACCGCAAGGCTCAGTGCTGGGACCCCAGTTGTTTACAATATATATTAATGACTTGGATGAGGGAATTAAATGCAGCATCTCCAAGTTTGCGGATGACACGAAGCTTGGCGGCAGTGTTAGCAGTGAGGAGGATGCTAAGAGGATGCAGGGTGACTTGGATAGGTTGGGTGAGTGGGCAAATTCATGGCAGATGCAATTTAATGTGGATAAATGTGAAGTTATCCACTTTGGTGGCAAAAATAGGAAAACAGATTATTATCTGAATGGTGGCCGATTAGGAAAAGGGGAGGTGCAACGAGACCTGGGTGTCATTATACACCAGTCATTGAAAGTGGGCACGCAGGTACAGCAGGCGGTGAAAAAGGCGAATGGTATGCTGGCATTTATAGCGAGAGGATTCGAGTACAGGAGCAGGGAGGTACTACTGCAGTTGTACAAGGCCTTGGTGAGACCACACCTGGAGTATTGTGTGCAGTTTTGGTCCCCTAATCTGAGGAAAGACATCTTTGCCATAGAGGGAGTACAAAGAAGGTTCACTAGATTGATTCCTGGGATGGCAGGACTTTCATATGAAGAAAGACTGGATGAACTGGGCTTGTACTCATTGGAATTTAGAAGATTGAGGGGGGGATCTGATTGAAACGTATAAGATCCTAAAGGGATTGGACAGGCTAGATGCAGGAAGATTGTTCTCGATGTTGGGGAAGTCCAGAACGAGGGGTCACAGTTTGAGGATAGAGGGGAAGCCTTTTAGGACCGAGATTAGGAAAAACTTCTTCACACAGAGAGTGGTGAATCTGTGGAATTCTCTGCCACAGCAAACTGTTGAGGCCAGTTCATTGGCTATGTTTAAGAGGGAGTTAGATATGGCCCTTGTGGCTACAGGGGTCAGGGGGTATGGAGGGAAGGCTGGGGCGGGGTTCTGAGTTGGATGATCAGCCATGATCATAATAAATGGCGGTGCAGGCTCAAAGGGCCGAATGGCCTACTCCTGCACCTATTTTCTATGTTTCTATGTTTCTATATAAGCCCCCACCTTAGATTCCTCCATATACTTGTCTAGTAGTCTCTTAAACTTCACTAGTGTATCTGCCTCCACACTGACTCAGGCAGTGCATTCCACGCAGCAACCACTCTCTGAGTAAAAAACCTTCCTCTAATATCCCTCTTGAACTTCCCACCCCTTACATTAAAGCCATGACCTCTTGTATTGAGCAGTGGTGCCCTGAGGAAGAGGTGCTGGCTATCCACTCTATCTATTCCTCTTATTATCTTGTACACCTCTATCATGTCTCCTCTCATCCTCCTTCTCTCCAAAGAGTACAGCCCTAGCTTCCTTAATCTCTGATCATAATGCATACTTTCTAAACCAGGCAGCATCCTGGTAAGTCTCCTCTGTACCCTTTCCAATGCTTCCACATCCTTCCTATAGTGAGGTGACCAGAACTGGACACAGTACTCCAAGTGTGGCCTAACCAGAGTTTTATAGAGCTGCATCATTACATCGTGACTCTTAAACTCTATCCCTCGACTTATGAAAGCTAACACCCCATAAGCTTTCTTAACTACCCTATCCACCTGTGAGGCAACTTTCAGGGATCTGTGTACATGTACCCCCAGATCCCTCTGCTCCTCCACACTACCAAGTATCCTGCCATTTACTTTGTACTCTGCCTTGGAGTTTGTCCTTCCAAAGTGTACCACCTCACACTTCTCCTGGTTGAACTTCATCTGCCACTTCTCAGCCCACTTCTGCATCCTATCAATGTCTCTCTGCAATCTTCGACAATCCTCTACACTATCTACAACACCACCAACTTTTGTGTCGTCTGCAAACTTGCCAACCCACCCTTCTACCCCCACATCTGGGTCGTTAATAAAAATCATGAAAAGTAGAGGTCCCAGAACAGATCCTCGTGGGACACCACTAGTCACAATCCTCCAATCTGAATGTACTCCATCCACCACCACCCTCTGCCTTCTGCAGGCAAGCCAATTCTGAATCCACCTGGCCAAACTTTCCTGGATCCCATGCCTTCTAACTTTCTGAATAAGCCTACCATGTGGAGCCTTGTCAAATGCCTTACTAAAATCCATATAGATCACATCCACTGCACTATCCTAATCTATATGACTGGTCACCTCCTCAAAGAACTCTATCAGGCTTGTTAGACACGATCTGCCCTTCACAAAGCCATGCTGACTGTCCCTGATCAGACCATGATTCTCTCAATGCCTATAGATCCTATCTCTAGGAATCTTTTCCAACAGCTTTCCCACCACAGACGTAAGGCTCACTGGTCTATAATTACCCGGACTATCCCTACCACCTTTTTTGAACAAGGGAACAACATTCGCCTTCCTGCAATCCTCCGGTACCATTCCCGTGGACAATGAGGACATAAAGATCCTAGCCAGAGGCTCAGCAATCTCTTCTCTCGCCTCGTGGAGCAGCCTGGGGAATATTCCGTCAGGACCCGGGGACTTATCTGTCCTAATGTATTTTAACAACTCCAACACCTCCTCTCCCTTAATATCAACATGCTCCAGAACATCAACCTCACTCATATTGTACTCACCATCATCAAGTTCCCTCTCATTGGTGAATACCGAAGAGAAGTATTCATTGAGGACCTCGCTCACTTCCACAGCCTCCAGGCACATCTTCCCACGCTTATCTCTAATTGGTCCTATCTTCACTCCTGTCATCCTTTTTTTCTTCCCGTAATTGAAGAATGCCTTGGGGTTTTCCTTTACCCTACTCGCCAAGGCCTTCTCATGCCCCCTTCTTGCTCTTCTCAGCCCCTTCTTAAACTCCTTTCTTGCTTCCCTATATTCCTCAATAGACCCTTCTGATCCTTGCTTCCTAAACCTCATGTATGCTGCCTTCTTCCACCTGACTAGATTTTCCACCTCACTTGTCACCCATGGTTCCTTCACCCTACCATTCTTTATCTTCCTCACCGGGACAAATTTATCCCTTACATCCCGCAAGAGATCTCTAAACATCGACCACATGTCCATAGTACATTTCCCTGCAAAAACATCATCCCAATTCACACCCGTTAAGTTCTAGCCTTATAGCCTTATAATTTGCCTTTCCCCAATTAAAAATTTTCCTGTCCTCCTTGATTCTATCCTTTTCCATGATAATTATAAAGGCCGGAGAGCGGTGGTCACTGTCCCCCAGATGCTCACCCACTGAGAGATCTGTGACCTGACCCGGTTCATTACCTTGTACTCGATCTAGTAAGGCATTCCCCCTGGTCGTCCTGTCCATATACTGTGACAGGAATCCATCCTGGACACACTTAACAAATTCTGCCCCATCTAAACCCTTAGAACCAAGCCTATATATATCTTATATATAGGGTGCCTAAGGCATTTGCACAATGCTGCATTTGTCCATCTGGCAGGAGCAAAGAATGTTGGGAATGTCAAGGGTGGAGCACCGCAGGAGAGGTTTGGGACAGGTGGCGGAGAAGGAGAGCCAGGGATGTGAGGGCAGGTACAGAATCACCCAACCCAGGCAAGGTCATTGATTCCAAACAATTGGTTTATTGAACATAACAGAATGTCTCTCTGGCGTTTCCTGCTCCCTTTCTTCTCCCTTCTCCTTTTCCCAACCATGATTCTCCTTTCCCTGGCCCCTTCACACTCTCAGCCCACAATGGAGACCCATATCAGAATCAGGTTTATCATCACTCACATATGTCATGAACTATGTCAGGGCAATACATAAAAAATAGCACAGTCCTGTGCAAAAGTCATGGGCACCGTATATATGCATGTATCTTTTGAAGAGTACTGTATGTCTTATGGTCTTATCTCTTATTATCACCGATTTCTGATATTTTCAAATTAAATCTGATATCTGTTTTATTACATTTCATGTATAAGATCCCCTTTATTTGTGAAAAACAAAACAAAATTCATACTTTCAGCTGAAGCCACTGTGTAATTTATATCTGTGGCTTCTGCAGAATGGATCGTGGACATCTTAAATGATTCTCTAAAGATAATAACAACACTTAAATTGAAACATTCCTTTTCACATTTTATTGAACTGTTGATCTATAACTTTGAGTGGCTGTATAATACTTTGGTGTCCAGAAGATCAACACCACGGGAAGGCAAAGCATATTATTCACAGATGTTATGTTGGCTTATGTTTAATAGCGTGAAAAGATGATTGATTGAAGTTTAAAACTCACTGAGTGCCATGATGATTGCTTATTCATCTCTGAGGCAGGGACCTGGAAGGCAGATTCTTCATATGCTTTTGTTACAATGCTATATAGCCGTCATTAAAAAGAATGCTCAGAGTGCATTATGTCAGGAATAATAATGGCAATACCACAAATCAATGGCAGTAACCGTTATTCCCTGGTGATCATTCGACATATTGGGAAAGCACAGTGAACTGAGAACATGCAATATTGAGCAATGGAATTCCTAAAATGAATGAGAGTCAAGCCAGATTTATAAATTATTCTGAAACAACATGGAACAGGTCCATTTAACTAAGCCAGAATATTTCTCCAAATGGACCATTTAGACTGCCTATGGATGATACAGAAATTGAGAAGTGCACATAACAGTGACACATTAACCATTTGTATGTATTTGTTGGAATTATTTTGCTGTGGGTTCTCAGTAAAGTGTATTCATGAATTTTGTGCTATGTGCATAAGATGTGCATTTGAAGGAAGAGTCCTGAACATGTGCAAGGCCAGTGATGTTGTGGGGATGGAACTGGACTCTCTGATGGTGGTGTCTGAAAAGAGGATGCTGTCCAAGTTGCATGCCATGTTGGACAATGTCTCCCATCCACTACGTAATGTACTGGGTGGGCACAGGAGTACATTCAGCCAGAGACTCATTCCACCGAGATGCAGCACAGAGCATCATAGGAAGTCATTCCTGCCTGTGGCCATCAAACTTTACAACTCCTCCCTTGGAGGGTCAGACACCCTGAGCAAATAGGCTGGTCCTGGACTTATTTCCTGGCATAATTTACATATTACTATTTAATTATTTATGGAATTATATTGCTGTATTTATACTCTATTCTTGGTTGGGGCAACTGTAATGAAAATCAATTTCCTTCGGGATCAATAAAGTATGACTATGACTATATTTCTGCTTACCCATAACACCTTTGATATAATTTCTCTATAACTTACACAGTTTGTAAATGTAGGAAATTATAAAGGAAGGACCTTTGTGCACATTTAACCTTGTTAAAATTATCCTACCAAAGACAGTCACTGACCCTTATGTATGGCAGTGGACAGCAAAAGTAGTAGAAGCAGGTTTTTATAGACTTTAAATTTCCTCCGAGTTTTTCTTCATGAATTTTTCAGGATGTGGGCTTGGCTGGAAAAACCATTATTTATTGCCCTTGAGAATGAGGTGCAAGAGTTCTTCTTGTATCAGTGTGTCTTCCGGAGATAGATCATGGTATAATTAACATCATAGCTTTCCATAAGCAGTCTGAAGAAACTCAGGAAAATGAATTTTATTCATACTACTATCATAGTTATAGAGCTGAGAAAAAGCCCCTTTGGCCGAACTGGTCCATGCCGACCAAGACGCCCACGAATGAGATGTCAAAGAAGAGTACGAAATCCAGTGAGGTAAACATGCAGCCATAGATTCACTGATTCTACACTCCTTGTGGTGTGCTGCGCTTGAAAAAAACCTGCCTAAAGATTGTCCGTTCATTATGTGCCATGTCATGTGACATGGGCAATCATGATGGCCTTTCCATGACTGTGATTGTCTTGGCAAATTTTTCTCGACAAGTGGTTTGTCATTACCTTGTTCTGCGCAGTGTCCTTACAGGAATGGTGACCCCAGCCGTTATCAATGCTCTCAGAGATTGTCAGCCTGGTGTCAGTGGGCGAGTAACCAGGGCTTGTGATATGCACCAGCTGCTCATATGACCATCGTGGCTTTACGTGACCTTGATCGGGGGGCTAAGCAGGTGCTACACCAATGCCAAGGGTGACCTGCAGGCTAACAAGGGGAAGGAGCACCATACACCTCCTTTGGTAGAGACATATCTCCACCCCGTCACCCAAAAAAGATAGATGTAAACGCGCTTGAGAGCACCTTGTTGAAATTATTCCCGAGATTTTGGTTATATGGGTAAACTGGAGTAGCTGTAACTGTTTTCTTTGGAATAGAGGAGGCTGTAGAGGGATCTGCTGGAGGTATTTAAAATCATGAATGAAAATTATCCAATTTTATTTCACCCATGGGTCTTTTATATTGAATGTGTTACATTTTTTATTGATGCTGTTGTGTATTTCATGTTTCAATAATATTTGAGTAATCCTGTATGTATATTGGCCGATTAAGCATTCTTGTTCATTTAAGTAATTCATACACTACACTAATTGTGTACACCATTACACTATCACATAGTACGTGCATGCCTTACTTAAAGTTAACTCGAAGTTAGACCCATATTTCAGACTCCCGCGTTTTCTTTGAATTAGTTTTCACACAGCGGTGGGAATGCACTGCCAGCGAAGGTGGTAGAGGCAGATACAACAGGGCCTTTTAAGAGACTCTTAAATAGGTACAGGGGAGCTTAGAAAAATAGAGACTATGCAGTAGGAAAATTCGCGGCAGTCTCCAGAGTAGGTTACATGGTTGGCACAACATTGTGGGCCGACGGGCCTGTAATGTGCTGTAGATTTCTATGTTTCTATGTTTCTAAGACCTAACATTGGTGACGAGCTATTTTTTTAAATGAACCTGAGATGTTCAAACTAAAATGAATGCAGCTAGGAATGGCGAGCGAAATATGCAGCCCAGCACTTGCAGGTTGTGAGGTAAAAAAAAACAGCACAGCGCATGTTCTTCAGAAGAGAAGACACAGCAGAGTTTTTTTTTGAAAAGTCATAAAACTGTCTCCATGCTGTACTCCATGAACTGTTGTCAAACAGAAGGCTGGCAGGTGTCTACGCCAATCTTGGTGCCTCTGGTTGGAAAGCATATTGGACCAAGAAAGGACCATGCAGTTCAAAGGAGGTGTGGAAGTGATAAAAGCAGTGGTCCAACTACAACAATTTTTGTAGTGAACATATCTGAGAAAGTGTCTGATATATTCATCAGACAGATACTTGTGAAATGTAGCTTGATTTTAAGCTGGAAGAGAGTTCAAAGAGCTTCAGGAAAATGGAAGTATTTGGCTTTTGTGAGTATAAAGAACCAGAATCTACTTTGTGTGCATTGAGGTTATTGCATGAACTTAAAGTGGGAGACAAAGAGCAGCTTGTAAAAATAGAAAGGAGTCAATGAAGATATGAAAAGCGAGAATTTGTCAGATGATGATGCAGATATGGAAACCAAGAGGAGGGATCACATAGTAAAGGGAGCAATAGAAGAATTAATAAGCGATTACCCCAGTGACCTAAATGCACCCTCCCAATATCAAGATACATAAATGAGAAAAAAAAGGAGGGAAGAGACGAAGAGAAAGAATGTGAGAGAGAAAGAGAATGCTGTGAAAGTGAAGGAATGTGAGAAAGAAAAAGAAAGGGATCAAAGATAGATCTAGAGAAAGAAAAGGAGAAGAAAGGTGCCCACAGCAGTCTCAGACTCAAGTCCTACAACAACCACAGAGGAAGCCCCAGAATATGAGATTATTTTCACAGCCACAAGTCTCACCTGGCAAGCAGAGTGATTCCCCTTGTCAAAAAAGACGTTATCCCACAAGAGTAAGAAATCTTCTACAGCGATTAAATCTTTAAGCTTGAATGGGCCAAGTTAAAATTTACTCTGCTGTGGATGTCTGTAGATAGTAATTGTGTTATATAATGTACTGTGTATATAGTTCAGATACATTGTCCATTGAGTTGTACATTACGGCAAAGCAGGGAGGAGTGTTGTGTATTTAATATTTCTATAATATTTGAGTAATCTTGTATATATATTGGTTGATTAAGCATTCCTGTTTGTTTAAATAACTTATTATGGGTTATATGTAAAATTACATATCTTATTACGCTACCATGTGTTATGTACGGCCCTCACTTGAAGTTAGACGTGCATTTTGGACTCCCATGGCTTCTTTGAATTAGTTTAATCTTTTGAGATTACAAAACATAATAGGTGGGGTGGGGAATTTGATTGGGTTAGACAGGTCATTGGAGGATAGGGATTTATTGTTGGGGGCTCAAATTGCGGCACTGGTGTGCAGAGACAGATCACAAATGGGAGCAGTTATATTAAAGTGGAGCAGATGTGAAAGTAATTTACTTAACTTAAATTGTGTGTACGTAAGACCCTGTGGCCTCACACATGCTCATCAACATTGCCCAAGTTTTCCTGCAGTGCTCCGAAAGGAATGTTGCTTTGGGGAATGACATTACCCCATGCACTACTGGATACTACATTCAAAGAGTTGCTGATGCCAAGAACATGAAAATGTTCACAATCGGAAACTACTCTGTGTAAGAGCTTATTTTCAGTTACATGAAACAGAGAGAAAACAGTTCCATTTAATGACACTTCCATCCAATAGCTCCCTTCTCAATCGCAATCACTAATTATTTGTGCTCTCATCGTACAAGGACTGCATTGTACAATGTGTGTGGATTTTAATTTGTTCCTATCGTGCCTTCACCTCTCTAGGACATTAACAGCTTTCCTGCTGACATCTGTATTATCCCCTTGGTGACCAGCGCAGTGTGTTCAACCAACCCCAATACTCTCAAGGATCTTGAAAAACAGGACATTGTTGTTCTTAGCTTTTCAGAGAAAGAAAACTGTATTAGATCCAAACTATTTATAACTGTTTCCAAGCAACATTTGCAAAGCATTTCCAGCAACTCTATTTAGCAGTCAGAAAACATCAAAATACTATTCATTTGGTCGAGAAAATCTAATTTCTCTTTTCTTTCTGATTGTTACTTAGATGCACAACTTTTATGGGAACCGTAGAACTGTAGTGGGACTCATGAGCTTTAATCCTGCATTTCTTCTTTTAAAAGGGACAGGACCATGTCTGCAGGGGATGAGTTAATGGGATTATCTTTGATTCAAGGTGTCAATTAATTGAATAGTTTAGCAGGGATGCAGTACTGAGTATTAATTTGCATCTGGGCCTATTAAATCAGCAAGCCTCCAATCACAAACAAGAGAAAGTCTGCAGTTGCTGGAAATCCAGGCAACACACACAAAATGCTGGAGGAACTCAGCAGGCCAGGCAGCATCTATGGAAAAAAGTGCAGTCGAAGTTTCGGGTCGAAATCCTTCGGCAGGACTGACTGGAGAAAAAAATCTGAGGAGTAGATTTGAAACCTAGCACTGCACTTACTTTCTGCTTTCACATACTCTAAGACCTTGCTCCTTCTCTCAAAACTACATTACTTACAGTGGAGATGAAAAACAACCAGAAACTGCAGCATTGGTGCTCTGCTTGAGCCTCGTATCCTTGTCATTTTAATTCTATCAATTTTATCACTTGTTATCTTCTCTCTCGAGCCATTGAATGTTGCAATAAACGTGAATGGCAATTATTGCAGATTTCTTCCATTTTGAGCCTTTGTCTGGCTGATTATTGGTTTCCTTCAGTAATATTTGTTAATCACTTCTGTTAGCAAGCTTAAGCCACCTCAAAAATACTAAAGACCCTGAAAAAATACTTATACTCTTCTTGAGGCAGAGTAGGAGATGGAGTACAAGTCCTACCATTTAACATTCCTACATCCTACATTCTCCAACTGGAAGGGACCTAACTGGGTTGTCTGCAGAGGGAGATAGCTAGGTTAAGTCTGCAGAGGAATATAGACAGGTTAAGTGAGTGGGCCAAGGTCTGGCAGATGGAATATAATGTTGGTAAATGCGAGATCATCCACTTTGGAAGGAATAATAGAAGAGCAGATTATTATTTAAATAGTGAAAGATTGCAGCATGCTGTTGTGCAGAAGGACTTGTGAGTGCTTGTGCATGAGTCGCAAAAAGTTGGCTTGCAGGTACAACAGGTTATTTAGAAGGCAAACAGAAAGTTGGCCTTCATTGCTAGAGGGATTGAATTGAAGAGCAGGGGGGTCATGTTGCAACTATACGGGGTACTGGTGAGGCCGCACCTGGAGTACTGTGTGCAGTTCTGGTCTCCATACTTGAGGAAAGATATACTGGCTTTGGAGGCAGAGTAGAGGAGGTTTACCAGGTTGATTCCAGAGATGAAGGGGTTAACTTATGAGGAGGAATTGAGTCGCCTGGGACTATACTCTCTGGAACTCAGAAGAATGAGAGGGGATCTTACAGAAAATACACAATTTTGAAAGCGATAGATAAGATAGAAGTAGGAAAGTTGTTTCCATTGGTAGGTGAGACTAGAACTAGGGGACATTGCCTCAAGATTCAGGGGAGAAAATTTAGGATGGAGATGAGGAGAAACTGTTTTTCCCAGAGAGTGGTGAATCTGTGGAATTCTCTGCCCAGGGAAGCAGTTGAGGCTTCTTCACTAAGTATATTTAAGAAACAGTTAGATATGTTTTTACATAGTAGGGGAATTAAGGGTTACGGGAAAGAGGCAGGTAGATGAAGCTGAGTTACGGACAGATCAGCCATGATCTTATTGAATGGTGGGGCAGGCTCGATAGGCCGGATGGCCTACTCCTGCTCCTATTTCTTATGTTCTTTAAGCCTGAGAAAACCAGTCTATTCTGTAATATTCATTTCTTTTCCTCCATCTTCCATTAGTTGACTTCCATCTGTTGGCACAAATTATCTTAAGAGCTGTGATAAATGAAAAAAACTGCATTGCCAGAGATATCTAAGGTTCAGAATGTTAGACCATTAGACCATAAGTCCATAAGACATAGGAGCAGAATTAGGCCATTTGGCCCTTTGAGACTTCTCCACCATTCAATCACGACTGATCCTTTCTACTCCTCCTCAGCCCCACTCCCCCGCCTTCTTCCTGTAACCTTTGATGCCATGACCAATCAAGAACCTATCAAGCTCTGCTCTGCTGATGATACAAAGATAGGTGGGGGAGCCGGTAGTGTTGAGGAAACAGAGAGCCTGCAGAGAAACTTAGATAGTTTAGGGGAATGGGCAAAGAAGTGGCAAATGAAATACAATGTTGGAAAGTGTATGGTCATGCACTTTAGTGGAAGAAATAAATGGGCAGACTATTATTTAGATGGGAAGAGAATTCAAAATGCAGAGATGCAAAGGGGCTTGGGAGTCCTTGTGCAAGATACCCATAAGATTAACCTCCAGGTTGAGTCAGTGGTGAAGAAGGCAAATGCAATGTTGGCATTCATTTCTAGAGGTATAAAATATAAGAGCAAGGATGTGACCACACTTGGAGTATTGTGTGCAGTTTTGGGTTCACTTTAGAAAGGGTATACTGACATTGGAGAGCGTTCAGAGAAGATTCACGAGAATGATTCCAGGAATTCCGAGTCCATAGGACACTCAAAGCTGCTACACAGGTTGACGCTGTGGTTAAGAAGGCATACGGTGCATTGGCCTTCATCAATTGTGGGATTGAGTTTAAGAGCTGAGAGGTAATGTTGCAGCTATATAGGACCCTGGTCAGACCCCACTTGGAGTACTGTGCTCAATTCTGATCGCCTCACTATAAGAGGGAGGGAGGGAATGTCGACTCAGACCATGAGAGGCCTGCATCGGGCATTTTCATGCCTTACAAGGCGCAATTTGGAAGTCTGTGTGGGGCGCCACTCTTCGCACAAACACTAGAACAATGTGTGGTTAAGTGCCTTGCTCAAGGACACAAACACGCTGCCACAACACTAATAGCGACATTCAGATCACTAGACGAATGCCTTAACCACTTGGCCACGTGCCAACACTATAGGAAAGACGTGGAAACCATAGAAAGGGTGCAGAGGAGATTTACTAGGATGTTGCCTGGATTGGGGAGCATGCCTTATGAGAATAGGTTGAGTGAACTCGGCCTTTTCTCCTTGGAGCGATGGAGGATGAGAGGTGATTTGATAGAGGTGTACAAAATAATGAGAGGCATTGATCGTGTGGATAGTCAGAGGCTTTTCCTCAGGGCTGAACTGGCTAGCATGAGAGGTCATGGTTTTAAGGTGCTTGGAAGTAGGTACAGAGGAGTTGTCAGGGGTAAGTTTTTTACGCAGAGAGCGGTGAGTGCGTGGAATGGGTTGCCAGCGGCGGTGCTGGAGACAGAAATTATAGGGTCTTTTAAGAGACTGCTGGATGGTTATGTGGAGCTTAGAAAAACAGAGGGCTATGGGTAAAGCTTAGGTACTTCTAAGGTAGGGACATGCTTGGCACAGCTTTGTAGGCCGTAGGGCCTACATTGTGCTGTATGTTTCTATGTATGGAAGGGTTACCATATGAGTAACGGCTGGCAGCTCTTGGGCTGTATTCCCTGGAGTTCAGAATGAGCGGGGGATCTCATAGAAACATTCCAAATGTTAAAAACTGAATAGATTGGATATAGCAAGGTTATTTCCCATGGTAGGGGAGTCTAGGACAAGAGGGCACAACTTCAGGATTGAAGGACGTCCAGTTAGAACCAAGATGTGGGGAAATTACTTTAGTCAGAAGGTGATAAATCCGTGGAATTTGTTGCCATGAGCGGCTGTGGAGGCCAAGTCATTGGGTGCATTTAAGGGAGAGATAGATAGGTTCTTGATTAGCCAAGGCATCAAAGGGTATGGGGTGAAGGCAGGGGAGTGGGAATGACTGGAAGAATTGGATCAGCCCATGATTGACTGGCAGAGCACACTCGATGGGCCAAATAGCCTACTTCTGCTCCTATATCTTATGGTCTTACAGTCTTAAATACACCCAACAACCTGGCCTCCACAGCTGTCTGTGGTAAAAAAATTCTAAACATCCGGCTAAAGAAATCTCTCCGAATCTCTGTTTTAAATGGATGCCTCTCTCCTGAAGCTGTGCCCTCTTGTTCTAGACTCCCCCACCATAGAATACATCCTTTCCACATCTATCATGTCTAGGCCTTTCAACATTTGACAGGTTTCACGGAGATCCCCCCTCATCCCTCTAAATTCCAGTGAGTACAGACCCAGAGCTATCAAACGTTCCTGGTATGATAACCCTTTAATTCCCGAAATCATCCTTGTGAACCTCCTCTGAACCCTCTCCAATGCCAGCACATCTTTTCTTATTTGAGGAGCCCAAAACTGTTTACAATACTCAAGGTGAGTCCTCACCAGTGCCTTATAAAGGCTCAGCATCAGATCCTTGCTCTTATATTCTAGACCTTTTGAAATGAATGCTAACGTTGCATTTGGTCTACATCAAATAAATGCAATTGAGATCATTTAAGCTGCAAGAACACATGGTGTAATGCAAACAAATAGTCTCCAGAGCCCTTCTTGCATGTTAGTTAGAAGTAGGCGAGAATTGCTTCAACTGTTGTTAGAAATAGCACTGGCGAATATAGAGTGGCAAGAAAGATTGAGGCAAAAGAAACGAGAGTTGTAACTGCACCATTTAATCCCGATTTATACTTATTACTGAGGGCCCAGTATACCTCTCGTCATTTAAGTTGAGTTTCATCAAAGGAATTGAAATGAAAGTCTGCTGTGAATAGGTATTTCAATTTCATTTGCTGTTTCAGTCCCACTACTGCTGCCCCATTTTAAGGGAAAAAGAAATAGGTAAGTTAGTTACTGCCTGTTACACCGCTGGTATATGAGAAAGGTACAAGAGAAAATCTGTTAGGAATGATTTTTCTGTGTCTCTACAAAACTGAATAAAGACATGTTATACAATGCCCCTACCCTGCCAGATTGATATCTATGCAGACAAGGATTTATAAAAGCCTTCCAGACCATCAGCCATATGGATGAGTTTCAGCCTGAGTGCATTTGCTAAATTTTCCACTCAAGCCTGCTGTCTTTCAACTATCTTGGAAGAAGTGTTGAACTGATCATTAAACTTTACAATTTTCTTGTTTAGTTCTGTCATTTTAAGGCTTTCTGAAAAATTACTGCAGCTATTGAACATTATTTGGTAGAGGAATTCATTTCACAAAATGTGCAATGCAAATTAAATCACAATGGTACTGGGCACTATAAATTGCCCCTGGTGTGTATGCGAGTGGCAGGAAGTAGGGGAGATAAAGGGAATGCGGCGATGTTACACAGGGAAGACTAATGTGAGAACAGGATTGTTTTGTGAACCTGCACACATTTAATTGGCTGAATAATGTCCTTTTAGATCATAAGGAAATACAAAATATGGGATCTCCAAGACTAAGTTACAAAGGTAAACGGTATCCAAACAATCATGAATTAGCTGAAGCGATACCTGAGCACGATGCAAAATTATATCCTGCCAAAATAATATAAAATGAGAACAAGACTATGTTATTTCTTCTGCCTTCATTGTAACTTTTTGAAACTGTTTTCCTTGTTCAGATCTATACACCTTGCCGTTGTTTATTCCATATAAATGTGCCCGCATGCTAATTTGGCAAATTGAAATTACAATCAACCTGGAAACTGACTGATTCTCAATATTACTCCAAACATTGGTCAAATAATCATCATATATTTCCACTTTGCTTCAAAATCAGGTTTGATACCACTGTCTTATGTTGTGAAACTTGCTTACCATTATATTACTATTATTAGCTTAATATGCTTAAGAATTCTGCTTTTATCATTCTATGGTTAATATGGATCTAAAATATAGAGAACAATTAAGGTAAGAAATATGGCTATGTGGCATTATCTTGTATTTGTAACTAAACTTAACAGTTTTAGTTGAAACCTTTGCAAGTAACCTCACTCCGTTGCATCCAGGTGGAATTATGTCACAGAAGTGCATCTGCAAGCAAATTATGACAAGAATGGGCAGTTAAAATGAGCGTTAAGCAACAATAGTTTGGCTTGCCTCATTTCCTTTCACATAGACATTATAGAAATAACAATGGATTGGTATAAAATGTGGTTGTCAATGATCAATTTGCACTCCTTACTGGCAGTACTCCTTACATTGAAATACAGACAGTTCAGAACGTTAATCCCATCATGCTCGATCTTTTGATTCCTGACTTTCCATGTAGATTTAACAACATCCTTCTCCACTACCACTCCTCTATCTTTTCTGGTGCTCTGGTTCCCATCACCCTGCAGTTCTAGTTTAAACCTTTCTGACAAACACCATGTGTAATATATGGATCTATTTCTTTACGGGGAATGACCCCCACCTCCTTAGCGCTGCGTATTGATCTGTTGTCTACACATGCGCATTGTTGTCTCTCTCTCGTTATAATGGGAATACACCAGTTAAAGCCTGTGTGCATACTTTTATTTAATCGATATGTGGTTGTGCACAGACACAACAAATTGACGATGATTACGAACCTGGATAACAGAAAATACCATGAATTGCACCAACAGTTACGGGACAAAACAGTGAGAGTTAAGCAGCACGAGAAAGAAATAGTGAAAGACACACTGAATTTAAAGCGAAAATAACATGGCGATGGCTTCGGTTGGGAATGTTGACAAATTTGATAGTGCTAATGAAGACTGGGAGTCATATATTGAGAGTGTTGAACAGTATTGTAAGGCAAACGATATGGAGGAGGAAAAGAAAACCCCTACACTCCTCAGCCTAATAGGCCCAAGAACGTATAATCCCTTACACAATTTAGTAATCCCTGCATACCTTTTAAGCAGGACGTTTGACAAAATTGAGATTATTTTATAAAATCACTTGAGCCCTAAACTGCTGGTAATAGTTGAGAGATTTAGATTTTACAAAAGGAACTAGTCATAAGATGACAGCCTTTCTGAAAACATTGCACAACTGCGCAAACTTTCCCATTACCAGGTCTTTAGAGATGGACTTTCTGATGCATTAAGAGACAGGCTTGTACGTGGCATGCATAGTTGAAGCATTCAAAAGAGGTTACAATCCGAAAGAGACCTAACCTTAGATTGGGCATTGAACATTGCAATATCATTAGAGACTGCAGCAAAGGATGAAGCAGAACTACAGAAAAGGAGGTTAGAATGTGAAATTCACAAAATGTCCCTGAATGGTGCAAAAAGCCAAGGATGTTATCAATGTGGCAAATCCTCCCATGATGCAAATGACTGGTGGTTCAAAGAAAAAGTCTGCAGAAAGCATCACAGAGAAATTTACATAGAGAGAGTGTGTAAGACAGAGTAAAAGCATAACTGAGTGAAAAGTCTCAAACACAAAACTAAGCAAATGCATAACGCTACCAAATGTAAAACTGAATCAGACAATGCAGAGTCTGACATGCCTAGAACTGCATAGTATAACTAAAGGTAAAGTCTGTTTCGAGCCTTGTGGCCCATCAGGCCGGTGCTTATGCCGGTTTCTGTGACATGAAGCGACTGAGATTACGAGACTCCCGCCCCCCGGATAGGACGCCAGTCTATCGCAAGGTTAACCCCCAGCATTTGCCGGTACCCATTTCCAGCTGGGTGGACTGGAGCAGTGTGTGGTTAAGTGCCTTGCTCAAAGACACAGCATGCTGCCTTAGCTGAATAGTATAACTAAAGTAGGTCACAAAATCATCTGGATCACAATAGATGTGTCCAGAGTAAAACTGAAAATGGAGGATCAGCTTTGTCCATAATTCCAGAGGCTGACTATAACAGACAGTTTTCTAAGATACCATTGGAAAAGCCCTCAGTGATGCTAAAGACCTACACAGGTGAAGAAGGATCTCCCAAAGGCAAAATGAAGGTAAATGTGACCTACAGAGACCAAACACAACAGTTAGAGCTTCATATATTGAAAAGTGGAAGGCCAGCTCTTTTCGAATGTCAATGGTTGAGAAAAATCCAACTAGACCGGTACTCAATCAAAACTCTCAGCGTGGCATCCGCAGGCAATTGCACCCCAAATGGTAGCACTAACCAGAGTCTGTCACAGCTGCTTAATGCTTACCAGAAGGTGTTTGAGAAGGGAATAAACAGATCAAACACATGGCCAAAAGCTGTCTGGGATGCTAAAGAGTTCAAAATGCACCCCCAGAGGCACCGTTACACCCATGGGAGTGGCTGTCTTCACCATGACGAAGAGTAGATATTGACTTTGCTGGGTCATTCATGGACTCCATGTTTCTGATTGCTGTGGATGCTCATTCGAAGTGGCTGGAGGTTATACCAATGAAGTCAACAATCTCAGCAAAGACTGTCTCCACTCTGAGGACTATCTTCACCAGAAATGGCTTACTAGAACAAATTGTGAGTGATAACGGCCCACAATACAAGTCAGAAGAATTCAGACTGTTCACGAAGAAAAATTCAAGTCAGCTCCTCACCAATGAATGGGTTAGCTGAAAAGTTTATCCAAATCTTCAAGAAGTGCATTAAAGTGATGGACAAGGAGGACAACTTCCTTTTTATGTAGGGGAACTCTGTTCATGCAAGGACAAATCAAACACTTGCTGTGCTGTTCATAAGCAGGAATCTGAGATCCCACTAAGACATCCTGAAACTGGACCTCCAGAGGGAAGTGCAGAATAATCAGTCCAACCAGTTGCCAAGTGAAGCAGCAAGGTGCTTTGAGATTGGACAGGAAGTCCTAGTGAGTGATTGCCAAGAAGACAAGTGTAAACCAATCGGGATAGCTACAAGAGCTGGACCACTGATGTACACAATGGATGTTGGAGATCTGGCATGGAGACATCATGTGGATCAGATACTGGATGCTCAACCAAAGAACACACCTGATTTGACTGCATCCAACAAAATGGACACATTACAGTCACTGGACTCACTTCTTGGTGATAATCATGTCACTGACAGTAACGTGACACTGGAAACTGAGAAGATTGGCTTAAACAAGGCATCTACCAAACCTGCTGCCACTCCACAGGTCCTGAGGTGCCATGAGAAGGTTATTGTTGACAAGACACCTGACAAATCTGACAAATGCGTTCATCAGCAACTTTGATGTGTGTTACTTGAATTTCCAGCATCTGCAGAATTCCTCGTGTTTGCATGACAAATCTGATGTCACTCCTCGGATGCAGAGGCGCTATCCTGAAAGAAACAAAGCACCACTCAAAAGACTGAACATTTAGAACTGTTGTTAGTTATGGACTGTTATTGTGAAAGCATGTTTAGATTATGAGAACACTCAGTCCTCTTTTATTGTCATTTAGAAATGCATACATGCATTAAGAAATGATACAATGTTTCTCCAGAGTGATATCACAGAAAACAGGACAAACCAAAGACTAACACTGACAGAACCACATAATTATAACATATAGTTACAGCAGTGCAAAACAATACCATAATTTGATGAAGAACAAACCATGGGCACGGTAAAAATAGTCTCAAAGTCCCCGAGTCGATCGACTCCCGAGTCCCCGATAGCAGGTGGCAAAAGGGAGAAACTCCCTGCCATAGACCCATATAACCATATAACAATTACAACACGGAAACAGGATATCTCGGCCCTTCTAGCCCGTGCCGAACTCTTACACTCTCCTAATTATATATGGGTTTATGAAAGGAAAATTGCAATTGAAAATTGAAACTGTACATTGCATTAATCTAAAGGGGAAGGAAGTGTAATGTATGGGTCTATTTCTTTTAGAGCAATGACCCCCCCCCGCCCCTTAGCACTACATATTGTTCTGTTGTCTGTGCACGTATTGTTGTCTACACATGCACATTGCTTTCTCACTCTCTCTCTCGTTACAATATGAATCCACCGGTTTAATTCATCTCCTGCGTGCGTGTTTTTATTTAATCAATATGTAGTTGAGCACAGACACAACACCATTAGAGAAGCATTTTGCTGTCGAAAATCCAGAAAATCTGATTGCCATTAGACTAAAAGTTACATACCATAAGGATGTCAAGAAATTAGGTTAATTTTCTTCACTACTCTATTAAGCAATTAGACACATGGCTGATGCTAGTCCACTAGAGGAATTAATGTCAATCAAATTGGAAGGGAACTACACATGTTTTAGAGCCATTGGACCACGATGGAAAAAGAAACCACCGCCAAACCCGCAGTGGAAAATTGATGCCGTGCCACTAAGCTACTACAGAAGGGAAAACAGAGCAGGAGCCCATGAGTATTTATGCTCAATTAGATGAACACATCCACATACATTCATGCATAACACAAGCACACAGGCACACACACACACACACACACACACACACACTCACAAAAATATGTACGCACACTTACATCAGTGGCACCGATGAAGGATTTCACCCCGAAACATCGACCCTTTATTCCTTTCCATAGATGCTGCCTGATCTGCTGAGTTCCGCCAATATGTTGTGTGTGTTACCATCCATTGCACTTTACCTCACTGTTATATTATTTCTGAGTTTGGCAGAGAAGCAGAACGTGGGTGTTGGATGCTCAAAACTCTCTTCACTTTAATGATGCTACGAGTCAGATAAATTGGCAGCAACTGGATCACGAAGCCTGCTTTGTTTTTTTTCTTTTGCAAAGATTGCATGACTGGAAGTGTCCTTGTAATCAGCAGCAGGAACAAGTTACACTCATGGCCTTAGTGTACAAAGCATTTTAGTGGTCTAACTGGGTTAGGATATTTGAGTGTTCATATAATGCTGCTCTGTGTATCAGTTCACATCTCCCCACGCTGTCTGGTCAAGCTTCATTCCAATCACATCAATCACATCATTCTAAACATCCACCAGCCCTGCTCTCTTCTTGCTACTACCATCGGCCAAGAGGTATAGGAGCCTTAGGTCCCACACCACTAGGTTCAAGAACAGTTATTACCTTTAGACCATCAAGCTCTTGAACCAGTGTGGATAACTTCACTCACCACAACTTTCAACTAATTCCACAACCTACTGACACACTTTCAAGGGCTCTACCACCCAAGTTTTCAGTATTATTTCTCAATTTCAAATCTCTTACTAGCTCTTCCTTCAGTTAGTCCTGACGAGGGGTCTCGGCCCGAAACGTCGACTGTACCTCTTCCTAGAGATGCTGCCTGGCCTGCTGCATTCACCAGCAAATTTGATGTGTGTTGCTTGAATTTCCAGCATCTGCAGAATTCCTTGTGTTCAGTATTATTTATTTATTTTTATTTGCAGTTTGGCTTCTTTATTTCTCTGTTAAATATCAGCAAGAAAATGAATCTCAAGGTAATATATGCTAACATATACATACTTTGATAATAATTTTACTTTGACGTTGTCTTTGATATTTCTAAGCACTTGCGGGGCATCCAGATCCGTTGACCCACCACCATCACACTCTCTGAACTGTACGGAATTTGATGTCACTCTCTGTTGGGCTTTGTCACCTAAAACACTCAGAAACTTCTACAGGTGTACAGTGGAGAGCATACTGACAGGCTGCATCACTGTCTGGTACGGGGTGAGGAGGCGCCTACTGCGCGGGATGAAATGAAGCTGCAGAAAGTTGTAAAATTAGTTAGCTCCATCGTGGGTACTAGCCTTCATAGTATCCAAGACACCTTTAAGGAGTGGTGCCTCAGAAAGTTGGCTTCCATCATTATGGACCCTCATCATCCAGGACATGTGTTCTTCTCATTGCTACCATCAGGAAGCAGGTACAGGAGCCTGAAGACACACAGTTAGTGATTCAGAAACAGCTTCTTCCTCTCTGTCTCTGATTTCTCAATGGGCATGAACACTACCTCACTTTTTTAAATTATTTCTATTTTAGCACTGTTTTTGATTTAACTGTTTAATATATGCAACACACACAAAACGCTGGAGGAACTAAGGATTCACAGGCAGTGTTCTCAGGATTGCTGCCAGTGCTACGTGACAGTGAAGGTAAGAATTGGAGGAGATGGCAGTTGAATGCGTGGCTGAGGAGTTGGTGCAGGGAGCAGGGTTTTAGATTTTTGGATCATTGGGATCTCTTCTGGGGAAGGTGGGACCTGTACTGATTGGATGGGTTGCACCTGAACTCGAGGGGGAGCAATATCCTTGCAGGTAGGTTTGCTAGCATGGTTTGGGAGGGGTTAAACTAATTTGCAAGGGGGATGGTACCCGGAGCGATAGAGCAGTGGAAGAAGTGCATGGAGTAAAGCCAGATCTAACATATAGAGAGGCTTTGAGGAAAGAGAAGCAGAATAAAGGGTGTAAAGGTTGTAAGGTAGAAGGGCTAAAGTGCATGTACTTCAATGCAATGGGTGGAAGTCAGGAACAGGAAGGGAGCAGTTACTCTATTGGGAGTGTTCTTTAGGCCCCCTGGTAGCAGCAGAGATACACAGGAGCAGATTGGGAGGCAGATTTTGGAAAGGTGCAAAAATAACAGGGTTGTTATCATGGGTGACTTTAACTTCCCTAATATTGATTGGCACCTGATTAGTTCCAATGGTTTAGACAGGTCAGTGTATGTTTTGTGTATGCAGGACGGATTCCTGTCACAGTATGTTGACAGGACGACTAGGGGGAATGCCATACTAGATCTAGTATCAGGTAACGAACCAGGTCAGGTCACAGATCTCTCAGTGGGTGTGCATCTGGGGGACAGTGACCATCGCTCCCTGGCCTTTAGCATTATCATGGAAAAAGACAGAATCAGAGAGGACAGGAAAATTTTTAATTGGGGAAGGGCAAATTATGAAGCTATAAGGCTAGAATTTATGGGAGTGATTTGGGATGATGTTTTTGCAGGGAAATGTACTATGGACATGTGGTTGATGTTTACGGATCTCTTGCAGGGTGTTAGGGATAAATTTGTTACTGTGAGGAAGATAAAGAATGGTAGGGTGAAGGAACCATGGGTGACAAGTGAGGTGGAAAATCTAGTCAGGTGGAAGAAGGCAGCATACATGAGGTTTAGGAAGCAAGGATCAGATGGGTCTATTGAGGAATATAGGGAAGCAAGAAAGGAGTTTAAGAAGGGGCTGAGAAGAGCAAGAAGGGGGCATGAGAAGGCCTTGGCGAGTAGGGTAAAGGAAAACCCCAAGGCATTCTTCAATTATGTGAAGAACAAAAAGATGAGGTAGAACACTCTGGAAGGACAAACTCCAAGGCAGAGTACAAAGTAAATGGCAGGATACTTGGTAGTGTGGAGGAGCAGAGGGATCTGGGGGTACATGTACACAGATCCCTGAAAGTTGCCTCACAGGTAGATAGGGTAGTTAAGAAAGCTTATGGGGTGTTAGGTTCCATAAGTTGAGGGATAGAGTATAAGAGTCATGAGGTAATGATGCAGCTTTATAATCTCTGGTTAGGCCACACTTGGAGTACTGTGTCCAGTTCTGGTCGCCTCACTATAGGAAGGATGTGGAAGCATTGGAAAGGGTACAGAGGAGATTTACCAGGATGCTGCCTGGTTTAGAGAGTATGCATTATGATCAGAGATTAGGGGAGCTAGGACTTTACTCTTTGGAAAGAAGGAGGATGAGAGGAGACATGATAGAGGTATGCAAGATATTAAGAGGAATAGATAGAGTGGACAGCCAGCACCTCTTCCCCAGGGCACCACTGCTCAGTACAAGAGGACATGGCTTTAAGGTAAGGGGTGGGAAGTTCAAAGGGGATATTGGAGGAAGGTTTTTTACTCAGTGAGTGGTTGGTGCGTGGAATGCACTGCCTGAGTCAGTGGTGGAGGCAGATACACTAGTGAAATTTAAGAAACTACTAGACATGTGTATGGAGGAATTTAAGGTGGGGCGTTATATGGGAGGCAGGGATTAAGGATTGGCACAACATTGTGGGCCGAAGGGCCTGTGCTGTGCTGTACAATTCTATGTTCTATGTAACTAAGTGGACCAGGCAGCTTCTATGGAAAAGAGTACAGTTGATGTTTCGGGCTGAGACTCTTCAGGACATATACATGTACACTTACTGTAATTAATTTTTCTATATTCATCATATATTTCATTGTACTGCCTCCACTAAGCTAACGAATTTCATGACATGTGCCGGTGGTATTAATGATCCTGATTCTATAGAAACCCTTACCAGTTCCATTAGATCGCGTGTCATTACAGTAACTCATGGATTTGACCTATCCCCCCCCCCCGCCCACCCCAGGAGAAGAGGTGGAAAGGTGGAGGGAAAGGGAAAGTTCACGGATCTCACGAAGTGGCTCGGAGAAGGCTCTGGGGGTAAGGTACTGAAGATGAGGATCATAGTGTCATGCATAACATGTACAAAATGCTTCACATTACTGAGTTATCTTGACTTGATTTCAACATGGAGAAAATAACAATAATCTTCCTAATGTAAATTCGCAAAATTGGCTAATGTAGCCTGCACTAATTGGAAATTTTCCTCTATTCCAAGTCCTTTACAGAAGCAAAAGCAGTTATATAGATTGCAGACGACTAATTCTCAGAGGTGCTAATTCCTTATGAGCTGCGACTGTTACAGATTGTATCTCAGTCATGCACCAGTACAGAAATGTGTACTGTAATGCACTCAGACAGATTTTGATCTATTTCCTAAGCAAGCAAGAGCACAGACTGGTCACAGGACCAGCTGCAGTGAGTACGCAAGAGTCTCCAGTCTCTGTAGAGCTGGGCTCAGATCCTGTCTGCAATCACTATGGACAAAGATTTGTCTCCTCTGCCAAGTAGTCCACCTGCGGCTTGTATTTGAGTGTTAGCTAACAGGGGCCTCTAATAGGGATGTGAAAGCATCTGAAGAGAGTTAAAGGCTTTCCATGGTCATAGGTAACATGTGACCACTATATCCAGCAGAGATCGTGTCTTCTGAGACATTGCAGATCCTTCTTTCCCTTTAGACACTGTCTACAAAAGCTGAGAGGAAAAGGAACCCCACCTCATACCTGCATGGTAGCTGTTGGAAAAGGAAGACTCATGCTTTGCAGTTGGACAAGGATAGGTTTTTTAATGTAATAATGCTTAAGTTTTCATTTAATAGAAGATCAGGTAAAAATTATTCCTTTTATGTTTTGCTCAATCTTGGTTGGTGAAGGAACTTGGTTTGCTCATTCCTGGGTGTCAATATCCCTGAGGATCTAACCTGGACCCAACATACCGATGCAGCTACGAAGAAACAGAAACATGTTAGTAGGAGTTTGAGAAGATTTGGTAAGTCACCAAAGAGACACTCGCAAATTTCTACAGATGCACTGTGGGGAGCATTCTAACTGGCTGCATCACCAACTAGTATGGTGGTGGGGAGGGGTGCAGGGTGCTACAGCATGGGATCAAAGTAAGCTGCAGAGAGTTGTAAACTTCGTTGGCTCCATGATGAGCATTAGCCAGGATATCCAGCACTAGCGAGGTCCAGGATATCCGGGACATCTTCAAGGATTGATGCCTCAGAAAGGCAACATCCATCATTAAGGGCCCCCATCACCCAGGACACGCCCCCTTCTCATTGTCACCATGAGGAAGAAGGTATAGAAACCTAAAGGCACACACTCAATGATTCGGAACAGTTTCCTTCCTTCTGCCATCTAATTTTTTTAATGGACATTGAACCCATGAACACTACCTCACTACTTTTTTTATTTCTATTTTTTGTACCTCTTATTTAATTTAATTATTTGATATACTTACTGTAATTCACATTTTTTCTAATATATACTGCTGCCGCAAAGTTAACAAATTTCACGAGGTATGCCGGTGATATTAAACCTGATTCTGATTCTGGGTGGAAAGGAATTTTTTTCATTTGGTTGTTGAATGGAAAAAAATAGGGAAGACTGGCAAGGTTGGGAATTGGGTTGGTTCACAGGGCTCTTTGCCTTCAGTGGGATAGGTGGATGGGTGAGAGGTGTACATATTACATGGCTGAAGAGATGATGGTTAACTGAAGCATTAGTCAACAAAGCACATTGCGTTTTTGCCAGAAATTGAAATGGTCAGGGCTGATTACCATATTTTTCCTTTCCTGGTCTGCGTTTTAGTCTTTTTTTCAAATTTATTCATAGATGGTGCATAGCCTGTACCTCCAGCTCCAATCCTCACCGGTATGCAATGTGTTTCATGCCCCATCTGGTCATTAGTGCAGACAGTTGCCAGAAAATGTACATTCCTGAAGTATACTTTCAGCAGACCAAAGCTTGTTCACTCTCACATCTTTTGACCATCTGATTCTCATTTTGCCTATCTTGTGCTTTATGCATTAAATTGCTCACAGGTGTCATCAGACAAACATGAAGCCGGTGTCTCGATAACTATTTCTTCTCTGTGTGTAGGTGTGGAAGAGATCAGGAGTGCTGCCAGATGAAAGTGTTCCCACCCCAACACACCTCCGCTAAGAATAGTACACACCTCACTGAACATCTTCTTATGATTACGCACAACCTGCACACTGATGGAGTAGAAGTTTCAGAAATGGAGTCTGTGTGAATTACAACACGCATGTGGTATGTACCTGTGGGAAGCCAGCCAGAGCACAGATCAAACTTGAGGGGCTTACTCATTCCAAATGAAATCAACATGGACAGAGACAACATAAATGTCTCCTCAGGCAAATATTCCGCCCTTGGCTTGAGGTTGAGTACTGGCTAACAGGAGCCTCTAATCGGGATGTGAAAGCATCTGAAGAGAGTTCAAGGGTCACACATCAAAGTTGCTGGTGAATACAGCAGGCCAGGCAGCATTTCTAGGAAGAGGTACAGTCGACGTTCCAGGCCGAGACCCTTCATCAGGATTAACTGAAGGAAGAGCTAGTAAGAGATTTGAAAGTGGTGGGGGGGGGGAGGGGGAGATCCAAAATAATAGGAGAAGACAGGAGGGGGAGGGATGGAGCCAAGAGCTGGACAGGTGATTGGCAAAAGGGATACGAGAGGATCATGGTACAGGAGGCCTAGGGAGAAGGAAAAGGGGGAGGGGGGAAAACCCAGAGGATGGGCAAGGGGCATAGTCAGAGGGACAGAGGGAGAAAAAGGAGAGAGAGAGAAAGAATGTGTGTATATAAATAAATAACGGATGGGATCCTCTCATATTGCTTTTGCCAATCACCTGTCCATCTCTTGGTTCCATGCCTCCCCCTCCTGTCTTCTCCTATCATTTTGGATCTCCCCCTCCCCCTCCCACTTTCAAATCTCTTACTAGCTCTTCCTTCAGTTAGTCCTGACGAAGGGTCTCGGCCCAAAACGTCGACTGTACCCCTTCCTAGAGATGCTGCCTGGCCTGCTGCGTTCACCAGCAACTTTGAAGTGTGTTGCTTGAATATCCAGCATCTGCAGAATTCCTCATGTTAGAGTTCAAGGGTGATCACTTTTCAAGGCCATGGGTAATATGTATTCATTCTGTCCAGCAGGGGTTATGTGTTCTGAGACATTGCAGACCTTTCCTGCTCTCAGCCATCAGGCTACTGAAGAGCCCATGAACCCATGAATCCTAAATTCCTATTCTGCTCTCCCCTTGCACGAATTTATTTTTCAATATTTCTTATTGTAACAGTATTGCACTATCGCACAACAAATTTCACGACGTAAGTCAATGATAATAAAGCTGATTCCTGTCCTGATTCTGAAATATCTATTACATCATAGCCCTGGAAGTACTGCTTCAAGCTACAGCTGATGCGACCGGCAGCCTGGTCATCTCTGAGGCCGAAGTATGCAGGTGTTTCCAATGAGTGGACAGTCACAAAGCCGTAGGACCGGGCGGCATCCCAGGGCGGGTACTCAGGATGTACGCAGCACAACTGGCAGGTGTGTTTACAGACATCTTTAATCTCTCCCTCTCCCAGTGTAGAGTACCCTTCTGCTTCAAAGCATCCACCATTATTCCTGTACCTAAAAAGATCAAGGTAATACATCTGAACGACTGGCGTCCTGTCACACTCACCTCAATAATAAGCAAATGCTTTGAGAGGCTGGTCAAGGACTACATCTGCGGCTTGCTACCACCCACACTGGATCCACTACCATTTGCCTACCGATACAACCGATCGACACTTGACTCAATAGCCACAGCTCTACACACTGTCCTTACACACCTGGAGAAGAGGAATACTTGTATGAAAATGCTGTTCTTGGACTACAGTTCAACATTCAACACCATAATTCCCTTCAGGCTCGACAAGAAACTCAGAGACCTCGGCCTTCACCCTGCCTTGTGTAGCTGGATCCTGGACTTCCTGTCAGTTTGCCAGCAGGTGGTAAGAGTGGGCTCCCTCACCTCTGACCCTCTAACCCTCAATGCAGGTTCTCCTCATGGCTGCGTGCTAAGCCCCTCCTTTACTCTCTGTATACTCATAACTATGTCACCACCCACAGCTCCAATCTGTTAATTAAGTTTGCTGATGATACTACACTGATTGGCCTAATCTCAAATAATAATGAGGCAGCCTACAGAGAAGAAGTCATCACCCTGACACAGTGGTATCAAGAAAACAACCTCTTCCTCAATGTTGCAAAAACAAAGGAGCTGGTTATGGACTACAGGAGGAATAGAGACAGGCTAACCCCTATAGACATCAATGGATCTGGGGTTGAGAGGGTGAACAGCTTTAATTTCCTCGGCATAAACCTCACCAAGGATGTCACGTGGTCTGTACATACCAGTTGTGTGGTGCAAAAGGTACAACAGCACCTCTTTCACCTCATACGGTTGAAGAAGTTTGGTGTGGGCCTCCAAATCTTTAGAACTTTCTGTACGGGCACAATTGAGAGCATCCTGACTGGCTGCATCACTGCCTGGTATGGGAACTGTACTTCCCTCAATCGCAGGACTCTGTAGAGAGTGGTGTGAACAGCCCAGCGCATCTGTAGATGTGAACTTCCCACTATTCAGGACATTTACAGAGACAGGTGTGTAAAAAGGGCCCGAAGGATCATTGGGGACTCGAATCACCCCAGCCACAAACTGTTCCAGCTGCTACCATCTGGGAAATGGTACCGCAGCATAAAAGCCAGGACCAACAGGCTCTGGAACAGCTTCTTCCACCAGGCCATCAGACTGCTTAACTCATGTTGACACGACTGTATTTCTATGTTATATTGGCTATCTCGTACACACTATTTATTATAAATAGCACATTGCACCTTTAGACAGAGACGTAATGTAAAGATTTTTTACTCCTCATGTATGTGAAGGATGTAAGTAATAAAGTCAATTCAATTCAATTCCCTGAGAGACCTAGGAAGCTGAGTTGCTGTTCACCTTGATAAGCAGCTGGTGCACACGGTGAGTTCTATCCACTTGCTGCTCTGTACCGAGCTGCTTTATACTCTTCTCACTGTCTTCAGTAGTAGTGGAGGTTGTTCCTGCTGGTGACAGACATCCTCTTCCTTGTTTATGCTGCAAGCCTTCTGATCTGTTTCTCAAAACCTCCAAGTTGTAGAGACTAACCTTGTAGTACAAGTAGATCACACAAGCCCACTCCCAAGCTCAAGAAAGCAATCCTGGGGGCAGAACGTTCGTCACAGTATCTTCAGGTTTTAAAGACTCTTGCAATGCCATGTGTTTCATTATGAAACCCAAATATGTTCTGTTAAATATGATTGTAAATTGAAATATCTCTGCAATGGAGAGATTAACATACATTACATGCTAATTCACCCCTCCAGAAGATTTTGTGCACGGCTTGACAAACTTGCTTGAGGGTAGACTGTAGTTCTTTGTAGCTTGCTTCTAAAATTCAACCATTTTAGTTCCCTAACAGCTCCCGAAGCCATGCCCTCCTTTATGATGAAATGTCCTCTTAGTTGTTTCTAATGACCGCTAACAGCTCCTCTTGATGATTGTGGGCTTGATGTGCTGAAAGACTAAAAATGCCTATGATGAAAATCATTTCATTTACTTTGGATTCCTTCTTGCTAAACATTGCTCAACCAGATTAAAAATTGGCTTCCACAAGTCTCCCTGCAGCTTATGGTTTGCATTTCAAATGCCGAAGTTAGACAGAGCAGCTAAAGGATTGAATTGCTTGACAAGTAACATGGTGACATAGGCGGGGTGACATGTAGTGTAACAGCGTGATGCCATTACAGCGCCAATGATCACCTGTCAGGGTTTGATTCCTGCTACCCTCCGTGTGCAGCTTGTACGTTCTCCCTGTGACAGCATGGGTGTGTGCCGGCTGCTCCGGTTTTGTCGGGTCAGTAAGTTGTGGGTATGCTATGTGGCAACATTTGTAGGCTGCTTCCAGCTCATCTTCGGATTGTGCTGGTTATTAATTCAAATGATGCATTTCACTCTATCTTTCGATGTTTCGATGGATATGTTGCAGATAAAACTAATCAAGCTAATCTTTGATCCCAATGCCTGTTGAATAGAGATCTATGAATACAAGAAGCAGGAGCAGGTATAGACACCCTACTTCTCAAACTTGGATGTATCCTTCAATAGGATTATGATTCATTCGCTTCTGGCCTCAGCTCCACTTTCCTGCCAGTTGCCCACAGCCCGCAATTCTTCTGCTATCCCCGTATATGCCCACCTTGAATAGATTCAACCCTGCCATGCATGGTCCGAAGCCCGGCTGTGAAAACAGGAGGGTTGGGCATAGGACTAGCAACCCTAGCCGGTTAAAAAAAAACAGAGCTACAGAAACACCATCAAAAGCTCCAAAGATCTCATCCCTGAGAGAGGAATGATTTTCACTAAGAAGAAATTGGCTGTGAGTTACCTGGGGATAATTTGAAAGACTGGCCCAGGACTAAGGACTCTGGCTTGCTGATGTCTGCGGCCTAGGCCCAAACAGGGGTGATGGTTTTAGATAAGTAAGTTAGAGTAGAGTATAAGTAGAGTATTCTGATGGCTCATAAGCTTCTGAGAGAAGAAGTTCCTCCTCATTTCCGTATGAAGTTAGTGATCTCTCCCAACCCTCCAACCTTATTCTGAAAGTACACCCCTTACTTCTAGATTCTTCTATGCTGGGCCCATCCTCCCAGCAACAACCATGTTCTGCACCCTCAGAATTTTACACATTTCAACAAGGTTACTTCTTATTCTTCTGAAAAATTGAAAGTCCACCTCAATATTTCCTTAATCTCAGAGATCAACCTAGTGAACTTTCTCAGAACTATATATTGACTTGAAGTGGAAACCAAAACCGTATGCAAAATTCCAGCTGTGGTCTCACCAGAGCCCTATGTTATAGAAAGGCTTCCTGACATTTGCACTTCATCCTTTTTTCGTAATGAAAGCTGCCATTCTGTATTATCTGCTCCACTTGCATGCTAATTTTCTGTTTCCTATATGTCAAAGCATATTTATTATCAAAGGATGTATAAATTACACACCTTGAAATTTGTCTGCTTATAGGCAGCCACAAAGCAAGAAACCTCAATAACCCAATTTAAAAAAGACTAAAGACCACTACGCAGAGAAAGAGAGAGAGAGAGAGAGAGAGAGAGCGAGAGAAGAACAAAGCACACATTGCGCATCCCGAATGAGACCGAGTCCCAGATCTGCCCCTGGAGCAGCCGGAGTAGGTCAGAATAGGCCCAAGCCTCGTTCTCCAGTCCGTCACACCGGCGGGGCAGAAATGCACAGCAGCCGGAAGAGTTCACAGCCTCAGCTCCACAGAGAGAGGAATAAGCATTCGTGGTAGAGCAAGCAAAACCAGCCTGACCCTTGCTTTCGCACCCGACATTCGGGCTTCCAGTCTATCTGGGCTGACATTTAAATTGTCCACGCACCAGACAGGGCCACGTTCTAGGATCCTGTTGCACTTTTTATCAAGTTGATACCATTCTAAAATTCTTCCCAGATGTTAAGAGTTAATACACTCTGGTTAGGTTGATCAAAGTAGCTGAAATCAGTGGGGTTCTCAGTAAGGAATCAAACTACTCCAGTCAATTGTAAATACCTAGTAGGCCTCCTTGAAGCTATTTCAACAGTTATATTTGTGTTGGCATGTGCTATTTCAGATGCCTATAGTTCTGATAAATAATTCATTTTAAATTTTCTTGCTTTGAGAAATGTGAGTGCACCATTTTGGAGCTATATCAGAAAATCACTCAGTCCAAGGATACAAAGAGCAGAAGGATAAACAAGTGGTTATTTAAGGCCATACAGGAAGTACATCAGTAATTATTGCGTGATCTTTTGCATTGACGCTGATTAAATTCAAAACAGCAATTGAAATGTCGTGCAAACTGGATTAGAAATGCTCATTTGAGGTATTCTTCCAAGGATTTAGTCACTTATAATAGGGCCTAATGGAATATGAAACTCTGGAGAGTATCTTTCAAGAGCACTTCGTAAATAAGAACTAATGAATCAGGAGCAGACGCCGGTCATTTGGACCCATAAGCTCATTCCACCATTCATGAAGGTTATGGTTGATCTTCCATCATAGCTCTATTTACTGGACTATCCCCATATTCCTTAATATCCAGCTCAGTTTATATTTTGAATTAATTCATTAGCAGAGTGTCAAAAGCCCTCAGAAATGAAAAAGAATTCTCACATCACCAGTTCAAAATGGTCTCGCCTTTATCCTGAGACTGTAACCCCTGATTCAGATTTTTCAGGCAGGAGAAACAGCCAGCTTCAGCCTGATTTGTCTTGTAAGAACTTTGTAAGTTTCAGTCAGATCATTTATTTCTCCTTCTAAAATAACCTTCAGCCCATCTAGTTCATGCCTGACCATTTAAACTGCCTACTCCCATTGACCTGCATCAGGACCATAGTACTCCATACCCCTACCATTCATGTACCTATCCAAACTTCTCTTACATATTGAAATCAATTTCAAATGCACCACTTGTGCTGGCAGCACATTCCACACTTTCACAACCCTCTGAGTGAAGAAATTTCCCCTCATGTTAGCTTTAAACCTTTCACCTTTAACCCATGACCTCTTGTTGAAGTCCCACCCTTCCTCAATGAAAAAGGCCTGCTTGCCTCATAAAAGGCCTCATAACTGTTACTTTCAGGAAGGAGGTACAGAAGGCACACACTCAGTGATTCAGGAACAGCTTCTTCCCCTCTGTCATCTGATTTCAGAATGGACATTGAACCCTTGAACACTACCTCACTACATTAATTTCTGTTATTTTGCAGTGCTTATGTTAACCAGTATTTAATAGACATATACTGTGTATACAGACTTAATGTAACTCATTTTTCTCTATATTTATTTATCATGTATTTCCTGTACAGCTGCTGTAAAGTTAACAAATTTCACAACATATGTTGGTAATATTAAATCCGATTTTGATTATTGTGTATACTTCTATCAAATCTCCACTTGATTTTCTATGCTCCAAGGAATAAGGTCCTAACCTATTTAATCTTTCCTTATAACTCAGTTCCTCCAGACCCAGTAGGGTTGTCAATTTTCTCACTCCCAAATAAGGGACAAAAGTAGCAGTCAAATACGGGACACTTGTGTTTACCCCGAGAAAGACTACCATGACCACGAAGCCTTGCACGGGCACCTGTGTGCGCATGTGTGACGTGTGCATACGTGACGTGAGCATGCGTGTACGTGCCGATTTTTTTCTACAAATCGGTTTTGGTTTAATCTTCCCAATTCTATTAAGTGAAACTACACTGTACATACATTATCAGGCCAGGCAGCATCTGTAGGAAGAGGTGCAGTCGACGTTTCAGGCCGAGACCCTTCGTCCTGATGAAGGGTCTCGGCCTGAAACGTCGACTGCACTTCTTCCTAGAGATGCTGCCTGGCCTGCTGCGTTCACCAGCAACTTTGATGTGTGTTGCTTGAATTTCCAGCATCTGCAGAATTCCTGTTGTGTACATACATTATTTCTACTTTATATAGACTGTGTATTTATCATATCATTCCTGCTTTTACTATATGTTAGTGTTATTTTAGGTTTTATTTGGTATGATTTGGTAAGTTATCTTTTGGGTCTGGGAACGCTCAAAAATTTTTCCCATATAAATTAATGGTAATTGCTTCTTCGCTTTATGCCATTTCCGCTTATGAACGGTTTCACAGGAACGCTCTACCTTAGCCGGGGAAATGCGGGACAAGAGCAGTCCCAAATGGGACAAACCAATTTAGCCCAATACACGGGATGTCCCGGCAAATACGGGACAGTTGGCAACCCTTAGACCCAGTCTGCTAAAACAGAAATTTGCCATATCTGGAGCCAGTGAAGAGAATCTTTGCTACATTCCCACTGTGGCAAAGTATATCAAAACTGTAGAAAATACTCCAGATCATGTGTTACCAAGGCCTATCTAATATCAGTAAGATGCCTTTATTCTCTGCACAATAAAGGTTATCATGCCATTTGTTCTTATTGTTGCTTGCAGTACCTAGACATGATCTTTCAGTGATTTGTATGCTTATGTCCCTTTGAGTATCAATATTTCTCATTTTGTTACCATTTTAAAAATACTTTGCTTTTCTGTTATGTGAATGGAAGTAGATAACTTCACATTTTTTATATTATTTTCCATCCGCTATATTCTTTCCATCTACTTTTGGTAGCTTGTGTATATCTTCTGAAGCCTTTGTATGTCCTACACATCACTTGCATTCTCTCCTAGTTTTCAATTAGACTTAGAGATGTAGCATTTAGTCCCATTGGTATAGATTGCTACCAGCTGGGATTAAACACCAATTATAGCCTCCTGCTGGTCATTATTCTGGTTGGGTGAAAACCTAGCAACTGGAATTTTATGTGGAAATGTGAACCATGCACTTTGGTAAGAAGAATCAAAGGTGGGTAATGGTTAGTATAATGCTTTCACAGCGTCAGTTGTAAGATTAGGGTTTGACTCCCGCTACTGTCCTTGACACGTGGGTTTCCTCCCACATTGCAAACACTTATGGTTAGCGTTAGTGAGTGGCGGATTTGCTATGTTGAGACCAGAAGTGAGGTGACACTTGGTTGACTGCCCAGCATAATCCTTGCTAATTTGATTTTAATGCAAATGGCACATTTCACTGTAATACTTGATGTACATGTGACAAATACAGCTGATCTACAATCTTTAATCTTCCTTTATCTAAACAAAGAGGATTGCAAATGTAAAGTTTAGGGCAAGGGTTCCCAACCCTTTTTATGCCATAGACCCCTGGTTTAGGATAATCTCAGTGTTCTTGTACGTGAATCATAAAAGTTAGCAGACAAGTGCAACAAGGAGTTAAAAAGCCAAATGGCATTTTGCTTTTTATTGTAAAAAGGTTCAAGTTGAAGAATAGGGAGGTTTTGTCATGGTTATACAGAATACCGGTGAAGCCACACCTGGAATATTGCAAGCAGATTAGGTTCGTTTACCAAAAAAAAGTGATTAGAGGCGATCGAAAAGGAGACACACCAGGCTAGCTCCTGGGATAAGGCAGTTATCCTCTCAATAGAAGCTGGACTGTTCTGGTCTATATTCCTTGGAGTTTAGAAGAATTAGGGGTCACCTTAGTGCAACATGTAAAACCATAGGCTTGACAGAGTAGTTGTTGAGATGTTTTCGCTAGAGGGTAGATCACAAACAAAATGGTAGAGCTACAAAATAAGAGGCCGATCATTTAAAATTGAGGTGCACTGTAATTTCTTCTTTCTGATGATAATGAACCTCTGGAATCTGGGAGATGGAAGCTGGATAATTAGATATTTTAAGACTGCATTTGTGAAATATTTGAAAGATCAAGGAATTAAGAGGACAGATAAATATTTGAAAGGTGAAGGAATTGAGGGTTATGGGGCACTGCTACAGAAGAGGAGTTGAACAGGCATGATCATATTGATTTGCAGGGCAGGGCTGAGGGACCTGATAGTAGTATCTTGTTTCTATTTTCTTGTGCTGTATTCTCACTTCCTCTTCTTCTGCCGATTAAAATGTAGGATAGGATCCATGTAGGATTTATGCAGATAGGTCATTGATGGTCATCACAGAATAGTGAGCCAAAGGACCTGCTTTCATGTTGTATCTGTCTTTGACTAATAACATCTCCAGTCTTCTACAGTTCTGAGGAAAAAGTCGCAGACCTAACATTTTAACTGGTGAGAAATTCTACATGCTGAGAAATTCCAGCATTTTCTGCCTTTACTTCTATTGTTTTACACCCTGGAATACTGCATTTTTTCTAGTTAACAATGTGAAAAGATATCAAATTGCAATGGATGATGTCTTCTAGCAAAATAAATTCTGTGGCAAGTATTCTCTGTTTGACACCTGTGTTTTACTAGATTTACATTCTGTTGTATAAGTGATAAAAAAAAAAAATCACCTACAGCTTTCACAGTAGATAGAAAGGGTATATCCAAAGTAAAACTTCCGGAAATGCAGTAAGGCTGAAGTATATTATTCCTTTTGCACTTCTCTCGGGGATCAGGACACTGAAAAGAATAAAACCTCTATAACTGGCATTGTAGAATAAATATAAATACAGCCACGGGTCTCACTGCTACGCATAGACAGCTCTGTACATCAGGACAGAACAGTTTATTTGATTGGCACCCCCTTGTGTACTTAAATATTCACCAATTCACTCAACCACCAGTGCATTGTGGCTGTATTGTGTACTCTCGAGATACACTGCCATGGCTTTGACAGAAGCTCATTGACATAAACGCTCAAACTTGCAGACTGTACCACCTGGAAGAACAAGTTATGTTAAAACAACATAATCTCCTGACAATATAGCTGAGAAAAAGAACTAGAAGCTACTACCCAACATCATTGTTGCTGTGTCTTCAACACAGATTACAAAAATTTACTATCTTATTTTCAAGGGTAAATAACCTTCTTATTTACTTACAGCCATTATGCTGCTGGCATTTAAGACAGCAATGAAGGTCCTCTATCCCTGCCTGTTCTTGGCCAGAAACCAATTTTGGTCTTGGCCTTGGCAGTGTTCAGGCCTTCTTTGATCGTGCCAGTAGCTTCCCCTCATTTTTCACTACTGTCAGCCATGCAAGTCCTGAGTGGAGACTCAAGGGTACCATTGCACACAAACGTAGAAGGGTTCTTCATTTCTGTTTCCGTAATATTTTTTGTAGACCAGTCAGGGTTGTTAGTCCTGAGCTTTACCCCTGAACTTGGAGGATCGGTGAAGCACTTTTAGTCCGGCCTCTACCTTTTGACTTGTTTGGCATAAGTGACCCTACTAAGAAGCAAAGCATAAAGCCATGACCTCAGCTAACATAGCGCTCCGGATCATTGAGGTGGCAGTCCCCTTGGAGGATGGCTAAATAAAGTGGGCTGCGAATTCTGTTCATGCTGATGATACCTACGAACTGAGTATGGATGAAAATACATTTGAGGTTCAGATCAATAAATAATGGAACTTTAAAGGGATGGGCAGGATTGTGGATAAGGTTAAGGACTGGCAATGAAATTAAATAGTTAAGAATTCCACAGAGGCTATAAGGCTTAATCCTGTATTTTATATTCTTGCAAGACGTGGGAAAGCAAGAAATTTCCAGAACCAAGGAGGACAAGAGGAGTTGAGATGCAAGAATACAAGTTTGATAGCGCAGGAACTTGCAGAAATTATGCTCCTACCATGGCAGTTTGGTTTGTTTACCTTGTGTAAGGAATAGAAATGGACAGTGCAGGGTTTGGAAACAATTAAGTCGGGTGGTAAAATGTTGAGATTGGTGATGGTGCAGAAGACAGTGACCTGATGTTTCTCAGTGAGCTTCTAGTTTAAGGACAAGTAAGAGGAGGTGTCATCCTCTTATCTGTGCAAGATAGAGTTCAATCCACTAGACAACAATGGCAACTCCTTCTCTGCAGGTTTGATGGTAAGGTAGGAATTGGGAGGAGGAGGCGATCGCAGCGCACCGCTGTCCGATGAAAATGATATTGTATTTGTTAAATAGGGGCCGTGGACAATTCTGATTTGATGGAGACAGACGTGAAAGCACAGAGGAACATTTGGAGAAATTTCTGAAATGCCAGTTCGCTGCCGTTGTTACTTGCGATCGAGAATCTTCCGGAGGGAAGGCTTCAAAATCCCCGGTTTTGCCTGCTGCTGGCGACTGAGATTGATGTCGAATTGTTCGGATAGAGATGGTGCCCAGTACTCGGTGTCGGAGGGCTGATCGGAGGCTCGAAGTTTTTGGACGACTCAGAGTCGGACTGTGGTCAGGCATGGCAGGGAGAGTTCTCTTCCTTCTCCTGTCTGTGTGAGATGTGGAACTTTTGAGAAACTTTGAACTCTTTTACTGTGCCGTGGACTGTTCTTCATCAAGTTATGGTATTGTTGCACTGTTGTAACTATATGTTATAATTATGTGGTTTTGTTAGTCTTTTCAGTCTTGGTCTGTCCTGTGTTTTGTGATATCACACCGGAGGAATATTGTATCATTTCTTAATGCATGCATTACTACATGACAATAAAAGAGGACTGCGTGTCTTCATAATCTAATAATCTAATTGGTGCAGACAGAATGAAAGGCAGTGAGTTTGGAGTACTTGAGGTGAGCAGTGAAGTCAAGACAGTTCGTGTCCTGTTGGCAGACAGAGATAAGAGGGTTCAGAGTGGCAGAAGACCAAGGGGTTGTGTGTACAAGGAGAAGGAAAGCTTGAAGCAGGGGAAGGCGTCATCGGTGAGGGTTGGGGAAAACTAACTGAAGAAATAGGTGTGGATGTGGAGGTAATGGAAGAACAGCTCAACAAATCATGGTGAGCAATATTGTTAGTGGTGCTAAATCTTATTTTTCCAAAGCTTGAATTAGCCATTTTTAAAGTTGTAACTGGGTTACCTGTCTGGACATGCCTGGACACACCCCTCTGCTGACTGCTCCTGTGGCTCCTCCCACAGACGCCTGAATAAAGGTGATTATGTCACTGCTCCTCCCACAGCGCAGGACAGACATACAGCATGGACGTGGATCCATTTTACTGTTAAAGAAAGCCTTTCAGTATTTACTCTACTTCCAGTCTTTTGGAGTAATTGAGAGTGCATCAGTATTGCAACAGCCTTGCACATGATTGCAAGAAACTATAGAGAATTTTGGACACAGATCCACACATCACAGAAGACAGCCTCCACTCTATGGACTCCATCTATATTTCTCACTGCCTCGGTAAAGCACCCAACGTAATCAAAGTCCCCACCCACCCCTGATATTTTCCCTTCTCTCCTTTTCCATTGAGCAGAAGATTCAAAAGCCTGGAACCACGTACCACCGGGCTCCATGACAGCTTCTATCCTGCTGTTATAAGACTATTGAACAGTTCCCTAGTTCGATTCTTGACCTCACAACCTAACTCATCATGACCTTGCACCTTATTGTTTAACTGCACTGCACTGTATCTGTAGCTGTTACACTTTATTCTCCATTGTTATTGTTTTCCTGCACTTTACCTCAATGATCTGATCTGTATGAAGGACAAGATACTCACTGTGACAATAATAAACCAATTCCAATTCCACTTCCAAGTTCTTGCATTCGCTGGTATTTAGCCCAGCAGCTGTGAACTTGACATCCAGTTCTTAAAGGGAAATTTAAAAACTGGAAGAAACTCTGTACCAGACACTGTCGAATGATGCTGCTATAGGAATCTACAGTATGTTTAGCTTAATTTGTCACAATGTTTGGTCTAACGTTTTCTGTCATTCATTCTTTGGGATTTTTTTTCCTGTTTCGTGGATGTCTATTAAGAGTAAGGATTTCAGGTTGTATATTAGATACATTCTCTGATATTAAATTGACCCATTGAACTATTTGCTGCAAAACATCAAAACATACATTGAAATGAGTTGCTTGTGTCAACAACCATCACATGAGAGGGTGAGAAGGAATGATAAATGTACCTGGGTTTTCAAAGGGAATGAGCTGATTAGCATGGTACAGTGGCGACACACGTGGGTGGCCCCCAGCACATATATATATATTGTGCTTGCCATTAAAACTAATGGATATTTCCTTGTTTTAATGTATATGTGACAAATAATGCTGATCTTTAAAGAAGTTATTTCATCTTTATATTACATTATTCACAACCTAATTCTGTCCGAAAGTAAAATCAAAATGCTGCAGATGCTGGAAATCTGAAATAAAGTTTCAACAGCTCAGACAGCTCTCTGCAGGGAAAGAAATTGAGTTAATGTTTCAAGTCAAACCTGAAACCCTGACCAGTGTCTTTCCAACATTTTCTGTTTTCAGTTTAGCTTCTAAAGAGCTCCGTGTGCCACAGAAGACTATTCAGAAGTCTAGTAACTGCTTAAGTATAACAGATGGAAATCTGTGCCCTCAATGTGCAGAAGCTCAGTGATCCCACTGTAAGATTACACAGGTAACCTGCTTCACAACTGTTCATTTTAATAAGTCTTAGAATTAGTTGAGTAATATTAAACTTTAAAAATGGCTAATTCAAGCTTTGGAAAAATAAGATGATATAATACAGGGAAACCTAAGCAAGACCATTCTGAGAGTATAACTGTGGAGTATGCTCCTTACAGGCAAGTGGCCATGCAATTCTATCTTTATGCCATTGAAAATAAGTAAAGTAATTTACACAAACAAAATCTGCAGATGCTGGAAATCCGAGCAACACACTCAGAACACTGGAGGAACTCAGAAGGCCAGGCAGAATCTATGGAAAAAGTACTGTCGACATTTCAGACCGAACCCTTTGGCAAGACTAGAGAAAAAAAGCTGAGGAGTAGATTTTAAAGGTAGGGGGAGGGGAGAGAGAAACACAAGGTGATAGGCGAAACTTGGAGGGGGAAGAATGAAGTAAAGAGCTGGGAAGTTGGTGAAAGAGACAGAAAGCCATGGAAGAAAGAAACAGAGGGGTGGAGCACCAGAGAGAGGCAATGGGTGGGCAAGAAGATAAGTTGAGAGAGGGAAAAGGTGATGGGAAAAGGTGAGGGGGGGGTGGGGGGCATTACCGCAAGTTTGAGAAACCAATGTTCCTGCCATCAGGTTGGAGGCTACCCAAACGGAATATAAGGTGTTGTTCCTCCAACCTAAGTGTGGCCTCATCATGACAGCGGAGAAGGCTATGGATGGACACATCAGAATGGGAAGGGAAGTAGAATTAAAATGGATGGCCACTGGGAGATCCCGCTTGTTCTAACGGACGGAAAGTAGATGCTTGGCGAAGCAGTTTCCCAATCTGTGATGGGTATCACCGATATACAGGAGGCCACACCAGGAGCACCGAACACAGTAAATGACCCCAACAGACTCACAGGTGAAGTGTCACCTCACCTGGAAGGACTGTTTAGGGCACTGATTTTCACTTTTCAGTTCAATAATTGTGTATTTAAATATTGCCTTGAGCAAAAAAAAATCCTACGTGAACAGTATTACCTTTGAGAGGCAAACATAGAGTATCAACAGTGAAAATAGAAGAATTGCTGTGACTGCCATCATGTAAACCAAGGTCATGCAATGAGGAGGCTGGAGAGGTGGTAGGCAAGGACGTAGATAACCTTTCACAGAACAAGTTACGACGTGCATATATCTGAATGTATATAATAGGAACCCAGTTAATGTGCCTCTCCATATGTAACAAATTTAAATTCCTGCCTATGCCTTGACACTAAGGTAATTCTCTTCAGCCATTTTGAAGTAGCTGGCTTTGAAAATACAAATATATTCTATAATAGTTTTGGTTAAACGTGTAATGCATTTAACAGGAATTGTCAGTGTGGCATGCAACAGAATGAAATATATAAGTATTCCTGTCTCTCAGGGCCAAAAATGCTGTTTGACTTTAATATCTTAAGCAGATAGGATAAGCCAGATGGCACATAAAAATGTTTAAATTATATAACATCATCCTTTGAATTTTATCTAGTTAATCTTTGTTATGAAATCCTTGTACATTTTGGGCTCAGCAGCTTGATTTCTTTCTAGGCTTTGGAAGTATTTTGATTTGAAAAGTGCTAAATATCTAAAGTATGTGAAAACAATGAGAAAATACTGGGTTGCATTGCTACAGAAAGAACTCTTCCAGGAGGTTTCATAATAGTTGCTCAGATAGAAGCGGAGGCTGATGTAATGAAGAATTTTATTTAGCTGGACCTTTCAAATAGGCACCTCTAACTGACAATAGAGGAATATGATAAGAACAAGCTTGCAGTGAAGTTAGACAAAATGGGCCTCTTGGTGATTATCACATCTCATTCATCAGTTTTATTTAACTTCTAAATTAAGTCTGTTCTCTTGCAAAACTGCAAGGCCAGCAGTTAGTTTTGAAACTTAAGGCATTTGGAAGTGTTTGTAAATTTACATCGCCTGATGGATGTGGATTTTTTAATTGCACTATCAAAGAAGCATTTGGTGAATTTGAATTACCTTTCTACCATTATCCAATACCCTATGTTATGGGATGCGCCCAACCGCGCCAGTTGCCCGGATTTAGACACCCTAACTCTCCCGAGTATGGACAGCTGGCGTGACCCCTTTAAGAGCTCAGGATGGTCCTGCTAATTGACAAATAGCGTTTTGGGCACCAAGAATTGAGTATTTAAAGAGCACCTGAACTGAGGTTCGGTGCTCATTTGTAAGCGTAACTGGAGATGGCATCTTGTGTTTTGTTTTTGCTCGGTTCTCGTTCCTGCTTTATACCATGTCTCCATTCCAGCCTTCGATACTCCAGCACTTGGGTCACTCGGAAGAGCCAGTTAGTCCCTGAGCCAATGCCTATTCCAATCCCGGAGAGATTCGACTGTGACCTGGGCTCTGCCGCGGCTTCATCATTCGAAGCCTATTGGTGTTCGAACTCCAGCCATCCTGGTTCCCTTCGGAGTGCGGAGAAGTGGCCTTCACGATATCTCTCCTGACAGGGAGAGCTCTCAGTTGGGCCACCACGCATTGGGAATGCAGGTCAGAATTTCTTACAGATCTGGAGGAATTCATGACCACAATGAATAAGATATTTTATCACCCCTCTGGTGCAAACAGTTCTGATGAAGCTCCATCAGGGAAGTCGGTCATGTGGCCAACTATGCTATTGACTTTTGAACTTCTGTACAAGAGAGTGGTTGGAATGGGGAAGCCTTGGCTTCTCTGTGCTGCCACAGACTCTAGGATGAACTAATGAATGCCCTTGCCTTGGGAGAGCCAACAAAGGAATTCAAGGTCCACATTGACTGGTCCACCTGCCTTTGACAATTGTCTGTGAGAATGTAAGAGAAACTACATTACAAGGCCAAAGAGGGTTAGTCCAAGCCTGGCCTCAATCCATTGTGATTCCACCCCCTGATCTCAGATGATGACTAGCCTGTCTCCTGCTTGGGATGCTTTTGAACCCATGCAGATTGGTCACAGGATGCTCTCTGTTGATGAGGGGTCCCAGTGTCAAAATCATGGCTGCTGCAGTTACTCTGGGGAAGCAGGTCACCAGCTGGCCAAGTGACTGAAGCTGCAGCCGCCTGGAGAACTGTTAAGACTGTCCAGTATTGGGAGGACTGTAACGATAGCAACTACTACTCTCAATTCCATGGTATCTGGCTTTGTGCTGAAGGTGGAGGGGGAATCTCATTGAACCCTATCAAATGTTGAAAGGCCTAGATAAAGTGGATGTGGAGAGGATGTGTCCTATAGTGGGGGAGTCTCTGGTCAGAGGACGTAACCTCAAAATAGAGGGATGTCCATTTAGAATGGAGATGAAGAGGAACAACTGTAGCCAGAGGGTAGTGAATCTGTGGAATTGATTTCCACAGGCAGCTGTAAAGGCCAGGTCATTCAGTATATCTTAGGCAGAGGCTGATAGATTCTTGATACATCAGGAGTGAAAGTGTTGTCTATGGCAGAATTAAAATATGGGAAAAAACATTGAACTCGAGTGTGTCAAGGGCAGTGGAAGCCGGTGAACTAATTATCTTTGTTCTTGCCATGTGCTTGAAGGCTGCCATTTTGTGAAGCTGCTCTGTGACTCCATCTTGTGAATTTTTTTGAGAACTGACTCGTAGTCTGGGATCCTCTACACAGAACAACTGAATGTGGACACAAGGAGTTTCCATTATTGACTTGCTAAACCCCAGGTCATTCTCAGATAAGCTCTGTATTGTGTACAATGGCAAGTTTGTGAAAGTAATCTCATTTGTCTCAGGGTCTAGGTCACCTGGTTTGACTGCTTTAAACTAGTCAGTCAAAGAGAACAAAGAGCCATAAACTACCAGTTATCAGGGCCAATAAGGTATTAGAGGTTAGTCAAATAACCCATGGTCAATAACACTGAAGGGGAACATTTGAACTGGTAAGGAATGGATATAACAGAAGTTTTCAAATACAAGATGGCAATCTCTCTCTAGAGAACCAACATTGTGAGGAAGAACACCCATGGCAGGGGCTGGGAAAAGAACGGATTGATTGTTTGGCCAATGGAGTTCCCCTATTTCAGTGTTATAGATTGAAAAAATGGTCTGAGTGAGTATTGGTACGAAGGAAGCAATATAATTCACATTTTAATTTGTTGGCCCAGGGTCAACATAGTTAAATTGTTGTTTGTGTAGAGACAAAGTATGAGCTCCGATTAATTGAGAGTTGCACAGTAAGTTTCCAAGCCTAGTTCTGTTGATGAGCAGTCAACAAAAAGTTACAGGAAAAGGCAGAAGAATAGGATTGAGTGGGAAATAGATCAGCCCGGATCAAAAGGGAGACAGACTCAATGCACCGAACGGCCTAATTCTGCTCCAATGTCTTGTGGTCTTGAAATCAGTGAAGACATCTAGTGCAGATAATGTACTGCCTTCATGTAATGCTGTCAATTTGCATCCTCCAAATCATTTTAACTGTAACATTCAAGATAATTGATGCTTTCAAATTCTTTGCAGTTCCTAACTTGTTGAAGTAGTGAAAGTTCATTTTCACTCCCAGATATTTCTGGCACCTGCAGGCCTCAGTGAGCAAAAACAGTCCAGAATTGCTTTGCTGCTTATTTATCACTAACTATGTGACAAAAATCACTGCTTTTTGAGCACAAATACAGTCAGCTAACGCTATTTTAAAAACTGTTCGCTCTTAGCACAGTGCAATGTCTAACAGCCACATAAGTGCACGCGACTGACACTAGTCGGAAAAATTGTTCCAACTAAGCAGCTGCCCAACTAAGTAAGTTTGTAAGTTAAAAAGAACCCTCTAACATTATCATTTAAGTATATTCTGCTTTGAGTTATTTCATAATTCAACAAGATTGGCTAACAGACCAAAAATGCACTGTAGGAGATTACTTATTAAAATTCAGATGTTTGATAATATCAACATAGATTTATTTTTCATATCCCACATCAGTTACATTTTGTCCCTCTGTATTGTTGGCAAGTCAGTCCAGAAAAATGTGTAGTTTTTATGAAGTCGACACGCAGCCACCACAAACTTAGCTAAAACTGGACAATCTGATTTTACTTAAGGTTCTTTGAACTCAGTTAATTTTCATGGAACTACTTAACTTTTAGTTTTTATGACAGCAGTTTAAAGGAAAACTAGTTTGACGTATGCATTGCATTAAATACCATAGCTCTCCATGGACCTCAGAGACTGTGCAATGGAGTGATAAAAAATATTTATTCTTATTAGCAAAGTTGTATCACCATTGCATGAAGCCAAAGCTCTATTTGCCACTACCTTGCTATGTAGGGTCCAAGTTCTCAGAAGGTTGATATGGATGCTTAAATTTGGTATGCAAAATGAGACTAAGCATGCTGAGGAAGGAAGCTTCTCCTCGGAACAAGCTGAAGTTGTACATTGAAGCCCTGATGATTGAATGGCAAGTATCACGTGAATCATTTGGAACTAAATATTGGCAGGATCTACAATTTACAAACCATGTGGTCCCTATGTTAGATAGATAGATAGATATACTTTATTGATCCCGAGGGAAATTGGGTTTTGTTACAGCCGTACCAACCAAGAATAGAGCATAAATATAGCAGTACAAAAACCACAAACAATCAAACATCAAAATGCAAACTATGCCAGATGGCAAATAAGTCCAGGACTAGTCTATTGGCTCTGGGTGTCTGACCCTCCGCGGGAGGAGCTGCAAGTTTGATGGCCACAGGCAGGAACGACCTCCCATGCCGTCCAGTGTTGTATCTCAGTGGAATATGGCTGAGGTCCAACAGCAAAAAGTTCAATATCCGGTCTACAAACATGTTGCTCGATCGTAGTATGACCCGGATTGCACCACCTGTTGTTAACCAGAACAGTAAGCACCCAACTCCTTTACGCTTACCGCTCTCCGTGCACTTCCGGTCAGCCGGAACGGTCTGGAAGCCGTCCATGGAAATGTTTTGATCGGGTATGTCCTCGTGCAGCCCCGTTCCAGTGAAACGCATAACACTGCACTCCTGAAATGTTCTCTGACGCCTGGCTGTCGCCGTGAACTCGTACATTTTATTACCCACCGAACTCCTCTTCTCCATAAGTCTCTGTTGTCTCGACCCGGTCCTCTTTCCTCGACTTTGTGATCCCCCTCTGCATCCTCTGTGTGTTTTCCTCCAGATTTCAGCAGGGGTGTCCGCCACTCTGCTCGCTAAACCAGCAAGGGTGTCCGTCGTTGAGCACTATTGTTCAACTCAGAACATAAAAGTTTAAGTAAATGTGTTTAACTCATTGTTAGGGTTTTGCCTTGCAAAAATCAGCACATATGGCCTGAAGTTACAAAAGACACTATTTAAATGTCCAGATGAGTCTCAACCCAAAACATAGGCTATTTGTTCCAAGCCATAGAAGCTGCCTGGCCTGATGAGTTCCTCCAGCCTTTTGAGTGTGTTACTCCAAGTTTCCAGCATCTGCAGAATCTCCTGTGTTAATGCAGATATAACTATTTTTCTTTGTAGTATTCAGACCATCATTTTCATCTAGACTTTGCTGAGTTTGAATATAAAAATGGTAACCACAAGTTAAACACGAGAGATTGGTACAACATCATTTGATGGTTCAAAAGAGTGGAGATGGTGGCTTTTGAGGGGACAAATTATTTTAGAATAGTTAAATTTAGAGTACGTGATAGTAGAAACTTAATATGATCTTGTATCGTTGGCTTCACTATTTATGTGCCATGCCTTGGCATTCTCATCCATGATCTTGAGATGACTTGCCATTCCTCTGCTGCCTACAGCCACCCCTTCTAGTCTGTTTGCTGTTTAGATCCACGTTCCATTGCTCAACTTGTATCTGGTTAAACCAACATTTCTTCCACTTTGGTATAGGCAGAATCCAATGTATTCACGTTGATTACCAAGGATTAGCTTTATTCCTCATGTATGTACATTCACATGTATTAGGAATTTGCTGCAGTAAAGCACAACATGCAACAAAAACAGCAACATTCAACAATTAGAAAGAGTTAAATAAAAACAAATTACAGGTTGAACTATGGATAGGGAATGGGAATAAATACCAGCACGTTTACAAGGTAAATACATTATAATCAGTGGTTTAAAGCATCTACAGTGCAATGAAGTGACCAGGGTAATAAGTAGAACGGGGTGGGTGGGGGCTAACTAGAATGGTTGATCAGATTATCTACCTGGGTAATAAACTTTTAAGGTGTAAAGTTTTCATTTCAATAGTTATATAGTGCTTTGCAGAAGGAAGCTTTTGTAAGAGGCAGTTTGCAGGCTGGGTAGTGTTCACAAAGATCTTCCTGACCATTTCTTTGTCCTGGACAAGTACAAGTCCTGCAGTGAAGGTAGACTGCAGCCAAAGACTGGTTGTTGCAGGTTTTGTACATTGAGAGGAGGCTGCACCAAACCAAACAGTACTGGCTGATGTGAGGGTGCTCTCCATGATGGTGGAGTGGAATTGCATGATGGCAGAGTAGAACTGCACCTGCATGTTCCAGGGAGGATGATATTCTACTAACTTCCACAAGAAGTACATCCTCTTCTGGGCCTTTTTATTAATGAAAGATGCAGTTCTCCCACATGAGGTCCTGTGAAATAATGAATCCTAGGAACCTGAATGCCAAAACTGGAGCCGTTCATGAGTGTGAAGAGAAGTCACATTTCTCTTACTGGATCCCTGTATCTTTTGTCTTAATTTCAAAAAAATATATCTACATTTGATCTTGTCCCTTGCCTCTGAATCAGCACGTTGGTTGGAGATTAGGCTGTAATTTTCTGTATTTCTATGTTTCTATGTTTCTAATGCTTTAGACTCTGCTTCGTTATCTGTGCTGCATAGGACCAGGGCTCCAGGCTGGACCTGTGGAACATAAGTTAAAGTTCCGAGCCTTCTAGTACATGTACAATAATAATACTGCATTTTGCTTCAACATGTTAAACAATTGCTTGACAAAGACAGTAAAATAGCTCAAAGAACCTCCAAACTCGAGTGCTGATGAAGGGTCTCAGCCCAAAATATCAAGTTACTTTTTTTTCCCATAGATGCTGCTTGGCCTGCTGAGTTCCTCCAGCATTTTGTTGCCGCAAGGAAACTCCCATTGTGAATGTTAATGGGATTGACCCAGCCGGAGATGAGTAATCATCTGTAGCTCCATGTTCTCTCATTTGTCTCCAGGGTGACTTTGAATTGTGAAGGTATGAGAATGAATCAATAGCTTGCTTGCAATTATTTAGTGGATCAGTCTGTCTAGTCATTGTTTTCTGTCCACAGAGGACCTGATGTAATCCCAGCCACCCAAGATTTTGAACAACTTCCTCAGTATGAGTACCAAAAATGTTGCAGGTTTGACTTTCTTACGAATGTTAGCTTGATTCTGATCCTCAGTGGGCTACAACCAAGGCCGGAAACACCCAGTTACCAATTTTTGGTAAAGTTGAGTCACTTGCAACAACTTTAGACATTAACCTGTGACTTAGACAGAGAAGTGAATGTTGGCTCTATTAGTGCTGCCTAGAATATGGCTTGAATACGTTTCCAACACAGTGTGAGTTTTACTGCTGAGCCAGGAGTCCACATCTGAGTGCTCGAGTGCTTAGAAATCATATTTTTGATTCCACTCACTGGGACTCCCTGCAGCTGATCTTGTCTGTCAAAATATGACAAACATTATTTGGCTGATAGTCTATTCTTAATCATACAGTATAATTGGAGAATTTTCACTCAAGCAATTGTATCCCTGATGAATGTGGTTAGAGCCAGCTTAATAAACACAGGATTAGGGTTAGCGAATTGTGGGCATGCTATTTTAATGTCGGAAGCATGGCAAAATTTGCTGCCTGTCTCAAGCACATCCTTGGGCTTTGTTGGTCATTGACACAAACAACATGTTTCACTTTATATTTTGAAGAACATGCGATAAATGAAGTAGTATTCACATTTGTTCTTGCTGCCATATTCTCAGTGGAAATGGGTTATTTATCAAGTTTTCTTTTGCTGTTTTGTTTTGACTCTAAGCCCAATTATCTGACACTTTAGATCAGGTGTAAAGAAGGATGCAGTGCCAACACTCTCATTACTATCACTGATACATTCTTCTTAAGCCTATCACTCCTACTAGGGTCAAGTTGCTGACAGAAGCTCATCAGAGTCCTCTGTCCTGGGACAAAGTTAATCAGCCTTGTGCCTTCAGTTCCCACCACATGACTTCACACATCTCAGTGAAAATGCTTTCGCTCCCAGGGATAAAAGCTTCAGAGCTTCTGTTGATGTTTCTATAGCTCTAGGTTTTTTTTGACAGGATGGGGTAGCTAGCCCCATGCCCAACTCTCCTCCTTTTGCAGCTGGTCTTGGGACTGTCCTTGGCAGAGTTAATGAATACATAGAACATAGACTCAGGCAGTGCATTCCAGGCACCAACCACTCTCTGAGTAAAAAACCTTCCTCTAATATCCCTCTTGAACTTCCCACCCCTTACATTAAAGCCATGACCTCTTGTATTGAGCAGTGGTGCCCTGAGGAAGAGGCGCTGGCTATCCACTCTATCTATTTCTCTTATTATCTTGTACACCTCTATCATGTCTCCTGTCATCCTCCTTCTCTCCAAAGAGTAAAGCCCTAGCTCCCTTAATCTCTGATCATAATGCATACTTTCTAAACCAGGCAGCATCCTGGTAAATCTCCTCTGTACCCTTTCCAATGCTTCCACATCCTTCCTATAGTGAGGTGACCAAAACTGGACACAATACTCCAAGTGTGGCCTAACCAGAGTTTTATAGAGCTGCATCATTACATCGTGACTCTTAAACTCTATCCCTCGACTTATGAAAGCTAACACCCCATAAGCTTTCTTAACTACCCTATCCACCTGTGAGGCAACTTTCAGGGATCTGTGGAAATGTACCCCGAGATCCCTCTGCTCCTCCACAATACCAAGTATCCTGCCATTTACTTTGTACTCTGCCTTGGAGTTTGTCCTTCCAAAGTGTACCACCTCACACTTCTCCTGGTTGAACTCCATCTGCCACTTCTCAGCCCACTTCTGCATCCTATCAATGTCTCTCTGCAATCTTTGACAATCCTCTACACTATCTACAACACCACCAACCTTTGTGTCATCTGCAAACTTGCCAACCCACCCTTCTACCCCCACATCCAGGTCGTTAATAAAAATCACGAAAAGTAGAGGTCCCAGAACAGATCCTTGTGGGACACCACTAGTCACAATCCTCCAATCTGAATGTACTCCCTCCACCACCACCTTCTGCCTTCCGCAGGCAAACCAATTCTGAATCCACCTGGCCAAACTTGCCTGGATCCCATGCCTTCTAACTTTCTGAATAAGCCTACCGTGTGGAACCTTGTCAAATGCCTTTACTAAAATCCATATAGATCACATCCACTGCACTACCCTCATCTATATGCCTGGTCACCTCCTCAAAGAACTCTATCAGGTTTGTTAGACACGATCTGCCCTTCACAAAGCCATGCTGACTGTCCCTGATCAGACCATGATTCTCTAAATGCCTATAGATTCTATCTCTAAGAATCTTTTCTAATAACGTTCCCACCACAGACGTAAGGCTCACTGGTCTATAATTACCCGGACTATCCCTACCACCTTTTTTGAACAAGGGAACAACATTCGCCTTCCTGCAATCCTCCAGTACCATTCCCGTGGACAATGAGGACATGAAGATCCTAGCCAGAGGCTCAGCAATCTCTTCTCTCGCCTCGTGGAGCAGCCTGGGGAATATTCCGTCAGGCCCCGGGGACTTATCTGTCCTAATGTATTTTAACAACTCCAACACCTCCTCTCCCTTAATATCAACATGCTCCAGAACATCAACCTCACTCATGTTGTCCTCACCATCATCAAATTCCCTCTCATTGGTGAATACCGAAGAGAAGTATTCATTGAGGACCTCGCTCACTTCTACAGCCTCCAGGCACATCTTCCCACCCTTATCTCTAATCGGTCCTACCTTCACTCCTGTCGTCCTTTTTTTCTTCACATAATTGAAGAATGCCTTGGGGTTTTCCTTTACCCTACTCACCAAGGCCTTCTCATGCCCCCTTCTTGCTCTTCTCAGCCCCTTCTTAAGCTCCTTTCTTGCTTCCCTATATTCCTCAATAGACCCATCTGATCCTTGCTTCCTAAACCTCATGTATGCTGCCTTCTTCCACCTGACTAGATTTTCCACCTCACTTGTCACTCATGGTTCCTTCATGCCAAGGAATAAATGAAAATACCTATGCAAATTCTGATTTTACAGAAATCCATGAATAGGCCAAAAAAACTCAAAGCTTGATCTAAAGTGAAGCATCTGTTCCATTATATTTAACTTTTCAATCCTCAGTTTGGGAGCAAGAAATGCAAGTTGTGTTATTCTATTAATCATGATAATCACATTGTAATGCTGTGTTGGCGCGTGGCCAAGTGGTTAAGACGTTTGTCTGGTGATTTGAAGGTCGCTAGTTTGAGCCTTGGCTGAGGCAGCGTGTTGTGTCCTTGAGCAAGGCACTTAACCACACATTGCTCTGCGACGACACCGGTGCCAAGTTGTATGGGTCCTAATGCCCTTCCCTTGGACAACATCGGTGGTGTGGAGAGGGGAGACTTGCAGCATGGGCAACTGCTGGTCTTCCATACAACCTTGTCCAGGCCTGCGCCCTGGAAACCTTCCAAGGTGCAAATACATAGTCTCATAAGACTAATGGATGCCTATATATAATGTAATTCTCCATAGCCTGAACTTTTACACTTCAGAGTTAGCTCTGGGTGAGGTGCCCATTAAAAGTGAGCACATTGGATTTTGTGGAGGCCCATGAAGAAAGGTTTCTTTTAGGAACAAGGTACATTTTACTTTTTTTGGTGATCAAGGTAGTTTACATCTGAAGTTTACTTTTTTGTTCTGTTGTCTAAGTTATGAAGTTTCTTCTTTCACTACTTGAGCAAATTATGCAAGGATGAATATTTACTTGGGGTTCTGAAGATGTCATATAATTAAAATACTGTTATTGGCCAATGAGACCAAACAACATTGGAATATTATATGAGGAAATCGGACTAGTTGTTGCTCTTTTGGAAGCTCCATACAGAAACATAAATTTGTACACGGTTGCCTCACCATGGTCTTTCAGAGTTGTGCATCTTCATATCTTATAAGTTATCACAACTTACTCCACAGGATATCAGATCTCTAGGTGGGGCAAATAAGAAATTTAACAACATGAAATGTAACTACATTTCATATTATGGTGATATAAATCATACTCGTGTGCTTTGTTGTTTCTACCATTGAGCACATCTATAGGAGGTGCTGCCACAAGAAAGCAGCATCCATCCAGACCATGCTCTCTTCTTGCTGCTGCCTTTGGAAGGATGTGCAGGAGCATTAGGTCCCAAACCACCAGGTTTAGTAAAAGTTGTTATCCTTCAACCATCGGGCTGCAGAACCAGACTGAACTGATTCCACAACCTATGGACTCAGTTTCAAGGACTCTACAACTCATTTTTTTCTGTATGCATGTTTGTATGTATTTATAAGACAGACAAGACAAAGAAGCAGAAGTCGGCCATTCGGCCCATCGAGTCTGCTCCGCCATTTTAACATGAGCTGATCCATTCTCCCATTTAGTCCCACTCCCCCGGCTTCTCACCATAACCTTTGATGCCCTGGCTACTCAGATACCTATCAATCTCTGCCTCAAATACACCCAATATTTATGTATTTAATTCCATCTGCACAGCTTGTCATCTTTTGCACTTTGATTATTTGTCAGTCTTTTTGCGTGTTTTTTTTCCCTTGATTCTATTGTATTTTTTTTTGCTTTACAAATAAAAGATTTAATTATGGATTTTGCTTGTAAATCAGCAGGTTAGGTAGCATCTATGTAGAGCAATGAATGGTTGATATTTCAGGCTGAGACCCTCCAAGGCTGGAGAGGTAAGGGGAAAAAGCTGGAAAAAGGTGAGGAGTACAGCTGGCAGGGGACAGATGAAACCAGATGAAGTGGCAGTTCGATGAGTAAAAGAGGTGGGGAAAATGAAATGAGAGCCTGGGAGATTATTTATTAAAGATACAGCATGAAACAGGCCCTTCCAACCCAAAAAGTCACACCACCCAGCAACCCACCTGCTTAACACTAGCCTGATCACAGGACAGTTGAGGAAAACCAATTAACCTACTAACCGATATGTCTTTGGACTATGGGAGGAATCCAGAGCGCACGTACAAAGTCCTTGCAGATGGTATTGAAGTTCAACTCTGAATTCCAGACCACCTCGAGCTGTAATAGTGCCGCAGTAACCATTATGCTATCATGGTGCCATGTAAATTGGAAGAGGTAAAGATTAGATTAGATTAGATTATGAGGACACGCAGTCCTCTTTTATTGTCATTTAGTAATGCATGTATTAAGAAATGATGCAATGTTTCTCCAGAATGATATCACAGAAACACATGACAAACCAACTGAAAATCTGACAAAAACCACACAATTATAGCATATAGTTACAACAGCGTAAAGCAATACCGTAATTTGATAAAGAACAGACAATGGGCACGGTAAAAAAGTCTCAAAGTCTTTTGAAAGTCCCATCATCTCACGCAGATGGTGAACCTCCAGCACCGCAAACTTGCCGATGCAGCATCCTGGAAGCATCTGACCACAGTCCGACTCCGAGTCCGTCCGAAAACTCTGAGCCTCTGACCAGCTCTCCAACACCGAGCAGCAAGCACCAACTCTGCCGAGCGCTTCAACCACAGTCCCAGCAACAGGTAATAGGCAAAGCCGAGGACTTGGGGCCTTCCCCTCTGGAGATTCTCGATCACACAGTAGCAGCGGCAGTGAAGCAGGCATTTCAGAAGTTACTCCAGGTGTTCCTCCATGCTTCTCACGTCTGTCTCCATCAAATCAGGATTGTGCACGGCGTCCTAGTTAACACATACAATATCAGTTGAAGGAGCAGGAATATAATAGCAGAGGACAGTATTAGAAAGGGAAGGAGGACGGAAATCAGAAGGAGGTGATGGGCTGGTGGGGAGAAAAGAAGGAGTGAGGGGGTAACCAAAATGGGCAATAGACAGAAAGGAGGTGGGAAGTAATTATCAGAAGTTCGAGATATCAGTAGATGCCTCCTGACTTGTTGAGTTCCTCCAGCTTGTTGCGTGTTGCTCAAGGTTTTCAGTATCTCATGTTCTTAAATGTAAAATATTTGATGCATAATTGGGCTTTCTATGAGCCCCATGCTTTTCCTTCTGTCATACATAAAAGCCAAGCACATTTCTCTTTATTATGCATATTGCAAGTAATAAATCCCTTCTCTGCCATTATCAGGAAAGTTCTGCCTTTTCTTTACTGAGGAGCTGCTGCATTTAAGCTGTTTCAGCATCAGATTTGCTGATCCACCCAAACTCATTACTTACTCTACATGCATCCTTTCAAAAGGAGGTAGATGACTATGTCCCAAGATTAACCAATCAACCCTTTAACCCTCCCTACCCCCACACCATTGTACTTTTCCAAGACACAGCATGTAATAGTCAATATTATTAACGTTGCCAAGTTTAGGCTTTTATTCTTCTGCTCAGTTATACATGCTAAGTTTTTTCCCCTAATTCTCTGGATCCAACATCAAAGAAGTTTACATAAATTTTATTCTTTGAAGCATGGTAAGTCAGCAGGGTGACTCTCTGAACAGATCAACTTAGGATATCAACCCTGGGCCCTTGAAAAATATTTCAGTTAAAGGAAGGCAGTCAATAAAAATGATAACATTTCATGTTTACTAGAAATATTAAAAATGAATAGAAGTTTATATCATTTTGCCAATGATATTACAATAATGAGATTCTGCAAAGGCCACACTTTGCCAATCAGAGCATTAGGAATTTACAATTGATATTCTACAGACTGGAGTTTACCATCTGTTTGCAGGAATTTGGGAAAAAAAGTTGAGGAAGGATTATTTTGTGCATGTGCATTTACTTTAATAAAAGCAACATTTACAGGGAAAATTCATAACTTAATACCTTTGTTTTACAAAGTTGCAATGAAGATGTATATTTTTTAAAAAGTGCAATGTACAAAGGAACAGAAACATACAAAATTACAGGGAACTTCAGTATGGTAAGTCACCCAACTTTTAATTGCTTCAGGTTGCAACCAGCTCTGACTAACTGAAGGCCGTTTGATGTTAATGCCACACAGGATACTTTCATAAGTACTACTTTTATTGTGGATACGATAAAATCTGCCATTGTTTATCTACTTCAAAAGAAATGTTGGCAATGTTTCCTGGGCAAATTAAGTTAGCCTGACTAAATTTTGTGTGGGCTTGCATGTAACATACCAGTATATAATCAGCAAGCACAGCTCTGCAATGGAACAACTGTGGAATGATTCCGTGTCTCCTTCTGGTTGCATTGCACTACTGGTGCTTGAATTCATGAAATCCACCCCATGTAAAAGGAACAAAGGAAGTTTTTAAATTCCACAGCATCTTTCATAATAAACGCAACTGATTCAAATTAGCCACTAATAAATCAGATAAAATAATTTTTTGAGGGCAAAACTTAAGCAAGTTTAAGAGACTTGGATAGGTACATGGAGCTTAGAAAAATAGACGGCTATGGTAATGTGTAAAGTAAGTACATGTTCGGTGCAGTTTTGTGGGCCAAAGGATCTGTATTGTGCTGTAGTTTTTTTATGTTCTAAGTTCATACAATTATAATCAATTTGAGTCACTGCATGTCATGTGATTTAGATAGTATCTATACAACATGGTGTAGAGTACTCTATACACCCTGAGTGTTGCCCTGGGAGATCTATTATTACCATTCCAAACTTGGTTCAGGAATATGCCAGTGACATTTTCCAAAACCAGGAACTGCTCCTGCTGAAAAGCACTGAATTAAATAATGATCCATTTGGCTGTGAGGCCTAATTTACTCCTAGGACCTGAGGTTTAATGTCAGGAATGAGGCACTCCATGGATATTGCGTCCTAGTGCTTTACATGATACGCAAGACAGGGTAGTAGGATATGGAGTACAAGCTGTTGCCTGTGCAGCAAGCTCCCCTTCTCCAGACAGCTGGTGAATCCAAAGGAACGGCTGAGAGCAAAACAGTTTGGCACCAGCAGTGTCACAGGAGTAGCCAGTCAGCATTGCACTTAACAGAGGCCTTAGGAAGGCCCGGGTTTACTCCAGAAGCCTTCCCCATGAGTGGGTACAGCCACAAAGCAGCAGAGGTTTGAGATCGGTTTTCCTTCTCCCAGATGCACTGCCAATCCTGGCTGACAAGTCCCATCTGCCTGAAGCAACTGGATGTAGGGCAAAGACAGCCTTATCTCCTGTCAGTAGAAATGGTTCTGCTGGGCTTAATAGAAGAGCCAAACGGGAAGTCCGGGAGCTGGATTAAGTTGTCAGAGGGTATTTCAGAAACACAGCATTGGAATCATTTCATAGATGGCTTCCTACCCCAGTTACATGAACCTCAAGGAAAGATAATGTCACCGTAATAAAGCAGTTAATGCCAAGAATCTGTTATGAAAATAACCACGGAGTTCAAGTTCATTATCATTCAACTGGACATGTGCACCTTGGTTGGAGGAAAGTTGTTTTGTTTCATGGTGTACAACATAATATGTATAAGACCATAAGACAGGAGCAGAATTAGGCCATCTGGCCCATCAAGTCTGCTCTGCCATTCAATCATACCTGGCACGAGGAATTCTGCAGATGCTGGAAATTCAAGCAACACTCATCAAAGTTGCTGGTGAACGCAGCAGGCCAGGCAGCATCTAAAGGAAGAGTTATAGTCGACGTTTCAGGCCGAGACCCTTCGTCAGGGTTAACTGAAAAAAGAGCTAGTAAGAGATTTGAAAGTGGGAGGGGGAGGGGGAGATCCAAAATGATAACAGAAGACAGGAGGGGGAGGGATGGAGCCAAGAGCTGGACAGTTGTTTGGCAAAGGGGATATGAGAGGATCACGGGACAGGAGGTCTGGGGAGAAAGAAAAGCGGGAGGGGGGGAACCCAGAGGATGGGCAAGGGGTATAGTGAGAAGGACAGAGGGAGAAAAAGGAGAGAGAGAGAAAGAATGTGTGTATGTAAATAAATAACGGATGGGGTACGAGGGGGAAGTGGGGCATTAGCGGAAGTTTGAGAAGTCAATGTTCATGCCATCAGGTTGGAGGCTACCCAGATGGAATATAAGGTGTTGTTCCTCCAACCAGAGTGTGGCTTCATCATTACAGTCGAGGAGGCCGTGGATAGACATATCAGAATGGGAATGGGACGTGGAATTAAAATGTGTGGCCACTGGGATATCCTGCTTTCTCTGGCGGACAGAGTGTAGGTGTTCAGCGAAACGATCTCCCAGTCTGCGTCGGGTCTCGCCAATATATAGAAGGCCACATCGGGAGCACCAGATGCAGTATATCACCCCAGCCGACTCACAGGTGAAGTGATGCCTCACCTGGAAGGACTGTCATCATCAACTCTGCTCACAAATGCATCTCCCCCATTTCACGCACATCTGCTCTCACTCCATCCTCCCACCACCCTACTAGGAATAGAGTTCCCCTTGTCCTCACCTACCACCCCACCAGCCTCCGGGTCCAACATATTATTCTCCATAACTTCCGCCACCTCCAACGAGATCCCAGCACTAAGCATATCTTTCCCTCCCCGCTTTCCGCAGGGATCGCTCTCTAAGTGACTCCCTTGTCCATTCGTCCCCCCCATCCCTCCCCACCGATCTCCCTCCTGCCACTTATCCTTGTAAGCGGAACAAGTGCTATATATGCCCTTACACTTCTTCCCTTACCACAATTCAGGGCCCCAGACAGTCCTTCCAGGTCAGGCGACACTTCACCTGTGAGTCGGCTGGGGTGATATACTGCATCCGGTGCTCCCGATGTGGCCTTCTACATATTGGTGAGACCTAACGCAGAGTGGGAGATCATTTTGCTGAACACCTATGCTCTGTCCGCCAGAGAAAGCAGGATCTCCCAGTGGCCACACATTTTAATTCCACGTCCCATTCCCATTCTGATATGTCTATCCACAGCCTCCTCTACTGTCAAGATGAAGCCACACTCAGGATGGAGGAACAACACCTTATATTCTGTCTGGGTAGCCTCCAACCTAATGGCATGAGCATTGACTTCTCTAACTTCCACTAATGCCCCACCTTCCCCTCGTACCCCATCCGTTATTTATTTACATACACACATTCTTTCTCTCTCTCTCCTTTTTCTCCCTCTGTCCCTCTGACTATACCCCTTGCCCATCCTCTGGGTTTTTCCCCCCCTCCCCCTTTTCTTTCTCTGTAAGCCTCCTGTCCCATGATCCTCTCATATCCCTTTTGCCAATCAACTGTACAGCTCTTGGCTCCATCCCTCCCCCTCCTGTCTTCTCCCATCTTTTTCGATCTCCCCCTCCCCCTCCCACTTTCAAATCTCTTACTAGCTCTTCTTTCAGTTAGTCCTGACCAAGGGTCCCGGCCCGAAACGTCGATTGTACCTCTTTCTAGAGATGCTGCTTGGCCTGCTGCGTTCACCAGCAACTTTGATATGTGTTGCAATCATAGTTGATCCTTTTTTTATCTCCTCAACCCCAGTTATTGGCCTTCTCCTCGTAACCTTTGATGTCATGTCCAATCAAGAATCTATTTATCTCTGCCTTAAATACACCCAACGACCTGGCCTCCACATCTGCATTTGGCTAAAGAAATTTCTCCACATCTGTTTTGAAAGGGCTTCTCTCTGTCCTGAGGCTGTGCCCTCGTCCTAGACTCTCCCACCATGGGAAACATCATTTCCACATCTACTCTGTCTAGGCCTTTCAATATTCGATAGGTTTCAATGAGATCCCCCCTCATTCTCTACATATAAATAATGCTACCACCAATAAATTAACAAATAATGTATGATACAAGTTGAAAAGTAAACAGTATAACACTCCTGCTGCTTCATTTGTAATGAGACCTGTATAGTGATAGGAAGTTCAGTAGTTTGCAGCTTCGTGGTAGAAGCTGTATCCTATCCTACCAGTCCCTGACCTAATGTTATGGTACCTCCTGCCTAATGCTGGGGGTGCGGGGGGGAGGGTGTCAGAGTTCGCTGGACGGATGGTATGGATCACTGACAATGCCGAGGGCCCTACGTGCACAGTGCTCCTGATAAGCATCTCAAGATGGGTGGAAGAGAGGCCCTAATGATCCTCCCAGCAGTCTGTGCAATCCATTGTGGGGTCTTACAGTCAGGTGCCTTACCAGACTAGTCAAACAGTGAGGCTCAAGATGTACTCTCACCATTCTACCAACTGCTCTCCCTCCTCTCTACACTGTCTCACTGAGGTAAAGGCTACAGAGGGGGAGGGAGAGGGACATTGTGGAGGAAGGGGCTATAATGGGAAGGCCAGGTAGGACAACAGGTATGTCACAGTAGGCATTGAGGAGGGAGAGGGCTTCATGGAAGGTGTAAGCCCATCATATATTGAGGCAGCAGGCAGGACGATTTGTTCCAATCAATCACTTTAGTGTTTAATACAGATCCCCCTCTTCCCTTTCCTTAACCCCTTCCTGTTCCCACTTTCCTTTCCCTCTCCTTTCTTACTCTCTCACCCCTCTCCTCTCCATTTCCAATTCCTTCCCAACCACCCCCTTTAAACCTACACATGGTCATTAAGAATAGCAGAAGATACTGGAGGAGCCTTGTGCTGGTCCATGCCCATGAAGTTGACCTGACCCTGGTCTCAGAGGGGGCCTGACACTGACCCTAACCAGTTGCACATCTGACCTACACAATGCCCATCTTCCTTTTATGGAACAGCCCCCACATGATCATTCCCCACCTCTGGACTTATCGGGCTGCAGTCAGCTCTCCCACAACAGCCTGCTCGAGGGCTCCATTCCACCAGTGAGGTAGAGGGCAACCAGATAGAATGGGGCACACACACCACCGGCCTGTCCAGCAGCCGTGAGGGAGGCCTGTTACATCAGCAGCTAGCTCAGAGACTGCTCCTGCTGCTTGAATCCTGGGAGGGTGAAAGGGAAGGAAGGGTTGACCCAGATTATCCACACCATTCAGATCATGGTTCAGAATCAGATTTAATATCACTGGAATATTGTGTGAACTTTTTGTTTTGCAGCAGCATTACACTACAATACATAATAAAACACTATAAATTACTTTAAGAATATGTACAAATTATATTTAATAAGTACTGTAAAAAGAGGGAAAATGGTGAGGTACTGTAGTATACATGGATTCATTGTCCATTTATAAATCTGATAGCTGAAGGGAAGTAGCTGTTCCTGAATCATTGAGGGTGTTGCTTCAGGCTTCTGTACCACCTCCTTGATGGTAGCAATCAGAATACAGCATGTCCTAGGCGACAGGGGTCCCTAATGGATGCACTTTCTGAAAGTGTCCTCAATGCTGTGGATATGATTCCCTTGATGGAGCTTGTTTTCTGATCCTGTGCAGTGACTCCCCTGTACCAAATGGTTCACCGTTCTTTTTCCCAAAATATATCTGGGAGCACCATTCTCCCCCCGCCAGCCCCACAACTGGCCCTGTGACAAGATGACAAGATTCAGCCTCTTGACTTTCCTCCCTCCCCCCTCCCCTCCTACCATACCATGGGGGGACCTCTCCCAGCAGACAGGAGGCACTGATGGTGAGTACTGGTCAAGGATGAGGAGGGCCAGGCCTCCCTGGTGGCTGGTTTCCATGATAACAGAAGGCTGTAGATCTGGCTAGGTGTGGTGCCCAACTGTGGAAGTCCCAGGACACTGGTCTTCATGTGGCTATGGCTTCCCGATGATAGGACATGGGATACAGAGGCTAGGACTGCATGAGTACACTGTAGTCCTCACCACCAGCACCTAGGAGTCCATGAGAATGACCATCCTCCTCACCACCAGGACATGGGTCCCATCAGGTTCACCATCTTATTCAACACCAGGACCTCTGACAAAATGGTGACCCTGCAATAGTGCAAAGGGAGCCCTGAGCACAGTTGGATAATGATCCCACACCGGGGACCATCTTGAGAACTGGCCACAGTGACGGAGATAGGCAGGGTATCGTCAGCAAATGGCAGATCATATCCTAGGAGAGAGAGGGAGAGAGGACAGAGATTAGAATGTCTAAACAAACAGAAATTATTCCAGAATTCACACATTTATTGTGATCCTGCTGTGGTTTTTGACCCAGGGGTACACAGTTGGGAAATTTGCATGGTGCTCCTGTGATGGGCCTGACCCAAAGATATATAGGCATGTACATGGTGCTGTCAGTGTCGTTGTGACCAAGGGACGCAGAGATGAGAAACGTGCATGGTATGGGTCTATTCCAAGTGATATAGAGACAGGAACTGTGCTCAGTAATCCTAGTGTTGTTCTGGTCCAGTCCTATTGGATTTGAACCATATTTGACAATCCCACTGCCCAACCCTCAGTACCTGCAACTAGGGAGGCCAGACGTCTGGCCCAACCTCGGGCCAGACGTTAATTTGTGCTCCTTTTTTGGTTCGAACTAAAAAAAAAATTACCTAAATTACCTCAGATATATTTAAAACAATGGGAACCGAAAGTTATAACAACTGTTGATGTATTTTTATTATATGTAGTTGCCGTTGTCAACACTGCTGATGACGCAGTGTACGAGTCACGTTAGCATGTCCAAGAGGGTCAGTCTGCCCATGGCTGCCGCCGCCGCAGTGGAGAGTGGTTGACTTTTTTGTTCTTGCTTTAGCCCCTAAAGAAATGCCGAAAGGAAATACTATATTTAACCATGAATGAGCCAAAGAATTTGGATTTATTGCTAAAAGCAGAAAAGATAACCATTTTTTTGTACACTATGCCGTTGTGATGTGGAGATTAAGGGAAAAAGTGCAGTTGAACGACACGCTACCACAGATAAACATAAAGTTAACACTCATACTGCTGGTACATCATCTTTGTTATCATTTTTCTCCCCAGCTCGATCAACTCAAGATGACAAAATCTTGGCTGCAGAACTGTGTAAAGTGTGTCATGCTGTGAAGCATCATCAGTCATACAGAAGTGTTGATTGTGGAGTAAAAGTTGACAAAGAAATATACAGTGACTCATTGATAGTGAAAGGTGTAACATGTGGGAAAACTAAAGCAAAAGCTCTGTGTGAAAATATTCTAGCACCCTATTCTGTACAAAAGCATGTGGAGTATATCAAAGAACATGGCTTGCCGTTTTCAGTAGCAACTGATGCTTCAAACAAAGGTGCAACGAAGTGTTTCCCAATACTTCCGAGATACTTCCAGTTTGAGAAGGGAGTGTGACATGTGTAACTTGACTATTACAGCAATAACAATGAATCATCAGAGGACGTAACAAATCAGCTACTGGTTAAACTAGAGACTTCAGGTCTGGATCTGAATAAAGTGTCTGTATACACTGCTGACAATGCACGTGTAAAATGTGGAAAACACAGCAGTGTTTAGAAAAAACTGAAAATGGCTCAAAAGAACATTATTGTGGCAAATTATCTGGTCCATATTTTGTACAATGCAACAAGATTTGAACATAGAACAGAGAACATAGAATAGTACAGCATAGTACAGGCCCTTCGGCCCACAATGTTGTGCCGACCCTTAAACCCTGCCTCCCATATAACCCCCCACCTTAAATTCCTCCATATACCTGTCTAGTAGTCTCTTAAATTTCAGTAGCATATCTGCCTTCACCACTGACTCAGGCAGTGTATTCCACGCACGAACCGCTCTCTGAGTAAAAAAATTTCCTCTGATATCCCCCTTGAACTTCCCACCCCTTACCTTAAAGCCATATCCTCTTGTATTGAGCAGTGGTGCCTTGGGGAAGAGGCACTGGCTATCCACTCTATCTATTCCTCTTAATATCTTGTATACCTCTATCATGTCTCCTCCCATCCTCCTCCTCTCCAAAGAGTAAAGCCCTAGCTCCCTTAATCTCTGATCATAATGCATACTCTCTAAACCAGGCAGCATCCTGGTAAATCTCCTCTGTACCCTTTCCTGGACACAGTACTCAAAGTGCGTGCGCAGCTCTCCGGTGAAAATTATATCGTATTTGTTAAATAGGGGCCGTGGACAATTCTGATTTGATGGAGAGTGGACGTGAAAGCACAGAGGAACAACTGGAGAAATTTCTGAAACGCCCGTACGCTGCTGTCGTTACTGTGTGGTCATGAATCTTTCGGAGGGTAGGCCTCAAAATCCCCGGCCTTGCCTGCTTTTGGCGACCGAGAAGGAGGTCGAATGGCTCGGACAGAGATGGCACTCAGGACTCGGTGTCGGAGAGCTGATCAGAGCTCAAAGTTTTTGGATGACTCAGAGTCGGATTGTGGTCGGCATGGCAGGGAGAGTTTTTCTTCCTTCTCCCGTCTGCGTGAGATGTGGGACATTTGAGAAACTTCGAACTTTACTCTGCTCACGGACTTCTTCATCAAGTTATGGTTTGTTACACTGTTTGTAATTATATGTTATAATTATGTGGTTTTGGCAGTTTTTTCCATCTTGGTTTGTTCTGTGTTTTGTGATATCACACTGGAGGAAATAATGTCTCATTTCTTAATGCATGCATTACTAAATGACAATAAAAGAGGACTACGTGTCTTCATAATCATAATCATAACCATTTATAGGGTTGCATCATTACCTCGCAACACCTAAACTCTATCCCTCGACTTATGAAAGCTAACACTGCATAAGCTTTCTTAACTACCCTATCTACCTGTGAGGCAACTTTCAGGGATCTGTGGACATGTACCCCCAGATCCCTCTGCTCCTCCACACTACCAAGTATCCTGCCATTTACTTTGTACTCTGCCTTGGAGCTTGTCCTTCCAAAGTGTACCACGTCACACTTCTCCAGGTTGAACTCCATCTGCCACTTCTCAACACACTTCTGCATCCTATCAATGTCTCTCTGCAATTTTCGACAATCCTCTACACTATCCACAACACCACCAACCTTTGTGTCGTCTGCAAACTTGCCAACCCACCTTTCTACCCCCACATCCAGGTCGTTAATAAAAATCACGAAAGGTGGAGGTCCCAGAACCAATTCTTGTGGGACACCACTAGTCATAACCTTCCAGTCCGAATGTACTCCCTCCACAATGACCCTCTGCTTTCTGCAGGCAAGACAACTCTGAATCCACCTGGCCAAACTTCCCTGGATTCCATGCCTTCTGACTTTCTGAATAAGCCTACCGAACGGAACCTTGTCAAATGCCTTACTAAATCCATATAGATCACATCCACTGCGCTACCCTCATCTATATGCCTGGTGACCTCCTCAAAGAACTCTATCAGGCTTGTTAGACATGATCCGCCCTTCACAAAGCCATGCTGACTGTCCCTGATCAGACCCTGATTCTCTAAATGCCCATAGATCCTATCTCTAAGAATCTTTTCCAACGGCTTTCCCACCACAGACATAAGGCTCACTGGTCGATAATTACCTGGACTATGCCTACTACCTTTTTTGAACAAAGGGACAACATTCATCTCCCTCCAATCCTCCAGTACCATTCCCGTGGACAACGAGGACATAAAGATCCTAGCCAGAGGCTCAACAATCTCTTCCCTTGCCTCGTGAAGCAGCCTGGGGAATATTCCGTCAGGCCCTGGGGACTTATCTGTCCGAATGTATTTTAACAACTCCAACACCTCGTCTCCCTTAATATCAACATGCTCCAGAACATCAACCTCACTCATATTGTCCTCACCATCATCAAGTTCCCTCTCATTGGTGAAAACCAAAGAGAAGTATTCATTGAGGACCTCACTCACTTCCGCAGCCTCCAGGCACATCTTCCCACCTTTATCTCTAATCGGTCCTACCTTCACTCCTGTCATCCTTTTGTTCTTCACATAATTGAAGAATGCCTTGGGGTTTACCTTTACCACAGTTGCCAAGGCCTTCTCATGCCCTCTTCTTGCTCTCCTCAGCCCCTTCTTAAGCTCCTTTCTTGCTTCCCTATATTCCTCAATAGACCCATCTGATCCCTGCTTCCTAAACCTCATGTATGCTGCCTTCTTCCACCTGACTAGATTTTCCACCTCACCTGTCACCCATGGTTCCTTCACCCTACCATTCTTTATCTTCCTCACCGGGACAAATTTATCCCTAACATCCTGCAAGAGATTCCTGAATATCGACCACATATCCATAGTACATTTCCCTGCAAAAACATCATCCCAATTCTCACCCGCAAGTTCTATCCTTATAGCCTAATAATTTGCCCTTTTCCAATTAAAAAATTTTCCTGTCCTCTCTGATTCTATTCTTTTCCCTGATAATGTTAAAGGCCAGGGAGCAGTGGTCACTGTCCCCCAGGATGCTCACCCACTGAGAGATCTGTGACCTGACCTGGTTCGTTACCTAATACTAGATCTAGTATGACATTCCCCATAGTCGGCCTGTCAACAGACTGTGACAGAAATCCATCCTGGATACACTTAACAAACTCTGCCTTGTCTAAACCGTTGGAACTAATCAGGTGCCAATCAATATTAGGGAAGTTAAAATCACCCATGATAACAACCCTGTTATTTTTGCACCTTTCCAAAATCTGCCTCCCAATCTGCTCCTCGGTATCTCTGCTGCTACCAGGGGGCCTATAGAATACCCCCAATAGAGAAACTGCTCCCTTCCTGTGCCTGACTTCCACCCATACTGACTCAAAAGAGGATCCTGCTACATTATCCACCCTTTCTGTAGCTGTAATAGTATCCCTGACCATATTGCCACCCCTCCTCCCCTTTCTCCACCACTCTCTATCCCCTTTAAAGCATGGAAATCCAGGAATATTGAGAATCCATTCCTGCCCTGGTGCCGGCCAATTCTCTGTAATGGCCACTACATCATAATTCCATGTATCCAAGCTCTCAGTTCATCATCTTTGTTCCTGATGCTTCTTGCATTGAAGTACACGCATCTTAGCCCTTCTACCTTACTACCTTTACACCCTTTATTCTGCTTCTCTTTCCTCAAAGCCTATTTATATGTTAGATTGGCTTTACTCCATGCACTACAGGGAAATATTCAGGAGGGATAGACATGAAGGAAGGGGAGGTGGGGTGGCGTTGCTGGTTAAAAAAGAGATTAACGCAATAGAAAGGAAGGACATAAGCCGGGAAGATGTGGAATCGATATGGGTAGAGCTGCGTAACACTAAGGGGCAGAAGACGTTGGTGGGAGTTGTGTACAGGCCACCTAACAGTAGTAGTGAGGTCGGAGATGGTATTAAACAGGAAATTAGAAATGTGTGCAATAAAGGAACAGCAGTTATAATGGGTGACTTCAATCTACATGTAGACTGGGTGAACCAAATTGGTAAAGGTGCTGAGGAAGAGGATTTCTTGGAATGTATGCGGGATGGTTTTTTGAACCAACATGTTGAGGAACCGACTAGAGAGCAGGCTATTCTGGACTGGGTTTTGAGCAATGAGGAAGGGTTAATTAGCGATCTTGTCGTGAGAGGCCCCTTGGGTAAGAGTGACCATAATATGGTGGAATTCTTCATTAACATGGAGAGTGACGTAGTTAATTCAGAAACAAAGGTTCTGAACTTAAAGAGGGGTAACTTTGAAGGTATGAGTCGTGAATTAGCTAAGATAGACTGGCAAATGACACTTAAAGGATTGACGGTGGATATGCAATGGCAGGCATTTAAAGGTTGCATGGATGAACTACAACAATTGTTCATCCCAGTTTGGCAAAAGAATAAATCAAGGAAGGTAGTGCACCCGTGGCTGACAAGAGAAATTAGGGATAGTATCAATTCCAAAGAAGTAGCATACAAATTAGCCAGAGAAAGTGGCTCACCTGAGGACTGGGAGAAATTCAGAGTTCAGCAGAGGAGGACAAAGGGCTTAATTAGGAAGGGGAAAAAAGATTATGAGAGAAAACTGGCAGAGAACATAAAAACGGACTGTAAAAGCTTTTATAGATATGTAAAAAGGAAAAGACTGATAAAGACAAATGTAGGTCCCCTGCAAACAGAAACAGGTGAATTGATTATGGGGAGCAAGGACATGGCAGACCAATTGAATAATTACTTTGGTTCTGTCTTCACTAAGGAGGACATAAATAATCTTCCAGAAATAGTAAGGGACAGAGGGTCCAGTGAGATGGAGGAACTGAGCGAAATACATGTTAGTAGGGAAGTGGTGTTAGGTAAATTGAAGGGATTGAAGGCAGATAAATCCCCAGGGCCAGATGGTCTGCATCCCAGAGTGCTTAAGGAAGTGGCCCAAGAAATAGTGGATGCATTAGTGATAATTTTTTAAAACTCGTTAGATTCTGGACTAGTTCCTGAGGATTGGAGGGTGGCTAATGTAACCCCACTTTTTAAAAAAGGAGGGAGAGAGAAACCGGGGAATTATAGGCCGGTTAGCCTAACGTCGGTGGTGGGGAAACTGCTGGAGTCAGTTATCAAGGATGTGATAACAGCACATTTGGAAAGCGGTGAAATGATCGGACAAAGTCAGCATGGATTTGTGAAAGGAAAATCATGTCTGACGAATCTCATAGAATTTTTTGAGGATGTAACTAGTAGAGTGGATAGGGGAGAACCAGTGGATGTGGTATATTTGGATTTTCAAAAGGCTTTTGACAAGGTCCCACACAGGAGATTAGTGTGCAAACTTAAAGCACACGGTATTGGGGGTAAGGTATTGGTGTGGGTGGAGAATTGGTTAGCAGACAGGAAGCAAAGAGTGGGAATAAACGGGACCTTTTCAGAATGGCAGGCGGTGACTAGTGGGGTACCGCAAGGCTCAGTGCTGGGACCCCAGTTGTTTACAATATATATTAATGACTTGGATGAGGGAATTAAATGCAGCATCTCCAAGTTTGCGGATGACACGAAGCTGGGTGGCAGTGTTAGCAGTGAGGAGGATGCAAAGAGGATGCAGGGTGACTTGGATAGGTTGGGTGAGTGGGCAAACTCATGGCAGATGCAATTTAATGTGGATAAATGTGAAGTTATCCACTTTGGTGGCAAAAATAGGAAAACAGATTATTATCTGAATGGTGGCCAATTAGGAAAAGGGGAGGTGCAACGAGACCTGGGTGTCATTATACACCAGTCATTGAAAGTGGGCATGCAGGTACAGCAGGCGGTGAAAAAGGCAAACAGTATGCTGGCATTTATAGCGAGAGGATTCGAGTACAGGAGCAGGGAGGTACTACTGCAGTTGTACAAGGCCTTGGTGAGACCACACCTGGAGTATTGTGTGCAGTTTTGGTCCCCTAATCTGAGGAAAGACATCTTTGCCATAGAGGGAGTACAAAGAAGGTTCACCAGATTGATTCCTGGGATGGCAGGACTTTCATATGAAGAAAGACTGGATGAACTGGGCTTGTACTCGTTGGAATTTAGAAGATTGAGGGGGGATCTGATTGAAACGTATAAGATCCTAAAGGGATTGGACAGGCTAGATGCGGGAAGATTGTTCCCGATGTTGGGGAGGTCCAGAACGAGGGGTCACAGTTTGAGGATACAGGGGAAGCCTTTTAGGACCGAGATTAGGAAAAACTTCTTCACACAGAGAGTGGTGAATCTGTGGAATTCTCTGCCACAGCAAACTGTTGAGGCCAGTTCATTAGCTATGTTTAAAAGGAAGTTAGATATGGCCCTTGTGGCTACAGGGGTCGGGGGTATGGAGGGAAGGCTGGGTTCTGTGTTGGATGATCAGCCATGATCATAATAAATGGCGGTGCAGGCTCGAAGGGCCGAATGACCTACTCCTGCACCTATTTTCTATGTTTCTATGTTTCTATGAAACTGGAAATTGATGTTGAAAGTATTGTGCTCAAAGTGTACAATCATTTCAGCATCTCAGCTAAAAGAACAGCCCAGTTAAAGGAATTCTGTGAATTCGTAGACTTGTCTAGGGAGGTTATTTGGGAGGAATTGAGGAATGGAAAAGGTGTAGTAACGCTTATCGGGGTGTATTACAGACCACCTAATGGGGAGCGAGAATTGTAGGAGCAAATTTGTAAGGAGATAGCAGATATTTGTAGTAAGCACAAGGTTGTGATTGTGGGAGATTTTAATTTTCCACACATAGACTGGGAAATCAATTCTGTAAAAGGGCTGGATGGTTTGGAGTTTGTAAAATGTGTGCAAGATAGTTTTTTGCAGCAATACGTAAAGGTACCAACTAGTGTTGGATCTCCTGTTAGGGAATGAGATAGGTCAGGTGACAGAGGTATGTGTTGGGGAGCACTTCGGATCCAGTGATCACAATGCCGTTAGTTTCAATATAATTATGGAGACGGATAGGTCTGGACCCAGGGTTGAGATTTTTGATTGGAGAAAGGCTAACTTTGAGGAGATGCGAAAGGATTTAGAAGGAGTGGATTGGGACAATTTGTTTTATGGGAAGGATGTAATAGAGAAATGGAGGTCATTTAAAGGTGTAATTTTGAGGGTACAGAATCTTTATGTTCCTGTTTGGTTGAAAGGAAAGGTTAAAAGTGTGAGAGAGCCATGGTTTTCAAGGGATATTGGAAATTTGGTTCAGAAAAAGAGAGAGATCTACAGTAAATATAGGCAGCTTGGAATAAGTGAGGTGCTCAAGGAATATAAAGAATGGAAAAAGAATCTTAAGAAAGAAATTAGAAAAGCTAAAAGAAGATATGAGGTTGCTTTGGCAAGTAAGGTGAAAATAAATCCAAAGGGTTTCTACAGTTATATTAATAGCAAAAGGATAATGAGGGATAAAATTGGTCCCTTAGAGAATCAGAGTGGACAGCTATGTGCGGAGCCAAAAGAGATGGGGGAGATTTGGAACAATTTCTTTTCTTCGGTATTCATTAAAGAGGAGGATATTAAATTGTGTAAGGTAAGGGAAACAAGAAGCGTAGTTATGGAAAGTATGATGATTAAAGAAGAGGAAGTACTGGCGCTTTTAAGGAATATAAAAGTGGATAAGTCTCCAGGTCCGAACAAGATATTCCCTAGGACCTTGAGAGGAGTTAGTGTGGAAATAGCAGGGGCTCTGACAAAAATATCTCAAATGTCATTCGAAACAGGGGTGATGCTGGAGGATTGGTGTATTGCTCATGTTGTTCCATTGTTTAAAAAGGGTTCTAAGAGTAAACCTAGCAATTATCGGCCTGTGAGTTGAACGTCAGTGGTGGGTAAATTGATGGAAAGTATTCTTAGAGATGGTATATATAATTATCTGGATAGATAGGGTCTGATTAGGAACAGTCAACATGAATTTGTGCATGGAAAGTCATGTTTGACAAATCTTATTGAATTTTTTGAAGAAGTTACTAGGAAAGTTGACGAGGGTAAAGTGGTGGATGTTGTCTATATGGACTTCAGTAAGGCCTTTGACAAGGTTCCACAGGGAAGGTTAGTTAGGAAGGTTCAATCGTTAAGTGTTAATATTGAAGTAGTAAAATGGATTCAGCAGTGGCTGGATGGGAGACACCAGAGAGTAGTGGTGGATAACTGTTTGTCACATTGGAGGCTGGTGACTAGTGGTGTGCCTCAGAGATCTGTACTGGATCCAATGTTGTTTGTCATCTATATTAATGATCTGGATGATGGGGTGGTAAATTGGATTAGTAATTATGCAGATGATACTAAGATAGGTGGAGTTGTGGATAATGAAGTTGGTTTTCAAAGCTTGCAGAGAGATTTAGGCCAGTTAGAAGAGTGGGCTGAAAGATGGCAGATGGAGTTTAATGCTGATAAAGGTGAGGTGCTACATTTTGGTAGGACTAATCAAAATAGGACATACATGGTAAATGGTAGGGCATTGAAGAATGCAGTAGAACAGAGGGATCTAGGAATAATGGTGCATAGTTCCCTGAAGGTGGAATCTCATGTGGATAGGGTGGTGAAGAAAGCTTTTGGTATGCTGGCCTTTATAAGTCAGAGCATTGAGTATAGGAGTTGGGATGTAATGTTCAAATTGTACAAGGCATTGGTGAGGCCAAATTTGGAGTACTGTGTACAGTTCTGGTCACCAAGTTATAGGAAAGATGTCAACAAAATAGAGAGAGTACAGAGAAGATTTACTAGAATGTTACCTGGGTTTCATCTCCTAAGTTACAGAGAAAGGTTGAACAAGTTGGGTCTTTATTCTTTGGAGCGTAGAAGGTTGAGGGGAGGACTTGATAGAGGTATTTAAAATTGTGAGGGGGATAGATAGAGTTGACATGGATAGGCTTTTTCCATTGAGAGTTGGGGAGATTCAAACAAGAGGACATGAGTTGAGAGTTAAAGGGAAAAGTTTAGGGGTAACATGAGGGGGAACTTCTTGACTCAGAGAGTGGTAGCTGTGTGGAACAAGCTTCCAGCAGAAGTGGTTGAGGCAGGTTTGATGTTGTCATTTAAAGTTAAATTGGATAGATATATGGACAGAAAAGGGATGGAGGGTTATGGGCTGAGTGCAGGTCATTGGGACTAGGTGAGAGTAAGAGTTTGGACTAGAAGGGCCGAGATGACCTGTTTCCATGCTGTAATTGTTGTATGGTTATATGGTTATATGTTGATAATTGTAATCTGTTACGGCATGTTGTGACTAGATGGCTCTCTCTTTTGCCATCTATTGACAGAATACTTAAGTGCTGGAAAGTCCTAAAACGTTATTTTCAGAGTCTAGGTGAGGAGGAGAGCCCCAAGGTACTGTGGAAGTGCTTTGGAGATGAAGGAAGTGCTTGTGAATCATCAGAGATCTATTCCGTTTTCTTCAGTCACACTCTTAAATTGTTCTCAGACACTATTGAAGCACTAGAAGTCGTCATTCAGCATAATTTCAGTATTTAAGCTAATGGCTGAACTGAAAAGTAAACGAGAGAAGGGTAAAGGACTGCTTTTTTTTGGCTTTGCAGTGAACACCAAGCTTAGCTAGCTTCCCCCAGAGTGTCTAAGAAATGTGAAGCAGACTTCATTGTTTTCCATGAATGAGTCAAAAGGTACTTAAGTGACAGGTATGACTTCTCTGAAAACAGCTTTCATAACAAAGTGTCAAAATTGAGTCTAACAAGTTCCATACCTTTTGGAGAATTCTGTGATGCAGTCAAGGCCTATAACATTCAAGATATTGATATGGCTGAATTATATGAAGAGTATGGGATTGTGGAGGTAATTATCAATACTCCTGAGATAGTAGATAACCATAGTGAAGAACGTTATCTCAAGCTGCTCAGTAAATCTGAGGTCTCTTTTACAAACCTGAAGAAGGTGAATGCTTATACCTTCTCTATTCCATGCAGCAATGCTCACACATAACGAGTTTTATCAATGATGACCTCAGCTTGGAGAAACGAGAGAAACCATCCTGCAAGTGGACTCAGTCAAAGCAGAGCTCCAAATATGCAACAACTTCTCAGAAGAGTGCCCAGCCATGTACAAAAAACTCCTGGCCAACAGAAGACTCCTGGAGATGGCAAGTAAAGGGCAGAAGTACAAAAAATAGACATCCATACCTCGCAATCCATGGTAGGCCTAAGTAGGCTACTTCCTTTAGTTTGTGAAGTCATTTAATTTGGTTAGCATTCTGCTTCAGCAGGAGTAAAAATGAATATTCATCTCTTTCAGTTCTTTATTTGTACTGTATGAATGCGTGTATGTAATATGCAGAATGATGAATCATTGAATAGGAAAAAGGGCTCTGGCAGAAAATTTTTAATAATGAAATAGCTAGGTTTTTGCTGCATTTATATAGATTAAAAAAAGCATCATGTAAGAATTTTTATTTAATAAAATAACTAAAGTGATCATCTATTTGCATTTGTTGTTTTTGCAATACAGTTTAAATTTTATTAAAAAAATAATTTTTTTGAAACACACTGTATATATGGTAACCTATGACCATGTTTGCAATGTCCTCCTTTTTGGAAATTTGGAAATGGCCACCCTATCTGTGGCTGATACTCCAAGGACACTTAAGTTGTTTCTATTTTCCCATGGAAAATGGGTGATTTCCAGCAGGGAACAAGAGGTCATCTGGGTCCTTGGCTGCTCATCCACAAGAACTGGAGATGACAATCTACCCCGCAGAAGGGTTGGGAAACCTGTGGGAAGAGATCATAAAGTTCCTGAATCATTACACAGACTGGGACTATGCTCCTGGTGTGGGAGGGATACAGGGAGCGGAACTGTGCATGGTGTTCTCAGAAGTGTGACATCAGTCGTGTGTTGGCATTATCTCGTCTCATAAAGGAAGATTACAGAAAAAGTTGGTGGAATATCAAAATGCACAAGCTGGTAATGGTACAGTAAAGCAGGCTGGTTTAATGAATTACTGCCCACTGACAATGGTCTGACAATCTGGTAATGGTGCAGTAAAGCAGCAACACACACAAAATGCTGGAAGAACTCAGCCGGCCAGGCAGCATCTATGGAAAGAGAATACAGTCAACGTTTTGGGCTGAGACCCTCCAGCAGGATGGGAGAAAAGATGAGGAGGCAGTTAGAAGATGGAGCAGAAGGGAGGAAGAAACTCAAGGTGATAGGTGAAACTGGGAGGAGGGGAGCGGTGAAGTAAAGAGCTGGGAATTTGATTGGTGAAAGAGATACAGAGCTGGAGAAGAGGGAGTATGATAGGAGAGGACAGAAGGCCACCCCACCAGCCTCTCGTCCAGCTTCTCTGCAACTTCTGCTATCTCCAACAGGATCCCACCAAGCACATCCTTCCCTCTTCTCCCCACCCCCTACTTTCTGTGTTCTGCAGGGATCGCTCCCTAATCCATTCATCCCTTCCCACTAATGTCCCTCCTGGCACTTTCCTTGCAAGCAGAACACATACCCCTACACCTCCTCCCTCACTACAATTCACAGCCCCAAACAGTCCTTCCAGGTGAGGCGACACTTCACCTGCAAGTCTGCTGGGATCATATACTGTGTCCAGTGCTCCTGGTGTGGCCTCCTGTATATTGGTGAAATCTTACGTAGATTGGGAGACTGCTTTGCCTAGCACCTATGCTCCATCTGCCAGAAAAAAAAACGGGATCTCCCAGTGGCCACTAATTTCAATTCCACTTCCCACTTCCATTCTGACGTGTCCACCCATGGCCTTCTCTACTGTCACAATGTGGCCACACTCGAGTTGGAGGAGCAACAGCTTATATTATGTCTGGGTACCTCCAGCCTGATGGCATGAATATCAATTTTTTGAACTTCCAGTAATGCCGCCCCCCTTTCCCTCTCTCAACTTACCTCCTTGCCTGCCCATCGCCTCCCGCTGGTGGTTCTCCCATTTTCTTTCTTCTATGGCCTTCTGTCTTCCATTAGTTTGCCCCTGTATCTTACACCAATCAACTTCCCTGCTCTTTACTTCAACCCCTCTCCCTCCCAGCCTCATCTATTATCTTGTGTTCCTCCACCCCCCTTCTAAAACTGACTCATCTTTTCTCCTCCAGTCCTGCTGACAGGTGTCAGCCCAAAATATCCGCTGTGCTCTTTTCCACAGATGCTGCCTGGCCTGCTGAGTTCCTCCAACATTTTGTGTGTGTTGCTCGGATTCCCAGCACCTGCAGATTTTCTCTTGTTTGTGCAGTAAAGCAGGCTGGGTTTTAATGGGTTACTGCCCACTGGTTGCAGGAGACTGGGATAGAATTTCCTGCCTCTGGGTGTGTTGAATCTTTGGATAATTCAATGCTGTTATCTTCTAGGGAGAACATTGAATAGGAACAGGCCCTTCAGCCCACTATGCTGTGGCTGAACTAATTAGACTAGCAAATACACTAACCACTTCTGTCTACACAGTACCTGTCTCTCTCCAATGTCTACACGTTAATGTCCATATCTAGGAATATCTTAACCACCTCTATATCTGTCTTTACTCAAAACTCCTCCAGTGCCTTCCAGGTAGCCACCGTTCTCCATGTAGGAAACTTACCCTACACACTGCCTGTTAACTTAGCCCTCTCATGTTAAATGCATGATGTGTATTAATAGGCAACTGGGAAAGGATTACAGTTGTCTACTCAATGTCTCTCATAGTCTTTGTCACTGCAGAGAAAATAACACAACTTGTCCAACTTCTCCTTGTTGATAATGCCCGCTTATCCAGAGAGCATTGCAAGGTCCTCCTTGTCCGTCTAGGAGAGCAGAACTCAGGTAAGCCTGTAGAGAAGGCAGGCTTGCTTAGAGTGGGTACAGCTCAGTCAGGATGTGTTGATGGTGGAGTTAATTTTCTGGACAGGTTGTTGTTTCAGTATGGGGGAGATGATCAGAATCACAGAGGGTGCAGGAGAGGGAACAGGCACAGTCAGAGAGATGAAGAAGTTCTTCCTGCTCTTCCGCCAGGGTTTAAAGTTGGTGGAGAACTCACCAATAAACATGAAGAGTAACCGGAAGTATCCACAGAGTACTGAAGAACAAAGCATCAGATGAAGGGATCTTTTGTCTCGCCGAACCGTTTCTTCTCTGTTGTGTCATGTTCTCCACAGTAAGACAAGAGGTAAAAGGAGCTTTACTCGGTCTGATCGCGGGTTGTATTTTTGAATGTGGTGGAGGGAGCTTCACTCTGTATCTGACCCAGAAAGTGTGCGCTAGTTTTCATCGTATCTACCGTCTGCACACACAAAGCACCATAATCTTATGAGAATGGAATGTGTGTTCCAAAGACGGAAGAAGAGGATGATGCACTTGTCGCCCTTTCCCAGACGGGCAGAGAACAGTGTTTTCAACAACAGCTTGCAGAGCTGGCTAGAGGATGGTGTCTGACACCCAGTACCAGAGCGGGGAATTGGATGGTGTATCTGGCTACCAGACCCAGGGGGGAAGGGGCTATAAAATTTGCCATTCTTGACCATTTGCCTCTGACCCTTTGCCCCTTACTGCAAGCCTAACAGAAGTCTACGACTTCTCAAGCACATTTGTCCACTACAGTACACTTCTGCCTCCCAGTCTCTCTCCCCATCCCAGAATCTCAGCCTCCAGCCCTCCGCATTCGCCCCTGCCCCTTCCCTCTCTGGCAGACTCACCTTCCGTCATCTGGCAGGCAGCAGCAGTCGAGCCAGCGAAGTACTTGGTTCCCGTAGGATTTTGGTTGCTGTTCAGAGGTGTTCTGAGTTGCTGCTGAGAAAAGCTCTGATCTGCTCCTCACTCTCTGGGTTCATCTTGGAAATGTCTGTCCCGAACTTGTTGTCAAAGCAGGGCGGTGGTGGCATCCGTTAGTCTCGCGAGACCATGGATCTGTGCCTGGAAAGTTCCAGGGCGCAGGCCTGGGCAAGGTCGTATGGAAGACCGGCAGTTGCCCATGCAGCAAGTCTCCCCTCTCCATGACACCAATGTTGTTCAAGGGAAGGGCAAGGGCCGATACAGCTTGGCACCGGTGTCGTCGCAGGAGTTGCCAGAAAAAATGGTCCTAGCCAGACAGTCAGGATTGTGTACCTTGGGTAGAATGTAGATTCTGCAGATGCTGGTTACCCTGAGAAAGACATTAAATGCTGGAGGTGCACAGCAGGTAAGGCAGCATCTTTATAGAGGAATAACAGCTCGGGGTGTCAGATGTCAGAGTTCAATTTCAGCGCAGTCTGTAAGGGTTTGTATATTCCCCCCGTGACCATGTGGGTGCTCCGGTTTCCTCCCACAGTCCAAAAACGTACCAGTTAGTAAGTAAATTGTACTGTCATTACTGTTGTCAGTATTAGAGAGGTGGGTTACTGGGCAGTGTGACTTGTTGGGCCTGAAGGACTTATTACACGCTGTATCTTCAAATGGAATCAATGTTTTGGGCTGAGGTGCTCACCAGGACTGGAAAGGAAAGGGAAAGAGAGCCAGAATAAGAAGGTAGGGGAGAAGCAGAGTCCAAGCGGACAAGTGATAGATGAAGCTAGTTTAGGAGAAAGGTGGGTGGGGGTGGGGGGGGTCGGAGATGACAGGTGGAAAAGGTGAAGGACTGAAAGAGAATGGAAATTATAAGAGAGTGGACTGTGGAAGAAAGGGAAGGAGCAGGGGTACCACAGGGAGGTGAAGTGGTCGGCAGGGAGCCAGAATGGGAAATGGAAGTCACAACACGCTGGAGGAACTCAGCAGGTCGGGCAGCATCCGTGGAAATGATCAGTCAATGTTTCGGGCCGGAACCCTTCGTCAGGACTGAGGAAGGAAGGGGCAGAGGCCCTATAAAGAAGGTGGGGGCGGGAAGGAGAAGGCTGGTAGGTTCCAGGTGAAAAACCACTAAGGGGAAAGATAAAGGGGTGTGGGGAAGGGAGGCAGGGAGGTGATAGGCAGGAAAGGTGAAGAAGGAATAAGGGAAAACACAATGGGTAGTAGAAGGAGGTGGAACCATGAGGGAGGTGATAGGCAGCTGGGGGAGGGGGCAAAGTGACATAGGGATAGGGGAAGGGAGGGGGAGGGAATTACCGGAAGTTGGAGAATTCTATGTCAATACCAAGGGGCTGGAGACTACCTAGACGGTATATGAGGTGTTGCTTCTCCAACTTGAGTTTAGCTTCATCATGACAGTAGAGGAGGCCATGTATGGACACACCCAAATGGGAATGTGAAGCAGAGTTGATGTGGGTGGCAACCGGGAGATCCTGCCTGTTGCGGTGGACGGAGCGGAAGTGCTCGACGAAGCGGTCCCCCAATCTGCGTCGGGTTTCACCGATGTAGAGGAGGCACACTGGGAGCACCGGATGCAATAGATGACCCCAACAGACTCACGGGAGAGAGAAGAATTTACTGACGATAGAGAAATCAATATGTCTCAGGTTGGAAGCTATGCAGATGGAATATGCTTGCTTTAGGTCGCATCTAGAAATTCCAGTTGGCAGACAATTTCCCTCCACGCCACTCTGACATATTGAGAAATCATGTACGTGGCAGGTTACAGCAGTGGTTTGCCTTTGCCTAATGCCGGGTGAGTTTAAAGAGATCACCACCTCTTGCAGTGGATGACCAGGACGTCTAAGTGCCTTGTCGTGCTCTTAGTGCTCCACTAACGCCTACTGGCCTGCCTTCTTGACCGTTGGACCATTAATCAGTCTCCTCTGCTCCATCTGTCAGGGCCGGACGTCACACGCTGGGATAGGCAAATCCCCTACCTCACTGAGGGTCAAGGACCCATCGGCTACCCTCACCTGGTTTGGCCTGTCTGCCGAGACGGTTTACCGGGGTGTGGCCGCTGCACGTGCTACAGCTACTTGGAGCCAAAGGTGAGAGCTGAGCGCCAGGTGGGGACCAAAGGTGGATGAGCTGCCCTGAAAAATGGCATGGCAGGCCCCCCACCAGAGGCGCTACCCCTCCCTAGACACCCCATACTAAACCAACCTGAGTGCGGCCTCATCGTAGCGGTAGGGGAGGCTATGGAAATATTAAAATGGGTGGGCACCGGAGAATCCTACCTTTAGTAGCGGATGGAGGGAATATGCTCGAAGCGGCCCCATTTCTTGTCCCCAAACTTTGACGTTTAACCTTTTCCTCAAGGCGTGGGAAGGAGCCAGTTTGTGCTTGATTGGCAGGTGGGTGAGGAGGCCGGGCTTGGCTAATTGGCGAGGACAAGAAAGGGGCAGGACCTGTCGTTGATTGACAGTTAGCTCTGGAGCTGCTGAGTGGCCAGTACGAGAAGGAGCGGGAACACGGATTGGACGTCGTTTGGCTCATACAAAAAAGGAGCATGACTCCACATGGAGCCGCTCATTCCTGAGGAGCAACTGAGGCTACTAAACTGAAGGGACAAGACTTCCCACTAATTGACACAATGGCACAAGGTTTGGGGTTTACCGATAAGGACTAATAAGGGGTGAGTCAGATCAGTAACGAGAGAAAATCTGCAGGTGCAACACACCCCAAATGCTGGAGGGACTCAGCAGGCCAGGCAGTATCTATGGAATAGAGAACTGTCAACATTTTGGCCCGAGAGCCTTCAGACTGTACGCCTTTCCATGGATGCTGCCTGGCCTGCTGAGTTCCTCCAGCATTTTGTGTGCCCTGCTCGGGTCGGATCAGCGGTTGACGTGCTCAAGAGATGGAGTGTGGCAGCGTTCGTTGGTGCCGATAAGAAGTGGGAGGAACTGAAGATGAGAATGAGAATGAGAAGGGGAATGAGAAGGGGCAGGACGGATAGGGCACATCAGTGTACTCCTCCTCGAAATTTTGTGTGCATTTTGTACTGAACCCGTTTGGAATGTCAGCGCCATCCCGACAGTGTGTACCCGAGCCCACAGTCACTGTTGCAGACTTAAGATCGGTCTTTTGAACCCATGGAAAGTCAGGCCCAGAGGATTTTGGGGGACAAAGTGTCTGATCTATTTCGTTTAGCCCAAGAAATAGTGGATGCATTAGTGATAATTCTTCAAAACTCATTAGATTCTGGACTAGTTCCTGAGGATTGGAGGGTGGCTAATGTAACCCCACTTTTTAAAAAAGGAGGGAGAAAGAAACCGGGGAATTATAGACCGGTTAGCCTAACGTTGGTGGTGGGGAAACTGCTGGAGTCAGTTATCAAAGATGTGATAACAGCACATTTGGAAAGCGGTGAAATCATCGGACAAAGTCAGCATGGATTTGTGAAAGGAAAATCATGTCTGACGAATCTCATAGAATTTTTTGAGGATGTAACTAGTAGAGTGGATAGGGGAGAACCAGTGGATGTGGTATATTTGGATTTTCAAAGGGCTTTTGACAAGGTCCCACACAGGAGATTAGTGTGCAAACTTAAAGCACGTGGTATTGGGGGTATGGTATTGATGTGGATAGAGAATTGGTTAGCAGACAGGAAGCAAAGAGTGGGAATAAACGGGACCTTTTCAGAATGGCAGGCAGTGACTAGTGGGGTACCGCAAGGCTCAGTGCTGGGACCCCAGTTGTTTACAATATATATTAATGACTTGGATGAGGGAATTAAATGCAGCATCTCCGAGTTTGCGGATGACACGAAGCTGGGCGGCAGTATTAGCTGTGAGGAGGATGCTAAGAGGATGCAGGGTGACTTGGATAGGTTGGGTGAGTGGGCAAATTCATGGCAGATGCAATTTAATGTGGATAAATGTGAAGTTATCCACTTTGGTGGCAAAAATAGGAAAACAGATTATTATCTGAATGGTGGCCGATTAGGAAAAGGGGAGGTGCAATGAGACCTGGGTGTCATTATATACCAGTCATTGAAAGTGGGCATGCAGGTACAGCAGGCGGTGAAAAAGGCGAATGGTATGCTGGCATTTATAGCAAGAGGATTCGAGTACAGGAGCAGGGAGGTACTACTGCAGTTGTACAAGGCCTTGGTGAGACCACACCTGGAGTATTGTGTGCAGTTTTGGTCCCCTAATCTGAGGAAAGACATCCTTGCCATCGAGGGAGTACAAAGAAGGTTCACCAGATTGATTCCTGGGATGACAGGACAAGAAGAAAGACTGGATGAACTGGGCTTGTACTCATTGGAATTTAGAAGATTGAGGGGGGATCTGATTGAAACGTATAAAATCCTAAAGGGATTGGACAGGCTAGATGCAGGAAGATTGTTCCCGATGTTAGAGAAGTCCAGAACGAGGGGTCACAGTTTGAGGATAAAGGCGAAGCCTTTTAGGACTGAGATTAGGAAAAACTTCTTCACACAGAGAGTGGTGAATCTGTGGAATTCTCTGCCACAGGAAACAGTTGAGGCCAGTTCATTGGCTATATTTAAGAGGGAGTTGGATATGGCCCTTGTGGCTAGGGGAATCAGAGGGTATGGAGGGAAGGCTGGTGCAGGGTTCTGAGTTGGATGATCAGCCATGATCATAATAAATGGCGGTGCAGGCTCGAAGGGCCGAATGGCCTACTCCTGCACCTATTTTTCTATGTTCGGTTTTTTTATGTGCGGAAAGAGGGATTGGGGGGGGGGGTTGATGTGCCTGATCCGGGGTTAGGGGGCTCTAGAGAGAGGTAGTACTTTTGATGTCTGCTGGCCGCACTGTACCTGAAAGGGTAGACGGACATCACTGGTCCTCATCTGTCTCCTAAATCTCTCATGTTTGCCTCCAAGTGGCACACCCCCAGTACACCGCTTCAGCTGGCGGGCGAAGTAACGTGAGGGTGTGGTGTTAACACCGCACCACCTTGTCGACAAAGTCACCGGCCAGGGTGGATGATTGCCCTGAAGAACTACGATGATCAGCTCTGGTCTGGCCTGGAAAGGGATGGGCGTCACCAGGCCTCAACACATGGAAGGGCCTCTACGACCAATAAAGGGGGTTGCGAGATCCGCACCAAACCAAATTGTGCCTGATCTGTTTTGTTTGCTATTCTTGTGCGGGAGGGTGGATTTTGGGGCTGATATACCTGTTCCGGTTTTGTTTTTTTTTTGCGTGGGGATGTGGAATTTGGGTGTTGTTGATCATGCTGCCTTTCTTTTCTTTCTTGGTTTCATGACTAGCCAGAGAGTTGAGGAATTTCAGAGTTGTATACTTTGATAATAAATTAACCTTTTGAACCTTTCCCTATTACTCATTGATTTGGAGTCAAATATATAAAGGTAATAGACAAATCTTCCCTGAAAGACAAAACCAAATGAACTTTACTCCACATTCTTGTGCTTTCTATGATTTCTGGTATCAAATTATTTAAATTTCCCCTTTACTGTGATGGGATTTGAACCTGTTCCTGGGTCAAGTGTTCAACCCACTAAGTGTAACTTAATCTGGGAAAACTAAATGGTTGTGAGGCCTCTTCAGAGTGAAGAAGACATACCACAGAAACAAGACCTTCGGCCCACCCTGTCCAGACTGACCAAGGTAGAGCTGTACACTAATCCCGTTTTCAAGCCTTCTATACAGTCTGATTCTCATCTACTTCTCAAATGTTGTGAGAGTCTCTGTCTCCATCATTTACTCAGAATCAGGTTTAATATCACTGGCATACGTCGTGAAACTTGTTGTTTTGCGGCAGCAGTACACTGCAATACAAAATACCAAACTATAAATTACAACGAGAAATAAATTTTAAAATTAGTAGTGCAAAAAGAAAGCAAAAGAAGGACAAAAAAATAGATAGTGTACAGGGGTTCATTACCATTCAGAAAATTGATGGTGGAGGGGAAGAAGGTATTCTTGAACAGTTGGGTGTGTGTCTTCAGGCTCCTGTACCTCCTCCTTAATGGTAGCAATGAGAAGAGGGCTTGCCCTGGATGATGGAGGTCCTTGATAGTGGATGCTGCCTTTTTGAGGCATCACCTTTTGAAGATATCCTCGATGCTGAGGAGCTTGGGCCAATAATGAAGTTGGCTGAGTTCACAACTTTCTGCAGCTTTTTCTGATCGTGTGCAGTGGTCCTTCCATACCAGACAGTGATGCAACCAGTTAGAATGCTCTCCATGGTACATCTGTAGAAATTTGTGATGGTGACAAACCAAATCTCCTCAAGCTCCTAATTAAATAGAGCCATTGTGGTGCCATCTTTGTACTTGCATCAATTTGTTGAACCCAGGAAAGATCTTCAGAGATATTGACACCTGGGAACTTGAAACTGCTCACCCTTTCCATCAATAAGGACTGGTGTGGGTTTCTTTGACTTCCCCTTCCTGAAGTTCACAATCAATTCTTTGATCTCACTAATATTGAGTACAAGGTTGTTGCAACACCAGTCATCCAGCTGATCTTCCTCACCGCTGTGTACTTCCTTGTCACCATCTGAAATTCTGCCAACAATAGTTCTGACATCAGCAATTTATAGATGGTGTCTGAGCTGTGTCAAGCCACACAGTCAAGGGCAAAGGTCGTGGGCTACACACACAATCTTGAGCGCCAGTGTTGATTGACAGTGAAGAGGAGATGGTAGTTTTGTTCCATACTGACTGTGGTCCCCCAGTGAGGGAGTCAAAGATCCAGTTGCAGCGAGAGGTACAGAGACCAAGGTTTTGGAGCTTGTTGATTAGTACTAAGAGTATGATTGCATTGAACACTGAACACCTAAAGAAGACTGTTGCAGATTTCAACCCGCCTTCTCATCCATCACCCCATATCTTAAAACTATGTCCTCTGCCACGCAAATAAATACCCTATTATGTACTTTACATATCAAAATCGTTCTTTTGATCACTGCTAGGTGCAGCTGAAGTTCTGTGGGGCTGGATGGTAGCGTAGAGGTGAGCTTTGCCAGCAATCAGGATTCAATTCCTGCCGCTGCCTGTAAGAAGATTGTACGTTCTCCCTTTGACCACGTGAATTTCCTCTGGGTGCTCCAGTTTCTTCCCACAGTTCACGACCCTTCATCAGGACTGGAGAGGAAAGGGGAAAAACCAAAATAAGAAGGTGGGTGGGGGGAGGAGGAGGAATACAAGCTGGCCGGTTGAGACCAGCTGAGATGGAAAGTGGGTGGGTTGGGGAGGTGATAGGTAGAAGAGGTAAAAGGCTAAAGAAGACAGAATTTATTATGAGAGGACAGTGGACCATGGAAGAAAGGGAAGGAGTAGAGGAACTGACCCCGGGAGTGTGTAGGGTGTTGTATCTGACCCTGGGAGTGGGTAGAATTTTCTGTCTGATGCCCAGTCCCAGGATGAGGAGGACACATGGACATTGCCATCATTGACCATTTGCCTTTCATCCTTTGCCTTTCACTGCAGGGCTAACCAAAGAGTGATACTGCAATTCCCAATGTGCATTCGCCAGTACACATTCTGCCTCCCATGGGAGTCACTTTGAGCTCCCTCACATCTATCGTTACGCTGACTGGGACAGCATAGTCTGGGCCAGGTTTAGAGGGAGTGGATCCGTGTCTGTGCACAACTACAAATGTTTGTACATATATATTCAATAACAGCACGCACACGGGAGATGGCTTTAATTGGTGTATTCACATTGCAGCAAGAGAGACAGAGAGAACAACATGCATGTGCAGACAACAGATCAACACATTGTACTAAGGGAGGGATCATTGTTCTAAAAGATATAGATCCATACATTAGACTTCCTCCCCCTGTAGACTAATGCAATATAAAACTGTATATGTACAAAACATTCAATCCATAAACCCATATTCCATATTTGTAGATTACTGGAAGATTTGAGAGTAATATGATATTTTCTGTGAATAAAAACACAAGTAACAAGTGACAAGAAAATACAAACACAAGTTTCTGGTGTCCAAATATATATGTAATTTTATTTATTTATTTATTTATTTTGCGTTACAGCGTGGAACAGGCCCTTCTGACCGAAAGAGTAACATCGCCTGGCAACCCATTTATTTATCCCAGTCAAATCACAAGACTATTTACAGTGTCTAATTACTTACCAAGCAGAACACCTTTGGAGTGTGGGGGGAAACCAGAGCACCAGGAGGAAGTCCACGCTCTCGCAGGAAGAATATACAAACTTCTCCCAGATGGAACTGAGTCCTGAATTCTGGCAATCCGAACTGTAATGGTGCTGCGTTAACTTCTACAGTACTATCGTGCACTAATTATATATTGACTATTTCAAAAAAATAGAAAATTCTACAAATACTTAGGGGATCAGGCAGGAAAAACATCTTTGCCATAGAGGGAGTACAAAGAAGGTTCACCAGATTGATTCCTGGGATGGCAGGACTTTCATATGAAGAAAGACTGGATGAACTGGGCTTGTACTCGTTGGAATTTAGAAGATTGAGGGGGGATCTGATTGAAACGTATAAGATCCTAAAGGGATTGGACAGGCTAGATGCAGGAAGATTGTTCCCGATGTTGGGGAAGTCCAGAACGAGGGGTCACAGTTTGAGGATAGAAAGGAAGCCTTTTAGGACCGAGATTAGGAAAAACTTCTTCACACAGAGAGTGGTGAATCTGTGGAATTCTCTGCCACAGGAAACTGTTGAGGCCAGTTCATTGGCTATGTTTAAGAGGGAGTTAGATATGGCCCTTGTGGCTACAGGGGTCAGGGGGTATGGAGGGAAGGCTGGGGCGGGGTTCTGAGTTGGATGATCAGCCATGATCATAATAAATGGCGGTGCAGGCTCGAAGGGCCAAATGGCCTACTCCTGCACCTATTTTCTATGTTTCTATGTTTAAGTTGCAAGCTCAACAATCGATAGGAGAGATGGATAAATAAATAAACAACCTACTTTCAGTCAATTGAATAATGTTTTTTACCTCTTTATTTTGTTATTGTGTTGAACTGTTCAAATGACTATTAGCAAACAAAATTTACTTATTGGTAGCATGAAAGCCAAAGCAAATTTATTATCGAAGTACGTATATGTCTCCATATACTATCTTGAGATTCATTTTCTTGCAGACATTTACAGGAAAATAAAGAAATACAATAGAAATTATGTAAACTATACATAAACAAAGATTAGCAAACGACCAGCCATTGTATAATAGAAACACGATACGGTCAGCTGAACATAATACTGTAATAACACATTTACTTGTGGGGATATCAACTGATTACTGTTTACTAAAGATATAGCAATCTTCACAAGTCCCTGGTTGTTTCCTTAAGGTTGACATAGACAGGGGAGGCAGTGGGGATAACGTAGGGTAATATAATGGATGATGATGATACATATTCTTCAAAATAGAAACTATTCTCTATAATTCACATACACATTCAATGAATAATTGTGTTCATTTTAAGAGATGGTGTCTGACATAATGATGACAGTTTAAGGACTACCTTTTCGTTTGTTGGTACTGGAAGTAAAGGGCTGTGGCTTTTGCTAAGCACATAAAATGACTCTTGCATGTTTTATTTAATAGGTAGCTCTCACTACCTATTAAATGCTCCCAATGGTGTGTGTCTCAAATAGTCTCTGAGTACTAAGTCCAGCTGATCTTCACATGTGGCTTAGCTACTAAGCCCACCAGAAGCATTTCTACTGACAGGAGACGGGGTAAAGGTGGGTTCCTGGTGCCTTAAAACCAGTTGTTTTGGGCAGATGCATTGGCAGCCATGGTTGGCAGCTCATCTAGGAGAAGGAAAACTTTGAGTTCTAACCTATGCTGTCTTGCCGCTATACCCACTTATGGGGAAGACTTTGGGAGTAAACCCCAAGGAAATATATAGAGCTGGAGTCCTAAGACAGTCCAACATTGAGTTCTACGCTGTCTGGCAACGGTGACCAGACTGTATTGGTCTCTGGCATCCCTTTGGATTCACCAACTGTGTGGAGATGGGAAGCCTGTTGCATGGCAACAGCTTGCTCTCCATACCATTCTGCCCTGGCCTGCACACCAGCTTGCGTACCCCACAGACAACATATTCATGATCGACTCCAACCAACAGAGGGCCGCACCAGTCCCTGGTTAGTCTGGCAAAGACTTTGCGATATTTACTCAGCTATTAACTCAAGCATTGTTCAGTTCAGACTTTTGTTTGCTCTAGGATGAGATTTATGACATTAATTTCTGCAAAAGACAGCTGTTTGAGCTTATGTTTTGCTCACTGTTTTCAAGTGTTTTATTAGACACTGCAATATTCTTCAGGATAGGCAAAGCATGCCTCAAAGTTGATCTGAAAGTGATTTTACAACAGATGTTGGATGAACGTTTCTTACAAAGTTTGATGGGCAGTTGACAGCCAAGTAACTTTAAATGCAAAAGTAGAATAAAAATGAACCATAAAACCATTTTATAAACCTCTCCATAGATCTCCACTAGAGTTAATTCATATTATAGCCATTTGAAGCCTAGAAGGCTCCTAATTTCTGGACATGCAGTTGATGAGGGTAAAAAACTAGGTTTCACTTAAGTCTGGGCATTACTTAATTTATAAATAATATATTGCATTAAAAACAATCATATCTTGAACAATGCTGCAATTACAATTCTTGGGCAGAATATTAGATGAAGCACTGAATGGATGCAGACTTCTTTGGTTCCTGAGTTTTTCCAATCATTTTTACCATTTTTACATCCATTATTCAGGATTTATGACTAAACTCCGGCTTTCCTATTTTCCCAAAAGTGTGAACTATTTCTTTTCCTCAGAGTATAACTTAGAACCTTTGCATGATATGTCCTTCCATGTAAAATCTATCTCAATGCATCCCATGGGATCCCTGGAAGGTTTACTATCTTAATAATAAACTACTATGTTTTTGTTCTCTGAATATATTCCAGAAATTTTATTTTCTCTACGATGGGTGCCTATAGCTCAGATTATAATCTTAAGGACAAAGTGCAGATCATACAATAATGCTGGATAGTTTATCTAATACAGATGTAAACTGATCAGATGACATTGCACATTAACCATACAATCTGATGGAACTAGCTTTGCTGGCCCCAAAGTTCTGAACTCTAACAAAGAAATTAAGCCCTATCTGATATGAATATCCATGGGTATCCTCACTAAAGTGAGGTTATACTATAACTACCCAATCATCAAAGACTTGTTCACTTCCCTGCCTATCCACCACAGTGGGTTTTATTGCCAATACCCACTATTTGAGTGGTGCCCTCCATCAAAGAGAAGATAGTTCTAGCTGGTAAATTCATTTAAACACAGTTCATTTACTTTCAGAGACACAATTTAAATTGAAACAACATTCTTAAAGCCCATTTAACAGTCTCAGAAGATGTCTATTTTATAAAAACTTCCAAGTTACAAGCCATTTCTAAAACACAAAAGATTTCCCAAATCACAGGTACAACTCCTATAAGCTAAGAAGACATATTCATGAGCTGCAGATGAACCAGTTGTCCTTCACAGAAATTGAAGGCAGAGAAATAGATTTTAGTTCACCCCATGTTTCTTTCATGCTTCTTGATGTTTCTCAGCCATTCTTAAAAAGTCTGAACTGTTCTCTAAATTTATACAATTTCTTTGCCACTTGGGTGACATCACACACGTGATACTTTTTTGGATACCTTCTAAAACAGACAGTCTAAAGGCTACTGGAGACAGTTACCAGGTACCCACAGTTAATGCTGTGAAGCTGACTATCATGAGTATACAAACTTTCCAGCTTCTTGATAGATCAGCTATTGATATGCTGAGTGATAATATCAATTAGGTTTGCAAGCTTCCTTGAATTAAACAACTCAGCCAGTGCTGTTTGTTTTGAAACAAGCCAAATTAAATAACCCATTGTCTTATACTGCACCTCTTCAGCAGTTAGGCCAGGTGCTGTGAGCCAGCAAGGCAGTGCCTGTTTGCAAAGCTGCCCTTTTAACTTCAAACTGATTATTACTTGCAATTGACTTTAAAATTTGAAAGCCGGCTCCTGTTTATGACTGGAAGCTAAACAAAGAATACTGGTTGGAAGTTTAACTTATTTAAAAAACAACTCCTTAGTCTAGAAGTTCACAGCTGCTGTATTTAGAAAGCTGAGCTTGGAATAAATGACTCTCTTTGGGCCTGGACAGTGAATATCCATCAGAACAAATAATAGAAGAATATGATTACATTTAATATAATTTTGAAAAGCATTTACTCTCTAGATTTAGAAAACTAAATTCAAATATGTCAGAGGTGCTCTTGATTTATCTTATATTTTGTTCTACTGTACTTTAGCCCAATAGTTAAATAATTCAGTATAATGCATGAATAATAGAAAATAGAGTTAAAAGCTAGTTGTGCTGGTTTCCTTAGTGCTGCTTATTTAAAATTGGCTAAATCAGTGCAAAGGATAGTTGAATTTTAAGTGGAAAATAATATTTCTCTGATACTGAGTTTCCGAGATATTTAGTATTGTCTTCTTAAATAAAATTGAGCTGGATATTGGCTATGCCCACAAAGTTGGCCTATGACCAAAATAAATAAATCATCAATGCAAATTTGCACTAACAGTTTTGGCTTGCGAGGCTGTTTTCCTTCAAAGCATGCACCCTAATTCATGTTTTTAAATCTTTTAAATATATGCGATGTTAAGTTGTTAGGAAGCCAACCACTTTACCCTCGTACAATTAATAAATGGTTCTATATAATTGTATAAAGTCACTTGTAGCTATTTAAGTTCAGTTTTCCTTCAGATGGTGGATGCTTTTGAATATTTATTTTTTGTGATAAATTGTTTTAGGTATATTAATAAAGTTGCACTGTTTCTACCTTTATTTATTAATATAATTAGCCCTTTTAAGTTTTGCTCTCTATTTCCGCTATTTCAAGATAGCTTTTATGTTTTCTGTAGGGAAATGGTTTGAGGAGAAATGAAAGAAACAAATCACATATCACAATTTGAATATAGTTTATATTTATATTTCTGTTGCAGTTAAGTGCTAATCTTATCTTTTCATTGAAAGCCATTCTTCTGTGCTAGCTTGGGATTGGTTTATTTAAGGAGCATTGCAGCCTTTCTACTGGCTGTCGTTTGGCACCATGGCACCAGCTGATGACATCATGGTGCCGGTAGAGTATAAATCTAGTGTGCTGAAAACACCCCATCTTTTTCCTTTTTTTGCTTCAGGGCCTCACCAATGGACAGGGTTGCAACTGGTGCCACAGAAACAGTGGAAGTGTGCTGCACAGACAGAGGGCCCATGCACACACTTTAGTAGCTGGATGTAACTGGTTTAGAGTCTGTCTTGTCCTGTAAATCAATAGTTAACTAACTTTCCTATAGTGAGTGTCTTCTGCCTCCACTCAGTGATTTTACGCAACAATTTCTCAGTGTGTTACATAGAAATACTTGGCCTCTGTGATCTACAAATTCAATTAACTCCTAATCTAGCCGAATCTGTGGATCAGATTAGCTACACCTGCCCCATTCCACTTTTCATTGGCATTATGGTACTGATAAGTTAAGTCTAACAATAACTTTTAATAACTCACATGTTGGAACTCACTTGGGATTAGAAACTCTTCTAAAGCCCTCAAGGAGGAAAACCCTTCACATATTGTGGTTTCTTAGCAACAAGTATATGGGTGATAAATAAGGCTATTTTATTAATTTTGTGCAACCACAAGTAGCTGGTGTAATTTGACCTGGAGACTATCTCAGTCATGGTCTGGCCTGAAAATAATGGATTTCCATAAGCAAGGCACTAAAAAAATACAGAGCAATTTACCTCGATTTCTAGATTTTTACCTTTTGAAATTGACTGTTTTTGGCATCACACACCTCATGGGACTATTAAAGGTATGTACCACCTGATGGATGGCAGAATGGAGAAATAACTCTACCAAAGGAGGTGTAAGACGCTCTTTCCCTCTGCTAGCATGAACGTCACCTTTGGGTAAGGCTTAGCAACTCCTTAGCTTCCCCGATCAGGGTCAAGTGAAGCCATTGGAGCAGGTAGTGGATGATTGTATGAGCAACTGGTGCACATCAGGAGTCCTGGATATTCAACCACTCATGCCAGGCGGACAATCTCTAAACAGTATTGATATTGGCTGGGGTCATCCATCTTGTAAAGACACTGCCCAAAAGAAGGCAATGGCAAACCACTTCTGTAGAAAAAAAAATGCCAAGAGCAGTCATGGTCATAGATCATGATCACCCACATGATATGACATGGCACATAATGATGATGTGCCACCTGGAACTTGGGCCCACTGGGCAATCTCGCTACAGTTAGTCTATAGTGAGGAGCAATAAGTTTATTTCCATGGTTGCAGGAGTCAGCATGGATTTACGAAGGGAAAATCGTGCTTGACTAATCTTCTGGAAATTTTTGAGGATGTAACTATGAAAATGGACAAGGTAGAGCCAGTGGATGTAGTGTACCTGGACTTTCAGAAAGCCTTTGATAAAGTCCCACATGGGAGATTAGTGGGCAAAATTAGGGCACATGGTATTGGGGGCAGAGTACAGACATGGATTGAAAATTGGCTGGCTGACAGGAAACAAAGAGTAGCGATTAACGGGTCCCTTTCGGAATGGCAGGCGGTGACCAGTGGGGTACCGCAGGGTTCAGTGCTGGGACCACAGCTGTTTACAATATACATTAATGATTTAGATGAAGGGATTAAAAGTAAGATTAGCAAATTTGCAGATGACACAAAGCTGGGTGGCAGTGTGAAATGTGAGGAGGATGTTATGAGAATGCAGGGTGACTTGGACAGGCTGGGTGAGTGGGCAGATGCATGGCAGATGCAGTTTAATGTGGATAAATGTGAGGTTATCCACTTTGGTGGTAAGAACAGGAAGGCAGATTATTATCTAAATGGAGTCAAGTTAGGAAAAGGGGAAGTACAACGAGATCTAGGTGTTCTTGTATATCAGTCACTGAAAGCAAGCATGCAGGTACAGCAGGCAGTGAAGAAAGCTAATGGCATGTTGGCCTTCATAACAAGGAGAGTTGAGTATGGGAGCAAAGAAGTCCTTCTGCAGCTGTACAGGGCCCTGGTGAGATGACACCTGGAGTACTGTGTGCAGTTTTGGTCTCCAAATTTGAGGAACGACATTCTTGCTATTGAGGGAGTGCAGCGTAGGTTCACAAGTTTAATTCCCGGATGGTGGGACTGTCATAAGTTGAAAGATTGGAGCGACTGGGCTTGTATACACTGGAATTTAGAAGAATGAGAGGGGATCTGATTGAAACATATAAGATTATTAAGGGATTGGACACGCTGGAGGCAGGAAGCATGTTCCCGCTGATTGGTGAGTCCAGAACCAGAGGCCACAGTTTAAGAATAAGGTGTGGGCCATTTAGAACGGAGTTGAGGAAAAACTTTTTCACCCAGGGAGTGGTGGATATGTGGAATGCTCTGCCCCAGAAGGCTGTGGATGCCAAGTCTCTGGATGCTTTCAAGAAAGAGATGGATAGAGCTCTTAAAGATAGCGGAATCAAGGGTTATGGGGATAAGGCAGGAAATGGATATTGATTGTGGATGATCAGCCATGATCACAGTGACTGGCGGTGCTGGCTTGAGGGGCCAAATGGCCTACTCCTGCATCTATTGTCTATTGTCTATAAACCTGCAAAACCCTAATTACCACCTCAGCATAGCAATACCATGACTACTTTGACATCTTTGCACTACAATAGATTTTGGAATTATATCTTATTCTTAGCATGATTTTCTTCTATAATTTTGTATAATATATATTGAATTTATGTTTTTCTTATTATGTCTCTACGTGTGTCTTTTCCTGAATGTTCCATCTCTAATGCTATGTGCCTGTGAATCAAGATCATGAGATTTGTTAACCATACAGCAGTAGCATAATGAAATACATGACAGATAGATAGAAAGAAAAAAACCTGAGTTATATTAAGTATATATATATATGTCTATTAAATAGTTAAAGTAAAATAAATAGTGCAAAAAACAGAAATAAAAAGTAGCGAAGTAGTGTTCATGGGTTCAATGTCCATTTAGGAATCGGATGGCAGAGGGGAAGAAGTTGTTCCTGAATTGCTGAGTGTGTGCCTTCAGGCTTCTGTACCTCCTTCTGATGGTAACAGTGAGAAGAGAGCATGTCCTGGGTGGTGGGGGTCCTTAATGATGAACACCACCTTCCTAAGGCACCGCTCCTTGAATAGTACAGAGGCTGTTACCATGATGGAGCGGCCTAATTTTACAAGTTTCTGCAACTTGTGCAGTACCCCAGCACCCACCCCTCCCCATATCAGATAGTGATGCAGCCAGTCAGAATGCTGCCCATGGCACATTTGTAGAAGTTTTTGAGTGTTTTAGATGGAAAACCAAATCTCCTCAAACTCCTAATGACATATACTTTAGCTGTTGTCCTGCCTTCTTTATAACTGCAACAATATGTTGCATCCAGGTTAGGTGTACAGAGATATTGATCCCTAGGAAATTGAAATTGCTCACTCTCTGACCCCTCTACGAGAATTGGTTTGTGTTCTCTCGTCTTGCCCCTTCTGAAGTCTACAATCAGCTCTTTGGTCTCGCTGACATTGAGTGCAAAGTTATTGCCATGACACCACTCAACTATCTGGTATATCTCACTCAAGTACGCCCTCTCATCAGCATCTGAAATTTTGTCAAAATGCAAATTTATAGATGCCATTTGAGCTATCCCTAGCCACATAGTTATGGGTGTAGAGAGAGTAGAGCTGTGAGCTAAGCACTCATCCCTGTGGAGTGCCAGGGTTGATTGACATTAAGAAGGTAAAGATGGAATACAAAAGTAAGCTAGCCAATAATATTAACGAGGATACCAAAAGTTTCTTCAGGTACATAAAGTGTAAAAGAGAGGCAAGTGTGGACAATTCTGGAAAGGTAGTAATGGCGGACAAGGAAATGGAGAACAAACTGAATAAATATTTTGTATAGAAGACACAAGTTCCAAGTGTCATGGGTCATGAAGTGTGTGAAGTTACTATTTCTAGACAGAAAGTTCTTGGAAAACTGAAAGGTCTGGAGATAGATAAGTCACCTGGACCAGATGGTGTAATGTCATGGTTCTGAAAGAGGTGGCTGAAGAGATTATGGAGGCATTAGTAATGATTTTTCAATAACCACTAGATTCTGGAATAGTTCTGGAAAACTGGAAAATTGGAAATGTCACTCCATTCTTCAAGAAGAGAGAGAGAGGCAGAAGAAACAGAGCTATAGGCCAGTTAGTCTGCCTCAGTGTTGGGAAAATGTTGGAGTCAGTTATTAAGTATGAGGTCTCAGGGCACTTGGAAGCACATGCTAATATAGGCAATAGTCAGCATGATTTCCTCAAGGGAAAATCTTACCTGACATACCTTCTGTAATTATTTGAAGAAATAATAAGCAGGATAGTCAAAGGAGGATTGGTTGGTGTCTCTACTTGAATTTTTAGAAGGCCTTTGACAAAGTGCCACATATAAGGATGCTTAACAAGCTACTAGCCCATAGTATTAGAAGGAAGTTTCTAGTATAGTTAAAGCAGTGCCTGATTTGCTGGAGGCAAAGAGTGGGAATAAAGGGAGCCTTTTCTGGAAGGCTACCGCTGATTAGTTCCACAGGGGTCTGTGTTGGACAGACTTTTTATGTTATATGTGAATTATTTGGATGAATTGATGGCTTTGTTGTAAAATTTGCAGATGATATGGAGATCGATGGAGGGGCAGGTAGTTTTGAGGAAGTAGAGAGGCTACAGAAGGTTTAGGCAGATTGAATTAGTGTTGGGAAGTGTATGGACATGCACTTTGGTAGAAAGGGTAGATTATTTTCTAAATGGAGAGAAAATACAAAAATCTGAGACACAAAGGGACTTGGGAGTCCTTGTACAGGATTCCCTAAAGGTTATTTGTAGCTTGGGTCGATAGTGAGGAAGGCAAATGTAATGTTAGCATTCATTTCAAGAGGACTAGAATATAAAAGCAAGGATGTAATGTTGAGACTTTATAAAGCGCTGGTGAAGCCTCACTTGGAGTATTGTGAGCGGTTTTGGGTCTCTCATCTTAGAAAGGCTTTGCTAACATTAGAGAGCAAAGGAGGTTAACAAAAATTATTCCCGGATTGAATAGCTTGTTAAATGAAGAGCAGTTGATGGCTCTGGGCCTGTATTTACTGGAATTCAGAAGAATGAGTGGTGAATTAATTGAAACCTACTGAATGGTGAAAGGCCTTGATAGAGTGGATGTGGAGAGGATGTTTCCTATAATGGGAGAGCCGAAGACCAGAGGACACAGCCTCAGAATAGAGGGGTGTCCTTTTAGAACAGAGATGAAGAGGAATTTCTTTAGCCAAACAGTGATGAATCTGTGGAATTCTTTTCCACAGGCAGCTGTGGAGGCCAAGACTTTATGTATATTTAAGGCAGAGGTTGATAGATTCTTGACTGGCTGGGGCATGAAAGGATACATGGAGAAGGCAGGAGATTGAGGCTGAGGGGAAAATTGGATCAGTCATGATGAAATGGTGGAGCAGACTCAATGGGCCAAATGCCTAGTTCTGCTCCTGTATCTTACGAATATAGTCATAGTCATAGTCATAGTCATAGTCATACTTTATTGATCCCGGGGGAAATTGGTTTTCATTACAGTTGCACCATGAATAATAAATAGTAATAGAACCATAAATAGTTAAATAGTAATATGTAAATTATACCAGTAAATTATGAAATAAGTCCAGGACCAGCCTATTGGCTCAGGGTGTCTGACCCTCCAAGGGAGGAGTTGTAAAGTTTGATGGCCACAGGCAGGAGTGACTTCCTATGACGCTAGTCTAGTTCCATCCCCACATACCGGCCTTACGAATGAGTTTATTGATTCTGTTGGTGTCTGCTACCCTCAGCCTGCTGCCCCAGCACACAACAGCAAACATGATAGCACTGGCCACCACAGACTCGTAGAACATCCTCAGCATCGTCCAGCAGATGTTAAAGGACCTCAGTCTCCTCAGGAAATAGGGATGGCTCTGACCCTTCTTGTAAACAGCCTCAGTGTTCTTTGACCAGTCCAGTTTATTGTCAATTCGTATCCCCAGGTATTTGTAATCCTCCACCATGTCCACACTGACCCCCTGGATGGAAACAGGGGTCACCGGTACCTTAGCTCTCCTCAGGTCTACCACCAGCTCCTTAGTCTTTTTCACATTAAGCTGCAGATAATTCTGCTCACACCATGTGACAAAGTTTCCTACCATAGCCCTGTACTCAGCCTCATCTCCCTTGCTGATGCATCCAAGTATGGCAGAGTCATCTGAAAACTTCTGAAAATGACAAGACTCTGTGCAGTAGTTGAAGTCGGAGGTGTAAATGGTGAAGAGAAAGGGAGACAAGACAGTCCCCTGTGGAGCCCCAGTGCTGCTGATCACTCTGTCGGACACACAGTGTTGCAAGCACACGTACTGTGGTCTGCCAGTCAGGTAATCAAGAATCCATGACACCAGGAAAGCATCCACCTGCATCGCTGTCAGTTTCTCCCCCAGCAGAGCAGGGCGGATGGTGTTGAACGCACTGGAGATGTCAAAAAACATGACCCTCACAGTGCTCACTGGCTTGTCCAGGTGGGCGTAGACACCGTTCAGCAGGAAGACGATGGCATCCTCAACTCCTATTCGGGGCTGGTAGGTGAACTGGAGGGGATCTAAGTGTGGCCTGACCATAGGCCAGAGCAGCTCCAGAACAAGTCTCTCCAGGGTCTTCATTGTGTGGGAGGTCAATGCCACCGGTCTGTAGTCATTGAGGCTGCTGGGGCGCGGCGTCTTCGGCACAGGGACGAGGCAGGATGTCTTCCACAGCACAGGAACCCTCCGGAGCCTCAGGCTCAGGTTGAATACATGGCAAAATACTCCACATAGCTGAGGGGCACAGGCTTTGAGCACTCTGGTACTGACACTATCCGGTCCTGCAGCCTTACTTAGGTTGAGACATTTCAGCTGTCTTCTCACTTGTTCAGCTGTGAAGCCCACCATGGTGGTTTCGTGTGGGGAAGGGGTATAGTTATGAGAGCAGGGTGGGGGACTCTGAGGAGGGGTAGGAGGGGAGAGTGGAATATGTGTTGGTTGGGGGCCGACAACAGATGGCTCATGTGGGGGATGGGCAGGGGCCACAATGTCAAATCTGTTAAAGAACAGGTTAAGTTCATTGGCTCTGTCAACACTGCCCTCAGCTCCTCTGTTGCTAGTTTGCCGGAACCTTGCTAGTTAGACAGAAATCCTTTTTTAAAAAGACTGTCTTCCATTTACTGTACAATGTGTTCCACTAATGGACTTAAGTGTGCAACCTTTTACCCTTTTATCAGGTTATAATAATCTTTATAAATGTATCGTAACTCTTTGAAATCGGATTTTTGAAACTTCTATTTTAGAAAATTGCAAAAAATTTATTACTTTATGTGTTATAGTCTCCTAAAGCCTTGACTTGCTGAATCCATTAAATCTCTAATATCATTACATCTGTCTACTGTTTGCTTTTAGGAACACATACATTTATCAAATCTGTTCATAGGAACCCTATGTGTTTAGTAACCACAGGGAGAAAATCACACGGAATGAGATAAGAGACAGCAAATTGATTGTAGAGTGAATGATTCAAGATTCTTACAAGGGTGAACATCTTCTGGGTAATTTATTATTTTGAAATGTTGGGTTCCTAGGTCTGTTTTGCCAGGAACATGTGAAGCTAGCTTTTTTATTTCAACTTTTTTTGATTCATGATTCTTAGGTGGAGTGTTAAGTAGAACAGGGGACTTTAATAACATTTTCCTCCGGCCCCCCTCCCCAACTGTCATTTTGCGAGCTGCAAGTTGAAGCATAAACTCCATTCCTGGAGCAGATGTTGCCTTAATCCCAATTTACTGGGAAGATCTTGATATTTTCTGGTGGGATAACCATGTGTAATTATGACCTCTCTGGTAACTTCCAGGTAAATCCAGGAGTCCTGCAGACAAGATGCCACTGTTGCATTATCGTAGCGTTCAATTCTAAATAAACTTCTTGGCGAACTGATATTGTGATTGTTGAATTTATGCACAATTGGGTGCATGCTCTTTGCACATAGATGGGAGGGGGAATGAAACAGTGGTACAGCTAGCAGAGCCACTGCCTTGCAGCTCTAGACACCTGGGTTCAATACTGATTTAGGATATCTTGGATGCTGCCTGTGAGGAACTTTCAAATTCTCCCAGTGACCACATGGACTTCTACTGACTCTTCTGATTTCCTCCCACATCTCAAAGTTTTGTGGTTTGGTAGGTTAATTTGCCACTGTAATTTGCTCTCAGTACATAGGTGAGTTGTAGGGAGTGGGGAGAAGGTAAGGACGCTGTGCGGAGAATATAAAAATGGGATGAATGTACGTTACGATCAGAGTAAATGGGTGGTTGACGGTAGGCATGAACCCCATGTGGTATCTTTGTATGACTCTTAATCTCAATTCTGTTACATCACCACTTTTCTCAAATTAATTTGAAATGATTTGATGCTCACATTAATATAATGATTACTGATCCACCTAGTCAAAGTATATTACTCAGATATGTTTTGCCTCACTGTGAATAAAGTTCAAAATAAACTTATTATCAAAGTACATATATGTCACCATCTACAACCCTGAGATTCATTTTCTTACAAGCAATCACAGTAACTACAAGAGACAGAATAGAATCAATTAAAGCCCACATCCAACAGGACACAAACAAATAATGTGCAAAAGGTAACAAACTGTAAAAATACAAAGAGTACATAAATAAATAAATAAATAAATAAATAAGCAAGCAAGCAAGCAATAAATATTGAGAACATAAGATGAAGAGTCTGTAAAAGTGAGTCCATAGTTTATGGGAACAGTATAGTGACAGGGCAAGTGATGTTGAGTGGTTATCCCTTCTGATTCAAGAACCTGATGGTTGAGGGTTAATAACTGTTCCTGAACCCGGTGGCGTGAGTCCTGAGGCATCTGTACCTTCCTTCTAATGGCAGCAGTGAGAAGAGAGCATGTCCTAGGTGGTAGGGGTCCCTGATGATGGATGCTGTTTTCCTGCAACAGTGTTCTGTGTAGATGTGCTCAATGGTGGGGAGGCTTTATCTGTGACGTACTGGGCAATTTCCACTACTTCAGATAGAAAGAATCCTATCAGGATTCATCATAGATTGGTGTGGCAACTGTTCTGCATGTGACCACAAGAAACTACAGAGAGCTGTGGACATAACTCAGCACATCACAGAAAACAGTGTTCCCTCTATGGACTCTGTCTATACTTCTCACTGCTCCATTAAAGCAGCCAGCAGAATCAAAGTCCCCACCCATCCCGGACATTCTCTCTTCTCCTCTTTACCATTGAGTAGAACATTCAAAAACATGAAAGCACACACCTCAGAATCAACATCTGATGTGATTTTCCTTTGGTGTTCCCATACAGGCTGTGAAGCAACCAGTCAATATACTCTCCGCCACACATCTATAGAAGTGCTACTGTACGATATACGTTGAGGCAGGTTACCATGTTCTTCTTACTCATTGATATAATTGAAGCCTACTTGAAGCAGGTGGGCACCTCGGACTGCCGAAGTGAGGGGTTAAAGAGATTTCAGCCAGATGGTCAGCACAGGTCTTTATACTCATTCATGTACTCCATCTGGGCCGGACACATCCTGTGGCTTCACCTTCCTGAAGGATGCTCTCCCATCGGCCTCAGGGACTAAAACCATAGGGTCATCAGGGGCTGTGGGAGCTTGTGAAGGTGCTTCCATGTTTTGGCTGTCAAAGTGAGCATAAAAGGCTTGAGCTAATCTGAGAGTGAATCACTCGTAATTATTTGGGTTGGGTTGGGTTGGGTGAAAATAAGTGTTAAGATTTGTGAAAAATAATTCATTAGCAACTACTCTCTCTTTATGCTCCTGACCAGTCTGATTTTTTTAATAGTATTGAACTTAGATAATAGTGTCTTGCCACATTTTTATGACATTAAAGGCATCCATTAGTCTTGCGAGACCATGGATCTGCGCCTGGAAAGTCTTCACTCTCCAGGGTCCAGGCCTGGGCAAGGTTGTATGGAAGACCAGCAGTTGCCCATGCTGCAAGTCTCCCCTCTCCACGACACCAATGTTGTCCAAGGGAAGGGCGTTAGGACCCATACAGCTTGGCACCGGTGTCGTCGCAGAGCAATGTGTGGTTAAGTGCCTTACTCAAGGACACAACACGTTGCCTCGGCTGGGGCTCAACCTCACGACCTTCAGGGCACTAGTCCAATGCCTTAACCACTTGGCCACGTGCCCACCCATTTTTATGACAATACTAATACTAAAGTTTCTCTCCTTTGAAGGACTATGCTTAAATTTCCATTGACCTTAATATAACTGTAAGGTAGAGTTATAGAGAACTACAGCACAGAAACAGGACATTCAGCCCATCTAGTTCATGCTGAACTGCTATTCAGCTTAGTCCCATCGACCTGCACCTGAATAATAGCTCTCAATACCCCTCCCCATTCATGTTTCTATTCAAACTTTTCTTAGAAGTTGCAATCCAATCTGCATCTACCACTTCACTGAGTGAAGACATTCTCTACCTCAAGATTTCCTTAAATATTTCACCTTTCACCCAAAACCTATAATCTCTAGTTCTGATCTTATACAACCTCAATTAAAAATGCATACTTGCATTTATCCTATTGACATGAGTGGCCTCATTATTAGGTAGTTCCTGTACCTATAAAGTGACCACAGTGTGTAGTTTTATTGTCTTTGGCTACTGTAGCCTCTACACTTCAATGTTTGACATGGGCATTCAGAGGTGCTCTTCTGCACACCACTGTTATAACATGTGACCTCTTGAGTTATTGTCGCCTTCCTGTCAGTTAGAACCAGTCCGGGCATTCTCCTCTGACCTCTCTCATTAGCAAGGCATTTTTGCCCACAGATCTGTTGCTCTCTTGGTGTTTTTTTTGTTTCCTTCACTGTTCTCTGTAAACTCTGGAGACTGTTGTGCATGGAAATCCCAGATGATCAGCAGTTTCTGAGATTTTCAAACCACTCCGTCTGGCACCAATAATCATTCTACAGTTAAAGTCACTAGATGACCATTTCTTTCTCATTCAGATGCTTGGGCTGAACTATAACTAAGGCTCTTGACCATGTCTGCATGCTTTTATGCATTATCTTGCTGTCATGTAATTGTCTGATTAGATATTTGCATTAACAAACAGGTGTACAGGTGTATGTAATAAAATAACTACTGAGTGTACATCTCTTATAATTCTATGTATCTCTCAGAAATAACCCCTCATTCTTCTACAGTCCCAGGAAAAATGTTTTAACCTGTTCAATCTTTCCCTATAAATCAGGTCCTTAAATACTGACAACATGTTTGTAAATTTTCTCTGTACTTGTTCAATCTTATTGATATCGTTCCTCTAGGTAGGTATTGCAAATACTCCAAATTTGGCCTCACCAACATCTTGTACAACTTCAACATGATAACTCAGCTCCTGCACTCATTACTTTGATTTATGAAATCCAACGTGACAAAAGATCACTTTACACCCTATCTGTACCAGTGACTCCACTTTCAAGGAATTATGGATCTGTATTTTCAGATCCCTTTGTTGTACCACACTCCTAGTTAAGGGTGAACAGTGACAATCTGGCAGCCTGCTTAGAATTCTGACTGTTCCAACCAAATCAGCTGAAAAGAGCTTTGCTAATATTGTGAAAATAATGCTGGAACAAAACCATTGTTGATTCCAGAACGCTTTCGACCATTAGACATCGGAGCAGAATTAGGCCATTTGCCCCATCAATTCTGCTCTGCCATTTGACCACGGCTGATCCATTTCCCCCTCAACCCCAATCCCCTTCCTTCTCCCAGTAATCTTTCATGCCCTGACTCATCAAAAATCTATCAGCCTCTGCCTTAACTGGAGTCAATGCACTGGCCTCCACAGTGTCCTGTGGCAATAAATTCCACAGGTTCACCATTCTCTGGCTAAAGAAATTCCTTCACATCTCTGTTCTAAATAGCCGACCCTCTGTTCTGAGGTGGCACCCTCTGGCCTTAAGACTCTGCCAATAGAGGAAGCTTTAGGTTTCATAAGCTAAAAGAAGGGGAGTCCATTTCAGCACATGCAGCTGAATTGATGAGATTGACTGAGAATTGTCAGTTCAGTGATGGGCTTAATACACTGAGAAATCATGTAAAGTGCTACTAAAACTGTGTATCAGTTCCTAATAGTTATTGACAGAGGAATTCCACCAGTTTCAACTGCTGTGTTCATTTGATTAACTGTAAATGAACAAAATCACCACTACACCAAGTGCAGATAATGAAACTGCCTTCACACTATTTCACCCTCCAAATCTTAACTTCCATTGTAATTTTCAAGATAATTGTCGATACCTTCAAATTCTTTGTAGTTCCTAACTTGTTGAAGTAGTGAGATTATTTTATTTTCACTCCCGTCCATTTGTTAACTCCATTCTGAATACTTGAAACCACCGTGAGCAAAACAATTCCTAATTGTCTTAATGCTTATTTCTTGCCAACTATCGGTGACAAAAGTCACTGCTTTTTGGACACAAACACATACAACTAACTCTATTTAAAAACTGATCGATCTACTCATAATGTTGTGTCTAATGGTCACACAAGTGACCTTATTAAGATCATTAGATGTCTAATTCAGAATAGCGTTCTTCACGGAGTGAGCACATATTAAAAACAAGAGTGAAAATGCGGCTCTTCAGCTGATCTGAATGAAGAATTCTTACTCAGACATATGAGGCCTATAAAAAGCCTTGGTAGTGACTAAAACTGAGTGTGCTTGGGGTCATTTGTTGATTAAAGTAGCTGTACACATAAAATCAACTTTGCTTCCAACTTCCACCCTGCCCTCAAATTTACATGGTCTGTTTATGACACCTCCCTCCCCTTTCTCAATCTCTCTGTTTCCATCTCTGGAGATAGTCTATCTACTGATATCTTTTAGAAACCCATTGATTCTCACAGCTACCTGAACTGTACCTCTTCCTACCCTTTTACTTGTACAAATTCCATCCCCTTCTTTCAGTTCCTCTGTCTCTGCTGCATCTGCTCCCAGGATAAGGCTTTTCATTCCAGAACTATGGAGATGTCCTCCTCCAAAGAAAGAGGCTTCCCTTCGTCCACCATCAACACTGCCCTCATCTGCATCTCTTCCATTTCATGCATGTCTGCATCATTCCACCCTCCTGCCGCCATGCCAGGGATAGGGTTCCATTTGTTCTCACCTAGCACCCACTAGCCCCCCTGTCCAGCGCATAATGCTCTGCAACTTCCGACATCTCCAACAGGATCCCAGCACCAACAACGTCCTTCCCTCTCCCCACTTTCTGCTTTCCACAGGGATCACTCCCTATATGAATCCCTTGTACACTTGTCCCTCCTCTCTGATGTCCCTCCTAGCACTTAACCTTGCAAGCAGAACAAGTGCCACACCTGCCCCTACACCTCTTCCTTCTACCATTCAGAGCCCCAAACAGACCTTCCAGGTGAAGTGACATCTCACCTGCGCATCTGTTGGGGTCATCTACTGTACCTGGTGCTCCCAGTGTAGCCTCCTGTATATCGGTGAGACTCGACGTAGATTGGGAGACTGCTTCGCTGACTATCTATGTGCCGTCCACCAGAAACAGCAGGATCTCCTGGAAGCCACCCATTTCAATTCTACTTCGCATTCTCATTCCGGCCTGTCAATAATGGCCTTCTCTACTGCTGTGAAGAGGCCACACTCAGGTCGGAGAAGCAACACCTTATATTCCATCTGAGTAGCCTCGACCCTGATAGCAAGAACATCAATTTCTCGAACTTCCGGTAATTGCACCTCCCCCCGCCTTCACCATTCCCCATTCCTGGTTCTCTCCCTGACTTTATCCCCTTACCTCCCTATTACCTACCTCTGGTGTTCCTCCTCCTTCCCTTTCTTCATGTTCTTCTATCCTCTCCTATCAGATTCCCCTTCTCCAGCACTTTATTCTTTCACCAGTCAACTTCCCAGCTCTTTACTTCACCTCCTCTCCCCTCCTGGTTTCACCTAACAGCCACCACCTTGTACTTCTTCCTCCCTTCCCCTCCCTTCTTACTCTGACTTCTCATACGTTTTTCCAGTCCCGATGAAGATTCTTGGCCCAAATCGTCATCTGTACTCTTTTCCATAGATGCTGCCCGGCCTGCTGAGTTCCTCCAGCATTTTGTGTGTGTTGCTTTGGATTTCCAGCATCTGCAGATTTCCTTGTGTTTGTGATTGACGTAGCTCATCTGGCTAACTGTGACAGGCATCTTTTTATTGACACAACCACGAGATTCAGAACAGAGATGCGAAGAAATTTCTTTAGCCAGAGGGTGGTGAATCTATGGAATTTGTTGCCACGGGCAGCAGTGGAGGCCAAGTCATTGGGTGTATTTAAGGCAGATATTGATAGGCATCTGAGTAGCCAGGGCATCAAAGGCTATGGTGAGAAGGCAGGGGAGTGGGACTAAATGGGAGAATGGATCAGCTCATGATAAAATGGCGGAGCAGACTCGATGGGCCGAATGACTGACTTCTGCTCCTTTGTCTTATGATCTTATGTTTCCATGGAAGGATGACACTTATTGTCCAGCCTTAACTTAAGTGCTCCTGATAGATTTGCTAGACCACATCAGAAGGTAGTTTAGAGTCAATCTTACTGATCGGTCTGGATGTTGTGGGGCTGAGGCTGTGAAGTAATTACTGTATTTAATTCAGAAAAGATCGTGGACTGGGGAGGAAGCAGGATGTCAGAAGGAGCATTAAGTACAAGGATATGCTATCTTCTGGAGTTTTAGACCATAAGATATTGGAGCAGAGCTAGGCCATTCAGCTCAGAGTCTGCCCCGTCATTTGATCATGGCTCATTTATTTTCCCCCTCAGCCCCCTTCTCTTGCCTTCCTCATATGACTTTTGCCACCTTTACTGAGGTGCAATGGGACTTGGGAGTCCTCGTGCAGGATACCCTTAAGGTTAACCTCCAGGTTGAGTCAGTAGTGAAGAAGGCGAATGCAATGTTGACATTCATTTCTAGAGGAATAGAGTATAGGAGCAGGGATGTGATGTTGAGGCTCTATAAGGTGCTGGTGAGTCCTCACTTGGAGTACTGTGGACAGTTTTTGTCTCCTTATTTAAAAAAGGATGTGCTGACTTTGGAGAGGGTACAGAGAAGATTCACTAGAATGATTCCGGGAATGAGAGGGTTAACATATGAGGAACGTTTGTCTGCTCTTGGACTATATTCCGTGGAGTTTAGAAGAATGAGGGGGGACCTCATAGAAATATTTTGAATGTTGAAAGGCATGAACAGAGTGGATGTGGCAAAGTTGTTTCCCATGATGGAGGAGTCTAGTACGAGAGGGCATGACTTAAGGATTGAAGGGCGCCCATTCAGAACAGAAATGTGAAGAAATTTTTTTAGTCAGAGTGTGGTGAATCTATGGAATTTGTTGCCATGGGCAGCAGTGGAGGCCAAGTCATTGGGTGTATTTAAGGCAAAGATTGATAGGTATCTGAGTATCCAGGGCATCAAAGGTTGTCTTGAGAAGGCAGGGGAGTGGGACTAAATGGGAGAATGGATCAGCTCATGATAAAATGGTGGAGCAGACTCATGGGCCGAATGGCCAACTTCTGCTCCTTTATCTTATGGTCTTATGATCTAATCAAGAGCCTGTCAACCTCCACTTTAAATATACCCAGTGAGTTGGCCTCCACAGCTGTTTGACAGATTCACCAACAACTGGCAAAAGTAATTCCACCTTATCTCCATTATAAAGGGATATCCTTGTATTCTGAAGCTATGCTGTCGGATCCTAGACTCTCCCGCTATTGAGAACATCCTCTCCACATCTACTTTACTAAGCTCTTCAATATTTGATATATTTCAGTGAGATCTCATTCTTCTAAATGGCAATAAGTGCAGGTTCAGAGCCATCACATACTCCTCATATGTTAACCTTTTCATTCTCGGGATCATACTGGTGAACCTCCTCTAGACCCTCTCCAATGCCAGCACAAACTTTCTTAGATAAGAACTGCTCACAATACTCTGAGGGCAGTCTGACCAATGCCTTATAAAGGCCCAGTTTAGTCCCACTGCCAACAATATCTCCACAAAAGGCATTCAGGTAACAGTCCGCATCACCTCATAGTCATACAAGCTACTCTGTGCCCCAGAAGGTAGCCTCCACAACATTCGATAAGGTACCACATAGGAGATTGGTGGGTAAAATCAGAGCTCATGGCATTAGGGGGAGGATATTGACATGGATATAAAACTGGTTGGCAGATAGAAAGCAAAGGGTAGCAGTGAATGGGTGTTTCTCGGAATGGCAGGTGGTGACTAGTGGGGTGCCACAGGGCTCAGTATTGGGACCACAGCTGTTTACGATTTACATCAATGATTTAGAGGAAGGCATTGTGAATAACATCAGCAAGTTTGCTGATGATACTAAGCTGAGTGGCAGCGTGACATGTGATGAGGATGTTAGGAGAATTCAAGGTGACTTGGATAGGCTGGGTGAATGGGCAGAAACTTGGCAGATGGCGTTTAATGTGAATAGGTGTGAGGTTATTCACTTTGGGAGCAAGAACAAGAAGGCAGATTATTATTTTAATGGTGTGGAGTTAGGTAAGGGAGAAATACAAAGAGATCTAGGAGTACTTGTTCATCAGTCTCTGAAGGTGAATCAGCAAGTGCAGCAGGCAGTGAAGAAGGCTAATGGAATGTTGGCCTTTATTACAAAGGGAATTGAGTACAAGAGCAAGGAAATCCTTTTGCATTTGTACAGGGCCCTGGTGAGACCACACCTGGAGTATTGTGTGCAGTTTTGGTCTCCAAGGTTAAGGAAGGACATCCTGGCTAAGGAGGAGGTGCAGCGCAGGTTCACTAGGTAAATTCCTGGGATGTCTGGACTGTCTTACGCAGAGAGGTTAGAAAGACTGGGCTTGTACATGCTGGAATTAAGGAGATTGAGGGGGGATCTGATCGAGACATACAAGATTATTAAGGGATTGGACAAGATAGAGGCAGGAAATATGTTCCAGATGCTGGGAGAGTCCAGTACCAGAGGGCATGGTTTAACAATAAGGGGTAGGTCATTTAGGACAAAGTTGAGGAGGAACTTCTTCTCCCAGAGAGTTGTGGAGGTGTGGAATGCGCTCCCTCAGAAGGCAGTGGAGGCCAATTCTCTGGATGCTTTCAAGAAGGAGCTAGATAGGTATCTTATGGATAGGGGAATCAAGGGTTATGGGGACAAGGCAGGAACCGGATATTGATAGTAGATGATCAGCCTTGATCTCAGAATGGTGGTGCAGGCTCGAAGGGCCGAATGGTCTACTTCTGCACCTATTGTCTATCTGGCGAACGTCATACAGAGATGCAGAAAATCTAGAGTAACAACAAAGTGTTTGAGGAACTCAGCAGGTCAAGCAGCATCTATGGAGGGGAATAAACAGTCAATGTTTTGTGCCAAGACTGGACTAGATCTTTAGATAGTTTGGATTTCATGAATAAATGGCTGGCAGTGTCAGCAAATAGACAGAGCCTTCTGGACTTGTGTGTTTGGCTGCATGCAAGCTGACGCAGTGTTACTCTGAGTGTTACAGGAGGATGCTGGAAAAAGGCCAGGAACATCATGAAGGATCCCAGCCATTCTGCCCATAGTCTGTTTGTTCCACTCATCAGGGAGGAATGTACGTGACAGCCATGCTAGGACCACCTGACTCCAAAACAGTAATTTTCCCCAAGCTGATCAACACCTCCAGTCACAAATCCAACCCCCCCCACACACCCCCACCTTCACTACTTTATAATTTGCTGTTAGCCACCTTATGTACAGCACTCCTGTGCCTAACATCATTTTGTGGACATACATTCAATCTATGTGTTTATAAGCTTTCTTATGTCTTTATTGTGTACTTCTTACGATTGTGCTCCATATGTATTGTGCTTTTGTGCTGCATTGGATCCAGAGTAACAGTTATTTTGTTCTCCTTTACACTTGTGTACAGGAAATGACATTGAACAATCTTGGATCTTGAATACTGAATTTTGAGTCTCTCCAGAGACGTAGTGAACACTCCTCTCCTCAATATTATTTGCAAGGCAAAATCTGGGCCATTACTTAACAGATGATAGCTACCAGACTTTACAATACAACTAGGACATGATCAATAATTTCTTTTATTCAACAGGTGAATTATTTATAACTTGTGGAAAAGTTAATATTGCTATACTAAATGGAGCAAGAAGTCAATTTCTATCAATATTTCATTTTTAATATTTTACTCATATATTGTTTAATGCTGCTATGAAGGAAGAGAGCACCGAAAATGTAATAACATATCAATGCTGGAAGATATTGGATACCTTTGAAAATATACAATGCCGTATACGTGTTTGTAAAACAGTATATTGATTATTGGGATGTGTGAGGCATTAAGGGAGGGGTAGCACCTCTGGTGAAGGGGCTTGTCATGTCTCTCTCACCTTTAGTCCCCACCGGACTCCCAGTTCTCACTTGTGGCTCCGAGTAGCTTTTGCATGCAACAATCTTCCTGTTTGTGGGAGTTTGGTGCATGGTACACCGCTTCGACAGGTGAGCCAAACCAGATGGGGGTAGTCGGCAGCCTCATACCCTGGTGAGACAGGGACATGCTTGTCCTAGCATGCGAAGTCAGCTCTGGCGGATGGTGAGATCAAACGGCCAGGAAGGCGATACTGCTACACTCCATGGAGAGTGAAGGGCATGACAACCATAAGACCATAAGACAAAAGAGCAGAAGTCGACCATTCGGCCCATTGAGTCTACTCCGCCATTTTATCATGATAGTCATACTTTATTGATCCCGGGGGAAATTGGTTTTCGTTGCAGTTGCACCATAAATAATAAATAGTAATAAAACCATAAATAGTTAAATAGTAATATGTAAATATGTAAATTGTGCCAGGAAGTAAGTCCAGGACCAGCCTATTGGCTCAGGATGTCTGACCCTCCAAGGGAGGAGTTGTAAAGTTTTATGGCCACAGGCAGGAATGACTTCCTATGACGCTCTGTGTTGCATCTCGGTGGAATGAGTCTCCGGCTGAATGTACTCCTGTGCCCACCCAGTACATTATGTAGTGGATGGGAGACATTGTCCAAGATGGAATGCAACTTGGACAGCATCCTCTTTTCAGACACCACCATCAGAGAGTCCAGTTCCATCCCCACAACATCACTGGCCTTACGAATGAGTTTGTTTATTCTGTTTGTGTCTACTACCCTCAGCCTGCTGCCCCAGCACACAACAGAAAACATGATAGCACTGGCCACCACAGACTCATAGAACATCCTCAGCATCGTCCGGCAGATGAGCTGATCCATTCTCCCATTTACTCCCACTCCCCCACCTTCTCACCATAGCCTTTGATGCCCTGGCTACACAGATACCTATCAATCTCTGCCTTAAATACACCCAATGACTTGGCCTCCACTGCCGCCTGTGGCAACAAATTCCATGGATTCACCACCCTCTGGCTAAAATAATTTCTTCGCATTTTTCTTCTGAATGGGCACCCTTCAAGCCTTAAGTCATGCCCTCTCGTACTAGACTTCCCCATCATGGGAAACAACTTTACCACATCCACTCTGTCCATACCTTTCAATATTCAAAATGTTTCTATGAGGTCTCCCCTCATTCTTCTAAAGTCCGAGGAATACAGTCCAAGAGCAGACAAACGTTCCTCAGATGTTAACCGTCTCATTCCCGGAATCATTCTAGTGAACCTTCTCTGTACCCTCTCCAATGTCAGCACATCCGTTCTTAAACAAGGAGACCAAAACTGCCCACAGTACTCCAAGTGAGGTCTCACCAGCGCCTTATAGAGCCTCAACATCACATCCCTGCTCCTATACTCTATTCCTCTAGAAACGAATGCCAACATTGCATTCGCCTTCCTCACCACCGACTCAACCTGGAGGTTAACCTTAAGGGACTAGGCACAGAAGATGTCACGGTCATCCACTGCAAACAAGGAAGACCCCAGTTTGTAGTGCTTGTTTGTACCACTGGACTCAAAAATCCGAGGTTGAAAGAGTGGAACTGTTTCAGTGCAACAGCTTTTTCACCTTTAAGACTCTCCCACAAAGGTTTCACAATGGACACCCACCATATTGATTATTAATTTACATAGATTTAGACCATAAGACCATAAAACAAAGGAGCAGAAGTCGGCCATTCAGCCGATCGTGTCTGCTCTGCCATTTTATCATGAGCTGATCCATTCTCCCATTTAGTCCCACTCCCCCGCCTTCTCACCATAACCTTTGATGCCCTGGCTACTCAGATACCTATCAATCTCTGCCTTAAATACACCCAATGACTTGGTCTCCACTGCTGCCTGTGGCAGCAAATTCCATAGATTCACCACCATCTGACTAAAAAAATTTCTTCGCATTTCTGTTCTGAATGGGTGCCCTTCAATCTTTAAGTCATGCCCTCTCGTACTAGACTCCCCCATCATGGGAAACAACTTTGCCACATCCACTGTCTATGCCTTTCAACATTCAAAATGTTTCTATGAGGTCTCCCCTCATTTTTCTAAAGTCCGAGGAATACAGTCCAAGAGTGGACAAACGTTTCTCATATGTTAACCATTTAAACTTGACCGCAGACATAAATGTGCATTGATTGGGTTTTGTGAAGAAAACATTTTGACTAATTCATGTACTGTTCTGAAACTTAAATCATATCATTTGGCTAACATACAATTTGTTTCTAAATACAAAAATATGATAGGATGTGTTTCGAACATAGAATATTACAGCACAGTACAGGCCCTTCGGCCCACAATGTTGTGCCGACCCTCAAACCCTGCCTCCCATATAAGCCCCCACCTTAAATTCCTCCATATACTTGTCTAGTAGTCTCTTAAACTTCACTAGTGTATCTGCCTCCACCACTGACTCAGGCAGTGGATTCCATGCACCAACCACTCTGAGTTAAAAACCTTCCTCTAATATCCCCCTTGAACTTCCCACCCCTTACCTTAAAGCCATGTCCTCTTGTATTGAGCAGTGGTGTCCTGGGGAAGAGGCACTGGCTATCCACCATCTATTCCTCTTATTATCTTGTACACCTCTATCATGTATCCTCTCATCCTCCTTCTCTCCAGAGTAAAGCCCTAGCTCCCTTAATCTCTGATCATAATGCGTACTTTCTAAACCAGGCAGCATCCTGGTAACACACATCAAAGTTGCTGGTGAATGCAGCAGGACAGGCAGTATCTCTAGGAAGAGGTACAGTCAACATTTCAGGCAGAGACCCTTCGTCAGTACCTCTTCCTAGAGATGCTGCCTGGCCTGCTGCGTTCACCAGCAACTTTGATGTGTGTTGCTTGAATTTCTAGCATCTGCAGAATTCCTGTTGTTAGCATCCTGCTAAGTCTCCTCTGTACCCTTTCCAATGCTTCCAGATCCTTCCTATAGTGAGGTGACCAGGACTGGACACAGTACTCCAAGTGTGGCCTAACCAGAGTTTTATGGAGCTGCATCATTACAACGCGACTCTTAAACTCTGTCCCTCGACTTATGAAAGCTAACACCCCATAAGCTTTCTTAACTACTCTATCCACCTGTGAGGCAACTTTCAGGGATCTGTGGACATGTATCCCAAGATCCCTCTGCTCCTCCACACTACCAAGTATCCTGCCATTTACTTTGTACTCTGCCTTGGAGTTTGTCCTTCCAAAGTGTACCACCTCACACTTCTCCGGGTTGAACTCCATCTGCCACTTCTCAGCCCACTTCTGCATCCTATCGATGTCTCTCTGCAATCTTTGACAATCCTCTACACTATCTACAACACCACCAACCTTTGTGTCGTCTGCAAACTTGCCAACCCACCCTTCTACCCCCACATCCAGGTCGTTAATAAAAATCGCGAAAAGTAGAGGTCCCAGAACAGATCCTTGTGGGACACCACTAGTCACAATCCTCCAATCTGAATGTACTCCCTCCACCACCACCCTCTGCCTTCTGCAGGCAAGCCAACTCTGACACCACCTGGAAGTTTGTTCTTGAAACTGCTGAAAGAGTAATATAGACAGTGCAACAGGAATGATTATGTTTATGTACCATCTTTTATGTGCCTTTCAAGCAATTCCAAAATGCTTAATAGATTTTGGAGTATTGCTGAAATGAAATCATGCTACTAGTGTAGCACATAATATTTCCACACACCAAATTCCCACATGATGATGACTACATTGCATGACCATGAGAAGAGGTAAGAGGAGATCTGTCATGTTGGTCCATGGTTTCCTCTACTACCACGAAGAGGCCACTCTCTTGTTGAAGGAGTGTGTGTGTGTGTGTGGCCTCCGTCGGTCCTGGTCGACCATGGGTACTGCGGCTCTGGTAGTCACTGGTTTGTTGAGCAGTATCGACTGTGGCTATTGAGGCTGATTCTGGAACGGCAGGCTCTGCCACAGTTGTGGCATATGTAGGGCGTTGTGGAATTGTTGTCCGCTGTCCGCTGTGCTCTCCGCTCCTCAAACTGACTCAGGATCACTCTTTTGTCTTGCTCTCGGTGTTGCTGAAGAGTACCTCACCATTTGTTGTGGTCATCTGCTGTATTCTCCCAGCACTCTGTGTTGATTTTTAAGTCTTTCATGTCGCGCTTGCAGAGGTCCTTGAAGCAAAGCTCGGGTCTACCAACGTTCCTCTTGCCTATTGCTAGTTCTCTATAGGGGATGTCCTTTGGCAGTCTACCATCCTTCATACGATGGATGTGGCCCAGCCAGTGCAGCCTGCATTGTCTTAAGGTGTGAACATTGTGGGAAGTCCAGCGTGGGAGAGGACCTCAGAGTTTGGGACTTTGTCTCTCCAGGTGATGCCGAGGATGTTATGCAAATAAACTTGCTTTCTTGCATGTCTTATGGAATGCCCAGCTTATAGACATCAAATATGGAAAATTGAATGGCCACTGGCAGGGATGGATTCTGTGGGATTGCAGTCTTCTTCGGCTAGTTGGGAATGGGACACATTCTTGCTTGCTTTCTCTGTCTATACTCTCTTCATTCCTCTCCCCACCTTCACCTGACTTCACCTGGCAAATCTATTTTGTATTGGACACAAAGCAAACTCTGACCGCCATTCCATTACTTCACTAGTTTTGATGAGATTAGGCTCTGCAAATGGTGGGTATTCCTTGTGTGAAGATTGGCAGATAATATAGGTACAAAGTTACATGGCACAGGCTTTCTGATTAACTCTCTGCTTATGTTTTATATTGTTATCACAAGCTCAACATAATGGGCAGTATTGATTCCACATGATCGTATGTGGTCGGCTTCAATCACTTGGAATGTGTATGTTCTTAACTTATTTTGGACCAGTCATAGTGTAAGTGTGGAAAAGTGGAGGTGGGGGTGTCGGTGAAGGATATCATAAGCATTCGACTCCAAAAGTGCTGATCAGGTTTGACATTGATGGTGAGATACATCCTAGCATGTGCTGGGCACATCATCAGTGATGTAACCTGTGCTCACTCAGTAGCCTCTGCGACCATCCTGATGGCTCTTTTCTCTGCAGCCCCTGTAATGCCAAGGAGAGGATAGGTTCTGCAGAGCAAGTGGCCTGCAAAACCTCTACACCCCATCTTTATATTCTCGCATCGTGCCCTCCAGCCGTGTCTCTGGCTCTGCTCAACCACCTTCTGGTATTTGTCTTCCTCACACTCAACGCCTCCTCAGTCCAGTCTTCCCAAGGAACTGTCGGTTCGATGATAACCACCTGCTTTGAGGTTTCTGACAGAATGACCGTGTCAGGCCTCAGTGATAATGATGCGACAAAGCCAGGGAACTTTAATTGTTACCCAAGACTGTCACAATGGCAGGGGCATAGGGAGCAAGGGTGGACCCAAATGCAAGACACATCTTGTGAGGTTACTTAGATTTAGTTTATTGTTCGATACCAGGAGAGCAAGGCAGGAGCAGGAGTAGCAAACTGGACAAGGGCTCAGGACTACGACTAGGCTGGGACCAAGGGTCTGGGCTTGGACTCGGAATCGGCTCCCAGAACTACGGGAGACATGAAGAGGCTAGGGTATGGACTCCGAGCCTGAGACTGGGCAAGGACCCAATACCTGGGTCTTGCCTCGGACCCCAGAACCAGGCATGGACATGACATCGGCTAGGGAGAGGAGGAACATGGAAAACAGAGCCTCGGTCTCGGGAGAGCAGGTACATGGAACCATAGACACATACACGGAACACAGAGCCGGGACCCCTCCTTGGGTACAGGACATAGGGCCTGGACTCATAACCCCCCGCGGGGCAACGGCAAGACGGCCTGACTTACCCCACGGAGGCAAGGACAAGACAAGACAGAACATGACCCTCCGCGGGGCAATGGCAAGACGGCCTGACTTACCCCATGGAGGCGAGGACAAGACGAGACAAGACATGACTCTCCGCGGGGCAACGGCAAGACGGCCAGACTTACCCCCATGGAGGCAAGGACCAGACAAGACAAGACCAACACGAATGAACACCAGACAGAACCTATCTAGCTCCGGTGATGGAACTAGACTGAAGTGCAGGCGGGGGCTGCAGACGAGGGCTAGAGGCGAGAGGGACAGAGAAGGGATTCAGACAAGGGGGTAGGACAGGAATCACAGACTGCCAGGGCCAGGACTTGACTCAGAACTGGGAAGCCGCCAGGGCCAGGACTTGACTTGGAGCCTCCGGGTAGTGGCAAGCTCTCGACTCGGCCCGGGAACAGTAGACAGCGGTTGTTGATTCCCTCCGGCAGTTTAACTGATGGACCCACCTTGGTGAGGAAACTTTGCAGGCTCGCTTCGGCGAGGTAACTGGACTGGGTTGCTCCGGTGAGGAGAGGCGAATTACCGGCACTCGCTTCGGCAGAGACTAGGCTTGCTCCGGCCAGATGACATCGGCACAGCGTCCCTTAGATGACTTTGCAGACACTCCTGCGCCGAACAGCTGAAAGCCGGAGACTATAAACTACCGGTTCAGCCGAGCGTTCATTGCCTCTAGTCACCAAAGTCGAGGGACACGGGAAATCAGGGAATCAACGGTCTGGATCGTAACATAAACAAGGTAAATTTAAAGGGATCTGGACCATGACAAAGACATGAAGGTACACAGCAATATGTAGGGACAAAGTCTTTGGCAGCTTTCACGCTGAAGGTCGATATTTTAAGTGCATGCCATCAACCTTTTGCAGACAAATCTGTGTGGGTCTCTGACCATGTCAAGTGAGGTGATGCAATGAAGTGTGTGGGGGGAGGCAGGAATGAGGGAGGGACAGTTCCTTCTTGTTGTCAGATTCCACAAAGAACAGGTCATGTGTACTGAATAATCTCCCAAACCAGATAACTGAGTCAGGGTCACAAGTTTTCAATTGCAAGTGGATGGGAGGGTATAAAGCTCTTGTGAAATTCAATTACTGTATTCACAGGAACATGCAGTTTCTCACAACCCCATCTGCTTCACTGGGGTCATGCTTTGTAATCTACCAATTGTCTTGGTCAGTGTACTTTCCAAATTTTGCTCTGAAAAGTAGGCAGTATTGACATGCGTTTATTCTTGTCGCATGTACCAAGATACAGTGAAAAGCTTGTCTTGTGTTCTGTTTATAGATATGAAATCAGAATAAGATAAATCAGTAAAAATGCAAAATGAAGTGTAAAAGCCACCCAAGAGGAGCTGTGCAGGTAAACTATAAACAGCAAGATAACAATGAGGTAAATTAAGAAGCCAAGAGTCCTTCTTATTGTACAAGAATCTGTTAAAAGTGGATTAGAAGCTGTCCTTGAAGCTTGGCTGAATTGAGACAACAGCAGGGAAAAATACGTTTGAATATGTGCTGAGGTTCTCTGCCAAAGTGGTATTAAGGGAACAATTTAAAATCAAATCATGGAAATCAGCATTTGAATCAAAGCTCTTGTTCTTTGACAATCACAGTTCTAAGATGTATAAGCATTCAATTGTTTTACAACTGCACTCAGTCAGATAAGGAAGTAGTTAAATTTGTATAGACTATTATTCTAGGAGTAGATATGCACATAAGATAACCAAATGTATTTGCAAAGTGACATGATGGTGCTCGAATGTTTCCATTTCTTTAATATTCTGTAACAGTTGCAGAATATGCAGCAAACTAACTATGGGGTAAAATCTTTTAGTGCATTGAAAAATATGCCCATATGTTATGCAACTTCAAATAGAAATGGCCATCATTTCATCACCATCCTCTTCCACCCACAAAGAAACATTGATTTTATCTCCCTCAAACTTCCAGGAATACTTCCACTCCATCTTCAGATTCTCTTTTCTTCCCTCTAAGCATGTCATCGCCTCCTTAACCCTCCTTGCCAATCATCTGGCAATCTTCCCTTTTTCTATCTTTGAACCTCTTCAAATAGATTTGTATCCAAGCTTTAGTCCCAAACTGCTCTAACTAAAGTCAAAAACTTACTTCCTTGATGCCTGTGACTATATGGAATTTTCCACCTCTGTCTTGTCCTCTGTTCAACCTCTCAATAATCCCATTTGTTCCATTGTCGAATGCAAGGAGTTTTCCCTCATCTGGTTCCTGTCCTGCCTCTTCCGTTGCCACAGAGATAAGCCAGCAGTTATTTCTTGTCTTACTCACCACTTTTCTTCATCCTCCATGGATCAGTTCTAGTTTCCACTGCTTCCCGTCTCATCCAAGTTGATGTTCCTAGATGTTATGGATCACCTTTTCTATGATGCTGATTCAACTCTGCTTTACCTTGTCAGGTAAATGTGATCATGCCCACCAAACCGTGAATTTCTCAGACCTTTCATGCAATCACTAACAGCTCCAAAAACCATTTTAAGTAAGTTCTCAAATACAGGAGTTGAGATACCAATGTGTGGCTTCACATCATGGGTACCGCCATGAACTGATGTAAACTGGAGGTAGAATACTATTCCAAACAGAAGGAAACCTGTAGGTGCTGGAAATCCAAAGCAACACACACACACAATTCTGGCAGAACGCAGCAGGCCAGGTAACGTCCACGGAAAAGAGCGAAGTGTTGATGTTTCAGGCCGAGACACTTCATCAGGACTGATGAAGAATCTCAGTCCGAAGCATTGACTGTTTGATCTTTTCCATGGATATTGCCTGGCCTCTTGCATTCCTCCAGCATTTTGTGTGTGTTGTGGTAGAATACTATTGAACTGCCAAGCTATGTGACAGACTGGCATTCTGATTATCTCTGGGTGGACATTATGATCCCCAATTTAATCACTGGAAGGATCTAAATTGTTTTTTTTTGGCCAGAGTTTCAAACCTTATTCTCTCCCCTTGATTCCATCCTTTCCCAGGTTGCTGCCTCAGACAGAGTCAGATTGCTTGCACAATTGATGTCCCTCCACAAACTATCATTTGCAATTAAAACCATTGGTGCAGCCTAATGGCTGCCCTCACCCTTTCAAGATTATTTCCACAGATGTTCGTAGGATTATAATGAAGTGCAGTGAACTGCATAATCCTGGTGAGCTGAAAATACTGTCAAACAGGTTACAAAGAATCAGTACAAAGCAAGGCATCACTTCCTTTTCAAGGCTCCTTCTGAGAAAGAAGTCAGGTCACTTTGTCTTGGGCGTGGTAATATTCAGCACTCCATGAACAAGGAGGAAGGGTCGCGAGGTGGAGATACATCTCTACCAAAGGAGCTCCAAAACGCTCGTTCCAACCACTAGCTTGCAGGTCACCCTTGTGCAAGGTGTAGCACCATCGTGATCAGGATCCCGTGAAGCCATGGGAGCAGGTGGTGGATGGTCCCATAAACAGCTGGTGCATCTCACAAGTCCTAGTTATGTGACCACTGACATCAAGTAGACAATCTCTGAAGGGTATTGGTAATGGCTGGGGTCACCCATCTTGTAAAGACACTGCCCAGAAAAAGGCAGTACCAAACCACTTCTGTAGAAAAATTTACCAAGAACAATCAAGGTCAAGATCATGTTCACCCTCGTCATATGACACAGCACGTAAGGGAAAGCTGGAACAAGGGGGTCTTCCCAAAACTATATTCAACTGGCAACTTTCATAAGATTGGTTCTTTACTTACAGCAACATTATACCAGTCCTCCTCTCTCAGCCACACTGCCCCTCCAACTCACCAATCAGCTGAGTCCTCAAGGCCATGTTTACCACGATTAATAGAGTTAGTAATAACTCTACACGTCACTTGCTTCATCACTGGCTCTGATTCTCTGTATGATCTTTTCAAACTCATATCAGCACAGGTGTTGAATGCAGTCATAGAAATTGAGGAAGAAAATGTAATAAATGCCTTAAAAGGAAAAAATATAGTTGTAGGAATGATACTCCGGGTGAAGTGAACTGCTGCATGTCTGGAAAATAGGAATCGGTCCAGTTCTCCGTCAGGTTTATGGCTTACCTGTGGAGGTCCAGTAATCACTGACATACTCATTGTAAAATGATAAGAAGCATTGATAGAATGGGTGGCCAGCACCTTCTTCCCAAGGTGGAAATAGCTAATACAAGAGGACATAATTTTAAGGTGATTGGAACAAAGTATAGGGGGATGTCAGACAGAAATTTTTTTCACAGAGAGTTGGATGTGTGGAACACCCTGTCAGGGGTGGTGGTAGAAGCAGATTCATCAGGGGCATTTAAGAAAATCCTAGATAGTTACATGGATGATGGAAAAATGGAGGGTTATGTAGGAGGCCCGAAATGTTGACTGCATTCTTTTCCATAGATGCTGCCTGGTCTGCTGAGTTCATCCATCATTTTGTGTGTGTTGCTTGGTTATCTAGGAGGGAAAGAGAAAGAGGGACTGATGTTAGAGAAGGTTAAAAGGTCAGCACACTATCATGGGCTGAAGGGCCTGTACTGTTCTATGAACTATGAACACCGATTAGATCAAGTCACTCAGACTGAAGTTCATATCATGAGTCAGAGATTTTCACCAAACCACTTGTAGTTCAGGAACAAACTGAACTTGCCCCTACAAAGAAGATAGTAGGGCAAGGTGGACATTTGTCTGAAAGGCAAGCTAAAGCAATTAAATTCAAAACTTTCCTCAGAGAAAGTATGCTACTAGTCTGGCTCTAACGTACGAATGATGCACACTGAGGGAACTGAAGAAAGTGAAAAAAGTGATGGAAAACATTATAAGATGTAAAAGTAAACGTTACAAAAATAGTGATGGGATCAGATCAGCGCACAACATCCTCGAGGAAGCCAGTGAAGTAAGTATGGAGAGGAAAAAGTATGGAGAGTAAGTCAATGTAGAAATAACAAGAGCAATTGAAACCAAGTTTGGGTTTGGTGAGGTGGGAGGCTGAGAGTACTTAGAAGCTGAAATTCCAGACATGGGGACATATTTTAACCCGAAGACTGAGTTAAATGCTATCAGTCTATTTGCATCCTGAACAAGTGGATAAAGCACATTCCTGCCCCCAAAGAAGAATTTTGTGATGTTTCTTTCTCCTTTGGAACAGGATAAATCTGTCTGACAAGAAGATTACAATTAATGACAGCAAATCCCAATTAATATTTATGCACAAGGATCATAATCAGCATTAGATAACAAACTTCTCTATTTTAACTGTATCCCTTCTCCATTTTCACCCAAATTCCAGTTAGTGTTTCTATTCTTTAAAAAAAAAGTCAGTGGAAATGGTTCCACTTACATGTCTCTTTGTTTAATGTCTGGATTAAGTCTTGTTAAATCAGGTTCAGTTTGGGTAACAGATACACACAAGCCTCAAATTAGATCCTTTTACTTTAGTATTCTGTCACCAAGCAGAGAGAGAGATTACAGGACAACATCATCCTTATAATTTAGCAGAAAAGAGGATGTAAATGTCAAACATGTAATGTGCTAATTACATCACCGTAGGAACATAAACACCACAGGCAGAAGAAAGGATCTCACTGGTTATAATGCAGCAATGGCTAAGCTCCCAGATTGCTGGTTGCAAAATCAACGACAAGACGATAAACAATTCCTGGTCATTTGGATATTGAAAGAAAGACTTTTGACAGCACACACAATGCAGAACTGTTTCTTAGACCATTTCAAAAGCAAGAGCAGTGGGAAAATTAACTTTAAAGTAAATATTAAGGTTCTGATCTCTATGTGCTGGAGTATCTTGACAGGATTTGTTGTCTGTGAATGTACTTCAGGTACTGTGTGAAAATATTCAACATATTCCTTGCCTTTTCCACGGAGATGAACAGTTAATAATATTATGGTAGCTGTGTTTCCACATTCACAATAAGGGGAAATATTTATCCACATGTAAAAGCAAAAAAAAAGCTGAATGCTTAACAGCGCAAACACAAGGAATTCTGCAGATGCTGGAAATTCAAGCAACACACATCAAAGTTGCTGGTGAATGCAGCAGGCCAGGCGGCATCTCTAGGAAGAGGTACAGTCAACGTTTTGGGCCGAGAAGGAGAAAGCAGAAGAGCAAGTAAGAGATTTGAAAGTGGGAGGGGGAGGGGGAGACCCAAAATGATAGGAGAAGACAGGAGGGGGAGGGATGGAGCCAAGAGCTGGACAGTTGATTGACATCCCATATTCCTCTCATATCCCTTTTGTCATATCTTCCTAGAGATGCTGCCTGGCTTGTTGCGTTCACCAGCAACTTTGATGTCTGTTGCTTGATGCTTAACAGGATATGTTGCAGCCCCCTGTGCTCACTACTGAATTCTTCAACATCAGATAGGGCTGTTTTTGTCTGTCCTCATTATCCATCTCTCCCTTTGCTTCAGAATGATATATCTTTTTCTCTCTCTGGCATTGGAGGACACGCCCAGCTTGAACGATCAGCATGCCAGCAAAACAACTAATTTCTTGACATATTTCAGCAACGTCTTATATTCCGTCTGGGTAGCCACCAACCTGATGGCATGAACATCGATTTGTCCTTCCAGTAAAAACCCTCCTCCTCCACTTTTCCCTATGGTCCACTATCCTCTCCTATCAAATTCCTTCTTCCCCAGGCCTTTACCATTCCCACCCACCTAGCTTCACCTATCACCTTCCAACTAGCCTCCTTCCCTCTCCTCCCACCTTTCAATCTGGTGTCCTCCCCTTTCCTTCTCTTCTGAAGAAGGGCTATGGTTTTAAACGTCACCTGTTTATTCATTTCCACCGATGCTGCCTGAAATGCTGAGATTCTCCTGCATTTTGTGTGTTGCTTTGAATTTGCAAAATCTTTCAGACTTTCCCATGTTTATAATAAATCTGATTCTGATTCTGCTCTGCACTTCTATATTCCTTTGTCCATGTTTTTATTTCATATATATTCTCACTCACCAGCTCTCCCCAGTAGGGGGGTCACGGTAGCTTAGCAGTTAGCAGGATATGATTACAGTTCGGGGCATTTCCGAGGATGGAATACAATTCTGGCATCCTCTGTAAGAAGTTTGAACATCCTTCCCATGAGCACGTGTGTTTCCTCCAGGTGCTCTGCTTTCTCCCACCATCCAAAGACATGCTAGTTGGTAGGTTAATTGAGCAAAGTGAATTGTCCTATGATTAGTTGAGGGTTAAATAGGTGGGTTGCTGGATGGTGTGGCATGTTAGGCCGAAAAGGCCTGTTCCGTGCTGTATCTTTACTTTATACTTTATTGTCGCCAAACAATTGATACTAGAACATACAATCATCACAGCGATATTTGATTCTGCGCTTCACACTCCCTGGATTACAAATATTAAATATAAATATATTAAAAATAGTTAAAATTAGTAAATATTAAAAAATTAAATTATAAATCAGAAATAGAAAATAGAAAAATGGGAAGTAAGGTAGTGCAAAAAAACTGAGAGGCAGGTCCGGATATTTGGAGGGTATGGCCCAGATCCGGGTCAGGATCCATTCAGCAGTCTTATCACAGTTGGAAAGAAGCTGTTCCCAAATCTGGCCATACAAGTCTTCAAGCTCCTGAACCTTCTCCGGGAGGGAAGAGGGACAAAAAGTCTGTTGGCTGGGTGGGTCGTGTCCTTGATTATCCTGGCAGCACTGCTCCAATGGCATGCAGTGTAAAGTGAGTCCACAGACAGAAGATTGGTTTGTGTGATGTGCTGCGCCGTGTTCACAATCTTCTGCAGCTTCTTTCGGTCTTGGACAGGACAATTTCCATACCAGGTTGTGATGCACCCTAGAAGAATGCTTTCTATGGTGCATCTATAAAAATTAGTGAGGGTTTTAGCGGACAGGCCAAATTTCTTTAGTTTTCTCAGGAAGTAAAGGCACTGGTGGGTCTTCTGGGCATTGAACTCTGCTTGGTCTATTTATTTATCTCTAAATAAATAGATAAATAAACCCACTCACTGATCAGGCAGCCATGCGTATGTCCAAAGTTTCACCTGAAATATTAACTATTAATGTTTCTCTTCCTGCAGATGCAGGCTGGCCTGCTGAGTATTTCCAGCATTTCCTGTTTTTTGTCAGATTCCCAGCATCTGTAGTTTATGTTTGATTAGTATTTACTCTGACATTTTGCTGATTTTAATCTCTCTATTTGGGTGGCAGGGTAGAGATATGTCTCTACCAAAGACACTCCTTCCCTCTGCTAGCCTGCAGCTTACCCTTGGGCACCTGCTTAGTCCCCTGATCAGGGTCACGTGAAGCTATGGGAACAAGTGTTGGATGGTTATGTGACCTCTGACACCAGGCAGACAATCTCTTAAGAGTATTGATAATGGCTGGGCTCAACTATCTTGTAAAGACACTGCCCAGAAGGCAATGGCAAACTACTTCTGTAGAAAGAAGTGTAGTGATGGATAACTGTTTGTCAGATTGGAGGCCGGTGACTAGTGGTGTGCCTCAGGGATCTGTACTGGGTCCAATGTTGTTTGTCATATATATTAATGATCTGGATGATGGGGTGGTAAATTGGATTAGTCAGTATGCAAATAGTAATAAGATAGGCGGTGTTGTGGACAATGAAGTAGGTTTTCAAAGTTTGCAGAGAGATTTAAGCCAGTTAGAAGAGTGGGCTGAAAGATGGCAGATGGAGTTTAATGCTGATAAATGTGAGGGGCTACATTTTGGTAGGACTAATCAAAATAGATCATACATGGTAAATGGTAGGGCATTCAAGAATGCTGTAGAACAGAGGGATCTAGGAATAATGGTGCATAGTTCCCTGAAAGTGGAATCTCATGTGGATAGGCTGAAGAAAACTTTTGGTATGCCGGCCTTTATAAATCAGAGCATTGAGTATAGGTGTTGGGATGTAATGTTGAAATTGTATAAGGCATTGGTAAGGCCAAATTTGGAGTATTATGTATAGTTCTGGTCACCAAATTATAGGAAAGATGTCAACAAAATAGAGAGAGTACAGAGAAGATTTACTAGAATGTTACCTGGGTTTTGTATGCTAAGTTACAGAGAAAGGTTGAACAAGTTGGGTCTTTATTCTTTGGAGCGTAGAAGGTTGAGGGGGGGACTTGATAGAGGTATTTAAAATTGTGAGGGGGATAGATAGAGTTGACATAGATGGGCTTTTTTCATTGAGAGTGGGGGAGATTCAAACAAGAGGACATGAGTTGAGAGTTAAAAGGCAAAAGTTTAGGGGTAACATGAGGGGGAACTTCTTTACTTAGCGAGTGGTAGCTGTGTGGAACGAGCTTCCAGCAGAAGTGGTTGAGGCAGGTTTGATGTTGCCATTTAAAGTTAAATTGGATAGATATATGGACAGGAAAAGAATGGAGAGTTATGGGCTGATTGCAGGTCAGTGGGACTAGGTGAGAGTAAGAGTTTGGCACAGACTAGAAGGGCCGAGATGGCCTGTTTCCGTGCTGTAATTGTTATATGGTTATAAGAATAATCATGGTCATGGAACCATGATCACCATTGCCATATGACACAATACATAATGATGATGATGAATCTCACTAGGAATTCATTCTGCTTTATACTGAATTTGTGGTTCTGAGTGCATACTGAAAAAAATAATACCATATAATTCCCAAAATCCAAAGGAGAAACTTCTAGTAAAGACGTCTTCTTTTAATTCTGTGCATTTCCTTGCTTTAACAATTTTATAACTGAACGTTAGAATCTTGGGAGTGCAGATTCAGTCAATTATTTTTTGTTTTTGATTGTGAGTGCCTCTTTCGAGTCCTTAAAATCATCAGGGAATCAATCCAGCAGGGAGTGACATCGCAACTGATTTCAGGGTTGGCAAAAGAATTCAGTGTCAGGTTTTCTTCCTTTCAACCATTGCAACCTCTAACAGGTACATACAACTGCCATTATCAGCAGTAGACTGATAAGAAAATGGAAAACACTGGGTGAAAAATTATGCTCTTGCCTTTGTATCAGAGAACTGTGAAGTCCCACCCCTTTGGTTTCTAGGTATAAAAATCCAGCTGACTCCCTTGTGCACAATTGAGCAAATTCTGCACTATTAAGGTTGTTATTGTTGGATGAGATAATAAATCAAGAACCAATTTTCCTTATCTTATGGGTATAAAATTCCGAAGCTGCTATTTCAAAGAAAACTAAGGTAATTATTCCTGGTGTCCTGGCTAATATCTAACTCTCAGGCATCACACAAAACACATTATCCTGGATTTTAATCAGTAAATGCCACCAAGTAAATGTCAAAAGCAAGTAAGAACCACAATTATCAATCAAATGTTGGCACCTTATCTTTCAATGTGCACCAGAGCCAGCACTGGACCTTGCTTAGTTCCCCATCATTTACCCTCAACACTGGATATTGTTTAGTTCCCCATCATTTACCCTCGTGAATTACCCCTCTAATTCTACACTGTTAGACCTACTGTATGACATGCAAGATAATTGATTTCATGAAGGACTATACTCTTTTCCATCGATGCTGCCTGGCCTGACGAGTTTCTCCAGCAAATTGTGTGTTGCCTTAATTTTTCTCAGTTATGTTTAGTATTAATTATGTAAAAGTGCTCTTAAAATGCCTTTGATTGATTTGATGCTTTTTAGGTATTGTAATAAAATTATCTTCTTTTAAATAGTTGTTTTATGTTCCTAATTTTTTTTAAAATTTATTTTTTACTTTAAGTGCATCCACTGCTTATGGCCTTGTTCCTGGACCCCTGCACACTTCAAACCAACAGATAGATCCCCATTGTTCAGATTAACAAAACCTGAAGAACAGAGACTAAAAGCAGCAACCCCATGCAAGCAAAACTGATTCAATATCTTTTCACTATCTCCTCCGTTTCTGGGATCTTGCTGTGTTCCTACTGGCTACCTGGTTTTTGTGTTCCCCATGGTAAAACAGACTTGGCTTCACAAAAGCACTTAATTAATTGTTAAGCACTTTGGGCCATCTGGAGATTGTGAAAAATGTTTTATCAATTCTTTTTATTAACTGTAAATGACTTGTTTTGTACACTGACCCTGATCTTTCGTCAGAATACTGTGTGGATGCTTTAGATATTATGCAGTGTTTATTTTCAGCACATTAAATAGTTCCATAAGTGGAGAGGAAACAATGTGTTCAAACCGAATCCCACCTTCCAGCAATTAACGTGCTAATTGATGGTTGCTATGGGTGCCACAGACCTTCTCCACTGCCAGCATAATCCATAATAAATGTGTTGCCCAACTTTTCCATTTTTGTTATGGCTGCAAAATAAAAGCACAGTGGCAAGTGATGAACACCATATTGAAGATTTGTTTATCTTAATGAGAAAGTTCAAGGGACGATAAAACTAATAGGCTGAAGCAAAGAAAACACCAGTCATCATTCCTGGACGATTGAGTTTAAATCCATTGTGTGGAAAAATAATGAAAAATATTTTTGCTGGTGACTGAAAGATACATGCAAATTCAACATTGCGTTCTTGGGAATATCACTAACGATTACAAATTGTTAGGGCATATTCTGGAATTAGTTTCCTGGAGCTTTGGATGACAATTAATTGAAAACCAGCCAGTGCTGATTTACACTCATTTTGGCTGTCTGGAGTGTGCATGTGAAGAAGAAAATTTGTGAAAATGATATGTAATTCAAGGGAGCATTGTGCATACATTGTAACTATAGAATTACCCTTTGATCCTTAGCATATAACATCTCATGTAGTACTGAATCAAACAGGCCTCTTCCTGCAACAGGATCTCAATATGATGCCTGCTGCTCATTTTTGTTGAGGAAAACAATTCAGTATCCAAACAACAGCAGTTCTACAGATGCTGGAAATTCAAGCAACACACATCAAAGTTGCTGGTGAACGCAGCAGGCCAGGCAGCATCTCTAGGAAGAGGTACAGTCGACGTTTCAGGCTGAGTCCCTTCGTCAGGACCTGACGAAGGCTTTCGGCCTGAAACGTCAACTGTACCTCTTCCTAGAGATGCTGCCTGGCCTGCTGCGTTCACCAGCAACTTTGATGTGTGGTGCTTCAGTATCCAGTAGCTTTAGGGTCTTTGTGGGGACTTTGTTCATGATGCAACATAAATTTATGGTATATAGTAGATAAAATTGAATGCACAGTCATATTCAGGGGCAGATGTACTTCTAGTCTTTGGGCCATGAAAATTAAAACTTGGTTCTATTATTGTAAAATCAGAATGGAGTCATGAAACAAATAAGTCAGCTCATGACAACAACAACTTCTTACATATAAATTAGTACATTTCAGAAGAAACATAGTGGTGTTCCTCTCTAAAAACATGGAGGAACCTTTATAAACTCCCACAGCCTTCGATGACTCTGTGATTTCAGTCTCTGAGGCCGACATGAGAGCATCCTTCCGGAGGGTGAGCCCACGGAAAGCATCCTGCCCAGACAGGGTACCTAGCTGAGTGCTAAAGATCTGCGCTCATCAACTGGTTGGAATGTACACTAATATCTTCAACCTCTTACTTTGACGTTCTGAGGTACCCACCTGCTTCAAGCAGGCTTCAGTTATACTTGTGCCTCAGAAGAAAGTGATAACCTGTGTTACGTACCCTGTAACTGGGTTGCCAAACCAGCAGAAATGGGTCACTCAGTTGGAGTCTGGATTACTAGAACTAAGAAAGTTTTATTAAAGAAACAAGCAACACAGTAATCGAAAGGATAATAAATGCAACAGTTCAGCAATGATAAACACACATGTGCACAGAATTAAGATAAGAGCATCAATCAAGCTCTATCGTTGTCTAGGGGTAAATGACCAATTTCAAAGTGACACAAAGTTCAGTCCAATTTAGTTCAGTTCACAGTAATCGTTGCCATGGCGATGGACAACGTAGGGAGAGAGAGAGAGAGAACGGGAACGACTGATCATTCAGAAACGGCTTCCACTCACAGACCGGCGATATTGCTCACAAGCAGCTTTCGGGCGAGTCCTTTGTGATGTCACCTGAGGTCACCGACTGTGACCCCTCCTCCAGATGCGGTTGATCCCCTGCAGTGAACCCGGCACCCAAGCGAGGGTGGACACACACCGGGTTCCCGCAGGTCGTACCTTTCCGCCCTGTGCGTTTAAGGTCCGGTACTTCCCACCAACTCGTGAGAGGCACACCGCTTCCAGGGTCTCGTTACCTCGGGTGTCGTGTGTGTCCTGCCTTAGCGAACCTGTCCCCTTTTATCCCCCTGCTGGGGTATCGCCTGTCCATCACTTCAAACAGTTCAGGGTTCAAAGGGGGAGCTGCTCCAGACAGCTCTCTCTCCTGTCCCTTCATTACACATCTCCAGATGCTGCTTCATTGTTCCTCATCTCTCCTTCCCCTGAGGACAGGTGGCAGACCAACTGCTGATGCCACTGATGCTAACCCAGGCCAGCAAACATCTTAATTTTGTGTATTCTCGTCACACCTGCCTCACTGACTATCGTCCAGTAGCACTTACATCCACTCCAATGAGGGTCTTTGAGAGATTTGTGATGAAGCACATCAACTCCTGGCTGAGAAGAGACTTAGATCCATTCCAATTTGCCTACCAGAGCAACAGATCCACAGCAGATGCCATTTCATTGGCTCTTCACTCAACCCTGGAACATTTGGACAGAGAAGATGCATACATCAGGATTTTCTTCATTGACTGCAGCTTGGCATTCATTACTACCACAAGGCTGTGTGCTTAGCCCCCTGTTCTACTTGCTTTATACTTATTACTGTGAGGCCAAGCACAGTTCCAATTCTATACTTAAGTTAGCCGATGACACCAGTGTTGTTGGCCAAATCAGAGGCGATGATAAATCAGTATTTAGGAGGGAGATTGAAAATCTTATGGTTACACAACAACACCCTCTCACTCAATGTCAGCAAGACCAAAGATCTGATTATTGACTTCAGGAGAAGGAAACTGGAGGTCCATCAGCCAGTTCTCATTGCAGGATCAGAGGTGGAGAGGGTCAGCAAATTTAAATTCCTCAGTGTTTTCATTTTCATTTCACAGAGTCTGTCCTGTGTCCAGCACGTGAAGGGCATTATGAAGGAAATGCTGCAGCACCTTTACCTCCTTAGAAGTTTGAAAAGATTCAGAATGACACCTACAACTTTGACAAACTTCTATAGATGTGTAATGGGGAGGATATTGACTGACTGTATCATAGTCTGGTTTGGAAACACCAATGCACTTGAATGGAAAATGCTAGAAAAAGTAGTGAATACAGCTCAATCCATCACAGGTAAAGCCTTCCCCACTATTGAGCACATCTACATGGAGCACCGATGCAGGAAAGCAGCATCCATCATCGAGGGCCCCCACCTTCCAGGCCATCAGGAAAAAAGGTACAGGAGCCTCAGGACCCAAACCAGCAGGTTCGAGAACAATTATTACTCCTCAACCATCAGGCTCTGAAACAAGAGGGATAACTTCACTCAACTTCACTCTCCCCATCACTGATCTGTTCCCACAACCTACAGTCTCACTCCTTATCTCATGTTCTTGATACTTATTGCTTATTTGTTTATTACTTATTTTTTCTCTTTTGCATTTGCACTGCTTGTTGTCTTTAGCACATGGTCATCCTGCTGGGTATGGTCTTTATTGATTCCATTGGGTTTCTTGGATTTACTGCATATGCCCACAAGAAAATGAATCTCAGTGTTGTATATGGTGACATAGACGTACTTTACACTTTGATAATAAATGTACTTTGAACTTTGAAGTCATACATCGTTCAGGGGAAATTTGCGAAGATTTTTTTCTGATCAGTTGTCAACTTTTGACAATAAAAATGATTCTGTGCTCCACTCACATAGAGAACAGGCAGCATCAGAATCATTAAACTGCATCCGTGTACCTTGGATTATGAGTCCGAGCCTTGGTATAGATTATCTAAAGCAGTCTGTTTAGATAAGTCAAAGAACAATTTCATAATATTGTTTATTAAACACCACTATTCATCACTGCTCTAAACTGATTCTATGACCTCCAGATTCATTTTCAAGGACTCTCTAAAACTCATGTTCTCAGTACTATTTTTATTTCTAGTTTGTCTTCATTTGCACAGTAGTTATTTGTCAGTTCTTGTTTGCTTATGGGTAACTTTTCAAATAATTCTGTTCTATTTCCTTTTTTCCCCTGCAAATGCCTGCAAGAAAATGAATCTCAAAGTAGTATACAGTAACATATACATACTGTGGTGATAAATTTACTTTGAATTTTAAACTTAAACTGTAAGTAAATAGGATTTGGTCTGACATTTTCTTCTTATTGATGAAATGTGAGCGTCACCAAAAATGCAAAAGTTATTTTGAACATCCCTAAGTATCTTTCAGAAAGGGAGCTTGGGCCACGTCTTGACAACTGTGTGCCTTAGTGCCCTGTTTCAGAGGGAAGTTGTAGATGTCGGACAAAAACTGAAGAGAGTAAATAAAGCAGGCTTCCTTCTCTAGAGGGCAGCAGTGAACAAGATAGGTTTTAAAGCAAGTTGTTGGTTTCAGATAGGTATATCTTAAATTCCTGTATTTTTAAAATAATTGATTTTAAGCTCCCACTGGAATGAGTTTCAGAGGCAGTGTACAATGACTATGCAGCATGTTTAACACTAATAATCTTAAATACATTTCTAAGCAAACAGCTGCTCTCAAATTGCACAGATGACAGGCACAACGTGATGTAACCTTAAATCCTTCATATGAAGGAGAGATAAAGAAACACCGCTTGGGAGAAGTAAACATACTACAAATATGACCTCTGCTCAGCTTCCATAATGCTTCCTCTGATCCGCTGAAGAATGCACCAGAGATAGACCCAGACACACTTCCCCAGCAATAGGATGAAACAATTCACTGATATCACTGAACAAGGTGTGGCTGGCCTCTACAGCCCTTTGTGATAGCAAGTTCCATAGATCCACCATCCTGAGTTCTAAATCACTAGCCCTGTGAACTGTAACTGTGATCAATCAAATAATGACAAGTACAGGAAGGAGACAGACATCCTGCTTACAGAGTATCATGACAATGATGTTTCCCTCAGTGTCAGCAAAACAAAAGAGATGTTGCTTGATTTCAGGAAGGGGGAAGGGGATGCTCATGCCCTTGCTTACATCAAAGGCACTGAGGTCGAGATGGTTGAGAGCTTCACGTTTCTAGGAGTGAACATCACCTATAGCCTGTCCTCATCCTATCATGTAAATGTCATGGACAAGGAAGCTCACCAGTACCTCTGCTTCCTCTGGAGGCCAAAAAAAAATTGGTACATTCCCTTTGATCCTCAGCAATTTTTATCAATGAACCATAGAAAGCATCATGGCTTGGTATAAGACAACTGCTCTACCCATGGCTGCAAGAAACTACGGAGAGTTGTGGACCCAGCTCAGCACATCAGCCTTACCTCGTCCTACAATTCCTGCTGCCTTTGTAAAGCAACCAACATAGTCAAAGAACACAGCCACCATGGACATTCTGTCTACTCCCACTCTCTTTTTGCTGAAGATATAAAAGCCCAAAAGCACGTCCCACCAGCTTCAAGGACAACTGATAAGAGAATGATAAGATGGACTTTTGATCACATTTCCAGTTATTTCTCCCCCTCCCCATTTCTCCTTCTTCATTCCCCATTCTGGCTCCCCTCTTTCCCCTTCTCTTCTCCTCACCTGCCTTATCACCTCCCTCAGTTTTGCCTCCTTCTTCCCTTTCTCCCATGGTCGACTACTTTCCAATCAGATGCCTTCAGACCTTTACCTTTTCCACCTATCATCTCCCAGCTACTCGCTTCATTGTGTCCCCCCCCCCTCACTTGGCTTCATTTATCACCTTCTAGCTTGCACTCCTTCCCCTCCCTCCACCCTTTTAATCTGGTTTGTTCCTGCTTCCTTTCCAAGCCTGAGGAAAGGTCTCAGCCCACCACACCAACTCTTTATTCCTCTCCATGGACGCTGCCTGACCTGCAGAGTTCCTCTGGCATTTTGTGGGTTATTTCTCCATAATCGAGAGCAATGTTCTTGATATCTAAAAGGCTTTAGTTAATTTTAGTTATCTTCTTGTATATTATGCACTTAAAAACAATCTTGTATTTTCTTTTGATTTTAATTACTATGTCCCCTTTGTGTTTACTAAATTTCATTTAAATTTCACTGCTACGCTTTCAACTGTTTGCTGCTGCCCGTTACGCTGCTGGCGTTTAAGGCAGCAATGACAGCCCTCCAGTTCTGTCAGTCGTTGGCCATTCAGATGTAGAAGGAATCTTCACTGCTGTTTCCATAACTGTTTAGTTTTATCAGTCAGGGTTGTTAACCCTGAGCTGAAGCCCTGAACCTGGAGGACCAGAGGATCACTTTTAGTCTGGCTTCTGCCTTTTGACCTGTTTGGCATGGGTGACCCTACCAAGAGCCAAAGTGCAAAGCCCTAACACCAGCCAACGTAGCTCTCTGGGTCATTGAAGCACACAAGCCTCCAAACCACAACAACGTTGTAGTCCCCTTAGCAAAACACTTCGCTAGGCTTCCAAACTATTAAATTCTTGGTGTCAGACTTCAGCTTCTCTTCTTTTGTCTTATCTTTCATATCGCTAGTCATCCAGGGAGCTCCGGATTTGGCAGTGCTTTTAATTCAGGGAATGACAACAACAGTGCATGTGCTACGTGTTGTGAGCCTGTGGGCCTCTGCGGCTTGCAGTAGAACATTGGGCTTCTAGTTGTGAGCCTGCTGTCTACTGCATCTGGGTTGAGGTAGTGCCAGCGACTCCCGTGAAAGGGAAAGCCTGCTGTTCCTCCGCACTAGGGTCCAGCCCTGTGAGCACACACTGACAGATACGTATTTCTGATGCAAATGCAGACATGAGTAAATAGTCATTTGGTCAATAAACTGAAGAGAACCAATTCAATAACAAGTTAATATTTTCATAAGAAAAGCAGAAATGCTTGGAAGCTGCAAAGTATGTATTTGCAAAATTGAGAAATGTCTGCTATCTCTCGTCAGGAGACAGCAGAGAGAAAATGACAACAGAAAACTTTGATGCAGTTTCAGAACATAGTTCTGAGAACAAATTTGTGAATTTATAATAATTGATCAGAACGTGAGGTGGGTATTTGCAAAGAAGGACTATCAGGGTCTACTGGTTGGATCTACAAGAGAATTGTGGTTGAACCCACATACATTCACAGTCTGCCAAGAGCTGTCATGTTTGGATGAAAATTGTGATGAGAATACGATTTCCATAAACCAAATATAAATAGTCAAAGTGCCAAATCTTTGTATCAAAGGCATTTTAACAGCACAGACACAAAAGAATGCAGATGCTGGAATCTGGAGCAACAAACAATCTGCTGTTTTCGACCCGAGATGTCGACAATTCCTTCCCTCTCACGGATTGTGCCCAACCCGCTGAATTCCTCCAGCAGATTGATTGTCGGTCAGATTAATAGCTTATTCGGCACTCCAAACAACCACTACAGAACAAAATTGATCCAAGTTTCATATGCTCTCTACTTCAAGAAGAGATCTCAAAACCAGAAAATATCTGTGCTTTAACAGTCTGCTGAAGGAAGCCAATGGGTTTGAGCAGTGGCAGCGCCAGAGATTTTTTTTCTTGCTGGTGCTACAGTGGGGCTGAATTATTCAGTGATGGTGCTGAGGGATGTACCCTATGGTAATATGTAATCACAAGGCCAGATACATGGCATTCAAAAGTCAGTTTCAAGCATTATGTGCCTACTATAAATACCTCCGTTAATTCGCAAGCAACAGCAATTGATAAATATAATATAGAAGTGAACTGTGACAGTGTTAACAGCATCAGAGACAACCCAGGCTACACAGAGCATAAACAAGCAAACAAAGCATCTGACCCACAGTGCACAACGTGAATCACGCACCAATCCCGCAATCAGCATCAACTGCGTACTTTTCAACTGAAAAACACAGCACTAACCCACAATGTCCACTGCCATTCGCATTACATAGGCAGACAATGCCAAAAGATACACCATTATTAAAGTCAAATAAGGCAAACAACAGATGAAAGGCTTTACCAGGAGTTGGACAAATCGTACTCTGACGATGTAATACCTCAATTAATTCGGCTACTGAATTTAAAACAAAAAGGCTGGAGGCTGCAGGATGGGGTCTTGAGTCTTGAAATACAGAGGCTGATAACTCAGAAGCTGGAGCTCAGAGACAGACTGGGAACTGTACATCAACAGAGAGCCAGGACTTATCCTTCAAAAAGCCAGGACTCACCTTTAACTTGAAACTAACATGAGACTGGACACTGGACAGTACATAGACAGAGCCAGGACTCATTCATAGACAAGCCAGGACTTAACTTTATCTCCACACCAAGGTGGGACAGGTCCACCTGTTGGGTAATGGCAGAAGGGCCAAACTTACCCAACAGAGGCAAGGACAAGACAAGACAGATCCCCCCACAGGGCAACAGCAGAACAGCCCAACATACCCCACAAAGGCAAGGACAAGACAGGACGAGACAAGACAAGACCCCGCAGGGCAATGGCAAAACAGCCTGGCTTACCCCACAGAGGCAAGGGCAAGAAGAAACACCAAGGAACAATAGGCAGTTCCATCTCTGCTTCAGGGTAGCTCCGAGCCTCAGTTCAGCCAGCAACCTCAGCTGGCTAAGAAAACAGCCAGATCCCTACGTAGCTCAGAGTGGCTGGTAGCCACACAGCTGGCCTGGAAAACAGCTAAATCCATACTGCAAAGACAGCTCCAATTACCAACAGCAAGGCTCCATGAAGTGATGGTTCTCCAACACAGCCTAAAGATGACAAGTGGCCACTCTAGCCTTCCACCAGCAGGTTGTTCCTAGGAGAACTTGACAAGACAACCCAGCAGCCCACACTCAAGCCCAAGGCTACTTATATTCCAAGCCCCAAGATGGGAATCAGGTGCCTATGATTAACTCAATCAAAACAAGGGACAGCTGGAAGACCCGGAGTCCTGAGTCCATGGACCGGACCGTGAACTGGAATGTGGACTTCACGGACTGGACCATGACACAATGTGTGTGTGTGGCACCCGATAGTCTCGCGAGACCACGGATCTGCACCTGGATGTATACTATCAATCTCTCGCGTGAGTGAGAGTGAGTGACATCACCACCTTAAGTGATCTTAGATCAGCTTAATTGATCTGAGGACAGCAACAGCAAGACATTGACAACGAACGAATAAGCAGAAGTGTAGAGTGGATCTGACAGAGTTTGTAACTTTATTGCTGCGTGGGTGCTATGGTTATTGGGGGTGCTGTTTCACTAGATCAGCTGGAGAAACAAGCTGTATTCAAAACTATACAGAGAAAGCAAAGCAGCTGCAATTTGTATGTTAAATTTCAGTTAATTTCTTGGTGGTGCTACAATGGTGCTGTTGCAATTTCTGCTGGGGCTATAGCACCAGCAAGCACCACCTTAGCGCCGCCTCTAGGTTTGAGTTAGCAACCGCGTGGGAAAGGAAGTGTTGAAGAAACACTGCATCAGGACTGATTTGTACTTGATTCTATATATACAGTACTGAGCAAAAGTCTTAGGCCCATATATATAACTAGGGCACCAAAGACATTTGCACAGTACTGTATTTGTCATCGTGGGGCAGACAGCAAGTTTGTTAATCTGGCAGGAGCAAAGGATGTTGGGAATAGTGAGGGTGGAGCACTATGGGAGGGGTGTGGGACAGGTGGCTGAGAAGGAGTTCCAGAGGCAGGTTGGTGCTGGTGCAGACTCACCCAGCCCTGAGACACCAGGCAAGGTCATTTGATTTTAAACAATTGGTTTATTGATCATTACAGTATGTCGCTCTCTGGTACTTACTGCTCCCTTCCCTCTCCCTTCCTTCCCCCTTTCCCAACCATGATTTCCGTCTCCTTGCCTCCTTCCCACTCTCAGTCTACAATAGAGACCCATATCAGAACCAGGTTTATCATCACTCACATATGTCATGACATCTGTTTTTTTTGCAGCAGCAGTGCAATGAAATATATAAAATTACTACAATACTGTGCAAAAGTCTTAGGCACCATAGCTATATATATGTCCCTAAGACTTGCACGATAATGTACACAGCGGCCACTTTATTAGGTACACCTGTACACCTGCTTGTTAAAGCAAATATCTACTCAGCAAATCATGTGGCCACAATTCAATGCATAAAAGCATTCAGGCATAGTCAAGAGGTCCAGTTGTTGCTCAGACTGAACATTAGAATGGGGAAGAAAGCAACTTTGGACGTAGAATGATGTTTGGTGCCAGATAGGATGGTTTAAGTATCTCAGAAACCGCTGACCTCCTGGGATTTTAACGCATGTCAGAGTTCACAGAGAATTGTGCGAAAAACAAAAAAAGCATCGAATGAGTGGAACTTGTGGGCCAAATCACATTTTTAATGATAGAGGTCAGCAGAGAATGGCCAGACTGGTTCAAGCTGACAGGAAGGCAACAGTAACTGAAATAACCACAGGTTACAACAGCGGTGCGCAGGAAAGCATCTCTGAACGCAAACCACTTTGAAGTGATCACCCTGAAGTGGAGGGCCTACAGCAGCAAAAATCCATGGACGTTCACTTAGTGGTCACTTTAGGTACAGGAAGTCCCTAATAAAGTTGCCAATTAGTATCTTTTAAATATGTTCTAATCAACATTTTCTGCTCGCTCCGATCAATGCTTCCCTTTCCTTTACCGCCAGTCTCATCCAGCCATTTCAATCTTTATAGCTGAGTTTAGTTCAGTGATGTAGAATGTAAATTCAAGTACTAGATGTCCTAAAAGTTGTGGACTTAGGAGATTCTAAATTAGAAATTAAATTCTGTAAGGGCTGAAAGGTCCAGTCCTTTGACTGCTTAAATCAAAGCTCACTTTCTCTGACCATCAACTGCATTCTTTGTTGTTCACAGATATACCTAAGGAACTCCATCACCCAGAATGTGCCCTCTTCTCATTATTACCACCAGGGAGGGGGCAGAAGACATAGACTTGCATTTTTAGGAACAGCTTCTTCCCCTCTGCCATCAGTCTTACAAATGGTCCATGAACCCATGGATGCTATTTCACTATTTTGCTTTCTTTCTCCACTACTGTATATTCCTATTGTAACTTATAGTAATTCTTACTATAGCACTGTACTGCTGCCACAGACAGTAAATTTCACCACATTTGTCAGTGGTAATAAACTTGATTCTCACTCTCATTCTGACAGGACGATAACTGTTCTAAAACTGTCTACAAGTTTGCTACCATATTTGACCGAGAAAAGCTTTGGGCTATGTCATCACTTTCTCAGATTCAATTGACCCTAACCTCAGTCCTCGTGATAAAACAGCTGAAGTTTAACCAGATAAGGCAGAAGTCTGATTGTTGGAATGGCAGAACTGAGATATGAAGAGAGATTGGCTCAAGGATGTTTACATTCACAGGAGTTGAAAAGAATGAGAGGGTTGTCAAAGACTGACAAAATTCGAACAGGACCTGACAGATTGTATGCAGGAAGGACACTCCCAGTGGCTGTGTGGCCGGAATAAGGGAATCGCCGACTAAAGGATGAGAGGGTAAGTCATATAGGGTAGAGCTGAGGAGAAATTTCTTCTAGAGAATGGTGAATCTCAGAAAGAGTATCAGGTTCAATATCACCGGCAAATGTCATGAAATTTGGTGACTTTGTCGGTGATATTAAACCAGTCTCTGATTCTGAGGATACAGTACAACGCAATACATAATAATAGAGAAAAAAAAACAAACAGTGGATTACAAGGGGTGATTGATAAATTTGTGGCCTAGGGTAGAAGGAGTCAATTTTACAAAACCTAGCACATTTACTTTTTCCTACATTTACACACTTAGTCCAGCAGCCGTGGGGCATACGGATCCCTTCTTTGTAGAAGTTGGCATCTTGGACCTCCAGAAAGTGGTCCACAGCAGGGGTGATTGATAAGTTCGTGGCCTAAAGTAGAAGGAGATGAGGAGAAACTTAAAACTTTCTGCATTTTCACTCAAAGAGTTGAACTGCACGTGCATGTAACAAGAGCTGTATAACTCATTTCCTTCTACCGTAGGCCACAAACTTATCAATCACCCCTACTGTGGACCACGTGGAGGTCCAAGACGCCTTCGTTACATACACGTGCAGTTCAACTCTTTGAGTGATATTGCAGAAAGTTTGAAGTTAATAACTCATCTCCTTCTACCTTAGGCCACAAACTCATCAATCACCCCTGCTGTGGACCACTTCTACAAGGAAGGGATCCATATGCTCCATGACCGCTGGACTGAGTGTGTATATGTAGGAGGGGACTACGTTGAAAAATAAATCTGCTAGGTTTTCTAAAACTGACTCCTTCTACCTTAGGCCACGAACTTATCAATCACGCCTCGTACAGTATGTATGTATGGATGTGTATACATATAAAAATAGTGAGGTAGTGTTCATTGATTCAATGTCCATTTAGAAATTAGATGTAGATAGGAGGAAGCTGTTCTTGAATCGTTGAGCGTGTGCCTTCAGGCTTCTGTACCTCCTTCCTGATGGTAACAATGAGACAAGGAATGAGCTGGGTGATGGGGGTTTTCTAAAAAATATCTTTAAATGCATTCGGGTGTAGAGAATGGGGTTAGGGAGGAGATATTGCTCTCAGGTTTAAAGTACGAATTTTCAGCCTTGGGTCCACAGACTCCTCGGTTAATTGTAGAGGTCCATGGCATAAATATGCTTGGGAGTCCCTGCTGTAATGGGATCAAGGGATATGAGATAGAAACTGGATTAAGAAATAGAATCTGGATGATCAGGCATGATTAAACTGAATAGCAGAGCAGGTTCAAGAGGCAAAGCAGCCTAGTACTAATCCTAGTTTCTATATTTCTCTGTTTCTAATGATGATGCTGCCAGACCTGCTGAGGTCCTCCAGCACATTGTGTGTATTGCTGTAGCTTTCCAGCTTCTGCAGTATCTCTTGTGTCTATGAAGAAAAGCTTTCTTGGTTTGCTGCTGAACTTGGGAAACTCTTAGCTGTGGCTCAGTCAGAAATACCTGTGAATGGATCCGAAGGTGTGGGCTCAGCTCCCGTTCCAGAGGCTTTAGTGCAGCCATTCAGGCTGGTAGTTCACTAGAGTTCAGTAAGGCTGTTGCCCTGTCGTAAACTTAATCTATTACACCAGTGCTCTCTGACTTGCATTGGCTCACAACTAGATTTTACAATGCAGATCTTTTTCTTAGAGATACAGCAGCGTAGCAGGACCTACCAGCCCAGTGAGACTGTGCCTCCCAATTACACCCATGGGACCAATTAACCTACAAACCTGTACGTCTTAGGAATGTGGGCGGAAACTGGAGGAAACCCATGTGGTCACGCGGAGAATGTACAAACTATACAGCGAGCAGCTGGAATTAAATCTGGGTCGCTGGTGATATAAAGCTTTACACTAATTGCTAGACTACCATGAAGCCCAACTCTCTTCTCTTTACAATTCGCCAAAGCCACTCTCCTGTCTGTCCTTTTAATCTCCTCAAACAGCAATGTTCCAGAACAACTGCATTTCCCCTCTTCTGGGACATTTTCATTTAGAATCGGTCCATGATTGCTGGCTACGTTCAGGGGTCAAAGTGTTAAGGAATTTTCCCCCTCAGTATTTCAGTTCTTTTTTCTCCCATTCAGGAAGATCCTTCAAGGCATCACAGTATCAAATGAGTGATAATGCTCCTATGAAGATCTTAGGAGCTTTTCATTTTGTTAAAGGTTTATAATTATTTTGGATTTTTCTCAAGTGCTTTCCCCCACAGGCAAAATTTTTTGAAATGATTTCATATAGACATATAGAAATATAGAATAGTACAGCACAGTACAGGCCCTTCGGCCAACAATGTTGTACCGACCCTCAAACCCTGCCTCCCATATAACCCCCCACCTTAAATTCCTCCATATACCTGTCTAGTAGTCTCTTAAACTTCACTAGTGTATCTGCCTCCACCATTGACTCAGGCAGTGCATTCCATGCACCAACCACTCTCTGAGTAAAAAGTCTTCTTCTAATATCCCCCTTGAACTTCCCTCCCCGCCTTACCTTAAAGCCATGTCCTCTTGTATTGAGCAGTGGTGCCCTGGGGAAGAGGCGCTGGCTATCCACTCTATCTATTCCTCTTATTATCTTGTACACCTCTATCATGTCTCCTCTCATCCGCCTTCTCTTCCAAAGAGTAAAGCCCTAGCTCCCTTAATCTCTGATCATAATGCATACTCTCTAAACCAGGCAGCATCCTGGTAAATCTCCTCCGTACCCTTTCCAATGCTTCCACATCCTTCCTATAGTGAGGCGACCAGAACTGGACACAGTACTCCAAGTGTGGCCTAACTAGAGTTTTATAGAGCTGCATCATCACATCGCGACTCTTAAACTCTATCCCTCGACTTATGAAAGCTAACACCCCATAAGCTTTCTTAACTACCCTATCCACCTGTGAGGCAACTTTCAGGGATCTGTGGACATGTACCCCCAGATCCCTCTGCTCCTCCACACTACCAAGTATCCTGCCATTTACTTTGTACTCTGCCTTGGAGTTTGTCCTTCCAAAGTGTACCACCTCACACTTCTCCTGGTTGAACTCCATCTGCCACTTCTCAGCCCACTTCTGCATCCTATCAATGTCTCTCTGCAATCTTTGACAATCCTCTACACTATCTACAACATCACCAACCTTTGTGTCGTCTGCAAACTTACCAACCCACCCTTCTAACCCCACATCCAGGTCGTTAATAAAAATCACGAAAAGTAGAGGTCCCAGAACAGATCCTTGTGGGACACCACTAGTCACAATCTTCCAATCTGAATGTACTCCCTCCACCACGACCCTCTGCTTTCTGCAGGCAAGTCAATTCTGAATCCACCTGGCCAAACTTCCCTGGATCCCATGCCTTCTAACTTTCTGAATAAGCCTACCATGTGCAACCTTCTCAAATGCCTTACTAAAATCCATATAGATCACATTCACTGCACTACCCTCATCACACCATTTCATTTCACACGGTGGCATTGTAGCATAGCCATTAGAGTAACGCTTTGCAAACTCAGCAAACTGAGTTTATTTCCACTACTGTCTGTAATGAGTTTGTACATTCACCCTGCAAATGCATAGGCTTCCTCCAGGTTTTCTGGTTTCCCCCCACATTTTAAAGATGTATGGGTTAAGAAGGGTTAATAACACCAACAGAGGCATGGTGCCAAAAGCATGGTGACATTTCCGGGCTGCCCCCACACGTCCCCAGGCTGTGATGGTCAAATGCCTCACTTCACTCTATGTTTACGTATTTCAATGTACATGTGACAAATAAAACTGATCTTATCTTATTTCTCCCCTTGGGTTCTGGATAATTTTGGAGATTGTAATGCAATATTTGTAGAACTATCGCGTTTTGAAAAAAAAAAATTAAACTAAACTCACGTCCATTCTCAATAATGATTTCAAAGGCATCTTCTTTTGAAGGTGTCCTTAATGCTGGGGGAGGCTAGTGCCTATAATGGAGCTGGAACTTCACAGTGGGCAAGTGGTTTATCTCCAGTTCCAATTCCTGTTCTGATATGTCAATGTATGGTCTCCTTTTATGCCAAGATGAAGGCACCTACAGGGAGGAGGGGAGCGACACCTTGTATTCCATCTGGGTACCTTCCAACCTGATGGCATGAATATTGTTTTCTTTTTCCTCTGTTCTCCACTCTGACTATTTACCTCTTCTCACCTGCCTATTACATCCCCCTGGGTCCGTCCTCCTACCCTTTCTCCTACAGTCTACTCTCCCCTCCTATCAGATTCCTTCTTCTCCAGCCCTTGACCTTTCCCACCCACCTGGCTTCACATATCACCTTCCAGCTAGCCTCCTTCCCCTCCCCCACCCTCCGCCCACCGTTTTATTCTGACATCTTCCCCCTTCCTTCTAAGTCCGGAAGAAGGGTCTCGGCTCGAAATGTCGACTATTGATTCACATCCTGACCTGCTGAGTTCCTCCAGCATTTTGTGTGGAGTTTGCTGTGTTTGTCACCCTCTGCAGTTTTTTTTATCCCTATCCTGTGCAGTGGCCCCTCTAAATCAGACGATAATGCAACCATTTAGAACAGTGTTGAAATAGTGAATAGTTCATCTTCCACCAAAGTCCACCAGGACAGCACTCAGCCAGCCCTCCAGGTAGATCAGAAAAAGGTAAAGACTTACCTCCCAGGTCAGGCAGCAGCAAACAAGAGTGGGTGATCATAATCTGCAAAGTTTTTTGCAATGATTTCAACTTACTGTTAAATAACTTTGGCAGATTGCAAACAGAGAAGTTCCATTCAAGAGATTAAATATATACTATTTTGTTCCCATGATTTATGCCTGGAGAAGTAAACACTTTGATCAGGAATTCTATTTTAATTCACAAATGTTAAAATTGCAGAAACAGTAGTCTTAGTGAACAATAAACCTGGATTCCCCTGTAGCTTTGGTAGATGTGGAAGCAGTGATACCTCATTACTGTCTGAAAGGTTTAAACAACCACCTTCTCCTATTATACCATAAATTACTCTGAGATGAATTACTTGCAGATTGAACACTGAACCTTGGCAGTCATTTTGGAATGAGGAAATTTCAAACATACTTTTTATTTCAAGATGAAGAGCCTACCGTTTGTGTGTCAAGGAATTCCTTATTTTAACTGCTGAGAATTTGGTTATTCTGTTTGCCAGTAAATCAAATTACCAGCATAACTGGATTTGTAATTTTTTTTGTCACATCTGTACTTGGATGTGATGTTCAGTGGAATAATATATGTTGCATCTTTGGTTCAACAGAAATTTATATATACATAAAATTAAATTGCTGGTTTTACTGAACAGAAGCTGTGAAGTGTTTTGTTTCAGAGGAAGGTTTGCTGGGGAGTTTTCACAAGGGTCAAATGTTCTCTGTAATGTACCAAAAGGTAACTTTGATGTGCTCTACCACCCATGAAAATTCTGTGGATTTCACAATGAGACATAGCTGTACATTTGCTTATTCCCAAAACAAAAAAAAATTCTGGGTAAATTTTGTGTTGTCAGTGCTTTGGGGTACTGTCATTCTGTCATGCATTCCTTATTTTTTTTCTGTTTCGTGGTTGTCTGCAAAGAGTAAGAATTTCAGGTTGAATATTGTAAACATTCTCTGATATCAAATTGAACCTTTGAACCATTGATGTGAATGCTTCTGGTCATCTCTAATGAAAGCTATTGCTTTTATAAACATTGAAATTGAAGAGTAGAGATTACCATGTATAGTTCATATTAGTAGTTGCAGTGCAAGTACTGTCAGTCCAGAGCTTGTGAAGAATCTTCTGACAATATAGACTTATTGATCCATATTGTTGAGTATAATAGTTTTCATTACAGTCCTGTCCTGGCATCCTCTCTGCAAATTGCTGAAAGATTGCAACAATTATTTTGTTTACAGGTTGCTACAGAATATAATTCATGATTTTCTTGCAACACACATAAAAGTTGCTGGTGAATGCAGCAGGCCAGGCAGCATCTCTAGGAAGACGTACAGTCGATGTTTCAGGCCGAGACCCTTCGTCAGGACTAACTGAAAGAAGAGCTAGTAGAGATTTGAAAGTGAGAGGGGGAGGGGGAAATCTGAAATGATAGGAGAAGGCAGGAGGGGGAGGGATGGAGCCAAGAGCTGGACAGTTGATTGGCAAAAGGGATATGAGAGGATCATGGGACAGGAGGCCCAGGGAGAAAGAAAGGGGGAGGGGGGAACCCAGAGGATGGGCAAGGGGTATAGTGAGAGGGACAGAGGCAGAAAAAGGAGAGAGAGAAAAAGAATGTGTTATATAAATAAATAAATAAATAACGATGGGGTACGAGGGGGAAGTAGGCATTAGCGGAAGTTTGAGAAGTCAATGTTCATGCCATCAGGTTGGAGGCTACACAGAATATAAGGTGTTAATGATTTTAACCTGAACTTCTCAGTGATGACTGCATATTCCTGATGAAGCAGGGTTGGGAGAAGCAATATACTGTGTTTTCATCTTCTTAAACAAAAGAACTGAGTATGTAATTGGAATTCTATTGCTCTAATAATCTTTAACAGAATATTCCAGGACAAAGCAGTAGATAAGTACCAGACTAATATGGATAGCAATTTGGATACAGCATACCTGTTCCAAAACATTGATACAGTTGAATTAAATAGGAAGTGTGTTCATAAATTGACATTCAGAGGTTTAGATCAATTGTATTTTGGATCAAATGTACTTGTTGAAGATGGGAATATAATTGTATTTATTTATTTATTGAGATACAGCACAGAGTAGGTACTCCATGCAAGGCACTGCTCCTGCAAGACAACAGATTTCACATCATATATAATTAAGGATGGTAGAGTGGAGATAAGTCTCTGTCAATAGCGAGAGTGCAGAGGAGATTTACAAGGATGTTGCCTGGATTGGGGAGCATACCTTATGAGAATAGGTGGAGTGAACTTGGCCTTTTCTCCTTGGAGCGACGGAGGATGAGAGGTGACCTGATAGAGGTGTACAAGATGATGAGAGGAATGGATCGTGTGGATAATCAGAGGCTTTTTCCCAGGGCTGAAATGGCTAGCATGAGAGGGCGTAGTTTTAAGGTGCTTGGAAGTAGGTACAGAGGAGATGTCAGGGGTAAGTTTCTTACGCAAAGAGTGATGAGTGCGTGGAATGTGTTGCCGGCTGCAGTGGTGAACGTGGAAACGATAGGGTCTTTTAAAAGACTCCTGGATAGGTACATGGAGCTTAGAAAAATAGAGGGCTTTGGGTAAGCCTAGGTAATTTCTCAGGTAAGGACATGCTTGGCACAGTTTTGTGGGCCAAAGGACCTGTATAGTGCTGTAGATTTTCTATGTTTCTATGTTTCTATGAAATAAACTTATTTTGAATTGACTTTATTTCTTAAATCCTTCAGATACAAGAGAGTAAAAATCTTTACTTTACATCTCTATCTAAATGTGCAATGTGCAATCATGGTAATTTATAATAATTTATCATAAATAGAACAGTAAATGGAATATAGGGTACATTCAAGTCAGCGTGAGTTCATCAGTCTGATGGCCTGGTGGCAGAATATTTAATGTTTATGGGAAGTATAATCATCAGAGTAGCATTGCGATCTATGTAGGTCTTCTTTTTGTTGAAATCCAACAATTTCAGCAGTTGTAATGATATCTGGCTCCTTATATTGTTATAGCTGCAAGTGATAATGGGGCATGCTCCCACAACCTATTAAACGCTTCCAAAGGTGTGCACCTCAAATTGCCTCTGACATCCAAGCACTGCTTCACATGTGGCTTAGCTACTAAGCCCAGCAGAACCGTTTCTACTCACAGGAGAAGGGTCAAAGGCAGGTTACTGGAGCCTTAAAACCAGTCGCTTCAGGCAGATGGGGCTCATCAACCGTGGCTGGCAGTTCATCGAAGAGAAGGAAATCTCTGATCTCAGACCTCCGCTGCCTTGTGGCTATACACACTCAACAGGAGGCATTGGGAGTAAACTCCTAGGGAAAAATCCGGAGTGAGAGTCCCTAAGGCAGTTCTACATTGTTGACTAGCAACTCTTGTGACACTGCTAGTACCAAACTGTATCAGTCTCTACCGTTCCTTTGGGTTCATCAGATGCGTGAAGAGGGGGAGCATGCTATTCAGGCAGCAGCTAGCTCTCCATATTGAACTGCTCAGGCTTGTATAACAAGACAGCTAGGACACAGTAACAAAGGTCAACTCTGACCGATGGAGGCCTCAGAATGATATCCATCCAGGTAACAGATGAAGTGATTTCTTTTTACATCGTGAGTGAACAATACATAAGGAATGGAAGCAAGAAGTGACTATCTGGATCATTTCATTTGCTCAATATTTAGCTTAATTACTTTACTTTACTTTATTGTCACCAAACAATTGATACTAGAGCGTACAATCATCACAGCGATATTTGTTTCTGCGCTTCGTGATCCCTGGATTACAAATCGATAGTAAATATTAAAAATTTAAATTATAAATCGTGAATAGAAAATAGAAAAGGGAAAGTAAGGTAGTGCAAAAAACAATGAGAGGCAGGTCGGGATATTTGGAGGGTACGGCCCAGATCCGGGTCAGTATCCGTTCAGCAGTCTTATCACAGGTGGAAAGAAGCTGTTCCCAAATCTGGCCGTATGAGTCTTCAAGCTCCTGAGCCTTCTCCCAGAGGGAAGAGGGAAGAAAAGTCTGTTGGCTGGGTGGGTCGTGTCCTTGGTTATCCTGGCAGCACTGCTCCAACAGCATGCGGTGTAAAGTGAGTCCAAGGACGGAAGATTGGTTTGTGTGATGTGCTGCGCCGTGTTCACGATCTTCTGCAGCTTCTTCCGGTCTTGGACAGGACAACTTCCATACCAGGTTGTGATGCACCCTAGAAGAATTTTGGTATGTAGCTAAACAGATGTGACAAGGAGTCATAGCATATTCACAAGCGACTATCTATATGGCTGCACTTGATGAAGCAGTTGACTACATATCTGCTTGTATGGCTACATATGACTAATTGCATGGATACAAGTTGCAGCCTGAATGATAACATGTCAAAAACTGCATGGACACACACATCTAAATGCATTGTTACATGAAGCTAACCAGTATAATGCATGCCTTTATTTGAAAGATACAGGTCATTTGCTGCATGGCTTCACATAACAAGAAACATGAATTCGCATGCCAATGTATAACAATGTGAAATTAATTGTATGGATACAATTTGCTAACTCCAAGGTCAGAATTAGAAACATAGAAAATCTACAGCAAAATACAGGCCCTTCGGCCCACGAAGCTGTGCGAAACATGTCCTTACCTGAGTAATTACCTAGGGTTACCCATAGCCCTCTATTTTTCTGAGCTCTATGTACCTGTCTAGGAGTCTCTTAAAAGAGCTTATCGTATCCGCCTCTACCACTGTTGCCGGCAGCCCATTTCACGCACTCACCACTCTCTGCGTAAGAAACTTACCCCTGACATCTCCTCTGTACCTACTCCCCAGCACCTTAAAAACTATGCCCTCTTGTGCTAGCCATTTCAGTCCTGGGAAAAAGCCTCTGACTATCCAACATGATCAATGCCTCTCATCATCCTATACACCTCAATCAGGTCACGTCTCATCCTTCATCGTTACAAGGAGAAAAGGCAGAGTTCACTCCACCTATTCTCATAAGGCATGCTCCCCAATCCAGGCAACATCCTTGTAAATCTCCTCTGCACCCTTTCTACAGTTTCCACATCCTTCTTGTAGTCAGGTGACCAGAACTGAGCACAGCACTGCAAGTGAGGTCTGACCAGGGTCCTATATAGCTGCAACATTACCTCTCGGCTCCTAAACTCAGTCCCACAACTGATGAAGGCCAATACACCGTATGCTTTCTTAACCACAGAGTCAACCTGCGCAGCAGCTTTGAGTGCCCTATGGATAATTGCCTCTTTTGTCAATTGCCTCTTGGATAATGGAACTATCAGGCAGAATTGTGCACCAGAGAGCAGCCATTTACAGTATGTAGTTAATTGTGTGGCCACATGCAGCTAATTGTATAGGTATATGCTCCTGACTTCATGATTTCAAAGTTCAAAGTTCAAGGTGAATATATTATCAAAGTACATATATGTCATCATATATAACCCTAAGATTCATTTTCTTGTGGGCATACACAGTAAACCTAAGAAACACAATAGAATTAATGAAAGACTGCACCCAACAGGACGGACAAACAATCAGTGTGCAAAAGACAACAAATTTTGCAAATGCACAAGAAAGACAAAAAATAATAAATATAAAAACAGTAAATGTGGAGAGCGTGAGATGAAGAGCCCTTGAAAGTAAGTACATAGGCTGTGGGAACAGCTCATTGATGGAGCGAGTGAAATTAAGTGAAGTTATCCCCTCTGATTGAAGGGAAGTAACTTTGCCTGAACCTGGTGGTGTGGGCCCTGAGGTTCCTGTACTTTCTTTCTGATGGCAGCAGCATGAAGAGAGTATGGCCTGGATAGTGGGATCCTTGAGTTTTTTTTTTAGTGTGTCGCACCAGACCGTCAGCCATTCTTGTCTGGCGCGTGGTGTCAGATTTGGTCTCCTTTCGGATTAACCGGGTCACGGTATGAACGTTCCTGACTCGACACTTTTTTTTTTACGAGACCGAGCGGCTAGCTTGATGCTCAACCTGGCATGGATGGAAAGTGTGCTGGGAGGGTGGCCCGACTTGGATTCGAACTCGTGAGCCTTCACTCCAGAGTCCGGTGCTGATGCCACTGCGCCACCAGCCGGCCTGCTTAATGGTGAGGAGAGTTTTACCTGTGATCGACTGGGCTGTATTCAGTACTTTTTGGAGGCGCTTCCATTCAAGGATATTGGTGCTTCCATACTAGACCGTGATGCAGCCAGTCAATATACTTTCCACCACACATGTATAGAAGTTTGGCAAAATCTTGTCAAAATCAAATCAAGGTCTAGGACGGGGTAGGCAACCTACGGCCCGCAGGCCAAATCTGGCCTGCGAAGGTATTTTGACCAGCCCGCGAGCAAATATTGGGATACTATGCTTATCTTGGCCCATGAGTGATTTTTCCTTATTCTGAGTGTTTCACGCGACCACACTGATGGACATGCATGGCGTCTTGTTACACTGGCCCCAGGTTCCGTTTTGTTCCAAACCAAACACTGGTATATACGAATGACAGGAAGGCAGACTACCTTATTAATATGTATTAGATACTCTCCGTACACTCGCAGGTGTTCAGACGGGATCGTTCAAATTTGTAAACAGAAACAGCATCACTGTGTTTTAACAAGAAATTCACGCTAAATTTCCAAATATTTACATGTGCTATGATACTTACTGAATAACTCTGGTTTTGAAATAAAATCGAAGAAAAAAATTCCAATGACAATGAATGCAAAACACAGGAAGGTAGACGCTGAGTGCCAAAAGGAAAGGAAAAAGAGGGGGAGAGGAAGATGGCGACGCGACGCAGCGTGCACGCCCGCTCAAAAATGGTATTGTATGTGTTAACTAGGGGCCGTGCACAATCCTGATTTGATGGAGATAGACATGAGAAGCACAGAAGAACACCTGGAGAAACTTCTGAAATGCCTGCTTCTCTGCCGCTGCTACTGTGCGATCGAGAATCTCCAGAGGGGAAGGCCCTAAATCCTCGGCTTTGACTATTGCCTGTTGCCAGGGCCGGGGTTGAAGCGCTCGGCAGAGATGGTGCTCGGTGCTCGGTGTTGGAGGGCTGGTCGGAGGCTTGAAGTTTTCGGACAGACTCAAGAGTCGGCTGTGGTCGGGTGCTTCCAGGGTGCTGCATCGGCAAGTTTGCGGCGCTGGAAGCTCATGGCAGGGAGAGTTTTTTTTCTTCCTTCTACTGTCTGCATGAGATGCTGGGACTTCCGAGAGACTTTGAGACTTTTTTTTACTGTGTCCATGGTCTGTTCTTCGTCAAATTACGGTATTGCTTTGCACTGTTGTAACTATATGTTATAATTATGTGGTTTTTGTCAGTTTTTCAGTTGGTTTGTCTTGTGTTTCTGTGATATCATTCTGGAGAAACATTGCATCATTTCTTAATGCATGCATTACTAGATGACAATAAAAGAGGACTGCGTGTCCTCATAATCTAAAAAAAAATTTCCAAGGCAATTGGACACTAGATTACTTCTTCATCGAGCAAGCTGGGAAACCAGTTTGTCTCATTTGCCTAGAAAATGTTGCTGTGAAGAAGGTGGCAAATATCAGGCGACATTATGAGATCTGCCATAGTGGAAATTTTAACAAGTTTACTGGGCAAGCAAGGAAAGATGAAGTTGAGCGAATGAAGGCTAGTTTTGGAAAACAAACGTCATTTTTTGCCAAGAAAAGCAGTGAAAGTGAAGGAAATACCCGTGCCAGCTACGAAGTCTCAAAACATATTGCAGAAAAGATGAAGTCATTTACGGATGGAGAGTTTGTCAGAGAATGTTTACAGGCAGTGGTGAATATTGTTTGTCCTGAAAAGAAATATTTATTTGCATCTATCAGCCTGTCAGCAAGAACGATCACACGGTGAGTTGAAGAAATGTCAGCAGATGTTATAAGTTGCTTAGGGGATGCCTGCAATGAATTGCAATTTTTTCCAATTGCGCTTGATGAGAGCACAGACTTGAGAAACACTGCTCAACTTGCAGTGTTTATGTGAGGAGTGACCTCAACTTTTCAAATTTTTGAAGAGTTTATTCAATTAATTCCTATGAAGGACACGGTTACTGGAGCAGACATTTTTGAAGCTTTGTTGAAAATGATGTCAGAAATGAAACTTAATGTGTCGAAGCTAATTGGCATCACAACTGATGGGGCACCAGCAATGGTGGGACAGAAAAAAGGCATCATCACATTTCTGCAAGGACAAATGGAAAACCTTGGTTAAAACCTGGTTAAAACCCTAAAACCTGGTTAAAATTCATTGCATTTTCCATCAAGAGACATTATGTGCCAAGTCTTTGAAATTAAAGGATGTTATGGACATTGTTGTGAATTCATTAATTTGAGGCAAAACATAACGAGATGTACTTAAATGGATAATTCCCATACTTAAAGTTTTTATGGCATTTATCTGGCTCACCATCCACTCATTAATACACAATCTGGCCCACAGAGGCAAAAAGGTTGCCGACCCCTGGTCTAGGACAAGAGGGTATGACCTGAGGATAGAGGGGTGTCCATTTAAAACAGCGATGCGGAGAAATTTCTTTAGCCAGAAGATGGTGAATTCGTAAATTCTGTAACCAAAGGCAGCTGTGGAGGCCAGGTCATTGGGTATATTTAAGGCTGAGTTTGATAAGTTCTTGATTGGACACGGCATCAAAGGTTACGGGGAGAAGGCCAGGGAATGGAGTTGAGGAGGGGAAAATGGAACAGCTATGACTGAATGTTGGAACAGACCTGATGGGCCAAACAGCCAAAATCTGCTCCTATGTTTAAAAACGCAAACAACAGGAATTCTGCAGATGCTGGAAATTCAAGCAACACACATCAAAGTTGCTAGTGAACGCAGCAGGCCAGGCAGCATCTCTAGGAAGAGGTACAGTCGCCTGCCCCATGATCCTCTCATATCCCTTTTGCCAATCACCTGTCCAGCTCTTGGCTCCATCCCTCCCCCTCCTGTCTTCTCCTATCATTTTGGATCTCCCCCTCCCCCTCCCACTTTCAAATCTCTTACTAACTCTTCCTTCAGTTAGTCCTGATGAAGGGGCTCGGCCTGAAACGTCGACTATACCTCTTCCTAGAGATGCTGCCTGGCCTGCTGCGTTCAGCAGCAACTTTGATGTGTGCTGCTCCTATGTTTTATGGTCTAAAATTTTAGATGATGTGCCAAATCTTCACAAACTTCTAAGGAAGTAGAGGTGCTGCCATGCTTTCTTCATAATTGCACTATGTACTGGGCCCAGACAGATTCCCTGAAATGATAACATCAAGGAATTTGAAGTTGCTGACCCTCTCTACCTCTGATCCCTTGATAAAGTCTGGGTCATGGACCTTCAGTTTCCTCCTCCTGACATCAATAATCAGCCATTTATTCTTGCCGACGTTGAGTGAGAGGTGGTTGCTGTGGCACCACTCAACCAGATTGTCAATCTCCCTCCTATATGCTGATTCGTCACCACCTCCGATTTGGCCAATGACGGCGATGTCATCAGCAAACTTAAATGTAGCATTGGAACTGTGCTTAGCTTCAAAGCAGTAGGCTAAGTATGTATCCTTGAGGTGTGCCAGGGCTGATGAAGATCATGAAGGAGATATTGTTGCCAATCCGAACTGACTGGGGTCTGCAAATGTGGAAATCGAGGATGTAGTTGCACAAGGAGGTATTGAGATCATGGTCTTGAAGTTTATTGATTAGTTTTGAGGGGATAATAGTATTGAATGCCGAGCTGTGGTCCGTAAAGAGCATCCTGGTGTGTGCATCTTTACTGTCTAGATGTTCCAAGGTTGACTGAAGAGCAATGAAATGGCACCTGCTGTTGACTTGTTGAGACAGTAGGCAAATTGGAGCAGATTCAAGTTGCCTCTTAGCCAGGAGCTGATATGTTTCTTCATTGACTTCTCAAAGCACTTCATCGCAGCGGATGTGTAAATGCTACTGTACTTTCTGTATGGGTACACATAACTGTGCGTAATTCAAGGTTACAGGTGGCTAATTGCGTAGTTACATTGCAGATATAGCACAAGTGAAATGCTACATGAACTTGAGTGCACAGCTCATAGTGGCTCACTGTACGATTGTAAGTTTCTAACTGCGCTGCCACATGTAACAAATTCAACTATTACACAGAGGTAACTGTTTTTAGGTGGCTACTTCACATGGCTAGTTGCACATAGCAGATACCTGGAGGACTACATATAGCTAAATACATGACTACATGTGGTTAATTGCAAGACTGCACATGGTCATTTATATGGCCAGGTTATGATGTGCAGACAAGGTTCCTTGCAGCATGCCTTAACATACCTAGCATCGTGATTGCATGTGCCTTAATGTTAAGCTATCTGGAATTGGTTGTATGGCTACACTTGTACAAAATGTGCAGCTATTATATTTTTGGTAAATTGTGGATATAAAGTACAATACTGCCGGTAACTAGTGGTGTTCCACCGGGGTTGGAGTTGGGACTGCTTCTTTTCATGTTATATGTCAATGCTTCGGATGACAAAATTGATGGGCTTTGTGGCCAAGTCTGCGGACAATATGAAGATAGGTGGAGGGGCAGGTAGTGTTGAGGAAAGAGGGAGTCTGCAGTATAACTTAGACAGATTGGGAGAATAGGTAAGGAAGTGGCAGATGGAATATAGTTCAGGGAGGTGTATGATCAATGCACTTTGGTAGAAGGAATAAGGGCGTAGACTATTTTCTAAATGGGGACAGAATACGAAAATCAGAGGTATAAAGGAAGTTGGGAGTCCTCATACAGGATTCCCTGAAGGTTAACTTGCATATGAGACAGCACTAAGGAAGGCAAATGCAATTTTAGTATGCTTTTTGATAGGACTAAAATATAAGAGTAGGAGTGTTTACTGAGGCTTTATAAGACATTAGTCAGACCTAGCTTGGAGTATTGTGAGCAGCTTTGGGCCCCTTATCTAAAAAGAGACATGCTGCCATTGGAGAGAATCCAGAGGAGGTTCACAAGAATGATTCCGGAAATGAGAGGATTAATGTATGAGGAGCGTTTGATGGCTCTGGGCCTGTACTTGCTGGAGTTCAGAAGAATGAAGGTGGGGTATCTCTTTGAAACCTTTCAAATACTGAAATGTCTAGATAGTTTGGATGTGGAAAGTATGATTTCTATAGTGAATGAGTTTAGGATCAGAAGCACAGTCTCAGAATAGAGGGATGTCCATTTAGAATCCGTAGTACCCAAGACATCCTCAAAAAGTGATGCCTGAAAAAGGTGGCATCCATTACTAAGGACCCCACCACCCAGGACATGCCCTCTTCTCGTTGTTACCTTCGGAAAGGAGGTATAGAAGCCTAAAGGAACATACTCAACAATTTGGGAACAGCTTCTTCCCCTCTGCCATCCGATTTCCTGAAGCAGGGCCTGAAATATCAACTGATTACTCTTTCCCACAGATGCCGCCTGTCCTGCTGAGTTCCTCCAGCGTTTTGTGTTTGTTCGTTATGATCAATTTGACCTCTTAATTACCACCACTTTCAGTCTTTCAGTGTGCACAGAACTTCTAACAAAAAAAGTCCTATCTTCTTTTCACATTACCATCTGATATAAAAATGTTAAACTCAGTAAACTCTAATCTGTTTGGTTTTGCTTTGGCTGAAATCACTTTATTACCATCAAAGCAAATTCATGAATTACACTAATTTGGATGAAGCAGTTGACGTTCTTTGAAGTATGCAATGTGGCTCAAATTGACCATTGCGCTAATTGGAAGCTTAGAACAAAGGACTTTTCTCTATTGACCCTTGGCAAAACGCTGCAGGGAATTTGCACAATATGCAGGAAATACATCACGTGTGACTGGCTTCCTTTGCCTTTGAGTACTTTATGATTGGCAAGTGAAGAATTACTGTAAACATAATTAAGCTGATCAGGGAGCTAGGGCTGCAAAGGAACACAATTACGACTAATGCTTATAATCGTAGAAATATAGGGACTAGTGACCTGGTATTCACTTGAGCTTGAGCTACTCATTTTACTTTGAAACTAATTTAAAAGAAAGTTGTACTGTTTTATATTGGTGATCTTTGATGAGTTTTATGTTTGAAAGATCTACATTTACCTAACTACTCTAATGATCTCAGACCATCTTAAAACTTCCAGTTTAAGATAGCACCCCAGTTTCCACTGTTTGCTGGTGTGGCAGGTGGTGGGGAAGCTCCGTAGTCTTGGTTGCAGCGAAGACTAGGCTTCAAGCCATGGGTTTGCCTTTGGTGCAATCCAGAAGAAGAGATGCCAGAGGCGGTGCAGCGTGACGTCCGTGCATGGTTGGGGGCTGGCCTCGCCCATTGGTGCTGCCCTCCAGTGTTCGATTGGTGGAATAACAGGCTGGATAGCAGTAGCTGCCCACTGCTGGGAACTGTACCATTAGTTTGTGGGACATGTTACTCAGAGTCTTGAGCTATATATGTGTTTTTTTTTTTGCTTGACTGTTTTTAACTCAGTGTTTTGAACATGCTGTATATGTTTTGCACCTTGGCCCCAGAGGAACATTGCTTTATTTAGCTGTATTCATGTATGGTTGAAGGATAATTAAACCTGAATTTGATTTGATTTGTAGTTATTGTTACCGGGCAGGATGTTCAACAGTCAATTTGTGCACAACTAGTTAATGACCACAGGTTGAGTTTAAGTGATGAGCAAAGCAATGTCCTAGGAACAGATGGGACTTTGGATTAATATTTCAAAAAAGAGAGGCACCTCTGCAATAATAGCCCTTTCCTCAATTCTGGACAGGAGCATCAATAGGTTATGAGTTGGAACTGAGTCTTGAATCGGGAGTCTCGGACAACAAAACATATTATCACTTAGTCAGAGTTTTCATTTATAGATAATTTTGTTACACTGTAGCATGCAAAATAATCACTCAGGTGTGTGTGAAATGTCAAAGTTGCTGGTGAACGCAGCAGGCCAGGCAGCATCTCTAGGAAGAGGTACAGTCGACGTTTCAGGCCGAGACCCTTCGTCAGGACTACAGGTTCCAGCATCTGCAGAATTCCTGTTGTTTGCGTTTTTAAAATTCACTACTGCGAAGCCTCTTCCGGTGATGCCTACACCGAAGAAGTTTAGAACCTGACAAAGGGTCTCGGCCTGAAACGTCGACTGTACCTCTTCCTAGACATGCTGCCTGGCCTGCTGCGTTCACCAGCAACTTTGATGTGTGTTGCTTGAATTTCCAGCATCTGCAGAATTCCTGTTGTTTGTGTTCTTCTTGTGTGTGAAATGTGCTTATTTTGTGTGACCTGTTAATAGAAACTGAATTAAAAGTCTAAAATTGGACTGAGATCTAAATCTGTTTTAATGAGGACTGGGGTGGGTGGATTCTGCATGAAGCCTAATGCTAAAAACAATATAATCCTGCATACAATCCCATGACTAATCAATTTCCCTGTCAGAACACATTTGTCACTTATCATTAATAAAATTATACTAAAGACGAAAGGCTGTGCATAAAGATATTGCAAAGGATTGCGGAGATCAACATATTCTTCATCTTGTTTTTGAATTGATAAGAACTGAAATGCACCATTCATTATTTAGCTATTTATTGAAATAAATATCTTAAGTTTAGTTACTGATCTGCTAAATTACACTCCCTCCAAAACCTTTTATAGCCTTGTCATCATTACACGTTTTCACATTAAGTAATCCTTCTAGTTTCCCCCTTCAGCTCCACAGCCTTATGTCCATGAGATACTGGTTAGAACATTACTGGTAGAAAACAGTGTAATGTATTTGACTGGGTCCTGTTAATCACTGACAAGGTCCTGCTCTTTGCCAATAAAACCAACTACGAGCCAAACATATTCTCTGTCTATTCTTCTCCACTGCAAATAGTCTTCCTAAATTGGACTTTGCTGACTTTACCTTCAACAACAAAGGCTTGGACTTCAATAATTACTTTTGTCAGAAAGACCAAGAATATCTATTTGGTTGAACACACAAAATGCTGGAGAAACTTAGTAGGTCAGACAGCATCAATGGAGAGGAATAGACAGTCGATGTTTTGGGCCATGACCTGATAAATGTCAACTATTCCTTCCTCTCCCTAGAAGCTGCCTGACCTGCTGAGTTCCTCCAGCACTCTGTCTGCATTCCTCATCACCTGAAGAACCTTTTGTGTTTATGATATCTATATGGTTACCTCTTCTGTTTCACTTTTACCCTGTTGCTCATCTGGCCAAATCCCTCCAAATCTTCACTGCTGCTGTAATCTCAATGAGCCACACAGCCCAGCAACCCACCTATTTAACCCTAACCTAGTTGTCGGACAATTTTCAATGACCAATTAATCTACAAACTGATACTCCCATGGACTGTGGGAGGAAACCAGAGCACCTGGAGGAATCCAAGCATTCTTGGCGAGAACATGCAAAATCCTTACAGACGGCCAGAATCTAACTTCAATCTCCAGAAAGCCCTGAGCTGTAATAGCATCATGCTAACTATTATGCCAATATAGCACCCCATTAAAAATTTAAAAATTTAAAGACTTGTAAAAATCTTTAAAGATAAAAGAGTTAAAATACTTTTGGGATTTTGGGAGATAAAAAGATTCTATGATCCCACAATTGTCCACTTGCAAACTTCTACCGATCTCCAGTCCTGACCATAGCCCATGACCATGTTGTCATCTATTTCTTGGCAAAGATTAATACTGTTGCTTTTGACCACACTCCCTGGTGTTCAACCTCATGTCAGGAAATTGCCTGAAATAGAGCGAGACCAATGGCAGCTGTAGAGTTGTTTTTGGCACAAAGCTGTGTTTTCCTCCACATTTTCACTCCTTACTTAGACTGCCCACTTCCACCAGTGAACCAGTGGTCACTGTCCCTCCCTCTGTTCATCAGCTGCTCTAAATTCCATCTGTGGCTTTAGTAAAATTCTACACACATTGGAAACTTGAAATTAAAAAGAGACAATTCCAGAAAGGTCATGCAATAGAGCTAGTGATTCAGATTGATGATCTTTTATTAATCTGCAGGTGTTGACTGTTGAAAAAATCTCTTGGATGGCCTCCAATCTCCTACCCTATATATATCTGTGCTCATCAAAAGCTCATCCTCTCATATCTTCTCATCTTTTTCTCCAGACCTGATGAAGGGTCTCACCCCCAAAATGCCGACTGTTTACTCTTTTTCATAGATGCTGCCTGGCCTGCTGAGTTCCTCCAGCATTTTGTGTGTGTTGCCTCGGATTTGCAGCATCTTCAGACTTACTTGTGTTTGTGCCCATATCTTAACCCACTGCAGATCTTATTCTCCTGTCAAAGTTTGCTGAATGCCCTACTTTTCCCTGCCTTTGAGCACAACACAATTTTTAAGCATCCCATCTGTTTTCATGGCCATTTCAACATCCCTGCCAAATCCAAACCCACAAGCCCTACAAGCCTTCCAGATTTTAGCAGTCCTCCACTTCTAGCTTTTTGCTTTCTCTTGAAATTACTCACTTTACCATTAAGGCCATAATTTCAACCAGTCTGGTCCATTAGAACTTTCATTATGAATCATTCCATTTCATTTCCATAATACCATAAGACACAGGAACAGAATTAGACCATTCAGTCCATTAAGTCTGTTTTCCCATTATATCATGGCTGATTTATTATCCCTCTCAACTCCATTGTCCTGCTTTTTCACTGTAACCTTTGATGCCCTGTCTAATCTAGAAGCTATCAACTTCCACTTTAAATTTGCTATACCCTCCACAGCAATCTGTGGCAATGAAAATCAGTTAAAATTCCCCTTTAAGATGCTCCTTACAAAATCCCACTTGGATAAACCCTTTAGGAAGTGGTCTTAATATCTGCTTTTGTGTCTTGTTTTGTTGGGTATGTTTCAGCATATTTGAGGTATTATAGGAATTCAAATTGTTATTGTTTAACTTCTTTATTGCAGAGCCAAACTGAAATTAATTCTATCCCATGCAATATACGTACCCTTACAACTAAAATAAAACCATTGAAACATTTTGGAATTTTTTTGGAGACAAGATCAAAACTACAACAAAAGTGATTGTGTAACGCTGCTGAGCTCTACATTTTACTCATGACAGTCATCTCACTCAGACATTTTGCACATGGCATGTTGGTTCCACATGGTTTATATCTGTGTGGCCATTAGCCCAAGTGTTTCAAGTGCTCAGATCAAACAATGTATTACATTTCTTGCACTGATTTTAAGATGTTTGCCTTCTCCATGCAGAAGGCCATGCCCATTATTAACCTGAAAAATACAGATATTATAAGTAAGCACAGTAAGCACAATTTGCATAAGCATTGGCCAGAAAATTATTAAATATTTGGGAATCACATCTGCGGCTATGATGCTTTCATTGTTAAAGTAGTGGTCAAGTGGACCATCTGCAGAAATGCTCGTTACGTGACAACAGCAATGTATAATTTCAGGAAATCTGTATGACCTCTGCTTCATGTTCAGTAAGCAGAACGTACTGAGCAGTCTACTCTCGGTAATTAGGATTTTCTTGGAACTTTGAATCAAAATACAGGTAGATCAAATAAATATATAATTTATAAGTAGGCAGAATTATTTATAAAATATGGGGTCGAGAGAGTTTAGTTTTATTTAGTAGAAATGGTTATATTAAACTTACCATTCACTTGTAGCAATTATTGAAGACTTTGCTTTTACACGAGTTTCTGAGATTTGATTACATCAGACGAAGTTGAGGTAAATACTAAGAACACAGGAAGATTTACTGTCAAGTGCAAATGTCACAATGCAAACAGATGAACTTTCAAGATCACAGAACTTCAAACACATTCAGTTAAGTACTTCCATCAACATATGCCCTATTTGTGCAATGCAGTGACTTATATAGATTAGTTCTAAGCTCCTCAAGCTAAGAGTTCAACCAAGGGTTAGCAGCTTGGGGATGGAGAAATCTTTGAACATAAGTTAATGAACCCTTAAGTAAAGTTCCATTGCACTCATATTCCACATTTTAACTAGGCAATGGATGAATCTTTCTTCAAAGTCAAGCTTATGTTAATTGTATACAGAGTGAGAGTATAAATGCCATGAAAATTAGCTGTTTGCAGCAGTATCACAGTACATTACAATCATAACAAATCTTAGCTAACATGAACTTAAATTATACAGAACGTACATGACAAAATAAACAAAATGTCACTAATGTAAGTTGAAAAAGCGAGATAAAGTTCAGAGTTCAAAGTAAATTGTATAATCAAAGTACATATATGTCACCATATACAACCCTGAGATTCATTTTCCTGTGGGCATACTCTGCAAATCTACAGAATAGTAACTATAACAGGATCAATGAAAGATCAATCAGAGTGCAGGAGACAATATGTAATGCCCTGGTTAAGTTTTCTACTACTGTGGTGTGAGGTATTTTTATTTTAGCAGTTTTCTGCAAATGCAGTAAGCTTCATAGACAAGTGTTTTGGCTTCAGCTAAAGATAAGGAGCCATTTTGTCAGAATTGGGAATGTTGTGTAACATTTTGCCCAGTGGGATACTATGGGAGATTCGAGAGATCTGGGTGGGATCAAATTTCTGAAGGACAGTAATCTGATTTGGTGTCTTTCGGCAGCTGGTGCAGAAAAGAGCACAAGGGAAGAAGCTTGGAGGATCCCACCCAAAGGAGAGACCCTATTGTAAGACGTGCTTTGTGCAGATGAATGGTTCCGAGGAGGAAGTGTCAATACTCCTGAGTTAGCCACTTCATTTGAAATGGTCTTTGAGGGAAGTTCGAACTATAGCTAGAGTCCTTCACGCAGAATGTGGGTCCAGTGCAAGAGTAAACAAAGTGAAGCATCCTGACTACTCCAGAAATGAGCTCCAATGTTTATGTGCACATTTAGACTGGTTGAAGTGTAATTGGCCCTTTTATTTATTTTTCCTTTTTCTGTTAATTGTTTGTTAAAATTGAAATATTAGTAAATAATATTTACTATGTAATTTTATGCCAGTGTATGATGTGTTATTTTTCTGGTGTGGGCACATGGCCAAGTGGTTAAGGCATTGGACTAGCTACCTGAAGGTCATGAGTTCGAGCCCTAGCCGAGGGAACGTGTTGTGTCCTTGAGCAAGGCACTTAACCACACATTGCTCTGCGACGACACTGGTGCCAAGCTGTATGGGTCCTAATGTCCTTCCCTTGGACAACATTGGTGTAGTGGAGAGGGGAGACTTGCAGCATGGGCAACTGCTGGTCTTCCATACAACCTTGCCCAGACCTGTGCTCTGGAGAGTGAAGACTTTCCAGGTGCAGATCCATGGTCTCGCAAAACTAACAGATGCCTTTATTTTCTGGTGAACAATAACAGTGCATGGGACAGTACTTACAATGTACTTCCCTCTCCGGAACATTCCAACTTTCCTGTTTGGTTGAACCCAAATCATACTGACCCTAGATGTACGTTGCTTCTGGAAGGTGACCTTCTCACCGCTGAGTAACAGGGCTCTTAGCAGAGTTAACTAATGAGCTAGGCTTGTATACAAGCCTTTGTGAGAGGGTCACACAGATATAAACAGCAATAAATAGTGAGAACATGAGCTAATGAGATAAAAAGTCATTGAAGTGAGATCATTGGTTTGGGAACATCTAAATGGATGCGCATGTGAGATTAGTTATTCCCTTTTGTTCAAGAGCCTAGTGGCTAATGGGTAGTAACACTTCTTGAACCTGGTGGCATGAGTCCTGAGGCACTTCCACCTTCTTCCTGATGGTCTGGGCGATGACAATCTCTGATGGTGGATGCTTCATCTTTAAAAGTACAATCTGAGTCTGTCCAAAAACTTCGAGCCTCTGACAAGCCCTCCGACACCGAGCACCGAGCATCATCTCTGCCGAGCGCTTCGACCCCACCCCCGGCCGCCGAGCAACAGGCAAAGCCGAGGATTCAGGCCCTTCCCCTCCAGAGATTTCAGATTACACAGTAGCGGCGGCAGCAAGACAGGCATTTCAGAAGTTTCACCAGATGTTCCTCCGTGCTCTCACGTCCGCCTCCATCAAATCAGAATTGTGCACGGCATCCTACTTGACAGATAACAGGTATTCATCACCGGAGAGGCCGCGCAAATACAGTCACACAAAGAAATTATAGTCCAAGACCCTGAGCCCATGACTGTTTCAGCAACCTGCAATCAAACACAATATGGCTTGTCTTCTACTGAGCAAACACTAGGGGCAGCACTAACTCCAACTTGGTCACCGCACCACACCACCTATGGTAAAGTGTACCGACTCTGATGCCTCCCTCTTGGGTGGCTGTAAACAGGCGACACTGCGGCTTGAGGCATAGTCCTTGCTATGACTGAGGCCACGCAGCTCCCCTGCCGTCCACCGATAAATCAGTGAGCCAGACTTGCAGCATTCTTCATTAACAATGTCCAACAGAGTCTTGCAATCACAAGAAAAGCAACTAAGATGATCACTCGCTGTTAGACTACACACTGACTCTCTGACGCAGGCAGCAGCACGATCTGAACCAAGTCCAGCTCCTTTAGTTTCTCCACCAACCTGCAGTACTTTAAGTTCTTGACGTCCAGCAGGGTCTTGTTAAGGTTCCCAATGTCAGTGGCGTCCCTTTATAAGGGAAAAAAAATGAGCTCAATACTCTCCCACAACAGAAAGAGAACTGCCTAGGATGCCTGTCAAGAAGCACATTTGTGGAGAGAGAAACCACTTAATATTTTGTGTCAGGGAACAGTGTGACTGTTGTGTTTGTCAAGCGTTTCTGTTTTTGTTTTATAGATAGATAGATAGATAGATAGATATACTTTATTAATCTCGAGGGAAATTTGGTTTCGTTACAGCCGCACCAACCAAGAATAGAGCGTAAGTATAGCAATACAAAAACCCCAAACAATCAAACAACAAAATGCGTACTATGCCAGATGGAAAATAAATCCAGGACCAGTCTATTGGCTCAGGGTGTCTGACCCTCCGCGGGAGGAGCTGCACGTTCGGTGGCCACAGGCAGGAACGACCTCCCGTGCCGCCAAGTGTTGTATTACGGTGGAATGTGGCCGAAGTCCAACAGTAAAAAGTTCAATATTCAGTCTGCAAACACGTTCCTCGATCGTAATATACCCCGGATTGCACCATCTGTTGTTAGCCAGAACAGTAAGCACCCAACTTCTTTACACTTACCGCTCTCAGTGCACTTCTGGTCAGCCGGAACGGTATTACCCACCAAACTCCTCTTCTCCAAAAGTCTCTGTTGTCTCGACCCGGTCCTCTTTCCTCGGCTTTGTGATCCCCCTCTGCATCCTCTGTGTGTTTTCCTCCGGATTTCAGCAGGGATGTCCGCTGCTCTGCACACTAAACCGGTCGGTATTTGCTGGTCCATGGAATACACAATGCTACCTTGCTTCTGTCCCGCGTATCGGGATGTAACCATTTCCAGCGCTAAAGAAAACTCAAATAAAGCTCTCTCTACCAGCATGTTAGAGAGGGTGCAGCTTTGACGTGTTACCATGAGAAAAAAAATACAAAAATAACGTAAATTAAAAAGTAAGAAGAAGAAAGTAAGAATAGATCGGAATGGCTGTACCAGGCTGCATGCACCACCGGCGCATGTGCACTAGAAAATTCCAGGATCTGCTGTTTTATTTCTTTTCCACAATGTAGTCCCAGTACCACTGATCCTGATCTGTGAGGGTCACTGGGAACTGTCAGCCCCAGTACAACAAGAATTAGCGTTAGATCTGTAATGATGCCATTGGACATGAACTTGACTCCAGTACAAGATCAGGGGTATTAATATGGAGTGTACATAGAAATACCAGTCCATTTTCACAATTTCCTTCTCTTGTACACCACACTCTGTCCTTCTGCCTACTCTGGACCTTCTCTTCTCTAACTGGCAACAGGATTGTAACACACATAAAAAAGTGCTGGAAGCAGATTGGACTCTCTATTGACAAGGCCAGATGGAAGGTCTTGGACACCCCTTCTTACTTATTCCTGAACCACTAAGAAGAATCAGACCACGGTCTGCCACACTATCACTGCCCTCATCATACGAGGGGTGATTGATAAGTTCATGGCCTAAGGTAGAAAGAGTCAATTTTAGAAAACCTAGCATATTTATTTTTCAACATAGCTCCCTCCTGCGTTTACACACTTAGTCCAGCTGTCGTGGAGAATAAAGATCCCTTCTTTGTAGAAGTGGTCTACTGCAGGGTTGATTGATAAGTTCATGGCCTAAGGAGATGCGTTATTAACTTCAAGCTTTCTGTATTATCACTCAAAGAGATGAATTGCACGTGCATGTAACGAGAGTGTCTTGGACCTCCAGGTGGTCCACAGCAGGAGTGATTGATAAGTTCGTGGCTTAAGATAGAAGAAGATGAGTTGTACAGCTCTGGTTACATGCACATGCAGTTCAACTCTTTGAGTGAAAATGTAGAAAGTTTTAAGTTTCTCCTCATCTCCCTCTACCTTAGGCCACAAACTTATCAATCACCCCTGCTGTGGACCACTTTCTGGAGGTCCAAGATGCCGACTTCTACAAAGAAGGGATCCATATGCTCCACGACCGCTGGACTAAGTGTGTAAATGTAGGAAAAATAATTGTGCTAGGTTTTCTGAAATTGACTCCTTCTACCTTAGGCCACAATCTTATCAATCACCCCTCATATCTGGCAATCTCCCTTCCACAACCTCACTGTCAACCTTATTGTTCCCCTCACTGCCTGTTTCTACCTTCCATCCAAGATTCACAAACAAACAACCACAGGAGACGCATTGTTTCTGCCTGTTCCTGCTGTACAGAATATGTATCCTCATATCTCGACTCCCTCTTAACCCCTTTGGTTCAGCTTGTCCTCATCTACATCCATGACACTTCACATGCTCTTCGTTTTCCCTGGCCATAACTGTATCATGTTCACCAGCGATGTCCATTCTGTATACACTTCTATCCCAAGGCTCTCTGCTTGTTTCTGAATAACAAACCCAACCAGTTTCCCTCCACCACCACCCTTTTTCATCTGACAGAACTGATTTTCACTCTCAACAATTTCTCTTTCAGATCTTCTCACTTTCTCCAGATCGAAGCTGCATTCATGAACATTTGCAGAGACCCCAGCTATGCCTGCCTTTTCACTGGCTATATGGAGTAATCCATGTCCCAAACCTACAAACAATGCTCCCTAATCCTTTCTTCACTACTTTGATGATTGCATTGGCTCAAAGTCCAAAGTAAATTTATTATCAAAGCACATACATATCACCATATACAACCCTGAGGTTTGTGTTTTGTGGGCATTCACATTGAATGCTAGAAGCACAATAGAATCAATGAATGGCTGTCCCCAGCAGGGCAGACAAAGAACTAATGTGCAAAAGAGAACAAACTGTGCAAATATAAAAAATAATAATAATAATAAATAAATAAATAAATAAATAAGCAATTAAAATCAAGAAAATGAGATGAAGAGTCCTTGAAAGTCAGTCTATAGGTTATTGGAGCAGTTCAGTGACAGGATGGATGAAGATGAGTGAAGTTATCACCTCTGGTTCAAGAGCTTGGTGGCTGAGGGGTAATAACCGTTCCTGAACCTGTGCAGAGCTCCTCAATTTCTTCACCTTTGCTTTCAGCTTCCACCCTTCCTCAAATTCACTTGGCCCATCTCGGACACCTCTCTCCCTTTTCTTGATCTCTCTGATTCCATCTTGGCACCCTCACATGCCATTATTTTAGGTTTCAATTCCCTTTGAACAGGGCAGCGCTATGCACTTTGGAGGGACCATTACAGATGCTGCCTTTGCCTAATGATAAGTGATAAAGAGATGCCCTCGCCTTCTTTATCACTGTGCTTGCAGTTGACTCGCTCTGAGTTCCACTTTCCTGTACTCTCTAACTCATTGAACTTCACCAGATCTTATTTTAAAGGAAATCCAATTCCATTGAAATGAGATAGGATCTGTCAAAGGTAGAACAGGAGAATCTGCTTGTGGGTAAATTTACAACCGGGCAAGGGGAAGCTTTCAAGCTAGCGATAAAAAGCGCTCAGGGACAATATATTCTTGCAAGAGTGAAAGCCAAGGGTAACAAGTACAAGGATCCCTAGTCGTTGAGGGATATTGTATGTTAGATAAGGAAGAAAAGTTGGCTGAGAAAACTATGGTGAGTTCTCTCAAGAGTATGAAAAGTGTAGGAAGATGTTTAAAAAGAAATCAAGGAGAGGAAAAAAAAAGGACATGAAAATTTCACTGGCAGATAGGATTAAAGTAAATCTACACATATTTTATAAGCATATTAAGGACCATAGAAGAACTGGGAAAAGCATAGGGCCCTTCTGGATCAATAAAGCAATCTGTGGTGGAGCCAAAATGTATCAGAGAAATAAATGCTTTTCATCAGTATCTGCAAAGGAAACAGACTTTGTAGTTGGAAGCTTCAGCAAAGGGGAAGGTGAAAATCTAGTCTCCATAAATAATGAGGAGGCCTCAGTGTTATGGCAGGTAGATAAATCCCATGGACAGGATGAGATCTATCCCAGGCTGGTATAGGAAGCAAGGGAAGAAGTTGTTGCAACTCTGATTGAAATACAAGACAGACCAAGCCACAAGTACCAGATGATGATGACTGTAGATTGGCAAAATGTGGCCTTCCTTCCCAAAAAGTGCAAAAAGGAAAAACCTGAAAATTAGAGTTCTGAGTTTACCACCAGTACTAGGGATGTTATTGGGTGAGATTCTGAGGGACAGGATTAACGATCACTTGAAAAGGCAGGAACTAATCGCAGGTAGCCAACATGGTATTTTCCAGAGACGATCATGCCCAACCAAAATTTCCTGAGGCGTGTTGATAAGGGCAATGTGGACTTCTAGAAGGCCTTCAATATAGTACCTCAAGTTTAAGGTCCACGGGGTCCAGGGCAAGTTAGCAAATCAGATTCACAATGTGTATTATTCGGATATGGATATAAGAAGAATAATCAGTAAGCTCGTGGACAACATGAAGACACAAGATTTGTGGACATGTTGACTGCATGAAAGATAGTCTTCAACCATGCTCAATTTGTTACTGAGATGGACTGAGAGGTGGCGACTGGCATTTATTACTGATAAAGAGAAGATATACTTTAGGAATGCTAAAGAAGCGCCAAGAATGGTAAGATGCAAGAAAGTACAGAGAAACCAAAGGACATTGGCATGCAAGTGCAAAAACCCTTGAAGGAGGATAATGGGAGAATGATCTTCCTTATTCAGTGCACTGAATGCAAGAGCAGAGAGGTTATGCTCCAATACTATGAAGCCTTGGTCAGACCTCTGCTGCAGTATTGCATAGAGTTCTGGCCTATGTTGTCATTCTGGCTTTGACTAAACATAGGCCACATGCATTTTCCAGAACCTTCTCCTTCCCTCCTCCATTTTCTCAGAAGTTTGTGAAGATTAGGCATGTCATCTAGAACTTTGATAAACTCCTATAGATGTGTGGTGGAGAGTATATTAACTGGTTGCATCAGAGCCTGGTTTGGAAACACCAATGCCCTCGAACTGAAGCGCATACAAAGAGTAGAGAATACAACCTAGTCCATCACGGGTAAAGCCCTCCTTTCCACTGAACGTATCTACACAGAACGCTGGCGCAGGAAAGCAAGATTCATCATTGAGGACCCCCACTTTCCAGTCCATGCTCTCTTCCCATTGCTGCCATCAGAAGAAGGTATGGGAGCTTCAGCACCCAAACCATCAGGTTCAGGAACAGTTATTACAGCTCAGTCTTCAGGCTCTGGAACTAGAGGAGATAACTCAGCTCAACTTCACTTCACTGCAACACTGAAATGTTACCACAACCTATGAACTCACTTTCAAGGATTCTTCATCTCAAGTTAGGGCGGTCTTTCACTGATTCTATTGTATTTCTTGCTTTTACAGTGAATGCCAGCAAGAACATGAATCCCAGGGTTGTATATGTTGACATATACATATTTACTTTGATAATAACGTTACATTGTCTGATGAAATGTGAACTTTAAGTCTTTGGTGTGCTTACAGTTCCTAAACTTGCTGCGTTTTTACCCCAAAGAATATTTCCCCGATGTGCACAGAACAGCTCTTATTTCAGTGATTCTGGTCTTCATTTTCATTCCCGTTGTTCTCACTCCAGTGAAGGAATTCTCTGCCCTCCTGAGCTTTCCAAACCTGTTTTTCCATGTAGCCCTACCTACACCAGGCATTGCTAACATCCATATTAACTCTATTTCACTTTCCGGATCTACTGAACGTTTCCATCATTTTCTGTTTTTATTTCAGATTTCCACCTTTTGTAGACTTATGGAGTCAAGGTTATATAGGATGAAAACAGGCCCTTTGCTTCACTGTGGTAATGTTAACCATAAAGTACCTCTCCACCCTAACCCCATTTACTTGCAATTGATCTGTGAAACTAGAGCTGAATGTTGTGGGTGCACTTGTCTCCACCACCTTCTCAGCTAGCAAATTGCAGATAGCAGCCAACTACTGAGTGAAAAAATTCTTCCTCAGATTCCCTCTCAAGATCGTATTCCTCACCTTATACTTATGTCCTCTGGTCTGATGTACATTTTCTATGTGTAAAAATTCCTTACTGGTTACTTGATCTATGTCTCTCAGAATTTTGTATGCCTCTATCAAATCACCCCTGCCTTCTTCTCCACTATGCCCCCACCTTCCCTGTCCAGCCTAGCCAGTCTCTCCTCATAAGGGAAATTTCCATTCCAGGCAACATCCTGTTGCATTTCCACTACACCCTCTCCAGTGCAATTACATACAGTATCTTCTATAATAGTGACCAGAACTGCATACAATCTTCCTGTGCTCTAACCAATGTTTTATCAGTTTGTACCAAGACTTTCCTGCTCTTACACTAAGTGGACACTTCATTAGGTACATCTTGTGCATAATAAAGTGATCTTTTAGTGTACGTTTGTGATCTTTTGCTGCTGTTGCTCATCCACTTCAAAGTTTGATGTGTTGTGTATTCAGAGATGCTCTTCTGCACACTTCTGTTGTAATGCATGGTTATTTGAATTCCTATTGCCTTCCTGTCAGTTTGAGCATCACAGGAAGTCATTCCTGCCTGTGGCCATCAAACTTCATAAATCCTCCCTTGGAGGGTCAGACATCCTGAGCCAATAGGCTGGTCCTGGACTTATTTCCTGGCATAATTTACATATTACTATTTAATTATTTATGGTTTTATTACTATTTAATTATTTATGGTGCAACTGTAATGAAAACCAATTTCCCTCGGGATTAATAAAGTATGACTATGACTAGGACTATGACTATGAACCAGTCTGGCCATTCTCCTTTGACCTCTCCCATTAACAAGGCATTTTTGCCCACAGAACTGCCACTCACTGGATGTTTTTGGGTTTTTTTTTTGCCGCATTCTCTGTGAACACTGGAGACTGTTGTACGTGAAAATCCCAGGAGATCAGTAGTTTCTAATATACTCAAACCACCCTGTCTGACACCAACAATCACTCCACTATCAAAGTCAGGTAGATCACATTTCTTCCTCATTCTGATGTTTGATCTGAACAACAGCTGAACATCTTGTCTATGTCTGCATGCTTCCATTCATTGAGTTGCTGCCACATGATTATTTGATTAGATATCTGGTTTAACAAGCAGGTATGCAGGCGTACCTAATAAAATGGCCACCGAGTATACAGTCTGTGCAATGGTTGATGAAAAATGGTTTGACTCACTTTCATGTTCTTTATATTTATTGTTCATTTATTTATTATCATTATTATTTGTCTTTTGTATTTGCACATTGGTTGCTTGTCTGTCCTGTTGGTGGGTGTAGCCTTTCATTGATTCTATAATGGTTCTTGGACTTACAGTGTATGCCTGCAAGAAAATGAATGTCAGCATTGTATACGGTGACATATACATACTTTGATAATAAATTCACTTTGAACTTTGAAATGTGTGTGGCCACCTTCAGAAATCCTTGAGCTTTTATACCAAATTCCTCTGGTCCTTAATGCTCACCAGTAATCTACTATCCAGGGTGTGGGTCATAGATTCCACCTCCACCCCCAAATTTCACCATCTTGCACCCATCAGCTTTGCTTAATATCACTAACTATTTAGAAAATAATTTGGAAATAAATAATAAAGCTTCCATTATTCTCTTCAATTTTCCCTTTATTTAATCTGGTATTTTATCTCCAAATAGATAATTTGCAAATTTAACAATAATTACCATTTAAAATCAGTTGTTTTTGAAGGACAGATTCCTACCTCACATGCATGAAGTTGACAGCTTCATCTCCCTTTCCTTCAAAGGTCAGTGTAGTTCATGAGCTCACGGTGACTTGGCGGAAGATTCAAGCATTGGGATATAATAAAATTTTTCACTCTAACATGAAATTCGTGTTATTTTGGTTTAGCACAAAGAGAAAAGTAAGAATGGGGAAATCTCAAACCTACAGTAAATGTGTCGTAATAATTTCTCATATTTATTCAAACAGAAGATAAATTCAGTCTGTTCAGGATGTGTAATCTGGCGTGCCCAGTTTCCACCCAGCCCTTTGCTGAGTGATGTTTGGACTTGGACACTGGAGATCAAATTCTCCCTTTCCGTTCCTTTGTAATTTGAACATAGAACATTTAATACAACTACATAATGCCATGTCATTTTAAGTTTATTTATTGCAAAACAAAGTCAAATATTATCCTGTATATTGTTGGATATTTTACAAATTAATGTTGAATACTTTTTACTCTTTTTAAATTAACATTAATTGACTCGATTAACAAGATTAAATAGCGTTGATGAACAGTGTTTCCGACGCAGGATGTCAAACTTTTTGTTTCCTCAGATGGACGAAGTTTCTCAACCCTGCCTGATGAAAGAGCAGTCTGGAAATTTACATCCATGTAGTCTAGATCCCTCTCCACTTGCAGTTAGTTTCATTTTGTTCATAAAATAATATTGACAGACTCTAGGAGCAAAATTAATTTTTTTGGAGCTGTGCTTCTGATGCAGAATGTCTAAATGTTTTTTCCCTTAGAAGAAGCTTCTCAATACTGCTTGACAACATAACAATCCAGCATCTTAAATCAAGCTAGAGGCTAGAATCCACTCCACTTGCAATTAGTTGCATTTTGAACTGCTTACATTCTCTAACGTTTGCAAATGGATAATTACCTCAATAGGATTTCAGTATTTAAAATGCATATATTGAGGCTTCAAAATTGCCAAAAGCAAACTCCAATGAAATTACCTTAATACTGAAACTTCTCAATGAAAGGCTTTAGTCTACAATGGCATATAACGTTTTTCTCTTGGAATCCACAACCATAGACCATAAAATTAGCTTCCTCTGTATAACAGTTTAAGTTCATTAGATCATATCTTACTGAAATGCAGATGTTTGTATGTATTACCCGCAATTTGAACATGCTGGTTTATATTAGACAACCATCTAAATGTCCTTATTATTCATTTTTTTATGTGTGTGGTGTGTGTGTGTGTGTGTGCACGTGTGTGAGCGTGAGTGCACACGTGGTGTGTGTGTGTGTGTGTGCGCACACGTGCACGCGTGTGAAACACAAGCAAATTTAGATATTCATTAATGTAATTACATTTTTAAAAATGTTAAAATAGGAAGAAGGTAAATTAACTTAATCAAAAAGTAATGTTGAAAGAATATTATAGTATTTCTTATCTCCGTTGTTCCACAGGAAAGCAGATAAGAGAACTTCAGAATTCTTCTACTCAGGCAATCCAATGCCTTTCCAGAGAAGTAAGTGGCAAAGTTAGTTAGCCAGTGGTACTTGGCAGTAGTGTATGGAAAAGAACAACCCTACTCCACTGATTCTGACACCTTCTGGGAAAATATCAACAATGAGACATTGGCTACTGCGTGAGTACGCTTTGGAACAAAGGCTAAAATGACCTGGCTCCTCTGCAGCATCTAACCACATACTGTTTTTACTTGTGAATAAGAAAAATCTAACTTAACTAACTCTGCTATGACAACAAACTAATTATGGATCTCTCAAATTCAAAGAAACCAGGGTCACATTTTAGAAAGCTGTTAAAGAATATGCCCAAGGGAATTGGCAAGACCTCTGTGAAAAAGTCTATGTTAAGAGAGGAAATTTTGTGATATCTGAATGGAATCAAAGAGGAACTTTGTCCAACTGCTAAAAGCACTGCAAATCAAAAAGCTGAAGAAAACAAACAAAGGTACTAACGTGTCTGCCAGGCATTTTTATTGCACTGAACATTAGAAAGAGCTTTATTCAAAAAAAGTCAATAGAATCATAGAATCCTACACTTGGAAACATGTCCTTCAGCCTTTTATGTGGTCTGTGTTGCCTGGTGGCATAATTCCATCTGCCCACATTTGGAGGATCGGTCTTGAAAACCCGATGTAGTTATCTAGATGGCTTTTAAGTTTTGCCAATCTGCTCGCCTCAACCACTGTTTTTGGCAGCACAGTCCAAACACGCACCACCCTTTGCGTGAAGAAATGACCACTGTTGTCCCTTTTTAATCTCCAAATCTTAAACCTTCGCCCTTCTGTTTTTAACATTCTCTCTTTTGCTTTAACTTTCTCTGTGGTCCGCATGATGTTATTTTATCTGACCCAAGTCCCAGCTGGTAAAGTTTCCTTGAACGACAGTGTGGGTTCAGAGATGGAGGAGTGTTGACTAACATGTCCTTCTCATTGCACCTTATGCATGGAAGAAGGCTACGAGCAGCGGCCAGCAACTCTATTTCTCAACTCTAATGAAGGTTCCAGGACCTTCAGCAGGTGCGATCTGACCTACGAAACCATTCTGTAATGTTCTGTGTTTGCTTTGGTATCTATGCAATCTGGTTAAAAATCATCTTCCTACTGAAGATACTGAAGGGTGAATAACTGTAAATTCCTTGGCATTATCATATTAGAGCAAGGGTTCCCAACCTGCAGCTCACAGATCCCTAGGTTAATGGTAGGAGGTCTATGGCATTAAAAAGGTTGGGAACCCCTGTATTAGGAGATCTGTCCTGGGACCAGCATTAAAATGCCATCACCAAGAAGGCACAACAGTACCTCTATTTTCTTAATAGTTTGTGTAGATTTGGCATGCCACCTAAAACTACTATAGATACACGATGGAGAGTATCCCATCTGGTTGCATCATAGCCTGGTCTGGAAACACTAAGAGCCAGGAATGGAAAACCGAACAGGAATTGGGGATACAGCCCAGTGCATCACAGAAAAATCCCTCCCCACCATTGAGCACAATTACATGGAGCACATGGATTACAAACGGCATCCCTCATCAAAGACCCCCACCATCCAAGCCATGTTCTTTTCTCAGTACTACCATTGGAAAGGAGGTATGGGAGCCTTAGGTCACACACCACCAGGTTCAGGAACAGTTATTACCTTGCAACCATTAGGCTCCTGAACTGGTGTGGATAACTTCACTCACTTCAATGCTGAACTGATTCTACATACCACTTTCAAGCACTTTCATGTGTCTACAACTAATGCTCTCAGTTTTATTTATTTTTTAATAATTTTAGTTATTTGTAATAATTTAATGGTATTAACAACGTTTTCTTTTGTATATATATTGTTAGTCAGTCTTTGTGTATGTATATTATTTTTCATAAATTCTGTTGGATTTCTTTATTTTCCTATAACTGCCAGGAACGCCACGAGAATGTATGCTTAGTTCCCTGCTCTACTCACTTTGCACCTGTGACTGTGTGCTAAGCACAGCTCCAACACCGTATACAGGTTTGCTGACGGTGCCACTGTTGTGGGTCGTATCAAGGGTGGTGATGAACTGGCATGCAGGAGGGAGATCGAAGATTTGCCTGAGTGGTGTAATAACAACAACCTCTAACTCAACGTCAGTAAAGCCAAGGAACTGACTGCAAACTTTGAGCGAGGGAAACTAGGTGTCCATGAGCCAGTGCTCCTCGGACGATCGGAGGTGGAGAGGATCAGTAACTTTAAATTCCTGGGTGTCACTCTCTCAGAGGACCTGTCCTGGACCCACCATATAAATATGATTGCAAAGAAAGCATGACAGCGCCTCTACTTCCTCAGAAGTCTGTGGAGACTCGGCATGTCATTAAAAACTTTGTCAAACTTCTGTAAAGATGTGTATTGGAAAGTGTGCTGACTGGCTGCATTTAAGCCGGGTATGGGAACAACCAATGCCCTTGAGTGGAAAAATCCTACAAAAGGTAGTGGATTCAGCCCAGTACATCACGGGTAAAACCCTCCCGACCTTTGAGCACATCTACATGTAACGTTGCTGTAGAAAAGCAGCATCCATCATCAAAGTTCCTCACCACCCAGGCCATGCTCTTTTCTCACAGCTGCCATCAGGTAGAAGGTACAAGTGCCTCTGGACTTGCATCACCAGGTTCAAGAACAATCACTACCCCTCAACCATCCTGCTCGTGATCAAAAGGGGATAACTACATTCTTTCTGTTTCTGGTGTTCCCACAACCATTGGTCGCACTTTAAGGACTCTTGTTTTTTCATGCTCTCATAATTTCTTGCTATTTATTTATATTTGCATTTGCACAGTTTGTTGTTCATTGATCCTGTTTATTGTTACTGTTTTATAGATTTGCTAAGTATTCCCTGCGGGAAAAAGAATCTCAGGTTGTATGTGGTGACATGGGTGTACTCTGATAATAAGTTCTTTGATAAAGAAATTCCATGAAGTATGAGAAGCCATTTACAGCTGAGTTCTGGTTTTATACTGGAATGAAACAAGACTGCTTCATTGTGCTTTTTGCCATGGGATCAATTATGGTTTTCAAAACAATTATTCTGATGCACTAATAGAACATACTGATACCATGTGGCTAATCTCCAGTTCCTGGTTGCACAAATGAAAGAAGCTGGACAGCTATTGTATAACTTCATTAACATGCAAAGACCCATGCAGTTGGAAGTTAAAATTAATAAAATGCTAAAGGAGTGAATTTGCCCCGTATCATGATTTCAGCAATTCACCGACAGCCATGTAACTACACTTAGTCCAGGATCTTCTCTGCAGCTGTTGAGAGTGCAAGGAACTGCAAGAAAATATTTCTCTGGGAGCTGTAAATATCTCCGCATTTTCATCACTGCTAGATTTTCACTACTCCTCGATAACTTGAAGAATGCTTTCATGAAAGCAGCATCATAAAACATTTTTCAAATTCACATGCATTGTCTCAAATCCAACTCTATGCACATTTTGTAACTGACTTCAGTTAGGTCATGAAAATTCTGAAAAGTAAAACTGAATTTAAAATTAAATGACACACATCAAAGTTGCTGGTGAACGCAGCAGGCCAGGCAGCATCTCTAGGAAGAGGTACAGTCGACGTTTCAGGCCGAGACCCTTCGTCAGGACCCTTCATCATTTAAAATTAAATGGTTCTATTGCCCAGTCTGCCACTCTGCTTCACAATTGTACACCTCCTTGGAGGGATCAACATTATGGATGGCTAACATTCCTTGAAAATGGTCTGATCCAGAGTCTCAGTCAGCTGAAGGGCCTGAACTGTGCTGTGGAATACTACACTCAGTGGCCACTTTATTAGGTACCCCTGTACGCCAGCTCGTTAATACAAATATCTAATCAGCCAATCATGTAGCAGCAACTCAAATCATAAAAGCATGCAGACATGGTCAAGAGGTTCAATTGTTGTTCAGACCAAATATCAGAATGGGGAAGAAATGTGGACTAAGTGACTTTGACCGTGGAATGATTGTTCCTGTCAGGTGGGGTGGTTTGAGCATCTGAGACACTACCGATCTCTTGTTATTTTCACATACACCAGTCTAGAGTTCACAGAGAATGGAGCGACAAATGAGCAGCAGTTCTGTGAGTGAAAATACCTTGTTAATGAAGGAGATCAGAGAAGAATGGCCAGACTGGTTCAAGCTGACAGGAAGGCGACAGTAAATCAGATAACCACACATTACAATTGTGGTGTGCAAAAGGGCAATTCTGAATGCACAACACATCAGACTTTGAAGCGGATGTGCTATAGCAGCAGAAGACCACAAGCATACACTAAATGGCCAATTTATTATACCTAATAACGAAGCCATCGTGTATGTCCTTTGCTCTTTGTTCTTAAAAAGTTGATGATTCTTTTCACACCACAGATACTGCTTGGATAGCTGAATTCCTCCAGCAGCTTGGTTTTGTTTAAAATTGTCCTGCCATTCTTAAAAGAAAGGTAAACATACAATGTGTGCTCGATGCATTCAACCATGCACAATGTGTTAGAGGTCTTATTTGCTCAAGTACCTCTCTGCATCTCTTTATTTATATCCATTTAATCTGCAGTGTTCACATCTGGGTAGAGAAAAATTCTGCCCATACATATATTACAAATTAACGATCAGTAGAATTAAGAAAAAAATAATTGAAATTATCAGGGCGTTCAGCATGTGAGTGAATAGATTTGAAATGAGGCTTGAAGTCCATGATCTGTTGTTTTGATTTTGACCACATGCAAGTCTTAATTTAATTGATTGTAAGGACTGTGTTAAGAGAAAGCATGTACAGAACTGACCCATAAGAATTGTTGCATCATATCCCACAAGTAGAAACAACGTCATTGCAAGAGAGAGAGCAGGACAAATGGCTGATCATCCCCAAACTGATTAGACAGGAAAGCTTGATGAATGAATGCAAAAGCAAATCTGATCCTTTCATTTTGGAGACAAAATGCATGGAAATGTTCCTTGACCAAAGAGCACAGTGGAAATTGATGGTAATGTTGAAGATGTATTTGCATCGTACAATGTTATATGGGAATGCAGAAAGCAATTCCAACCAAAATACGTTCTGAAATGTACAGTAGGTTAAAAAAATCTTTTCATGCCATAGAAAACACACAATGTTTGATTCACCAAAAGAATACAGAATTTACGAGTTCATTTCAACTGGAAATTGTGACCATCTATCAACTTGGAAATGAGAACTGGAAAATCATTTGAGACAAATGGTACGTTCATTTGCTGAAGGTCCATCTGCAACTTTGGATTCTTCTTAGATTGTTTGCATGCGGCTCCAATGGGAATAACCAAATATTCCTGTTTAGGAATACTACTGCTGAAATCCACGGGCACAGTTCAAAGTTCAAAGTTCAAGTTTAAAGTAAATTTATTATCAAAGTACATATATGTCACCATATACAACCCTGAGATTTTTTTTCTTGTGGGTATACTCAGTAAATCCAAGAACTATAATAGAATCAATGAAAGACCACACCCAACAGGGTGGACAAATAATCAATGTGCAAAAGACAATAAACAGAGCAAATAAAAAAGAATAAAGAAAAAAAAAGTAAGCAATAAATATAGAGAACATGAGATGAAGTCCTTGAAAGTGACTCCTTAGGTTGTGGGAACAGTTCGCAGATGGAGTGAGTGAGGTTGAGTGAAGTTATCCCCACTGGTTCAAGAGCCTGATAGTTGATGTTCCTGAACCTGGTGGTGTGAGTCCTGAGGTTCCCTGATGATGGATGCTGCTTTCCTACAATAGTTCTCCATATTGATATGCTCAATGGTGGGAAGGGCTTTACTTTTTATAGGATTCTTCATTCAAGGGCATTGGTGTTTCAATAGCACTTCTGATCCTGATGGTTTTGAATGCCAATCTGTAGTTGATGAAGAGCATCCTGGTGTATGCTGTCCAGATGATCCACATTGAGTGAAGAGCCAATGAAATGACATCTGCTGTAGGCATGTTGTGCTGTAGGAAAACTGGAATAGATCCAAGTCATTTCTCAAGCAGGGGTTGATGTGTTTCATCATCAAAACTCTCAAAGCACTTCATCACAGAGGATACGTCCTACTAAGCAACAGTCATTCAGGTAGATTACTACATTCTCTGCCCAATGAAGCAGTGGAGGCTACCTCAGTAAATATATTTAAGATGAGGTTGGATAGATTTTTGCATAGTAGGGGAATTAACGGTTATGGGAAAAAGGCAGGTAGGTGGAGATTAGTCCATGGCCAGATCAGCCATGATCTTATTGAATGGTGGAACAGGCTCAGCAGGTCAGATGGCCAACTCCTGCACTTGTTTCTTATGTTCCTATGTTCTTCTTAGGCACTGGTACAACTGAAGCATACTTGAAGCAGGTGGATACCTCAGACTGAAGTGAGAGGTTAAAGATATCGGTGAACACTCCAACCAGTTAATTGGCACAGATCTTTAATACTCAGCCAGGTATCCAGTCTGAGGAAGATACTTTCAGTGGGTTCACCCTCCTGAAGGATGCTCTCATGTTGACCTCAAAGACTGAAATCACAGAGTCATCGGGGCTGTGGGAGTTTATAAAGGTTCAACCATGTTTCGGCAGTCAAAGTGATCATAGAAGGCATTAAGCTCATCTGGAAGCATAAGCCTGCTATCTCCTCCGTCGCTTGATTTAACTTTGGAAGAAGTAAAAGCATTCAAGCCCTATCGTAACTGTTGTGCAACCTTAATTGATTGAAGTTTAGTCCAGAATTTCCACTTCACCCGTGAGATGGCTTTCTGGAAATCGTACCTGGACCTCTTGTATCTTACTTGGTCCCTAGGCCTGAATGCCAGTGATCTGGCCTTCAGCATACTGTGGATCTCATGGTTCATCCAGGGATTCTGGTTGGGGATGACTCCGAATGATTTTGTGTGGACCCACTTGTCTACAGATGTTATTATAAAGTCCATGACAGCTGTGGTGTATTCATTCAGATCCACTGATGAATCCTGGAACACAGCCCAGTCCATTGACTCGAAGCAATCCTGTAGCTGCTCCTCCACCTCCTGTGGCAACCCCTTTGACGTCCTTATCTCTGGAGCCTAGTTCTGTAGCCTCTGGCTGTATTCAGGTAGAAGGATAGCCAAGTGATCAGATTTTCTGAAATGCAGTCTGGGTATGGAGCCATTGATAACCTTTATCATTGTATGGTTACTTCAGTAAGCAGATATTCAAAACTGGCAAACCTCGGACAGCAGACTCGGGTTGCGAGTGCAGTTCCTCTTGAGGAAAATAGATACAGCAATGCAGTGCTTGTCTGCATGTTTGATTGATACGCAATGGGTTTAGACTTCCACTCCCAATGATCCTGCTGGCAAATGTACAGTCTCTGTAAAATAAAACTGAAGACCTCAGAGCAAGATTGCTGTAATAGTGGGGCATCAAGAGCTGCTATATACTTTGCTTCACAGAAACATGGCTACCCCTTGCCATTTCAGACTGCAGCTCAATGGCTTCACCATTCTCCATAAAGGCAGGACAATAGAGTCTTTTAAAGGCAGAGGAGGTGGAGTATGCTTTACGATTAACTCACGTGATGCACAAACAAAGTGGTTCTGTCTCAGTCCTGCTCACTCAACCTGGGACATCTAGCAGTCAAGTATCGTCCATTTTATCTGCCAAAGGAGGTTTTCACCATCTTCCTCTTAGCGCTGTACATTCCACCTCAGGCCAATGTGAGGCTAGCTTTCGAGGAGCTGAGCAATTAAATCAGCACCCAATCGGCCAGCTCGAAGAAGTCTCTGAAAAGCTACCACCAACATATCACCTGTAGAACCAGAGGAGCCAAGACATTTGACCACTGTTACACCACCAACAAGAACGCTTAACATGCCATCCCACAGCCACACTTTGGAAAGTCCGATCACCAGGCTGTATTTCTATTCCCAACACAGAGACTAAAGACCACAGCACCAGGAGTGAGGACCAAGAAGCTATGGTCAAGGGAGGGGAAGGAGCGGTTACAGGACTGCTTTGAGTTGGTAGACTGGACAATATTCAGGGACTTATTTTCAAACCTGAATGAATATGCCATCGTTTTCACTGACTTCATCAAGACATACGGTATGTGAATGAGTGTGTGCCTTTGAGAACATACTGGACATGGATAAACCAGAAAATTTGTTATCTGCTGAGGGCTAGATCTATGACTTTCAAGACTGGTGATCTAGAAATATACAAGACGTCCAGGTACAACCTATGGAAGGCTATTTTAATAGCAAAAAAAAATTACTATTGAATTTAGAGACAGAGTCAATGCACATCAGTTCTGGCACAGTTTCCAGGCCATTACTTCCTCTCAAAGTGATACCAAGCATCATGAGTGGTTATGAACCTTCATCCCAGATGAGAAGAAAACATTTTATACTCACCTTGAATGGAAGAATAAAGCTACACCTGTGCAAATCCCTGAAGCATCTGGGAACCCCTGTGACCTGTGTCTCTGATGTCAGAACATATTTCAAGAGGGTGAACCCTCACAAGGCATCAAGATCTGATGGGGTCCCTGGTAGAGCTTTGAAAACCTGTTCCAAACAACTGGCAGAAGTGTTAAAGGACATCTTTAATCTCTCACTGCTGCAGTCAGAGGATTCCACCTGCTTCAAAAGGGCAACAATCATACCAGTACCCAAGGAGAATAGGGTAAGATGTCTCTGTGACTGATGCCCAGTGACACTGACATCTACAGTGATGTAGTGCTTTGAGAAGGTTTTCATGGCTAGAATCACCTCCTGCCTAAGCCAGGACCTGGACCCACTGCAATTTGCCTATCGCCAGAATGGGTCTACACTGGATGCAATCTCACTGGCACTCTACTCAACCTTGGATCACCTGGACAATAGCAACACCCACTTCAGGCTGCTGTTTATTGACTACTGCTCAGTGTTCAACACAATCATACCCTCAGATCTAATTAGCAAGCTCCAAAACCTGGGCACCTCCTCTGCAACTGGGACCCTTGACTTGCTCAATGGGAGTCGACAGTCTGTGTAGATCGAAAATAATGTCTTCTCCTCACTGACGATCAGTACTGGCCATGAATGCTCCTCAAGAATGCGTGCTTAGCCCACTGTTCTACTGTCTTTACACCAATGATTGTGTGCCTAGGCACGTCTCAAACGGCATCTATAAATTTTTTGGCAGAATTTCAGATGGTGACGAGGGGGCGTACAAGAGTGAGATAGATCAGCTGGTTGAGTGACATCACAGAAACAACCTTACACTCTATGCCAGTAAGACCAAGGAATTGATTGTGAACTTCAGAAAAGGGAAGGCAAGGGAACGCACATCAGCCCTCAATGGGGGATCAGAAGTGGAAAGGGTGAGCAGTTTCAAGTTCATGACTCTCAATATCTCTGAAGATCTACCCTAGGCCCAACATATTGATGCAGTACAAAAAAGGCATTTCAGCAGCTATATTTCATTAGGAGTTTGAGGAGAGTTGGTACGTCACCAAAAACACTCACAAATTTCTACAGATGTACCACGCAGAGCATTCTAACTAGTTACATCACCATCCGGTATGGAGGGGCCTCTACACAGGATCAGAAACAGCTGTAGAAAGTTCAAAACTCAACCAGCTCCATCATGGGCACTAGCGTTCATGGCACCCAGGACTCCTTGTAGGTAAGGAATGTCAGCAGTATTTGATAATTCATTTGTACAAGATACACAAAAATCTGGTGGAACTCAGCAGGTCAGAAAGCATCTATGGAAGGGAATAAATAGTCACCGTTACGAGCCAGGATCCTACAGGACCCAATGACAGGTCTTGGCTGAAACGTCAACTGCTTATTCCTCTCCCATAGATGAACCTGACCTGCTGAGTTTCTCAAAGGTTCAAAGGTCAAGTTTAATGTCAGAGAAATGTATACAATATTCATCCTGAAATGCTTTTGCTTCGCAAAACATCCATGAAAACAGAGAAGTTCCCCAAAGAATAAACGACAGTTAAAGGTGAGAACCCCAAAGCCCCCCCCCAGCTCCCCCCTCCCGCACATAAGGGCAGCGAGCAACGATCCCCCCTCCCCCCACCAGCAAAAATAAAAGCGCATCAGTACAATCACGGAGCCCAAGCGTGTGCTAAGCAATAGCAGAGACACAGACCAAAGTTACCCCAAAAGCTTCGCATTTCATCCAAAATTCGACAACTCACGGGTTCTCTCTCTCCCTGGCAAGGGAGAGGGAGGTGACCTCATTTTCACAGTGAGCAGAAGACATAACAACAACCCGCTGGTCTACGATCTTCAGCCTTTTGGATTTCCCGCATCTGCAGAATCTATTGTGTTTATACAAGAATATTTGCTCTTTTACAAGATTACCTAATGGTTCATAATTTCCACCAAAGTTTTATTAAAGCTAACATGAGAAAGGTACAGATCATGAAGTATGTTATCAAAATCATGTACTAGAAGCCATAAATAGAGAAGAAGAAACTTTTGTGTTATTGGAAATGGTCAGATGACTATACAAGAACAATATCAAGATCGATGTAAAGCAAAAGTACATTCATACAGAAAGACACAAACACGAGGAATTCTGCAGATGCTGGAAGTTCAAGCAGCACACATAAAAGTTGCTGGTGAATGCAGCAGGCCAGGCAGCGTCTCTAGGATGAGGTACAGTCCACATTTCGGGCCGAGACCCTTCGTCAGGACTAACTGAAAGAAGAGCTCTTCTCTTCTAATCTCTTACTAGCTCTTCCTTCAGTCAGTCCTGACGAATGGTCTCAGCCCGAAACGTCGACTGTACCTCTTCCTAGAGACGCTGCCTGGCTTGCTGCGTTCACCAGCAACTTTTGTGTGTGTTGCTTCATATAGAAAGAAGTAGTTATCTTGGGCCAGCAACAGATGCAGATGAGTTGCACCCTGTCAAAGAAAAGATGGAAGCAATTTAGAAAAGAAGGATATTTGTAAACATTGAAGAAGCTAGATCACTCTTGGTGCAATACTGTGCTAAACTTTGCCAGACATTGCATCAGCATTGACATCATTACATCAATTACTGTAAAAAGTTGAAAAATGAAAATCAAGCAAATATGGGAAAAAGGAAATGGGTTGCAAAAGAATAGTCTAAGTGAGACTTACTTTGTTAGTTGTAAGTAACTGTTAGTTGTAAAATAAACACAAGAATCTCTTGTGTTTATCAGACGTTGATAGCTGTCTTTATGATACAAGCCACATGTTGAAACCTAAGTATTGGAGGATGTAATTGGAGGTGGATGATAGTGAAGTAAAATCCTTTCTTTTAGTATGTATTTTTTGGGATCTGGGTATCACTGGCAAAACCACTATTTCTTTTTATCTAACACTAAACTTGAGAAGTTGGCAGGAATCTTCTTCCTTGAACCATAGCAGACCTTCTATGAATATTGATTCTGAATGCTGGAAATCCCAGGCATTGGAAGAAGCAACAACAATGAACGAGTGTTAACATTCCAAGCTGGGATAGAATGGAACACCTGTATGGTAGCTATCTATACACCTGAAACCTTGGTCCCCTTGATAAAACAGATTAGAGTTTGGGTAGTCCTATTGGAATAATTTAAGGTGAGCAAGTTGAGTATATTTAATAGGTGGCATACGTTGTCGGCTAATGTCGGTTGTTGGTGGAGGAATGCTCAAAGTTCAAAGTAAAGTTATTAAAGTGCCTATATGTCAATATATACAACCCTGAGATTCATTTTTTGTGACATAATCAATAAGTCTAGTAACCAATATAGAATCAATGAAAGGAGACTGTTGCTGTAGTTTCTAATTAGTGTCAGTTGCATGTGCGTATGTGGCCATTAAACACTAAATGCTTAGACAGAACAGTTTTTAAATAGTGTCTCTTTCACCAATCAACTTCCCAGCTCTTTACTTCATCCCTCCCCTTCCAGGTGTCACCTATCATCTGGTGTTCTCTCTTCCATCCCCCCCGCCACCTTTTAAATCTATAGATGCTACCTGGCTTGCTGAGTTCCTCCAACATTGTGTGTGTAAATGCTGAGGAATTCTTCTCTCAATAGCGCCCTTTTAGAAAATGCTGATGCAGGTGAGGTGTTACGTTCTGTGTCTGCTATGCCATCTGGCAGGAATTCAGGAAGAGGGAATGAATAATAAGGAGTCACCAGAATGACTTCCAGTCTCACATCCCTGTCCCAAGTTGACCGGTTGCTTCAAACTACTCAGTGGCTAAAATTCAATGAACTGAGCCAACCTAACAATACTGTGCAAAAGTCTTAGGCACAGAGAATGTAGCAAGGGTATCTTAGACTTTTGCACTGTACTGTAGTAATTTTATGTACTGCTGCAACACCAAAACAAAACAAATTTCTTGACATGTGTGAGTAATGATAACCCTGATCCTGACATGGGTATCTATTGTGGATTGTGTGGGAAGGTAGCAAGGAGTGGAGAATCATGGTTGGGAACAGGGGAAGGGAGAGGGAAGCACCAGAGAGACATTCTGGAAGGAACAATAAACCAATTGTTCGGTGATCAACTGACTTTGCCTGGTGTCTCAGGGCTGGGTGTGTCTGCACCGACACCGCTCCCAGTCCCTGGGGTACTCCCTCTCTGCCACCTGTCCCACACCTCTCCCACGGCGCTCCATCCTCACCATTCCCAGCATCCTTTGATCCCACCAGATTTAGACCATAAGACCATAAGACAAAGGAGCAGAAGTCGGCCATTCGGCCCATCGAGTCTGCTCCGCCATTTTATCATGAGCTGATCCGTTCTCCCATTTAGTCCCACTCCCCTGCCTTCTCACCATAACCTTTGATGCCCTGGCTACTCAGATACCTATCAATCTCTGCCTTAAATACACTCAATGACTTGGCCTCCACTGCTGCCCATGGCAACAAATTCCATAGATTCACCACCCTCTGACTAAAAAAATTTCTTCGCATTTCTGTTCTGAATGGGCGCCCTTCAATCCTTAAGTCATGCCCTGTCGTACTAGACTCCCCCATCATGGGAAACAACTTTGCCACATCCACTCTGTCCATGCCTTTTAACATTCGAAATGTTTCTATGAGGTCTCCTCTCATTCTTCTAAATTCCAAGGAATACAGTCCAAGAGTGGACAAACGTTCCTCATATGTTAACCCTCTCATTCCCGGAATCATTCTAGTGAATCTTTTCTGTACTCTCTCCAACGTCAGCACATCCTTTCTTAAATAAGGAGACCAAAACTGCCCACAGTACTCCAAGTGAGGTCTCACCAGCGCCTTATAGAGCCTCAACATCACATCCCTGCTCCTATACTCTATTCCTCTAGAAATGAATGCCAACATTGCATTTGCCTTCTCACTACTGACACAACCTAGAGGTTAACTTTAAGGGTATCCTGTACGAGGACTCCCAAGTACCGTTGCATCTCCGAACTTTGAATTCTTTCCCCATTTAAATAATAATCTGCCCGTTTATTTTTTCTGCCAAAGTGCATAACCATACACTTTCCAACATTTTACTTCATTTGCCACTTCTCTGCCCATTCTTCCAATCTATCCAAGTCTCTCTGCGGACTCTCCGTTTCCTCAGCACTACCGGCCCCTTCACCTATCTTCGTATCGTCAGCAAACTTAGCCACAAAGCCATCTATTCCATAATCCAAATCATTGATGTACAATGTAAAAAGAAGCGGCCCCAACACGGACCCCTGTGGAACACCACTGGTAACCGGCAGCCAACCAGAATAGGATCCCTTTATTCCCACTCTCTGTTTCCTGCCAATCAGCCAACGCTCTATCCATGTATGTAACTTCCCCGTAATTCCATGGGCTCTTATCTTGTTAAGTAGCCTCATGTGTGGCACCTTGTCAAAGGCCTTCTGGAAATCCAAATATACAACATCCACTGCATCTCCCTTGTCTAGACTACTAGTAATTTCCTCAAAAAATTGTAGTAGGTTTGACAGGCAGGATTTTGCTTTAAGGAATCCATGCTGAGTTCTGCCTATCTTGTCATATGCCTCCAGGTACTCTGTAACCTCATCCTTGACAATCGACTCCAACAACTTCCCAACCACCGACGTCAAGCTAACAGGTCTATAATTTCCTTTTTGCTTCCTCACCCCCTTCTTAAATAGTGGAGTGACATTTGCAATCTTCCAGTCTTCCCGAACCATGCCAAAATCTATCCACTTTTGCAAGATCATCGTTAATGTCATTTACAAACTAGCTCTCTGCTCACGTTGACAAATACAGTACACTGCAAAAATTTTTGGCACCCTAGGGTCAGGAAGTTGACTCTAGCTACATATATCTGCCTAAGACGTTTGCACAGTATTGTATATTGCAAAACGCATTATCAGTGCATAGAAGTAACCAGATTTAGTAGCTTTCTTCCATGGCCATGCCTTCTATCCTCTCCTATCAGATTCCCCCTTCTCCAGCCCTTTATCTCTTTCACCAATTAACTTCCCAGCTCTTTATTTCACATCTACCCCCCCGCCAGTTTTAGCTATCACCTTGTATTTCGTCCTCCCCTCCCCTCACCATCTTACTTCGACTTCTTGTCTTTTTTCTCCAGTCCTGAAGAAGGGTCTCGGCCTGAAATGGTACTATTTTGTACAGCTTGAATCCATTACTGACAGAGAACAGGCATACCATCGAGAGAATATTTTTGACAGATGTTTTAAAATTTTATTTTGAGATACAACACGGTAACAGGCTCTTCTGGCTCAACAGGCCTGTACCTCCCAAATACACCCATGTGACCAATTAACCCACTAAGCTGTACCTGTTTGGAATGTGGGAGGAAACCGGAGAACTCACGACTCACGTGGTCATGTGGAGAACGTACAAACTCCTTACAGACAGCGGTGGGAATTGAACCTGCCTCACTGGCGCAGTAAAGTGTTAAGTTGTCATACTACTGTATCGCCCCCTAAAACTAGCAGGGTTGGTTTCTCAATGAGTATTCTTAGAAGCAGAGTCTCCCAGGTGGAATGATGAAGACGGAAAATCACCATTACTGAACTCTCTCTTACTTTTCCCTAATGTACAAAGACAATACAATATGAAACTCTGCTCTAGAAATCTGATCGCATGCCACAAGTTGTTTATACATTACATCTTAAAACACTTGTGCATCTGTAGTGGTCCTCTAGATTTTTGAACCAGCCCCTTATGCTTATGATGCCTAGTGTCGGTGGGTATACACCGTGATATCCTGTTTGGCATTGCGTGCAAGGAAGTCTATTGTGTATCGAAGACCAACAAATGCAACTTGCTTTGGAGAGATCGGGCTACTACTGTATTAATTAACAATTTAAAACAAATATAGGCTACTACTAGTAGGGCTGGGGAACCTTTCTTTCACCAGGTAGCTGCTGCTTTTTAAGTTTAATTTTCTTCACTGAAATAGATCTGATCTCTAAGCATTATTTGAGTTCCATGTCAATGTCCTCAAGTAGCTTCCCAAAATTCCTCCAAGTCATCTTCCTGTTCAATGCCATCCACTAACACATCAGTCATCCTCCAGTTGAACCTATCCACCTGCTTCCCAGGATCTTATCCCATCCACCCACATCCCAATCTTCCCTCTTGGTCATCCTCTTCTGTGTTCCTGTGCACAGCCTACCTAAGCTCCCCACTCTCATCTCCTCAGTTCCCATACCCTACTCTAACCTCTTCACCCTCGTCTTCTAAGTTCCCACACACTACCCTAACCTTTTCACCCTCTTCTTCTCAGTTCCCATACCTTAACCTAATCTCCTTATCCTAGTCCTCAGTTCCCATCACTTACCCTAACCACACCACCCTCTTGTTCTTAGATCCAATCACTTCCCAATGTATCCATCAATTTCAAGTCTGATGGAAGTACACTATTGACGAGAGGCCTTAGTGCACATAGTAAGTGAGATTTTCTCTATGACACACATAGTTTCTCATGAAACTCATTCTATTGAATGATCAGAAACTTTCCTCAGTCTGTCCTCACTGAGGGTGGCTCACAAGATGTGAAAAGTGTTGCATGATTTCCAGTGACTTTCCATAATCAGAGACGGTATTGTATAATTGGGGCAGGTTGGCAGGGGAGTGTTGTATTCTGACTGTTTTGCAAAAGGTCATTCTTTCACATGATTGAGAAAATGACTCAACAACGAATTAGAGTGGGCATCCCAGTGGTCAGATATAGAGACATGCAAATGCATAGGTCTTTTCAGAAATGCAAACTTTATTAAAGATACAGAGAAAAGGTACAAACTCTCTGTTAGCTCATCCATATTGCAAACATTACTGAAGTATAATGACTCACGCAAAATGCTGGACAAACTCAGCAGGTCAGGCAATATTGACAGAAGCGAATAAAGAGCAACACTTCGGAACAAGACTATTCATCAGAATTTCAGCCTTTATTCCTTTCCATAGATTCTCCAGCATTTTGTGTGTGTTACTTTGGCTTTACAGCATCTGCAGAGTCTCTTATGTTGCAGAAATACAATGTGCTTTTGCCCACCTATCACTCTCATATCATGAAGTGTGATCATGAAGAAGGGTCTTGTCCTCAAAAGTTGACTGTTTACTCTTTTCCATGGGTGTTGCCTGACCTGCTGAGTTCTTCCAGCATTTTGTGCATGTTACTCTGGATTTCTAGCATCTGCAGAATCTCTTGTGTTTCTGAAGTGTGATTCTCATTAAGAAGGCTGACTCCATTCTAAACTAATCAAAAAGGCTGGATCTGTCCTTGGCTACGACCTGGGCTCTTTTGAGTTAGTGTTGGAGAGGAGGTCACTAAACAAATTGTTATCCATTGTGGACAATCAGGCATATCCTCTCCATGACCTACTGAATAAGCAATGGAGCACCCTTTCGATCAGACTCAATCAGCTCTGCTGTCACAAGGATCGTTACAGAAAATCTTTTGTACCAATTGCAATAAGTATATGCAACAGTTCATCTCTGTGTGACAGGAGAGCACACGTCATAGCACAGTAGTCTCTGTTTTATTACTACGTACATTATCTTTGCACAGTATTGCACATTATTGCACACTGGTAAATTATTGTGTATATTATTATTCTGTACTTTATTATTAGTTACTATTGCTATTATATTTCTTATTATTGCTAAGTGTGTTTTTAAATGTTGCTGCTGTAACAAAATAATTTCCCATTCGGGATTAATAAAGTACTTTTATTATTATTATTCTCCTGGATTAGTTTCTATGATTTTCTGACTTTGTACTCTTAACAAGTTAACTCATTCATTCATGTTGAGAATTGCCGCCCATACTGTACATAGGTTGACAGAGCGTATACAAATGATCTTACTCAAAATATTTAACAATGTTCATTGCAAAGCTCAGTGCATAAATAATAAGAAGTATCATGTAAATGCTGTTATTTCTGAAAAGGTTCCCTGTCTCTGATTTCTCAAATTAACTGCTGATCCCACTGGCCATGGCGTTTCAGAAAATGAAGATATTCTTAATTTAATGTATTGAGAAGGAAGACCCATAGGATAAACTGAAAGGCCTATTTATGTCTGCCCATTATTACTGCTCATTGACTTTGATGGTTAATGTCAGCATAAAATTAAATTATTTTGTTTCATTCTAAATATCAAATCAACCTGCTATGTATATTTTCCTGTGAATTCAGCAGTATAATCATGCATGGTAGATCATGTCTGATCAAGGTTATAGAGTTTTTTGAGGAAGTTAACAGGAAAGTGGATGAAGGCAAGGCAGCTAATGTTGTCCACATGGATTTTAATAAGGCATTTGACAAGGCCCACCATGGGAGGCTGGTCAAGAAAGTTCAGTCACTTGGCATTCAGGATGAGGTTGTAAATTCAATTAGACACTGGCTTTGTGGCAGAAGCCAGGGAATGGTAGAAGAAGGTCACCTTTTTGACTGGAGGTTTGTGACCAGTGGTGTGCTGCAGGCTCCTTTGTGGCTTGTCATCTATATCAAGTCAGAAGGCATGGGATCCAGGGAAGTTCGACCAGGTGGATTTGGAATTGGCTTGCCTGCAGAAGGCAGAGGTCATGGAGGAGGGAGTACATTCAGATTGGAGGATTGGAGAAGTGGCAGGTGGAGTTCAACCCGGAGAAGTGTGAGGTGGTACACTTTGGAAGGACAAACTCCAAGGCAGAGTACAAAGTAAATGGCAGGATACTTGGTAGTGTGGAGGAGCAGAGGGATCTGGAGGTACATGTCCACAGATCCCTGAAAGTTGCCTCACAGGTAGATAGGGTAGTTAAGAAAGCTTATGGGGTGTTAGCTTTCATAAGTAGAGGGATAGAGTTTAAGAGTCGCGATGTAATGATGCAGCTCTATAAAACTCTGGTTAGGCCACACTTGCAGTACTGTGTCCAGTTCTGGTCACCTCACTATAGGAAGGATGTGGAAGCATTGGAAAGGGTACAGAGGAGATTTACCAGGATGCTGCCTGGTTTAGAGAGTATGCATTATGATCAGAGATTAAGGGAACTAGGGCTTTACTCTTTGGAGAGAAGGAGAATGAGAGGAGACATGATAGAGGTCTACAAGGTAATAAGAGAAATAGATAGAGTGGATAGCCAGCGCCTCTTCCCCAGGGCACCATTGCTCAATACAAGAGGACATGGCTTTAAGGTAAGGTGTGGGAAGTTCAAGGGGGATATTAGAGTAAGGTTTTTTAACTCAGAGTGGTTGGTGCGTGGAATGCACTGCCTGAGTCAGTGGTGGAGGCAGATACACTAGTGAAGTTTAAGAGACTACTAGACAGGTATATGGAGGAATTTAAATTGGGGGCTTATATGGGAGGCAGGGTTTGAGGGTCGGTACAACATTCTGGGCCGAAGGGCCTGTACTGTGCTGTACTATTCTATGTTCTATGTTCAATGATCGAGGAATGACTGTGCCGGCATGTGGGTGTCAGCAAATTAGAATGGCGGGAAGAGTATAAAAGGCAGACATTTTTACTTTGGCAGTTTGATCGAGGAATGACTGCGCAGGTGCTTGGATGTCAGTGAGTTAGACCGGCAGGAAGAGTTTGAAAAGAAAACAGCTTTATAGAACTTAGAAAAATAGAGGGCCATGGGTAACTCTAGGTACTTTCTAAAGTAAGTACATGTTCGGCACAGCAATGTGGGCTGAAGGGCCTGTATTGTGCTGTTGGTTTTCTATGTTCCGATGTTTCTCTAATGTGGTTAACTGGATTAGCAAACTTGACGATGACACCAAAATTGGGGTGTAGTGGACAATGTGGATGGGTGTCATGGTTTGCAGAGGGATCTACATCAGCTGGAAAAATAGGTTGAATAATGTCAGATGGAATTTAATGCAGACAAGTATGAGGTTTTTCACTTTGGTAGGACCAGACAGAGTAGGCCTTGCACAGTGCACGGTAAGGCACTGAGGACTGTGGTAGAACAAAGGGATCTGGGAATACAGGTCCGTAATTCATTGAAAAAGTCATCACAGACAGATAAGGTCGTAAAGAAGGCTTTTGGCACATTGGCCTTCATAAATCAAAGTACTGAGTACAGGAGATGGGATGTTATGTTGAAATTGTATAAGACATTGTTAGGGCCTAATTTGTTGTATTGTGTGCAGTTTTGATCACATACCTACAGGAAAGATTAGATTAGATTAAATTAGATTAGATTATGAGGACACTCAGTCCTCGTTTATTGTCATTTAGAAATGCATGCATTAAAAAATGATACAACGTTCCTCCAGAATGTTATCACAAGAAAACACAGGAAAAACCAAGACTAAAACTGACAAAACCACATAATTATAACATATAGTTACAACAGTGCAAAGCAATACCATAATTTGATAAAGAGCAGACCATGGGCACTGTAAAAAAAAGTCTCAAAGTCCCGATAAACTCATCATCTCACGCAGGCGGCAGAAGGGAGAAACTCTCCCTGCCATGAACCTCCACGCGCTGCCAACTTGCTGATGCAGCACCATTGGAAGCACCCGACCGCAGTGGACTCTGAGACCATCTGAAAACTTCGAGCCTCTGACCAGCCCCTCTGACACATCCTCTCCTAGTACCATCCTCTGCCGAGCGCTTCGACCCCGCCCCGGCCGCCGAGCAACAAGCAAAGCCGAGGACTCGTGGCCTTCCCCTCCGGAGATTTCAGACCACACAGTAGCAGTAGCAGCGAAGTCAGGCATTTCAGAAGTTTCACCAGATGTTCCTCTGTGCTCTCATATCTGTCTCCATCAAATCAGGATTGTGCACGGCACCCTACTTGGCAAAGAACAGACATCACCACCGGAGCGGCCACTCCGAGCTGCGTCGTATCGTCATCTTCTCCTCCCGCTGATGTAAATGAGATTGAAAGTGTATAGAGAAAATTTACTAGGATGTTGCCTGATCTGGAGGGCCTGAGTTATAAGGAAAGCTTGAATAGGTTAGGACTGTATTCTTATGAACATAGAAGACTGAGAGGAGATTTGATAGAGGTATTCAAAATTATGAGGGGTATAGATAGGGTAAATGCAAGAAGGCTTTTTCCACTTTGTTTGGGTGGGACTACATCCAGAGGTCATGAGTTAAGGGTGAAAGGTGAGAAGTTTAAGGGGAGCAAGAGGGGAAACTTATTCTCTCAGAGGTTCGTGAGAGTGAGGAATGAGCTGCTAGCACAAGTGGTGCTTACGAGCTCAATTTCAATGTTTAAGAGAAGTTTGGATAGATACGTGGATGATAGGGATATGGAGGGCTATTGTCCCAGTGCAAGTCAATGGGAGTAGGCAGTTTAAATAGTTTCAGCATGGACTAGATGAGCTAAAGGATCTGTTTTCGTGCTGTACTTCTCTATGACTCTATGATTCTATAAGGGTCCAGAGGAAGTTCACAAGATTAGTTCTGGAAATGAAAAGGTCAATATATGAGGAGCATTTGACGGCTCTGGGTCTGTACTCCCTGGAGTTTAGAAGAGTCCTCTTTAACTCATATGTTTTGGTCTTGCCCTACTTTGGAAACTTTTTGGAGAGATATTTTCAATATTATTTCTAAGGTATTAAATATAGATATCTCTCCTCACCCTATTACTGCTATCTTTGGACTATCTAAAATTTCTAGTAATCTTTCCCCTTCAGCCCGTAGAATGATTGCATTTCTTACTTTAATGGCGAAAAGATGTATTTTACAACATTGGAAAGAGCTTAATGCTCCAACTACCTTTTTTTGGTTTTCTCAGACGATTTTATGTTTGAATCTGGAGAAAATTAGAAGTAACCTTTATGATTCTTCATTTAAATTTGAACAGATTTGGGGACCTTTTATTCGATATTTTCATTTAATGTAATATTTACCCTTCTTGTTTTTTTTCACTGTTTTAATGGAGGTCGGGATTGAGGACGTGATTTTAAGTTTAACTCTGTTTGGTTTCAAGTTAGCCCATTGCTTTGCTTTGCTTTTAGTTAGTTGCACGGTGGGGTTTTTTTTGGGGTTTTTTTTTCTTTTTTTCCATTGATATATATAAAATCTAGTATACTATTATGTTATCTTGGTTTCTTATGCTTAAATTACATTGTTTGTAGTATTTTCTTTTTGGTATTGTTATCTTTTGGAATTTTATTATACTTTAACATTGTATTAATGTTTATATGGCTTACCTTTTTTGTATACTTACTCAATAAAAAGATTTAAAAAGAAAGAAAGAAGAGTGAGGGGGGTCCCCTTGAAATCTTGTGAATATTGAAAGGCCTTAACAGAGTGGATGTGGAGAGGACGTTTCCTTTAGTGGGGGAGTCTAGGACCAGAGGGTACAGCCTCACAATAGAAGAGTGTCTCTTTGGAACTGAGATGAGGAAAGAATTTCTTTAGCCAGTGAGTGATGTATCTGTAAAATCTATTGCCACAGATTTAAAATCTATTGACTGTAGAGGCTAAGTCATTGCGTATATTTAACACAGAAGCTGATCGGTTTTTGATTAGTAAGTATGCCAATGGTTATGGAGACGAGGCAGGAGAATGGCGTTAAGGGGGAAAATCAATAACCCATGATGGAATGGCGGAGCAGAATGGCATAATTCTACTCGTAAGTCTTATAGTCTTATAATGAACCTATCTAATTGATTTTAACTGTTCTTGATCCATGCCTGATTTATTTGATTTTATCACCACAATCTATGAACAAAGCATTGTGTTTCCTTCATCAGCATAGACTTAAATACTCTCTTGTAATTTGAAGGACAGGAATGTTTGCCAGTTCTGTGACAGACAGTTCAGGATATTTCAAGGTTGTGAAATGCTTTTCTACTTGCAAAGGATAGCATTATTCACATAGTTTCAGAATCAATCATGTTTATTATCCCTCATAGATGACATGAAGTTTGTTGTTTTGTATCAGCAGTACATGGCAAATATATTATAAATATTGCTATGTTATAAAAATAAATAAATAGATTTAAAGATGAATAATGAGGTAGTTTTCATGGGTTTATGGACTGTTCAGAAATATCACAGTCTGGTTTGGATCAGCTACCAAACAAGGCAAGAATAGACTCCAAAAAACCGTCAGAGCTGCGGAAAGGATTATTGGCGTGAAGCTGCCCTCGATCCAGGACTTATATGCATCTGGAGTCAGGAAGCGAGCAAACAGCATCATTGTAGACCCATCGCACCCTGGACATCACCTGTTCCAACTCCTTCCTTCTGGTAGGCGCTTTAGATCACTGTATGTCAGGACAAATAGGTACAAGAACAGATTCTTTCCGTATGAACACTTGAACTTTAGTCTATTATAAACCAAGTCCACCTGTACATACACAGGTATACCTCATTGTATATAGTTCATGATTATTTGCACTATTGTTTTGTTTGCTTTTTGATTCTGTACAGCGAGAGCTCAGGGAAACCGGCACCAAATTCCCTGTATGTGTCCACATACTTGGTGATAATAAAGGATTCTGATTCTGATTCTGATAATGGCGGAGGAGAAGAAACTGTTCTTCATACATTGAGTGTGGGTCTTCTTATTCCTGTACCTCCTTACTGATGGCAGCAGCACAAAGAGTGCATGTCCCAGATGGTGAGATCTTCAATGATCGATTCCATCCTCTTGAAGAACCTCTGCTTCAAAATGAGTAGCCCAACGAGTGCATGTCCCAGATGGTGGGGTCTTTAATGATTGATGCCATCTGCTTGAGCCACCTTCATTTCAAGATGGCCTCAATGGCGGAGAGGGTTGTGCCTATGATGGAACTAGTTGAACCTACAAACCACTACAGCCTCTTGTGATTCTGAGCATTGCAAGCTCTCTACCAGGTTGTGACGGAACCAGTCAGAAGGCTGTCCACTATACACCTGTAGAAATGTGTAAGCCCTTGGTGACGCATCAAATCTAGTAGAGTTGTTGCTGTACCTTCTTCATGATTGCCTCAATGTGTTGAGCCCAGGATAGATCCACTGAAATGTAAACGTTAATGGCCAGGTGCTTGAAGCTGCTCGTCCTTTCCACCTCTGACCCTTCAATGACTGATGTATGTTTTCCTGACTTCCCCTACTTGAGGCCCACAATCAATTCATTGGTCTCGCTGGCATTGAATGTCAGGTTGTTGAGTTTGTTGTTGAGATATGACTAGCCCCCGTGTTGCCATCTGAGACTCTGTAAACAACAAAGGTTTGCATGCCACGCAACAGAATTAATATGCAAGAGTTTGCCTTTTCGCATTGCTATGTATTATTCATCATGAAGACAAAAAACTGTTGCTATGATATAAATTAGATAGTTCCAATAATGTAGATTACTTGTGTTTCACGTCAGGAATGTCTTCCTCTTGCGTAATTATTCTGCAATACAGCTCACCAGCACAAGTTTTTATTGGCTTCCCCGGATACTAAATGGATTGTGAAATACGTGACAGGAAATTTAGTTTGCATGCATTGTTCATTGAATCTCAAACTTGGCTTTGCATTGAATTTAAATGATCTCGATGAAAGGAATAGTGTACAAACTGGATGTGGCTACCTGAAGGACTTTGCAGATAAATGCTTTCTTTCGGCTGCCTCTTGTGTAGCCCAGGAATTTAAAATCACTGTAGGGGTTTACACCCTGATCTTGTACAGTGCATTCAGACTGCTAAGTGAGGTGAACGTATTAATATAATTAATATAAGACTTCCTTCTACTTCCCAATGTGCTCTAATAAAATTGTGGTTCACTTTGAATAAAGTCAACTCAGAAGGCATGGGGCATTATTTAGCTTTGGTAGACTGGGAAACTACATCAAAAGATTTGGCAGTAAATCAGCAATAGTTAACTTTTAACATTTAACTCTTAGTTTTCAAGTATTACAGCAGTTTAAAGTAAGATGCAGCAAGAATAGTCAATCAACTGTGTTCATTGTTGGAAGTTTAATGTAACAGTAGATAAAAAGAAAATTATTAAGTATTTGGGGAATAAAGAAATGGGAGAGAAATTTTCAAATATTTTGTTTCTTCATTCGGTAGAATGAAAAGCATTTGAGGATAGCAGATGACTGCGGGTATGGAGTAAATGGGGAACGCAAATGAATTAATACTAGTAAAACACTATTGAAATTAATGGAATTGGAGAGTGAAAGAATGACAGGACTTGATGACTTGAAGCTAGGGTTTTGACAGAGGTGACTATGGAAAGAGTGGATGAACTGGTTAATATCAAATGTTCAAAATTTCATTTATTATCGAAGTATGTATCCATATACAACTTTAATTTAGACACAAAACAAAGAAAGAACATGAAAGTCATTCAAAGAGAAACATCAAACCCATCCCCGCCAAACAAAAAAGAACAGCATCCTGATTATCAACTCTCAAACCCCCATCCCCTGCATAAACATTAACCCCAAACTCCCCTTCCCCTGCACAAAACAGAACAAAAACATTGACTCCCTCGACCACCACCCCCTCCTCTTGGACACTCGGTTGCTGTTAGAATATAGATCTAGAATTATTTTCAGTCTAAAATTATCTGTATCATTTGTTAGAGGAAGAGGACAACATTTGATTATGTAGAGGTTAAAATGTCATGGCATATTCACATTTTAGTAACACAACATACAACTGCCTCTGTATGCCAAGCCATATTGACATAACGGTTTTTAAAGGAACATAGAAAGCTTTTGGATCCAAGAAACTATTCCCCTTTTCACTGCTAAATTACAGCAAATTATTGTCTCATCACTTCTTACTCTACAAAAGATACTTCGGTACTATTTTCACTTTACATACAAAGTTCAGCAGCTTTATTCTACAGTATCATAACCCTTTTCCTAGTTTCCAAGTATTTGTCTTGGATTACAGACATTCGAATGCTTCGAATGCAATGACACATGAATTAGTCAATTAATTGACCATAGCAATTAGTCACAAATTGTGTGTTGGTGTGTGGTAAAATCTATAGGGAATTGACACCATCACTGATCTTGCTTCTACCTCCTGTACAAGAGTAGGCCAAGAGTAGGGACTGTCCAGGTAGGCCTATTGTCCCTGCTTGCTCCAGCCCTACTGAACTCATGTACTCATACCCTGATTCCATTCTTCGCTCCTTGGTTCAGTCCTTTCCCAACTACAACTGCAACACTTCTCATGCTCTCGATCTTCTCACTAACTTTCAATTCCTTGGCCCTGACCACCTCATCTTCACCATGGATGCTCAGTTCCTGTACGTTTCTGTTCCCCCATCAAGAATGTCTCAAAACCCCCCACCCCCTGCTTCTTTCTTGACAAAAGAACCAACCAATCCCCCTTCCACCACGTTCCTCCTCCATCTGGCAGAACTGGCCCTCACACTGAACAATTTTTCCTTCAGCTCCTCCCTCTTTCTCCAAACCCGAGCTGTTGCCATGGGTACTCACATGGGCCCAGCTATGCCTGCCTCTTTGTCAGCAATGTAGAACTATCTAAGTTTGAAGTCTTCCCCAGTTATACACCGCAATCTTCCTCCGCTACACCTACTGATCTCCATTGTTATCTCGACTATACGTCTTCCCATCCTGTCTCCTGTATAAATGTTATTCCCTTTTCTCAGTTTCTTTGCCTCCACCAAATCTGTTCCTAGGATGTGAATCAGAGATGTCCTCCTACTTTGAAGAACAGAGTTTCTCTCCCTCCTCCATTGATGCTGCTCTAACCCATATCTCCTCCACTTCTCGTAAGTCCATACTCAACCCATCTTCCCACCACCTTAACAGTGATAGAGTTCCTCTTGTACTTACTTACCACCTCATCAGTCTCCACATCCAACACATCCAAAGGGATCCAGTTACTAAACATATCTTAACCATCCCCGCCCCCCCCACCCCCCCAGCTTTCCTGGTTTCAACAGCGATCATTTCCTCTGCGGTTCCCTTGACCACTCATCCCTTCCCACTAATCTCCCACCAGGCCTAAGCACTACACTTGCTCATACACCTCCTCCCTCACCTCCATTCAGGGCCTCAAACAGCCCTTTCAGTTGAGGCAACACTTCACCTGTGGATCTGCTGGGGTCGTCTACTGTGTACAGTGCTCCTGATGTAGCCTCCTCTGCATTGGTAAGACCCATTGTAATTGGGGGACCGCTTTGTCAAACACCTCCGCACCTTCCACCTCAAGTAAGTACATGTTTCGCACAGCATTGTGGGCCGAAGGGCCTGTATTGCGCTGCAGGTTTTCTCTGTTCTATGTTCTAAGGGGGACTTCCCAGTGGCCAAACATTATAATTCCATTTCCCATTCCTGTTTCAATGTATCGATCAATGGCCTCCTCTTGTGCCAAGACAAAGCCACCCTCAGGGTGGAGGAGCAACACCTTATATTCTGTCTGGGTACCCTCCAGCCTGATGGCATGAATATCGATTTCACCTTCCAATTAACAAATAATCCCCTCCCCATTCCTCTAATCCCCACTGTGACTTTTCAACTGTTCTCACCTGTCCATTACTTCCCCCTAGGTCCCTTCCTCCTTCCATTTCTCCAGTGGTCCACTCTCCCCTCCTATCAGATTACTTTTTCTCCAGCCCCTTACCTTCCCACCCTCCTGGCTTCACCTATCGTCTTCCAGCTAGTCTCTTTCCTCTACCCCACCTTTTTATTCAGGCATCTTCTCTCTTCCTTCTCAGTCCTGATGAAGGGTCTTGGCCAAAAATGTCGACTCTTTACTCTTTTCCATAGATGCTGCCTGACCTGTTGAGTTCTTCCAGCATTTTTTGTGTGTTGTCTGTAGGGAATTGAAAGGAATGTTGGGAGAACTGGAGAAAAAAAAAGGTTTAATATTTAATTAGTGCAAGTGAGTGGTTGAAGGATATCATTTAGGATAGATCTGTTTCCATGCTGAACAGTTCGAAGATTATGATAATGAACAATTTGCCTAAAAATTTTTTTGCTGCATTTCCTGCATTATCTTGAGAACTTTGATGATTTATAAAAAGGCATATCAAATTTGTAAAAGTGAGATGTGAACACTGGCTTTCCGGAAGAACATTTCAGCAAAGGTAAGAAAGAGTGTGCTTCCTACAATCAGCCAGCAGATAATATAAATAGCAGAAACCCTGGAACAGAATTGCTGCTAGGTGCTAGTCACTTAAATTTATAGTATTTAAATACAAAGGCATCACGTTAGAACCATATATTTCTTGCATTTTCTGTTTTTATTTCAGGTTCCTAGCATTTTGTTTCAATATAAGACGTTTCGGAGGTTAGGAGGATGATGGTGCCTAGCTCCTTTGCTTTCATCTTTGGAAACAGCTCTATTTCCATCTTTAATATCTGTGTTTTTCCCTTTCAGGTTTCTTTTGAAGACACTGACCTGGAGTTACACGCTGACTTCAGTTCTTTGAAGGAATGGGACCTGCTCTCGGGGTCTCATGACTGGCCACTATTCAATATACCAAGGACGTGGCCGGGATGACTAGCACACCTTCAGGGTTCTGGGATTTCATGGCTCTGAAGGTGGGCGAACTTGAAGTCGGTGCCTCCGCAGGAAACTGGTGTGTTGTGGGTGTACACAGAAAATCGAAAGCAACAAGCTGGCTGCTGGCTGTGTGCCTAGAGACTCAAGTTCTTTGGGCACAGACCTCGGAAAAAACAACGCAACATTTAACAGCATAAATCAGCGAGTTGTTTGTTATGTCTCCCCTCTTGCTGTGAAACAGGGACACCTCTTTTTCCCTTATCAGGGAGAGAAAGAGCCTGTGGTATGTAAAATTACTGGGTGAACGAGTAGTCTTTGGGGTACTGCAAGTCTGTGTCTTTATTGATGATTTGTTGCACGCTTAAGTGCTCGGTAGGGGGCACCGATGCTTTTTTTGCTGGAGGGGGAGGAGGGATCGTCACTTTGATGCTGCTTGTGCTTGGGTAGGGGGAGCTGGGGGGTGGCTTTGGGGTTCTGACATTTAACTGTCTTTCATTCTTTGGGGCATTCCTCTGTTTTCAAGGATGGTTGCAAAGAAAAAGAATTTCAGGATGTATATTGTATACATCTCTCTGACATTAAATATACCTTTGAAACCTTTGAGATGTTGCTTATTGTGCATTTGTTTTTTAAAAATGTTCTCCAAATGTAGGAGCAGGTTAATGCTATTTATGGAATGAACTATTAATTGCTGAGTTACATTGAAAATGAATGGAAAAATCAAAGAAAGGATAGAGTCAAATGAGGAGAGCTCATTAACCTATTGTTGGTGGCAGTATGGTTAACAGACAAGACACTTTGAGAATAGATTAAAAAGAGTCAAATTGCATCTGCATCAGCACTTTGAAAGAAATATTGAATCAATCTAGTTTTTACCCCAGAATCCTGTAAATCCCCTTTTCAAAGATAACATTGAATCTGTTTCCATTATTCTTTCAGACAGTGCATTCCAAATCATAACTACACAGTTCTACCAAATATTCTTCTCATCACTAATTTGAGACAGCAGGAATTCCACAGTAGCACCTGGGCCACTAGGCTTTTCATTTCAACCATGCCTAAATTTCCAATAAAGGATTCCAACAAATTTATTTCTTGTCTGATGATATTGTGTGTGGAATTAGAGCCTGGTAGCTCATTGTCTATCTTATGTATATCATATTTACTGGCATGGCAACAGAATAAAGCAACTTTCCAGTTCTATAGTCTGATTTAATTTGGCAGAACATTGCTTACAATGGGCATCACATTCCTTGACATGGTGCGGACAAGTGATAGCCCTTAAATCCGCTGTGTGCAATAGCTGGATGGTCAAAAACAGCTTGCGAAGAAAATTTAGAAATCAAAGAGTTAAATTGTTTCCCTGCATTTTCTTGTAATTTCTGCATGAGTTCTCCTCTGAGACAACATTTATCTCAGTAGCTGAAAGCTGGTTCCCATTATTTTGTATTATCACTCGTTGCTTCGCCGGGTGCAGTTTCCATGAATGATGGAACCGTTCAGACACGGAACATTCCTTCATGTTAACATAGTTCAAAAAAATATCTTGTTCCCTAAATTATTGATGCTATCATTATAAAGCTATACTTTTAGTAACCTTAATGCATTCAGTAAGATAGGAGAGCAGCATGGAAAATTCTATGGCATATTGAACTGTAATAGGTACCAGTTGTGATGACGGCACAACCTTGATTATTCTTCCCCTTCTTATCTAGCTTTAAGCATTTTGAGCTTGTTTGAAGTACAAACACACAATGCTTAATTGCACAAATGTAAAATTCATTCAGGAAGGAGCCCTCATTGAACATATAAAAAAACCTTAATATTTATCAATCAAAGCATATTGCAATGCTGCAATGGTTAGTCAATGTACATCATTAATATTATATTGCTTAGCTCCCTTCATTAGCTGGCATAAACGTTGTTAGAATTAATGCTGGGATTTTCACCCACGCACGCGAGCCCCATGTCATGTGCGAGCAACTTGTGCAGAAGCATATCTTCACAATGCTTGTGTAGGTGCCTTTGCAATTTCCAAAAGGGGACTTGCTTGAGAAAGTTCCTGCTGGTAAGGCTACAGAATCAGAGTGAAGCAGCTGGTAGAGCCACTTTCCCACACCATGGGATACCCAGTTTCAGTCGCAGAATCCCTAGCGGCAGCCTGTGTTTACAACTGCTCCCTGTTACTGTGTACATTTCCTCAGGGTGCTCACATTTCCCCCTAGATTTCAAAGATAGTCCTGAAAAGGGCCTCGGTCCGAAACATCGACGGTTAATCCTTTTCCACAGATGCTCCCTGACCTGCTGAGATCCCCCAGCATTTTGTGTGTGTTGCTGAAGATGGAGGGGGTTTATACATTAATTGGCCGTTGTAAAATTGGTCCTTGTGTGTAGCTGAGCAGTAAATTCTGGGAGTGGAATTTAATGAGAATGTGGGAGATAATGTGTTAAAATGGGGATGCTGCAGGATTAACATAAATGTTGATGGTCAGCATGGATTCAGTAGGTCAAATGATTTGTTTTTATCATGTATCTCATTATAACTTATGTCTATAAATCTGGAAGACTGAATCCTCCTCCTGTTGGTCCCCAGTAAGGGATCCGATTACTTGGTCCTCGTGTCTGAACACCTCCACCCACCAGCAGTAGCTGTTCTATCACTGTCCATCATGAGGCACATCTACAAGAAGCACCTCCACAATAAAGCAGCATCCATCATCAAGGACCCCCCCCCCCCCACCATCCAGGCCATGGTCGCTTCTCACTGCTGCCGTTGGGAAAGTCATGCTAGATCCTTAGGTTCCACAGCGCCAGGAACAGGAACAGTTATTACCCTTTGTTCATCGGGCCCATGAACCAGTGTGGATAACTTCACTCACCTCAACTCTAAACTGATTCCATAACTTACGGACTCACTTTCAAGAAGCCTACAACCCACGTTCTCGGCATTATTTATTTATTTATTTATTTGCACCGTTTTGTGCAGCTTTTCATTGATACTGGTTTATTTCTTTGTTCCACTGTGAATGCCTCCAAGAAAATGAATCTCAAAGTAGCATATAGTGACGTATACACACTTTGATAATAAATTTACTTTGTACTTCGAACTCTCCCTTTCATAACCCATTGCTGGTCCCAGCTCTACACACCAAATACCAATTTCACAATCTTCCCTTCCATCTCCTAACCACAGCCTGCTGAGCTAACCTATCTCCTCTCTATACTCAAATTCCAAGCTATCGACTACTTCCTCCTTCCCAGTACCAGTCCCCACAAACCATCACTTGCCCTGACCTCTCTTTCAATCTTCCAGACCAATCCCTGTTCTGATCTCAATGAAATGTCTGTTCTTATGATCCTGACCCAGCAATAATTCTCCATGCCCAGAATTCCTGCACCAAACACCAGACACACACGTACTTAATTTCCCTTGAGCAATCTGCAATGAGCCTTTCCTGGTGTAGATTCTGTTCACTCATGTGCACCAGTCTGGCTCTTGTGCAATGCAAATTTTCCAGGCATAGACATCAGAACAAAGCGTAAGTTGGCACGCTGTTCACCAGCAGCTTAACATTCCGTTCTTGGACAAACATCAGTGTAGCGCTGCCTCAGTGCTACACTTTAGTGCCAGCATGGATTTTGTGCTCAGCCCTCTGCAATTTATCTGGAACAATTCTGTTTCAGGCAAGCACTGAGTGGTTGTTATCGACGTGCAACTTGCACATGAAGTTTATAAATGACACTTTCTCTTACTCTGCAACATCTGTCCTCATCCTCACAGGGAAATTGTTTTTCAAGAAAATATATAAAAAGGAATAGAGTTTCAGGGTTTCATTGTACTCTTTTTGTATATATAAATATAACAGTATCTTAGTCATTGTCATCTTGAGTAATCCAAACTTCAAAGTAAATTTTATTATCTGAGTACATATATGTCACCACATACAACCCTGAGATTATTTTCCTGAGGGCAAATATAAATAAATAGCAATAAATAATGAGAACATGAAATAATAAGATAACGCATCGTTAAAGTGAGATTGTTAGTTATGGGAACATCTTAAAAGAAGCGTGTAGTTATCTCCTTTTGTTCAATGGCCTGCTGATTGAGGGGTAGTGACTGTCCTTGACACTAATGGTGCAAGTCCTGAGGCCCTTGAACTTTCTAACTGATGGCAGCAGTGAGAAAAAAGCATGGCTTGGGTTGTGAGGATCTCTAATGATGGATACTGCCAGATAGTTGAAATAATAATGCAGATTAATATTCCAAACTACCTTTTGGAAAATTAACCCTGAAGTTTTCTCCTCATGTTGTGGACTATATACCTTTAGTCCTAAAGTTCTGGTTTATGATTACACTCAGTCCTTTGATGCATCCCTTCTTTGTTTGTTGCAAACGTTCTACTGCATGTATGGGACCAAGAATCCCATTGCCTGTCCTCTGCCTGTTTTGAGAGTTGAGCACAGGAGTAAGCGAGTACATTTGCTTCCATTCAATTTCCGACATTAAATCCAAACATAAAAAAGATCAAGTGTTGCGCAGTGAGCTCAGAATCAGCATCAGAATTGGGTTTAGTATCACTGGCATTGGTTATGAAATTTATTGTTTAGTAGAAGGATCTGTATTCAGTGATTTAATGCCACAAGGCAGCCTGTCAGAACTCCACTATTTTGAGCTTTGTTTCAAAAAGGCACCCTCCATTTTGTTTTATTTGAGTTTTATCATTTATACCAATTCCTGTTGGTATGTTGTATACTACTATTACTTACCTACTCTTATTATCAGAAGAACATTGAAAACAGTTTATTTACTTATTTGCAGCAATACAAAATGGAGGAACTAAGCAGGCTGTCAGCATCAATAGAAAAGAGTGAACAGCTGACATTTCGGGCCCAGACCCTTCTTGAGAAGATGCTGGAGAAGGGTCTTGGCCTGAAACGTCACCTGTTTATTCTTTTCTGCAGATGCTGCCTGACCTGCAGAGTTCCTCCAGCATTTGGTGTGCGTTGCTTTGAATTTCCAGTATCTGCAGACTTTTTCGTATCTTTTTATTTATTTTGAGATCCAGCACATAAAATGCACTTCCTGCCCTTTCAGTTGCGCTTCCAGCAACTCACTGATTGAACCCCGGCCTAACCACAGGATAATTTACAACATCCAATTAACCTACTAACTGATACCGCTTTAAACTGTGGGGGAAAACCGCTGCGCCAGGAGGAAGCCCTCTCGTTCACAGGGAGGACATACAGATTCCTTACAGATGGCAACAGAATTGATCTCCAAACTCCCACGCCCCGAACTGTAATAGCATTGTGCTAACCGCTAGGCTCCTGTAGCTTTATGTGATTTCTCTCACATAATAATGCAACAAGAAACAGCAATGTTCACTACATATGTATTTACAATGTATTGTTGTTTTATTATACAATAAATCATACCATTAAACCATTTATTAAGGGTAGATATTTGGTATTATTCCATACATATAAATATGGTTATAACCTACAGTACCTCATAACCGGGAACATAACTTGATTAATTTTTTCATACCCTGGGATTATTTAGCAGTGTATTCTGATCTACTTGAGCATTACGGACTTCTGCTGAAACTGTGGTCTGTCCTATGAGTGGGTGGAGTGCATTAAAAATATTATTTAAAAAAGAGAAAACATATTGCCATCTCAAATGTTGGCAGCTTTTAGACTTGCAAGATTAAGTTTCCTTAAACAAAGTTTGTGCAATCACATTTTATGCTTTCAGATCGAAACAGTGCCAGTGAGTCAGTTGCCTGTCGAGGACTTTCATATATTAAACTTGAGCCCAATATTTATCTTCTGAATATGCCAATCAGCTTTTTCCATAATTTCCAGAATGACTCACACTTGTGACAATGCGTCATCATGTATAAGCTGATTAATTCTGCAAGGATATATGCTCTCGGTGGCCACTTTATTAGGTACCAGCTGAATCTAATGAAATGGTCACTGAGTGTGTTCATGCCCTTCAGCTACCCACCCACTTCCAGGTTTAATATGTTGTGCATTCAAAGATGTTCTTCTGCGCACCTTTGAGTTGCTGTCGCCTTCCTGTCTGAACCAGTCTGGCCATTCTCCTCTGACCTCTCTCATTAACAGGGCATTTTCACCACAGAATTGCCGCTCACTTGCTTTTTTTTCACACACACCATTCTCTGTAAATTCCAGAGGCTGTTGTGTGTGAAAATCCCAGGAGATTAGCAGTTTCTGAGACACTCGGTCTACCCTGTCTGGCACCAACAATCATTCCAAGATCATTCACTGAGATCACGTTTCTTCACCATTCTGATGACTGGTCTGAACAACAAATGAACCGGATGACCGTGTCAGCATACTTTTCTGCATTGAGTTGCTGCCACATGATTGGCTGATTAGATATTTGCATTAATGAGCAGATGTATAGGTCTACCTAATAAAGTGGCCACCAAGTACACATTGACCATACCAGCAAAGCAATGAAGCAAGAGTGGTGAAAATAATTACCATACCTTTTATATATTTCACAGATTTCTGAAGAAATACTGGTTAGTTTTATGTTTTGTAAGTCCCAAGCATAAAACTAACTGGAAGAAAAACAGTGGAGTCTGGAATGGGAGTCTGTCTCAATTTTTACTTTAAGCAAGGTGCGCACGTAGGACATGGTGGCATAATCACATGTGCCATTTACATACTTTTACATATAACCGCAATGAATTATTTAAACAAAGAATGTTTAATCGAACAATATAGTTACAATATTACCAAAATATTACTGAGATATTAAATACACAACACGCCTCCTTGCTTAGCTATAAACTCCAAATCTATATAGACATCCATTGCATAGTAACTTTTAAATTGTCCCATTCAGGCTTAAAGATTTCATCACTGTAGAGGATTTCTAACTCTTATGGGATAATGTTTTTCCTGACAAGCGGGGAGGGGGGTTCACTCTCTTTGGAAGGAGAGACATGTGGATGTGAAACAATCTCAGGTTCTGGGGCCTCCTCTGTGCTGGTTGTCAGAATCGACGCAGGAGATGGTTCTAAGCGGTCTGGATACCTTTCTTCTGGATGTATTGGCATCCCGTACAATGTATAGCAAGGTTCACTAGATGATGCGGATCATAATGTGTGAGTAAAGTGTCTGACGTCACTACTTCCTTTGTCTTTTGGAAAGCTACCTCACACTGCTTTGTTCATTGGCAGTAATGAGTTCAAGGGGTAGCCAAGTTCGGTAGGAACCTGATATAGCAATTGACAAATCCTAAAAAGGACCACAACTGTAACACAGCCTTTGGCCTTGGGGCATCCACCACTCCTTGCATTTTCTCAGCACATTTGACTAAACCCTGTGTGTTGAAGGTGTGACCACAGTAAGTGAAGCTTGGTTCAAAGAATTCACATCGGTCGCATGGTGCTCTGAACGCATAATCTTCTAATCTTTTTAGACCAAAAGACCATAAGACATAGGAGCAGAATCAGTCCGTCTGGCATAAAGTGTCTGCTCCACCATTTAATCATGGCTGATCCTTTTTTCTCTATCTCCTCCTCAACCCCAGTTCCCAGCCTTCTCCCTGTAACCTTTGATGCCATGTCCAATCAAGAACCTATCAATCTCTGCCTTAAATACACCCAACAACCTGGCCTCGACAGCTGCATGTGGCAACAAATTCCACAAATTCACAACCTTTGGCTAAAGAATCATTGTCTTGAGATTTTGGAGATGTTCCTTGTTGCCTGGGCACTGAGTTGCCTGGGCACTGAGTAACCTGGTCCACAGCTTTTTGCCTGAGTGCAGGTGCAGATGCAATTCCAAAAACAGCCTATTATAGTGATAAAAACTTTTGTGAGTGTTTATGGTGGGTGTTTATGATAGACTCTTTTTCCATCTCCATCTGTAGGTAGGACTCAACTAAGTCCACTTTACTGAAATGTTTCCTACCAGAAAGGTTTGCAAAGATATCATCAAACCTGGAGGTAGATAAACTTGCAGAACAGTTGCAGATTGGCATTTGTGATGCTGTAAACATCACTGAATCCTGACTGAAAGAAGATTATAGCTGGGAGCTTAATGTCCAAGGATACACATTGTTTTGAAAGGATAGGCAGAAAGGCAGAGTTATCGGCGATGCTCTGTTGGTAAAAAATGAAATCAAATCATTTAAAAGAAGTGACATCGGGTTGGAAGGCGTTGAATCATTATGGATAGAGCTAAGGAACTGCAAGGTTGAAAAAAGCCCTGATGAGAGTTGTATATAGACCCCCAAACAGGAGTGAGGATGTGGCCTACAAATTATAATGGGAGATAGAAAATGCATGCCAAAAGAGTCAATAGAGTTACAATAGTCATGGGGGATTTCAATATGCAGGTAGATTGGTAAATTCAGATCGGTGCTAGATTCCAGGAGGTGCAATTTCCTATGAGATGGCTTCTTAGAGCCCACTAGAGGATCAGCTATCCTGGATTGGGTGCTGTGCAATGAAACAAAGTTGATTAGAAAGCTTAAAGTAAAAGAATCCTCAGGGACAAGTTATCGTAACATGAACAAATTCACCCTGAAATTTGAGAAGGAGAAGCTAAAGTCAGATATATCAGCATTACAGTGGAGTAAAGGGAATTACGGAGGCATGAGACAGGAGTTGGCAAGAATTGATCGGAAAAGAACACTGGCAGGGATGATGGCAGAGCAGCAATGGCTGGAATTTCTGTAAGTAATTCAGAAGGCACAGGATATATACATCCTAAAGAGAAAGAAGTATCCTAAAGGAAGAGGACACAACTGTGGTTAACAAGAGAAGTGAAAGCCAACATGATATACTTACCTGGCAGGGAACCATCGGTGATCAGGAGGGCCGAGATTTCAGGACTAGACTGTCCCAGTGCATTTTGGGTGTGCTGATGCCTGCAATATCCCAAATTGCAGGATACTCAACTGCAAAATTTGTGGTGCTGGGGACTTGTTTGCACTCTCCCCGATAATAAAAAAGCCAACATGAAAGCCAAAGAGTGGGCATATAATAGAACAAAATTAGTGGGAAGTTAGAGGATTAGGAAGCTTTTAAAAAGCAACATACAGCAACTAAATAAGTCATTAAGAAGGTAAAGATGGAATATGAACATAAGCTAGCTAACAATATTAAAGATCTTCAGATACATAAAGTGAAAAGAGGGGTGAGAGTGGATATCAGACAGCTGGAAAATGACGCTGTAGAGGTAGTAGTGGGGGACAAGGAAGTGGTCTATGAACTGAATAAGTATTTTGCATCACTGTGGAAGATGTTAGCAGTATGGTGGAATTTCCAGGTGCCAGTGGGCATAACAGGGTTACCATAACTACAGAGAAGGTTCTTGGGAAACTGAAAGATCTAAAGCTAGATAAGTCACCTGGGCCAGATGGTGTACATGCCAGCGTTCTGAAAGAATGTGGATGCATTAGTAATGATCTTTCAGGAATCACGAGATCCTGGAATGGTTCCAGAAGACTGGAAAATTATAAATGTCACTCTACTCTTCATGAAGGGAGAGAGCCAGAAGAAAGGAAGCTACAGCCCAGTTGGTCTGACCTCAGTGGTTGGGAAGATGTTGGAGTCAATTACTAAGGATGAAGTCTGAGGATACTTGGAGGCACATGTTAAAATAGGCTGTAGTCAGCATGGCTTCCTCAATAGAAAATCTTGCCTGACATATCTGTTGGAACTGTTTGAAGAACTATCAAGTAGGAAGGACAAAGGGATATCAGTTGATATGTACATGCATTTTCAGAAGGCCTTTGACTGGGTGCCACACATGAGGCTGCTTAACAAACTACAAGCTCATAGTATTACATGAAATATTCCATCACGGTTAAAGCAGTGGCTGATTAGCAGGAGGGAAACAGTGGGGATAAAGGGAACCTTTTCTAGTTGGCTGCAGATGACTAATGGTGTTATACAGGGATCTGTGTTGGGACTGATTATTTTTACATTACATATCAATGATTTGGATGATAGAATTGATGGTATTGTTGCAAAGTTTGCAGAAGATATGAAGATAGGTGGAGGGGCAGGTAGTTTTGAGGAAGTGGAGAGGCTACAGAAGGACTTAACATAGATTAGGGGAATGAACAAAGAAATGTCAGTTGGAATATAGTTTCAGGAAGTGTATGGTCATGCACTTTGGTAGAAGAAATGAAAGGGTTGACTATATTCTAAATGGAGAGAAATTACACAAAACTGAGGTGCAAAGGGATTTGGGAGTTCTTGCTGAAGATTCCCTGAAGGTTAATTTGCACATTGAGTCTGTGGTGAGGAAGGCCTATGTGATGTTAGCATTCATTTCAAGAGGACTAGAATAAACTGTAAAAGTAAGGATGTAAAATTCAGATTAGTGAAGCCACACTTGGAGTATTATGAGCAGTCTTGGGCCCCTTATCTTAGAAAGGATGTGCTGAAACTGGAGATGGTTCAAAGGAGATTCACAAGAATGATTCTTGGATTAAATGGCTGATCATATGAAGAGTGTTTGATGGCCCTGGGCCTGTATTCGCTACAATTCCAAAGAATGAGGGGTGACCTTATTGAAACCTATCAAAGGCTTTGGTAGAATGAATGTGGTGAGGATGTTTCCTATGATGAGAAAGTCATAGACCAGAGAACATAACCTCAGAATGGAGAGGCATCATTTTAGAAAGAAGATGAGGAGGAATTTCTTTAGCCAGAGGTTGGTGAATCTGTGGAATTCTTTGCCACAGGCAGAAGGGGAGACCTAGTCTTTATGTATATTTAAGGCAGAGGTTGAGTGATTCTTGACTGGTCAGGGCATGAAGGGATATGAGGAGAAGGCAAGAGATTGGGAATGAGAGAAAAATTGGATCAGCTATGATGAAATGGCGGAGCAGACTTGATGGGCCATATATTGATCTACGTTAAGTATGAGGTTGATGGTCACCTTAAAATCACCTCAGATTGCCAAGAAGACTGTCTCTGGAGTATTATTAATGGCTGGGGTCATTCGTCTTGTAAAGACACTACACAGAAGAAGGTAATGGTAAACAACTTTTGTCGAAAAATTTGTCAAGAATAATCATGGTCATAAAGATCATGATCACTCATGTCTTCTGACACAGCACATAATTGTAACCCTAGATTAGGCTAGCAGCTTAATCTAGGAGAAGATAGCCTCCAGTCTGGCCAAGCTTAAGAAATCTTGTTTGGGTGGATGCTGCATGATGTGTTCCCCTGTCACAAATCAGTACCACGAAATAACAAACAGTGCACAATATGCAATTTAATGATTAAGCTTTATAATTCTTAATTTAACTATAGTGTTGATAAAGAAAAAAAAAGAAAAAGGGCCCATTCTCATGAAACAGTCCAATGCACTCGTTGGAGCTCATTGTTTTCCTGTCTGTTCGTTCTCCATCGATTTCTCCCCGAGCGTTGACTCCTGACCCCATTCCAAGTCCACTCCGCCCTGCAGTCCACGACTTCCCCGTTCTGGCATCTTCTCTCTCCATCTTCCGTCGAATGAAAGACCACAAAACCTTCTCTGGGGCACACAAGAAAGGAAAACATCTCCCCTCATTGGCCAGTGCACATTCCAAAGCCCCCCTTATCTCTAGTCATAACCCAAACACTGCATTACAGAGAAACCATTACATTAACAGGGAAAACTTTCCCAAATTGCTACATAATGATGGTGATGATTAATCCAGTTTGCTGGTAGCAAATTTCTGGCAGCCCAAAGCTATGATAGGACATGCTGATGTAGTGTGTCCTAGTCTAGTACTACCTCAGAGGTGTACATTGATCAAAGTCACTATCAATGTTCCTTCTAATTTTTATTTACAGCTGTGCAAACCAACCATTGTTGTGAGCATGAAGTTTTACATGGCCTGAAAACTGCATGGTAATTTAAATATTTTTGTAATATTCATACTATGAATATTTAAAATGAAAAATGAAAACTCAAATATTCTTAATTAATAAAATACAGTACAAAAAAGTCTTTCATGTTGTATTCAACAGGCTGGCAGTTTATTGACTTTTATTCTGTGTTTATTATTACAGTTTGTAACAGTGTTGAAACGTGAAACATTGACGATGTAAGTATGTTGAAGCTCAAAAATATTTCAAAGAAAAGGTGTGGTAAATATATTATTTAGAAAATTTATTGATTATATTTATTAACACAATTAATTACAGGGTATCTCACAATTATATTAATAATAGATTTCAAAACTATATTAGCATTATATATAAGAAAATTCCAGCTGCATGGCAAGGAAGGCGATGTGCACAGGAGCATTTCAGTCACCGTAAAACTGTGTACCCACGCAGCTTAGAGGGAGCTGTTGACATAATCTTCCCACCCTGCATACCAGGCAGAGATTAATGCTACAAATGCCAATGACTTCACCAATATAGTAACCTGGGTGCCTGCATGAACTGCCAGATCATAATAAATTTGGCACTTGACTGCTCAAATAACAGTGCCCATGGGACCAAATTTTACAGTTATTCTATAGACTGCATTGGGAGGCTTTACTCTGCAATATACTTAAAGTTTTAGTACAGCAAGATTTTCATATTTAAGTTGCAGTTTACAGTTGTCCTACGTTGCCTTAAGTCACCATTCAGGACGCTGTTCACACAATTAAAGCTTTAAAGATCAAGCAATAAATAATAAGAAGCATAGAGGATACACATAAACAACCCATCCTTGGAACAGGCAAAGAAAACGAGTAACACCATAAGAGTATAATACATAGAAGCAGTATTAGGCTATTTCTCCATCGAGTCTGCTCCATCGTTCCATCATGGATGATTTATTATCCCTCTCTACCCCATTCTTCTGCTTTCTTGGGTTAAACTTTGATGTTCCCACTGATCAAGAACCTATGAACCTCTGCTTTAACTATCAATTAAATTCGAGTTTACTTATCATTCATCCATACATGGATACAGCCATATGTAACAGCTTTCCTCTGGGGCCAGGGTGCAAAACATACACAGCATTGTCTTGCGATAGTAAAAAAAAACAGTCATAAAGAAAAAAAAACCTCTAGTTGGCTCCTGAGAGGCTACTGCATCCGAGCATGCCGCCCTCTTACTGGAAAACTGGAAATATATCCAATGATTTTGCCTCCACAGCCATACCTGACAATGATTTCCAAAGAGACGCCACTATCTGGCTAAAGAAATTCCTCCTCATCTCTGTTCTAAAGGGATATACTGAGTCTGGTTCCTCTGGTCCAAGACTTCCCCAGCATAGGAAACATCCTTTCCACATCCACTCTGTTAAGGGCTTTCACCATTCAATGAGATCCCCTCTCATTCACCTTGGCAAGCATTACTTTGGCATTTCCTCACATGTTTCACATCATCTGAATGTTGTGAGTGCATTTAAATTAAGAACGGTCCAAATATACTTTTTGGATTGCACTTCCCTGGGGTCAAGCTCCCATTGTTTCAATGCATTCATCAGCACTTTAAGTGCACCTTAAATGGCTCCTTGCCAAATATGAAATTTTAATCCTTCCCCTTCCCAGAGTGGCTCTTCAGTTTTTCAGTTCAGTGTGCATAAGCCCTGACAATCGACCTGCTGTGGGAAAGGATCTAGTGATGAATTAGAAGTACAGTATGTACCAACCTACATGTGCAGGTGTGACTGAATATGACTAGTCACTGGGATTCCCTCAAAGTTATACTAGCAATGCACACAAACAGAATTTTTCAGCCTCTAGATCATTAAAGCAAAATACCGCTCATTTATTACAATGGAAAATCATTCCATCAAGTGCATTATGACAACATTCCAACACATGGTATGCTTTAAAGTTTATCTACAGTTGGCACACTGCCCATTCCTGAACTGACTTTTCTTTCCTACGCCAAGCCCCTCTCCAGATCTCCTACCCTTAACACTAATACTGAACAGTGTCAGTGATCACATCCAATTAATTAATTGCCTCTCACAAATGCAGAAGTGCAGCCGCCTCTGCAATGAATAGGCCAATATAACATGCCATAAAAATGCAATTCTTTTTAAGTGAGTGGTTTTAGACTTCTTAGGAACAAAGTAAACTCTGGTGTTGAGTTAATGACTTTCATTTGTATTATAAAAATGGAATCTATTAATTCTTCTAACAAATGTGTCAGTTTATCATTTCACCATTTCCCAATAGAAGTCTGATCAACATCAATGTCAGTTCAAATTTCTAAAAATTAACTACATAAATTCTTATATTTTATTATACCCATTTTACCGCTGTTTAATGAAATCCTATAAAGTATCATCTCTCCTTCTATGACATTATTTATTCTTGAATTATGATGAGGTATGATGAATTATGGCAGGGAGGGAGGCAAAAGAGGTGGGGGTGTGGCACTGTTGATCAGACATAGTGTCATGGCTGCAGAAAAGGAGGAAGTCATGGAGGGATTGTCTTTGGAGTCTCTGTGGGTGGAAGTTAGGAACAGGAAGGGGTCAATAACTCTACTGAGTGTTTTTTATAGACCACCCAATAGTAACAGGGATGTCAAGGAGCAGATAGGGAGACAGATTCTGGAAAGGTGTAATAATAGCAAGGTTGTTGCGGTGGGGGTCACCGGGGCGGGACGGGATGTACCCCAGGCTACTGTGGGAGGCGAGGGAGGAGATTGTTGAGCCTCTGGTGATGATCTTTGGATCATCAGTGAGGACGGGAGAGGTTCCAGAGGATTGGAGGATTGTGGATGCTGTTCCCTTATTCAAGAAAGGGAGTAGAGATAGCCCAGGAAATTATAGACCAGCGAGTCTTACTTCAGTGGTTGGTAAATTGATGGAAGAGATCCTGACAGACAGGATTTATGAACATTTGGAGAGGTATAATATGATTACGAATAGTCAGCATGGCTTTGCCAAAGGCAGGTCATGCCTTAGGAGCCTGATTGAATTTTTTGAGGATGTGATTAAACACATTGATGCAGGTAGAGCAGTAGATGTAGTGTGCATGGATTTCAGCAAGGCATTTAATAAGGTACTCAATGCAAGGCTTATTAAGAAAGTAAGGAGGCATGGGATCCAAGGGGACATTGCTTTGTGGATCCAGAACTGGCTTGCCCACAGAAGGCAAAGAGTGGTTGTAGACGGGTCATATTCTACATGGAGGTTGGTGACCAGTGGGGTGCCTCAGGGTTCTGTTTTGGGACCCCTACTCTTCGTGACTTTTATAAATGACCTGGATGAGGAAGTGGAGGGATGGGTTAGTAAATTAGTTGATGACACAAAGGTTGGGTGTGTTGTGGATAGTGTGGAGGTCTGCCAGAGGTTACAGCGGGACATTGATAGGATGCATACTACATAGCTGGGCTGAGAAGTGGCAGATGGTGTTCAACGCAGTTAAGTGTGAGGTGGTTCATTTTGGTAGATCAAATATGATGGCAGAATATACTATTAATGGTAAGACTCTTGACAGTGTGGGTTTGTGGTGCGTGGCCAAGTGGTTAAGGCATTGGACTAGTGATCTGAAGGTTGTGAGTTTAAGCCCCAGCTGAGGTAACGCATTGTGTCCTTGAGCAAGGCACCTAACCACAGACTGCTGCAGTCCACCCAGCTGAAAATGGGTACCGGCAAAATGTTGGGGGTTAACCTCGTGATAGACTGGCGTCCCACCCGGCGGGGGGGTGAGTCTCGTATTCTCAGTCACTTCACGCCACGGAAACCGGCATAAGCACCGGCCTAATGAGCCTAAAAAAGGCTCAAGACAGACTTTCACTTTAACTTTAACTTGGCAGTGTGGAGGATCAGAGGGATCTTGGGGTCTGAGTCCATAGGGCACTCAAAGCTGCTGCGCAGGCTGACTCTGTGATTAAGAAGGCATACGGTGCATTGGCCTTCATCAACCGTGGGATTGAGTTTAAGAGCCGAGAGGTTGCAGCTATATAGGATCCACATGTGGAATGCTCTGCCTCAGAAGGCAGTGGAGGCCAATTCTCTGGATTCTTTCAAAAAAGAGTTAGATAGAGCTCTTAAAGATAGCGGAGTGAAGGGATATGGAGAGAAGGCAGAAAAAGGGTACTGATTGTGGATGATCAGGCTTGAAGGGCTGAATGGCCTACTCCTGCACCTATTGTCTATTGTCTATTGTCTATTGACCCTGGTCAGACCACACTTGGAGTACTATGCTCTGTTTTGGTCGCCTCACTGCAGGAAGGATGTGGAAACCATAGAAAGGGTGCAGTGGAGATCTACAAGGATGTTGCCTGGATTGGGGAGCATGCCTTATGAGAATAGGTTGAGTGAACTCGGCCTTTTCTCCTTGGAGCCACAGAGGATGAGAGGTTACCTGGTTGAGGTGTATAAGATGATGAGAGGCATTGATCATGTGGATAGTCAGAGGCTTTTTCCTAGGGCTGAAATGCCGCCTTAAATAGTTTTAAGGTGCTTAGAAGTAGGTACAGCGGAAATGTCAGGGGTAAGTTTTTTTATGCAGAGAGTGATGAGTGCGTGGAATGGGCTGCTGGCGACGATGGTGGAGGCAGATATGATAGGCTCTTTTAAGAGACTCCTGGACAGGTACATGGAGCTTAGAAAAATAGAGGGCTATGGGTAACCCTAGTAATTTCTAAGGCAAGGGCATGTTCGGCACAGCTTTGTGAGCCAAAGGGCCTGCATTGTGCTGTAGGTTTTCTATGTTTCTATAAACTTCAACATATGTAAATACTTCTTTGCTACGTAATAATTGTTTATCCTCTTAAGAGGAGTTCATGTCATTCAAGATAACATAATGCAAGTTGTCCTTATTGCTTATTTATGTGAATTGCATATAGTCATAGTTGTGTAATATAATGTAGTTTTATTATAAAATATTAGGTTGAAAAAATAATCTGCCTCTTTAGTGAAATAATAAATTACAATGCTGATAATTTTAATTTTTTCAAAGACGACACTTAGTAGTTCTATATTTCAATTAAATAATATACTTAAATATTTAACTCTGCCCTTTTATAATGTACTTGCAATGGCGATAAAGAAAAGATCTATATATATTTAGCAAACTTATTTTGCTCATTTTTATGTATTTTAGCAAGAATATACTTATATTGAAGTACTCCATTCTCAGTTTTCCATCACTGTCTGAAACGCTATCCAATTCTCTGCTTACAGATGGAAAGGATTTTGACTCAAGATTGCCAGGCACTGAAGAACACTGCATCTGAGATCAATACATCATGCCTTCCATCACCTCTTAGATGGCCAGAATTGCACTGGTAGCTATGGTGATGTGTTACAGGTTACTTACAGAAATTCTGATTGCACTTTGACTGAATTAATCTCACTGCAATCTGAAGCCTGTAATTTCCCTTTCAGCAACACAATTGAACTGTCTTAATGAACTAGCAATTTCACAATTTTTTGAAGGACTCAGCAGACCTAACTCTCAGAATGCAGTTACAGCATCTTTTAGCCAACAAAGGTACGTACATCGCCATGGCTGGAGGAGAGAGAAAGAGAAGGGAAGGACTTCTAGCCAGACTGAGATGCCAAGGAATGAAAGATCCCCTACCCAGCATCTTGTTCGATAACGTACAGTCACTGGAAAACAAGAGCTAAAGGCAAGATTGCTGTATCAGAGGAAGATGAGGAATTGCTGTGTTCTGTGATTCGTGGAGACGTGGCTCACTACAGACACATCAGATACATCTGTAAGTGCTGCACACTTCTTGATACACAGAACTGCTGATTTGGAAACGGCAAAAGGTGGGGGTCTGTGTTTCATGACAAACTCTCGGTGGTGCATGAACGCAGCAGTCTTGTTGCACTCTTGTTTGTTTCCCTGACATGGAACATCGAACGATTAAGTCTGTGATCCTGACTGCAGTTTACATACCTCCCAAAGCTCATGTTATTCAGGCACACAAAATATTGAATGTTGTCATTACCAAACAAAAGAACAGTCCACCTTGACGTATTTCAAATCATTGTTGGGGACTTCAATCAGGCTTGTTTGAAAAAATTTCTGCCCAGTTATCATCAGCATATTTCCTGCAGCACCTTAGGTCCCAACACACTCAACCACTGCTATACTATGATTAGGACAGCCTAGATCACATTTTGAGAAATCTGGTCACTTGGCTGTCTTTCTCCTACCTGCATACGGGTAGAGGCTAAAGGTCAAGGTTCCAAAGATGAGAACAACAAAGAGGCGGTTCTGTGAGGCAGAGAAGTGGCTACAGCATTGCATTGAGTTGATGGACTGAGTCGTGTTCAAGGGCTCATCACCGGGGTCCAATGGATACACCACATTGTCATGGACTTTATGAAAACAGTCTTCGATGAGTGTGTCTCCAGAAAATCACTCAGAGTCTTCCCCAAACAGAAACCCTGGATGAGCCATGAGATCTGCAATCTGTTGATGGTCAGATGACCCTCTTGTGTTGAGGGCATTTGGGTCTGGTGACCAAGTAAGATGCCGGAGTTCTAGGTCTGATCTCCAGAAAGCCACCTCACATGCGAAGTGGCAATTCATGACCAAACTTGAATCACTGAAAGCTGCTCAGCAGCTGTGGCTCAGCTTGAATGTTATCACCTCCTTCAAAGTGAAACCAAGTGACATAGGTGACAACAGGGCATCGCTCCCAGAAGAGCTGAATGCCTCTTATGGTCACTTTGACCACCAAAACATGGAGGAACCTTCACGAACTCTAACTGCCTCCAACGACTATGATTTCAGTCTCTGAGGCCGACATGAAAGCATTATTCAGAAGGGTGAACCCACGAAAAGCATCCAATCCACACAGGATACTGGATGGATACTAAAGAGCCATGCTGATCAACCAGCTGGAGTATTCACAGATATCTTTAACCTCTCGTTTTCACAGTCCGAGGTACAGGCAGGCTTGAATTATACCAGTGCCCAAGAGGAAAGTGGCAGCCTGCCTTGGTGAGTATTGTCCAGTGTCACTTACGTCCATTGTGATGAAGTGCTTTGAGGTGTTGGAGATACTGTATCAATCCTGCATAAGAAGTGACTTTGATCTGCTCCAATTTGCCTACCATCTCAACAGGTCCACAGCAGATGCCATTTCATCGGCTATTCACTCAACGCTGGTACATCAGGAAAATACAAACATCAGGATGGCTATTTTCAGCTATAGCTCATCATTCTCTCAAAAGTAATCAAGATGCTTCATTACTTTCTTGTGCAATTGGATCCTCGATTTCCTCACTTGCAGACCCCAGTTGGTTCAGATTAGGCCGCAATACCTCCTCCATAATTTCCATCAGGACAGGTGCACCTCCAGCTGTATGCCTAGTACCCTGTTCTATCTGCTTGAAGCTTATAACCGTGAGGCTAAGCACAGCATCAATGTCATATTTATGTTGGCTGATGACATCACTGTCATTGGCCGAATCAAGGGTGGTGACGACTCAAAAGTATAGGAGTGAGATTGAAAATCTGGCCTGAATGGTGACACAACGAAAACCTCTCACTCAATGTCAGCAAGACTAAGGAGTTGAGTATTGACCTCAAAAGGAGGAAAATAGAGGCCCATGAGCCAGTCCTCATGGAGTGGAGTGGGCTAGCAGCTTTAAATTCCTCAGTGTTATCACTTCAGAGGACCTGTCCTGGGCCCAGCACTCAGACTTCAACTACTGCACAGAGTCCTGCCATCTTCAGAAGTTTTCTGATGACTCTGCCATAGTTGGATGTATCAGCAAGGGAGATGAGGCTGAGTACAGGGCTACGGTAGGAAACTTTGTCACATGGTGTGAGCAGAATTATCTGCAGCTTAATGTGAAAAAGACTAAGGAGCTGGTGGTAGACCTGAGGAGAGCTAAGGTACCGATGACCCCTGTTTCCATCCAGGGGGTCAGTGTGGACATGGTGCAGGATTACAAATACCTGGGGATACGAATTGACAATAAACTGGACTGGTCAAAGAACACTGAGGCTGTCTACAAGAAGGGTCAGAGCTGTCTCTATTTCCTGAGGAGACTGAGGTCCTTTAACATCTGCCGGACGATGCTGAGGATGTTCTACGAGTCTGTGGTGGCCAGTGCGAACATGTTTGCTGCTGTGTGCTGGGGCAGCAGGCTGAGGGTAGCAGACACCAACAGAATCAACAAACTCATTCGTAAGGCCAGTGATGTTGTGGGGATGGAACTGGACTCTCTGATGGTGGTGTCTGAAAAGAGGATGCTGTCCAAGTTGCATGCCATGTTGGACAATGTCTCCCATCCACTACATAATGTACTGGGTGGGCACAGGAGTACATTCAGCCAGAGACTCATTCCACCCAGGTGCAACACAGAGCGTCATAGGAAGTCATTTCTGCCTGTGGCCATCAAACTTTACGACTCCTCCCTTGGAGGGTCAGACACCCTGAGCCAATAGGCTGGTCCTGGACTTATTTCATAATTTACTGGCATAATTTACATATTACTATTTAACTATTTAAGGTTTTATTACCATTTAATTATTTATGGTGCAACAGTAACGAAAACCAATTTCCCCCGGGATCAATAAAGTATGACTATGACTACTTCCGTAGAAGCTTGTGAAGATTTGGTATGACATATAAAACTGACAAACTTCAACAGATATGTGGTGGAGAGTATATTGATTGGTTGCAATATGGCTTGGTATGGAAACACCAATGCCGCTGAATAAAAAATACTACAATAAGTAAAGGATGCAGCCCAGTCCATCCGCCCCATCGTTGAGTACGTCTACATGGAGTAGACCATATGACATAGGAGGAGAATTAGGCCATCTGGCCTATTGAGTCTGCTCCATCATTCAATAATGGCTGATCATTTTCTTCTATCCCCTCCTCAACCCCTGATCCTAGCCTTCTCCCCATAACCTTTGATGCCATGTCCAACCAAGAACCTATCCATCTCTGCCTTAAATATACCCAATGACCTGGCCTCCACAGCTGCATGTGGCAACAAATTCCACAAATTCACCACCCTTCAGCTAAAGAAATTTGTTTTTATCTCTGTTTTGAATGGATGCCCCTCTGTCCTGAGGCTGTGCCCTCTTGTCCTAAACACTCCGACCATGGGAAACATCATTTCCACATCTACTCTAACCTGGCCTTTCAAGATTCGAAAGGTTTCAATGAGATCCCCTCTTATCCTTCTGAATTCCAGTGAGTACAGACTCAGAGCCAACAAACATTCCTTGTATGATGACCCTATTATTCCTGGAATCATCCTTGTGAGTCTCCTCTGGGCCCTTTCCAATGCCAGCACATCTTTTCTAAGATGAGGGGCCCAAAACTGTTTACAATACACAAGGTGAGGCCTCTCTAGTGCCTTACTGTCACAGCAAAGCATATCCCATCATCAAGGACTTCTATCACCCAGGCTACACCCTCTTCTCACTGCTGCCATGAAGAAGAAGGTACAGGAGTCTGAGGGCCCATACCACCAGGTTCAGAAACAGTTATTACCCCTCAACCATCGGGTTCTTGAACTAGAGGGCATAACTTCACATGACTTCACTCACCCTATCACGAAACTATTCCTGTTTCAAGACTCTTCACCTTATATTCTCAATATTTATTACTTATTTATTTATTATTATATTTATTTTTCTTTCTGTATTTGCATAGTTTGTTGTCTTTTGCACATTGGTTTTTCATCCATCCTGTTGGGTGTGATTTTTCATGGATTTTATTGTGTTTCTTTGATTTACTGTTATGTCCACAAGAAAATGAATCTCAGTGAATAGATGGCTTTGTTGCCAAGTTTGCAGATGATACGAAGATTGGTGGAGGGGCAGGTAGTGTTGAGGAAACAGGTAGGCTACAGAAGGACTTAGACAGATTAGGAGAATGGGCAACAAAGTGGCAAATGAAATACAATGCTGGAAAATGAATGGTCATGCACTTTGGCGGAAGAAATAAGTGTGCAGATTATTTTCTAAATAGGAAGAAAATCCAAAAATCTGAGATGCAGAGGAACTTGGGAGTCCTTGTGCAGAACACCCTGAAGGTTAACTTGCAGGTAGAGTCGGTGGTTTTGAAGGCAAATGCAATGCTAGCATTCAGTTCAAGAGATCTAGAATACAAGAGCAGGGATGTGATGCTGAGGCTTTATAAGGCACTGGTGAGGGTTCACCTTGAGTATTGTGAACAGTTCTGGGCTCCTCATCTAACAAAAGATGTGCTGGCATTGGAGAGGGTTCGGAGGAGATTCACAGGAATGAAAGGGTTATCCTATTGATAGCTCTGAGTCTGTACTCACTGGAATTTTGAAGGTTGAGGGGGGATATCATTGAAACCTTTCAAATGTTGAAAGACCTAGACATGGTAGATCTGGAAAGGATGTTTTCCAGAGCGGCACACATCAAAGTTGCTGGTGAACGAAGCAGACCAGGTAGCATCTCTAGGAAGAGGTACAGTTGATGTCTCAGGCCGAGACCCTTTGTCAGGACCCTGACAAATGGTCTCGGACTGAAACGTCGACTGTACCTCTTCCTAGAGATGCTGCCTGGTCTGCTGCGTTCACCAGCAACTTTGATGTGTGTTGCTTGAATTTCCAGCATCTGCAGAATTCCTCATGTTTTCCGGAGCAGGGTGGTCTAGCTCAGGATAGAGGAGCATCCATTTGAAACAGAGAGGGAGAGAAATTTCTTTAGCCAGGGGGTAGTGAATTTGTGGAATTTATTACCACAGGCAGCTGTGGAGGCCAGGTTGTTGGGTGTATTTAAGGCAGAGCTTGATAGGTTCTCAATTGGACACGGAATCAAAGGTTACGGGGAGAAGGCCGTGGAGTGACGCTGAGGAGGAAAAAGGATCAGCCATGATTGAGTGGCAAAGCAGACTCGATGGGCCAAATGGTCTAAATCTGCTCCTATATCTTATAGTCTTATGGTCTAATGATTGTATACAGTGACATGTACACATGTACCACATGAAGTCATTAAATTCAGCACTTTTTACGTAGCTACGCTAAATGAATTGCAAAACATGAAAGAAAATACTTGCAAAAAAATTTACATTTATTACTGCAAAAACTGTAAAACTTGGGTATCAGTTTAAAACTTGACATATGCCCATTGTGTGTTTTAGTTTATGCCAGCATTTCTGAGAAATGCTATCATGGATATAGATAAAAGCTTTGTTGGAATATCAATCTGGTAGAAGCATGTGGAAAAGATTATGGGAAAAATGCAATTTTTTTACTTTAAAATCAACATTTCCCTGGTATTCAAAGGTGTACTAAGAGCACAACATAGCTTCAGATAACTAACAGATGCTGCAAGAAACACACACAAGATGCTGGAGAAACTCAGCAGGCCAGGCAGCTTCTATTGAAAAAAGTACAGTCGACATTTCGGGCCGAAACCCTTCGGCAGTCTGGCCTGCTGCCTGGCCTGCTGAGTTCCTCCAGGATTTTGAGTGTGCTGCTCGGAATTCCAGCAGCTGCAGATTTTTTTCTTGTTTGTGAGGTGCTGCAAGGAGCAGATTTGAAGTGTATCTCTGTGTGTAAATGGGTTTGTAGGTTCATGAATGTTTTGTGTGAGTGTGTGTGCATTTATGCATGTGCGTGCATGTGTCTGTGTGCATGTGTACATCTGTGTGTGTTTGTTTGTTTATGCAGGGCGGACCCTCTCAATGCATTAAAGATGATCCACAGGCATACTGGATTTAGCAGTTGAGCAAGAACTGGATTATGAGTTTACTGCAGGTTCATCAGTTTTGTGAAGGGGAGGAGTCTGATGTATGGGCAGCAGCTTGCTTTGCATATTGTACTGCACTGGCTTGTGTGTCCGTAGTTTTACTGCAGGTAGCTCGATCAATTTCAACCTCAAAGCTTGCTGAACAAGAATATTTTTAAGTATTGTGAAGTGCTCTTGGTGGCAGAAACATCTGATTTTATGAAATGTCAACCATTAATTCCAGCAAATTACTTAGTAATATATTTCCAGGTATATTATCACTAAGATTAAATTAATTAATTCTTTGCATACTTTTAAAAAACAAATTAAAACTAATAAAATGAACAATTAAACAGAGGGCCACAGTCTGTGGTGTACAAATCCACCACTTGCATAGATTAGTAATCATCTTTGTTATCTAAGACAAAATACCATATAGCTAATTTTGAAAGCGTTATTGATATTGCTTGCATTAATTTTTTGATGCATTGTAGGTAAAATATTGATTTTACAACAAAATGCTTGAAAGGAATCAATGTTTGACGAAAAGTGAGTAATTTGTGAAGTCAAAGAAAAGAGAATTTTTGTAGAAGTTTAGCAGAAGGAGGCTAGGAGGCAGAGAGGAATTATTTGCGGACATGAAAGCAGCTGTATGACCAAAAGGTTACAGGGGTTTGTGATGAAAGGAGGTTCAGAAGCAATGTTGCATTAAAGGGTTTAACAGCAATTTGAAGGGAGATAAAATAAATTTTAGCAGCCAAACTTTTGCCAATCAGCAGCTAAAAAGTAAATGTTTAAATCCATAGAGCTAACTTGTAGCTGAAGAAATGTGAAATTTCAATCATAATAATCTTGCTTGTCAGTTGGGGGTAGATATCAATCAGTTACTTTTCCTCCTTGCAGCTGTTGCACCATTTATGGTTTGTCTCAAACAGTGTCTCTAATATGTAGATTTCTGTGATTCTTCTTTTATAATAATGTGTTAATAGATGTTTATCCAGGCATTTGGAGATGTTACTTCAAAAGTCCATAAATGGAGGCATCTGTGAAGCTTAGTGACGGTCTCTGGAGAATGGTGTGTACATCAAAAAGTTCAGCCCAATGCTGGCTACCCATTCCCCATCATTAATTCTTTTTGCCAGCACTCAGCTCATAACCGTCTATGTCTTGCTTTGCAAGAGCTCATTAAAATGCTTCTTAAATAGACGATCTATCACTCTCTCAGACAGTGTGTTCCAAGTTTCAAGCACCCTCCGAGTGACATTTTTTTTCCTCGAATTTTTAACTGTCTCCTCGCTCATGCTTCAATCTATCCCCTTTATTATGGAGTGGAGAAAGTGGGGAAGCTTCTCAGTACTTAACCCCCCTACAAACTTCATAACTCTATCAGATCCCCTCTCAACTTCCCCAGCTCCAAAGAAATCCAACACAGCCTATCCAGCCTCTTCTTGTAATTGAAATGTTCCATCACAGGATCCAATCACAAAAACAACCACAACCATCACACACTGCCTTCATTCACTGAGCTACTTTCACGTCCAATCTGCCAAATTACCTGGAATCCCATGGAGTCTTAACTATTGGATCAGTCTCCCATGTGGGACCTTATCAAAGGCTACACTAAAGGTGAAGTAAGTTATGTCAACAACATGAGCATTGCCTCACTACTTTATTAATTTCTATTTTTCCACTACTTATTTAATTTAACTATTATATATACTTACTGTAAGGCACATTTTTCTCTATTATTATGTACTACATTGTACTGCTGCCGCAAAGTTAACAAATTTCATGACTTATGCCGACGATGTTAAACCTGATTCTGATTCTGCTGTGATGTCCTCTGCAACCTCTCCAGTACAATTACTTCTTTCCAAAAGTATAGCAAACAGAATCGTACACAGTACTTAAGCTGTGACTCAACTAATATATATAGTTGCATTATAACCCTCCATCCCTGATATTCGATGCTCCATTTATAATCACCTTATCTTCTAAATCACCTTATCTCAAGCTATATCCAGCTTCAGTAGCCAGCAATGATCTGAGAATTTCTGTCAGAGACCTAGCAATTTCCTCCTTGGCTTCCTCTGGTATCCCAGGATATATCTCATTGAATGGTAGGGATTTGTCCAACTTTCAGCTTGCTAAACACATAATACCTCCTTTTGATGGTAATTTGTTCTAGAATTCCATTGTTCTCCTTTATGAATTTCCCAACTACTATGCCTTTCTCTTAGTGAATATAGATTTTTCCTTGGAGTGAAGGAGGAAGAGAGGTGATTTGATAGAGGTGCACAAGGTAAGAGCATTATATCAACCTGAACTGTTCATTAACAATCCTGCTAAGACAGTAGGAAGTGTGAAGTTTGATGGACAGGTGATACCCCATCAGGGGGAAGGTAAAATAGCGGGTTTGCTAAGGCACAGACAGACACGTCACGAGACCTGGAAAGAGCATTGTGCCCCACAAGTTGGTGGGAGTTTGGAGGACCGATTCGCGGAAATCGGTCAGAGGCTCACAGGGTGTAAAGGTATGACCGGTGGGAACCTGTTGTGTGTCCGCCCTTGCCTGGGTGCCGGGTTCACCACGGAAGTATGATCACATCCGGAGCGGAGGGGTCACGGTCGGTGACCACAACTGGATCAGAAGGCATCGAAAGGTTTGCCTGAAACCTCAACTGTATCTCTCTCTCTCTCTCTCTCTCTCCACCGGTGCAACAGCAGCGATTACTTCGAACTACACTAAACTGAACTGAACTCTGCTTCACCTTAAGACTGATCATTTTACCCCTAGACTGCGATAGAGCTTGGTTGATTCCTATTACCTTATTTCTGTGTATATGTGTATACTATCATTGCTAACCTGTTACATTTATATCCTTGCGGTTAGTGTACTGTATTACTTATTTTCTTAATAAAAACACTTTATTAGTTTCTAGTAATCACAGACTCCAACGAGTGTTCCATTACTGCTGGTTTGACAACCCAGTTACGGGGTACCTAACAATAGCTAGAGATGTTTTGCCAGGGTGGAAATGGGTAATATGATGGGGCAAAACTTTAAGGTGATTGGAGGAAAGAATACAGGATGGTATATCAAAGCTACGTTTTTTTACACAGACTGTAGTGGGTGTATGGAACACACAGCCAGGGGTGGTGGTAGAGGCAGATACATTGGGCACATTCAAGAAATTCTTAGATGGATGGAGGGCAATGTAGAGAGAAGGGTTAGATTGATCAGAGAGTAGGTTAAAAAGTTGTGCTATAATGTTCTAAGTTCTAGGTTCTATATTCATTTACATCCTCTTGTTCCTGGAGATCCTTTCTCTTCCCCTGCTTATTCCTTGGCTTTAGTAAACTTTGCCATTTTTCTTAATTTTGCCCTTCTGAGGTAAGGTTCTTGCCATATCTTTATCCTTCAACCTACTTTCGTAAGAACCCACTTTAAGCTTTCTGTTTATCTGCAGAGGGTCCCCCCTTTCACTTCTCCATATCTGCAACTTCAAGAACAACATCAAAATATTCCATCAACAAATGTTTCAACAGAAGATATTGGAAATGATTCTCGCCAGAAAGTAAGCAATTCTGGAGAGAAGAAAGAGATAGCATTTGTAGCTCATGAACTTTTGTCGAACCAGGGAGAAATTAATAAATAGGTATGCTTGTACATTTAGAGAAGGAAATGGATGGATTAAAAAAACAATAGTGGATGATTGCAACCAAGAGAAAATGGATGATGTTAACCTGTGTTAATTAGGAAATATTGCCAGAGACTAATTAGTGACAGCTAATCTATCTGAAAAAGCTATGAATTGCAGGACAACTACGGAGAGACTTAAAAAATGACTGGAACCATCAGATGCACAATGGTAGTTGTTAGATATCTGAAACAAATGAGAAACCTAAGTCACTACAGTTTAGCAGAACAATGACCACTTTCACCACTTTGTATTAAAACGGACTGTTTTTATTCCAATTAATTTTTCTTGCAAAAAATGTGTATCATTTATATTCTATTTATGCTTTTCTTAGGAATGCTGACTTACTTACTTGCTGCCTGTTACACTGCTGATGTTTAGGGCAGCAATGAAGGTCCTCCATCTCTGGTGGTGTTCAGGTCTTCCTTCATTACGTCAGTAGGTTCATCTTGGTTTTCACTATTGTCAGTCATGCAAGTCCCGGGTGGAGACTCAGGAATACCATTCCACTCAGATGTAGAAGAAATTTTTATTACTGTTTCCATAACAATTTTGTTTTACCAGTCAGTGTTCTAGTCCTGAGATGAACCCTCAAACCTGGAGGACTGGTGGACCACTATTAGTCTGTCCTCTACCCTTTGACTGGCATGGATGACCCTACCAACAGCCAAAGCATAAAGCCCTGACTTCAGGCAGCATAGCTCTCTGGGTCTTTGAGGCACGCAAGCCTCCAACCCCTACAGCAAGATTTTGGTCCTCTTGGAGAGGGAATACTGCCTACACAATGCTACGAGGGGAGATAGATAGGTTCGTGGCCTAAGGTAGAAGGAGTCAATTTTAGAAAACCTAGCATATTTATTTATCAACAAAGTCCCCTCCTACATGTGCACACTTAGTCCAGTGGTCGTGGAGCATACGGATCCCTTCTTTTTAGAAGTGGTCCACAGCAGGGGTGATTGATAAGTTCGTGGCCTAAGGTAGAAGAGATGAGTTATTAACTTCAAACTTTCTGCATTATCACTCAAACAGTTGAACTGCACGTGCATGTTACGAGAGTGTCTTGGACCTCCAGGTGTTCCACAGCAGGAGTGATTGATAAGTTTGTGGCCTAAGGTAGAAGGAGATGAGTTATACAGCTCTCGTTACATGCACGTGCAGTTCAACTCTTTAAGTGAAAATGCAGAAAGTTTGAAGTTAATAACTCATCTCCTTCTACCTTAGGCCACAAACTTATCAATCATTCTGCTGTGGACCTCTTCTGGAGGTCCAAGACACCGACTTCTACAAAGAAGGAATCCATATGCTCCACGACTGCTGGAATAAGTGTGTAAATGTAGGAAAAATAAATGTGCTAGGTTTTCTAAATTTGACTCCTTCTACCTTAGGTCACAAACTTATCAATCACCCCTCATATATACCTGTGATGCTGTTGCAAGTAAGTTATACATTGATGCTGTGCATACACGTACACAATATGGCAATAAATTTAGTAAATAATTTCAAACCTGGGATGAACCAGCAGGACAGACAGCATGGAGTAACACCCAGTGGCCACTTTATTAGATGCACATGTACACCTGCTTGTTAATGCAATTATCCAATCATGTGGCAGCAACTCAAAGCAAGAAAGCATGCAGACATGGTCAAGAGCGTCAGTTGTTGCTTAGACCATACATGAGAACGGCAAAAAACACTGTGACCTAGTGACCTTAACTGTGGCATGATCGTTGGGGTCAGATGGGGTGGTTTGAGTATCCCAGAACCTGCTGATCTCCTGGGATTTTCACACATAACGGTCTCTAGAGTTTACAAAGAATGGTTCAAGAATCAAAAAAAAGCATCCAGTGAATGGCAGTTCTGTGGGTGAAAACACTTTGTTAATGAGAGAGGTCAGAGGAGAATGGTCAGACTGGTTCAAGCTGCCAGGTAGGTGACAGTAACTCAAGTGACCACATGTTACAATGCTGGTGTGCAGAAAAGCATCTGTGAATGCACAACTGATTGAACCTTAAAGCAGAGAGGCTACAGGAGCAGAGGATTACACCAGGTTCCATTCCTGTATCTGATAAGTGGCGTTGAGTGTATATTCACTCTTGAAAAGCATAAAAAAATGACAGGTGCTGGAAGTCTAAAGCAAAAAAAAACCCAGAACGTGTTGCAGTGACAACCTGTTCACCTCTAACAGTGACTCTGATCACTTGTGGTCACACAACATTGTCCTTATTTCTGATCCAAATCTTCAGGACAAGACAGAATCAGGTTTATTATCACTGTCTTATTTGATGCGAAAATAGTTGTTTCGTGGCACAGTGTAAAGACATACTAATTACGAGATGAATAAACAGTGGAAGAAAAAGGAGTAATGAAGTAATGTTCACGGACTGTTCAGAAATCTGGCAGGAAGAAGCTGCTTCTGAATTTTTGAGTGTGGTTCTTCAGGTGCCTGTACTTCATCCTTGACAGTAGAAATGCAGGGAGGGCGTGTCTCAGATGGAGAGAATCCTTAATCTTAAGGCAGATTTTTTTCATGTTATGCAATGGTTGCATTGTACTTGGCACAAGATGGAATTCCTAGTACTAATAGTCAGAACAATGTTTCACCAATACTTTATGTATCTGAAGTTTAATCTCCCTACCTTTCAACTCACCTAACAATTAAAAGATAACATTTTATTTGCTGTCTTAATTGCTTGTATTATAGACTTTTGTGAATCATGTTCGAGGACACAAAGATCCCCCTATCCAATCTGCAATCTCCTCGTCATTTGGATACTTATTATTACTCTCTTAGGCTTTCATTATTTTTCCTGACGAAATGGGCAATTCCTTATTTTTTCACATAACATTCTATTTGCCAGATCTTTGCACACTTACTTAATCTTTCCATTTCACCCTGTAAATTCAAACATTCACAATTTACTGACCTTCACAAAGTGCACAGAGTGTACAGTTGATGGATTGGACCTTTAGAGTCTATTTCCTGCCAGTTTCTTGTTTATTTTTTACATGCCTCTGTGAATTTACACAATGACCATGAAATAAGAATGATGTTTATTTTCACGTTTTTTTCTAACTTTTCTTATCTTTGTTATCAATTGTAATATACCAATATGGACCTTGGAAAATTAAGCTCTTACAATAACTATAATAGACAGGTATATGGAGGAATTTAAGGTGGTGGGCAGGGTTTGAGGGTCAGCACAACATTGTGGGCCGAAGGGCCTGTACTGTGTTGCACTATTCTATGTTCTATGTTCTAACTACAGTTCAAATAATTGGTCATCTCAGGAAGAAATTTTCCTTGAATCACTTAAATTCACATAGTAATTTCCTCTGTGTGACTTAGGTAAATATAAGGTATTGAGGACATAGAAACATAGAAAATAGGTGCAGGAATAGGCCATTCGGCCCTTCGACATGTTTCATAACAACATTGGTAACTGCAGATAGTGTACTAAAAATAAAACAAGGAAGTTGACTGAAAAGTCCCTAAGTTTGTTATCTTTTTCATTCATGCAAAATCACTTAGCACCCTGGCTTAAGCAATGCACATGCTAGAAGTCTGTAATAAAAGCAGAAATTGTTGGAAATATTCATTGAGTTAAGCAGCAACTACGGAGAGAGAAATTGGGTTGGAATTTCAGTCCTTTAATCAGAAGTGGAAACATTCAGTAATAAAGATGTTTTAACTTACTGAGAACATGGGTAAATGCACAATGAAGAAAAGCAAAGGTGTGTTATAGGGTGAAGACTGTAAGGGACTGAATGACACAAACCAGATGAAAATGATTGGTAAAGACAAGAGAATAAAATAATCTACCAGGCAGGATTATGTTAACTGGACTTGAAGTGAAGACATCAGATGATCAGGAAATAATGAAAATTGGAACAGGACCTTAGAAAAACTGATGGTTTGTAGAACTTGCCACATACCTTTTAGAACCCGCACATCATCATGGGAATATGGTTTTGGGATAGAGGATTACCTATAATCTACTGATTAATGAAGGGCAGAGTGGCCTACTCCTGATCCTTGCAAACACGAGGAATTCTGCAGATGCTGGAAATTCAAGCAACACACATCAAAGTTGCTGGTGAACGCAGCAGGCCAGGCAGCATCTCTAGGAAGAGGTACAGTCGACGTTTCAGGCCGAGACCCTTCGTCAGGATTGTCTTCTCCTATCATTTCAGATCTCCCCCTCCCCCTCCCACTTTCAAATCTCTTACTAGCTCTTCTTTCAGTTAGTCCTGAGGAAGGGTCCTTGCATTGTTTTCAGTGTCTATTGTTTGTGCCTGTACCTTTTGGACAAAATTATTACCGTTGTCTTTCCCAAATTCATCATCTTTGTGTTTCACATTCCAATGCAGGAAGTTGTAAAAAATTCAATTCTTTGTTTGGCCATAGTTCAATGATAATATTACTGATGTATAAACTTAAATCTCAGGTTTTCTCTATTCTTACAATTTGAAATAGACAAAACTTTACATTTTCAGTTAAATTTCAGATTTTATTTGTCCAGACAAAAATTCCTCATTATTTCTAGCATCAGTTGTAGTGTTCATTATGGCTTTAGTGAATATCATTCTTGAATAAACTGGATAATGAAAAGCAGATTTGTGCTCATGCTAGGAAAATTCAATATCTAAAAGACTAACTGCAAGGCATTTGAGGTAGAGAAATCTTGTTTCAATTTTTAGTCTATGCCAATCAGATATATTTAGAAATCCTATTCTGTATGTACGTACGCCTGTACTAGTAATGGCCATCCATGTATTCAGTGACTGGTTTTCGTCTTACTCTCCTATCAGTGTGTGTCATTCTTCTGCATGTGTTCTCAATCGAGGTAAAACAGAGATGAAAGTGGAGCATGGTTCCACTTTAAACTTAATGATAGAAATGAGGTATTGAGCTCTGATGGCAGATTGCAATGATCATTATGGGGCACAGTTTCTCACTTGGATATGCAAACCACTGAAAAATATACTTAGTACCTTACACTTAACAGGGCAGCTTTCTATTAAAATTAAATGATTCGGTGATGTACTGCTGATATATTCTTGGGTAGATGCACAGAACACTAACCTCTGTAGTATCCAGGACAACCTCAAGGGGTGATGCCTCAAAGAGGTGGCATCTATCTTTAAGAATCCTCATCACCCAGTTCATTCCTTGTCCTCATTGCTGTCATTAGGAAAGAGGTAGAGAAGCATAAAGGCACACACTCAATGATTCAGGAACAGTATCGTCTCCTCCGTATTCCAGTTTCTCAATGGATATTAAACCCATGAACTCATTAAACCCATTTAACCCCTCACTACTTTTTTAAATTTCCATTTCTCCACTACTTATTTAATTTAACTATTACATATATATATATTTACTGTAATTCAATTTTTTCTCTATTATTATGTATTGTATTGTACCGTCCTTGGACTCTCGTTACACCGCACACTGTTGGAGCAGTGCTGCCAGGATAATCAAGGACACGACCCACCCAGCCAACGCACTTTTCATCCCTCTTCCCTCCAGGAGAAGGTTCAGGAGCTTGAAGATTCGTATGGCCAGATTTGGGAACAGCTTCTTTCCAACTGTGATAAGTCTGCTGAACGGATCCTGACCCGGATCTGGGCCGTACCCTCCAAATATCCCGACCTGTCTCTCGGTATTTTTGCACTACCTTACTTCCCATTATTCTATTTTCTATTTATGGTTTATAATTTAAATTTTTAATATTTACTAATTTTAACTATTTTTAATATTTAATATTTGTAATCCAGGGAGTGTGAAGCACAGAATCAAATATCGCTGTGATGATTGTACGTTCTAGTATCAATTGTTTGGCGACAATAAAGTATAAAATATAAAGTATAGTGGTTCTACCACAAAGTCAACAAATCTCACAACATATACCGGTGATATTAAACCTGATTCTGATTCTGAAACAGAATGAAGCACACATAGTTAATGATATGCTTCCATGTTCACAACTTTATCAAAGATGAGGCACGCTGGGACTCACAAATGAAGGTCAAACACAGATCAGCATTCTAAATGTGTATGTATTCTACAATGTAATATTCTTGTTCTTGCCAAATTAAAACTGGATTAAAGTTAGTTTGTAAAACTGGTTTATTTTTTGGACTAAAATCCAATTATCAGATGTCATTATTTTAGCTATCCCAGTTAGTCGTCCTTCCCTTGAATTCCATTCAACGCCGAGGACACTGGGGATAAAAGGAGAGCATTAAGCAATAGGACAATTTTGTGGAGTTGTTTGAGTTCTGGAGAATCAAGGCTTAAAGAGAGACCCATGCACTTCATGCAACACTGTGATAAATGGCGGGGGGTGGGGGGCTCCTCCGTTTCATTTCCACAAATATTGCCTTGGGATAGAAGCATTTTCTGATGTTCATAAATAAGCAGTATGCAACCTGTTAAAGAGCAGCAAGTGAGCAGAGAGTACTAATTACGGACTAAGCAATGCAAGGATGCTGTAACAATACAGTAATAAGATCATAAGACCATAAGACATAGGAGCAGAATTAAAACATTGATTCTGATCCACCATTTCATCATGGCCAATCTCAGATCTTATTCAACCCCATACACCTGACCCCTCACCATATCCCTTGACGCCTCGACCAATCAGGAATCTATCAATTTCTGCTTTGAACGTCCCCACAGACCTGGCCTCCACCGCATTCTGTGGCTGAGCATTCCACAGATTCACCACCCCTTGCCTAAAAAATTTCCTCCTTACTTCTGTTCTAAACGGTCATCCCTCAATTTAGAGGCTGTTTCCTCTAGTTCTAGATATCCCCATGAGAGGAAAAATCCTCTCTACATCCATGTTATCTAATCATTTCAACATTTGGTAGGTTTCAATGAGATCCCCACACATTCTTCTAAATTCAAGTGAGTACAGGTCCAAAACTGCCAAATGTTCCTCATATGTTAACCCTTTCATTCCTGGAATCCTCCTTGTGAACCTCCTCTGGACTCTTTCCCATGACAATACATTCTTTCTGTGATAAGGGGCCCCAAACAGTTGACAATACTCTAAGTACGGCCTGACTCGGGTCTTATAAAGATTCAGCATTATCTGTCAGCCATTCCTCTATCCATGCCAGTATCTTTCCTGTAATGCCATAGGATTTTATCTTGTTAAGACCATAAGACCATAAGATATAGGAGCAGAAGTAAGCCATTCGGCCCATCGAGTCTGCTCCACCATTCAATCATAAGCTGATCCAATTCTTCCAGTCATCCCCACTCCCCTGCTTTTACCCCACACCCTTTGATGCGCTGACTAATCAAGAACCTATCTATCGCTGCCTTAAATACACCCAATGACTTGGCCTCCACAGCCACTCGTGGCAACAAATTCCACAGATTTCCCACCCTCTGACTAAGGTAATTTCTCCGCATCTCTGTTCTGAAAAGACGTCCTTCAATCCTGAAGTCGTGCCCTCTTGTACTAGAATCCCCTACCATGGGAAATAACTTTGCTATATCTAATCTGTTCAGGCCTTTTAACATTTGAAATGTTTCTATGAGATCCCCCCTCATTCCCCTGAACTCCAGGGAAAACAGCCCAAGAGCTGCCAGATGTTCCTCATACGGTAACCCCCATATGAGGTGGCTTATCAAAGACCTTCTGAAAATCCAAGTAAATGACATCAACTGCTTCTCCTTCATCTGCCCTGCTTGTTACTTCCTTGAAGAATTCTAACAGATTTGTCAGGCAAGATTTCCCTTCACAGAAACCATGCTGATATTGACTTATTTTATCGTTAGTCTGCAAGTACACTGAAACATCATCCTTAATAATTGACTCCAACACTTTCCCAACCACTGAAGTTAAGCTAAATGGCCTCAAATTTTCTCTATTTTGTCCTCCTCCCTTCTTACAGAGTGGAGTGACATTTGCAATTTTCCAGTCCTCTGGTGATTCTTTAAAGATCTTGACCAATGCATCCATTATCTCTTCAGCAACCTCTTTCAGGACTCTGGGATATAGTCCATCTGGTCCAAGTGATTTATCCACCTTAAGACCTTTGAGTTTGCCAAGCACTTTTTCCTTTGAAATAGCAATGGCACTCATATCTGCTCCCTGACACTCATGGACTGGACCTCTGACACACTGTTAGTGTCTTCCACAGTGAAGAATGATGCAAAGTACCTATGAAGTTCATCTGCCATTTCTTTGTCCCCCATTACTACCTCACCAGCATCATTTTCCAGTGGTTCAATATCAACTCTCAACCTCCCTTAAATTCTTAATATAACTGAAAAAGCTTTTAGTATCCTGCTTTATATGATCAGCTGATTTGTCCTCATCTTTCATCTCTTCCCTTCTTATAGCTTTTTTGGTTGATTTTTGTTGGCTTTTAACAGCTTCCAATCATCCAACTTCCTACTCACTTTTGTGACCTTAAATGCCCTTTCCTTGGCTCTTATGCAGTCTTTAACTTCCCTTGTCAGCCACAATTGCCTAGCCCTGCCATTTGAGAACTTCTTCTTCTGTGGGATGTATCTACCATGTGCCTTGTGAACTATTCCCAGAAATTTCAGCCAACTCTGTTGAGCCGCCATCCCCACCAGTATCCCTCTCCAAGCTCCTTCTCATGCCTCTGTAATTCCTGTTATTCCATTGTGATACTGATACATGTGACTCATGCTTCTCCTGCTCAAATTGCAGTATGAATTCAATCATGTTATGATCACTACTTCTAAGGGTTCCTTTACATTAAGCTCCCTAATAAGGTCTGGGCTACACAACACCCAATGTAAGATAGCCTTTCCCCAAGTGGGTTCAAGCATAAGCTGCTCTAAAAAGCCATCTTGTGGGCATTCAACAAATTCCCACTCTTGCAACACAACCTGATTTTCCCAATCCCCTTGTATATTGAAATCCCCCTTACACGTGTCTCATTACCCTCATAACATGCTTTTCCCAGCTCCCTTTGCAATTTGAACCCCACATCCTGGCTACTATGTGGAGGCCTATATATGATTCCCATAATGTTTTTTTTACCCTTGCGGTCTCTTAACTCCACCCACAAAGATTCGACAGTCTCTGTCCCTATGTTACCTCTTTCTAAAGGTGTAATTCCATCTCTTACTAACAGAGCCACATCATCGCCCATGCCTTCCTGCCTGACCTTTTTCCCAAAGTATATCCTTTGATGTTAAACTCCCAACTATGACCTTTTTTCAGTCACGACAGAGAGGTGCCCACAACTTCTTGCCAGCAAATCTCTAATTGCCACATGAGTTCATACACCTTATTCTGAATGCCAAGTTCATTTAAATTCAGCACCTTCAGTCCTGCATTCTTCGCCCTTATAAATTTTACCTCTGTGGTACAACTTAACTCTTTGCTCTGTCTGCAATTGTACCCACTCATTGGCCTGTCCTTCCTTACATTCATATTACATATTACATCATCTACTTGTAAACCTGCTGACTCATCTTCAGCTCTATCACACAGGCTCTCATCCTCCTGCCATATTAGTTTAAACCACTCCCAACAGCTCTAGTAAACCCTCCCATAAGGTTATTGGTCCTCCTCGGACTCAAGTGCAATACATCCCTTTTGTAGAGGTCGCACCTGTCCCAGCAGTGGTTCCAATTATCCAGAAATCTGAATCCCTGGCCCTGCTCCAACTCCACTGCCATGAATTTATCTGCCACCTCAATCTATTCTTATCCTCACTGTCGTATGACACAGGCAGCAATCCCGAGATTACTACTCTTGAAGTTCTGCTTCTCAGCTTCCTTCCTAACTCCCTGTATTCTACTTTCAGGACCTCCTCCCTTTTCCTACCTATGTTGTTGGTACCAGCTGCAGGCTGCTCACTCTCCCTTTTCAGGATGATAGGACTTATATGCTTTGTATCTTTTGTAGCCTGGGGAAAAGTACACGCTCAGAACAACAAATACTTTTTCGGGTTTTAATTCCTTTATCTGTTTTAGATGTTTTAGTGCTGAAGAGGGTCTCAAAACAAAACGAATGAGTTTACAACCAGTTCCTGCCATTACAATCTCAGTTTAATTTTCGATCCACACCCTTGTGTATCGACGATTTGCGTATGCAGTATAAAAATACATAAAGCAAACCGCACAAAACTAATACAGAACTAACACAAAACTAATACGGTAGTGGCAATTCTGAAAGAACACAATACAAACAACATTAGAATCCCACCAACCCTTTACCTTACACATAGCAGTGAAAATGTAAGCGAACACATCTCATCTAAGACGTCTGCTACTTTTTAGTACACACGTGCTGAACTTCCAAACAGAGACGAAACATTCACATTACGCTGTTACGTTCACAATCATTCATGATACAATAAAGTTAGACAAAAGGTACACTTTGGCACAACTTTTACAAGATATTGCCTGGTAGTTAAATTACAGGAAGACTGACCTACTTGCCCGGTGAGGAACTTTCCACAAGCCACGCTGTCCAGTGCCAATGCCTTCACTCGTGAACCTAAAGCATCCACACATAAAACACGGCAAATTACCGATATTCTTGATTTGCCAACAAGCATAAACGAATTTTCACATGAATATCATCAATTAACACTCACCGTTCCTCACCGCGCCCAATATCTCTGGGAGGAACTTAATCCCAAAGCCCCACTAGCTTCATCTGCAGAAAACAAAAATGGTCTCTCCACTATCCCACTTAATGACATCACCCTCTCCATTTAAAGGCACAGACAACTATTTTAGCATTACCCGGATGGATGCCTAAATACACTTTTAACGATAATAAGATTCGATGGTCACCCGGTTACATTCCCCCCTGCATTCAAGTAATCATCCTCGATTACTCGCTCACTACAAGGGTACTTTTAACCTCCTTAACTGCTTCTCTAAAGAGAACTGAACTGAGACTAGCCAGTATTTCAGACACTGCTGCCTGACTTATGGAAGCCTCATCAAGGACTGACCTTGGTTCGTGATGTGGGTTATGGTGCTGTCCAGCGTTTACTCATTTACTCCTGGGGAGTGCTGCCACAAGAGGGCTACCGACCTCCGCCCCTGCATTTGCAGTCGTCGGCTCCCCAGTCTCAGTTCCAGAAGGTGTCATAATTTTCGGAAGATATGCTGTCTAGGCTTGGGTCAAGACTCTGTGCACCCTGTTCTGACATATCTTCTACCAATATCGTACCACTTTCTGAATCCTCAGAACCTGATTCATGCCCCAGGGGTGAGCTGGTCTGAGTTACTGGAGTTTGCAGTCTCTTTCAGGTAGCTGGAGTGGGATGGTTCTCACAGGGCCTGATGTCTACCCTGTTCACCCTCTTGTTAGGCCCACCCTCCCAAGGTTCCACAGTGTATGTGTTGCCCAGTGCCTCTACCACCCTGTAGACAGTTGAGTTCCAAGCATCCAGGATCTTATTACCGCCTAATGGTCTGTTCCTCAGGTAAACCGCTGCATTCACATCAACTTTGGGACAGTAAGCTTTGTCCTTCTGCCAGGCAATGCGTTCTGCCACCTTCGGTTCAGAGTATTATTTTGCTCTGGCACGCTCATCCCTCAGTCGGCTCTGGTGTACAGCTAGCCAGTCATGTTTCCGGTCCACAGTCTGTTCTTGCCCCAGCAGAGCATCCACGGGCAAGTGGGGATCCACCCCAAACAACAGATGGTAAGGTGAATACCCGATGGTTGAGTGAGGTGTCGCATTATATGCATACACCAACCTGGGTAGATGTTCTGGCCATCTGCGCCTTGGCGAATAAGGTAAAGGAAAACCCCAAGACATTCTTCAATTATGTGAAGAACGAAAGGATGACAGGAGTGAAGGTAGGACCGATTAGAGATAAAGGTGTGAAGATGTGCCTGGAGGCTGTCGAAGTGAGCGAGGTCCTCAATGAATAGTTCTCTTTGGTATTCACCAATGAGAGGGAACTTGATGATGGTGAAGACAATATAAGTGAGGTTGATGTTCTGGAGCATGTTGACATTAAGGGAGAGGAGGTGTTGGAGTTATTAAAATACATTAGGACGGATAAGTCCCCGGGGCCTGACGGAATATTCCCCAGGCTGCTCCATGAGGCGAGGGAAGAGACGGCTGAGCCTCTGGCTAGGATCTTTATGTCCTCGTTGTCCATGGGTATGGTACCGGAGGATTGGAGGGAGGCAAATGTTGTCCCCTTGTTCAAAAAAGGTAGTAGGGATAGTCCATGTAATTATAGACCAGTGAGCCTTATGTCTGTGGTGGGAAAGCTGTTGGAAAAGATTCTTAGAGATAGAATCTATGGGCATTTAGAGAATCATGGTCTGATCAGGGACAGTCAGCATGGCTTTGTGAAGGGTACATCGTGTCTAACAAGCCTGATAGAGTTCTTTGAGGAGGTGACCAGGCATATAGATGAGGGTAATGCAGTGGATGTGATCTATATGGATTTTAGTAAGGCATTTGACAAGGTTCCACATGGTAGGCTTATTCAGAAAGTTAGAAGGCATGGGATCCAGGGAAGTTTGGCCAGGTGGATTCAGAATTGGCTTGCCTGCAGAAGGCAGAGGGTGGTGGTGGAGGGAGTACATTTAGATTGGAGGATTCTGTCTAGTGGTGTCCCACAAAGATCTGTTCTGGGACCCCTACTTTTCGTGATATTTATGAACGAACTGGATGTGGGGGTAGACGGGTGGGTTGGCAAGTTTGCAGACGACACAAAGGTTGGTGGTGTTGGAGATCGTGTAGAGGATTGTCAAAGATTGCAGAGAGACATTGATAGGATGCAGAAGTGGGCTGAGAAGTGGCAGATGGAGTTCAACCCGGAGAAGTGTGAGGTGCTACACTTTGGAAGGACAAACTCTAAGGCAGAGTACAAAGTAAATGGCAGAATACTTGGTAGTGTGGAGGAGCAGAGGGATCTGGGGGTACATGTCCACAGATCCCTGAAAGTTGCACCACAGGTAGATAGGGTAGTTAAGAAAGCTTATGGGGTGTTAGCTTTCATAAGTCGCGGGATAGAGTTTAAGAGTCGCGATGTAATGATACAGCTCTATAAAACTCTGGTTAGGCCACAATTGGAGTACTGTGTCCAGTTCTGGTCACTTCACTATAGGAAAGATGTGGAAGCATTGGAAAGGGTACAGAGGAGATTTACCAGGATGCTGCCTGGTTTAGAGTGTATGCATTATGATCAGAGATTAAGGGAGCTAGGGCTTTACTCTTTGGAGAGGAGAAGGTTGAGAGGAGACATGATAGAGGTGTACAAGATAATTAGAGGAATAGATAGAGTGGATAGCCAGCGCCTCTTCCCCAGGGCACCACTGCTCAATACAAGAGGATATGGCTTTAAAGTAAGGGGTGGGAAGTTCAAGGGGGATATTAGAGAAAGGTTTGTTACTCAGAGAGTGGTTGGTGCGTGGAATGCACTGCCTGAGTCAGTGGTGGAGGCAGATACACTAGTGAAGTTTAAGAGACTACCAGACAGGTATATGGAGGAATTTAAGGTGGGGGGTTATATAGGAGGCAGGGTTTGAGGGTCAGCACAATATTGTGGGCCGAAGGGCTTATAATATGCTGTACTATTCTATGTTCTATGTTCTTTGTTCTATGCCTCTTTTCTGGAGGCAACGTATGCAACAAATCATGAATCGTTCTGTTGAAACGCTTGCACTGCGTGTTGCCAGTAGGATGATGAGGTGTAGTACGGCTTTTCTTTACCCCGTATAGTTTGCAAAGCTCAGCTATGACCTCACTTTCGAAGTTATGGTCCTGGTCAGAACGCAATCTCTCAAGAACTCCATACTTCATGAACCATTCCCTCAAGAGCACTCTTGCTGTGGTATCCACCTTTTGATCCCGAGTCGGAAATGCTTGGGTGAATTTAGTGAAAACGTTCGTGACCATTAAGACATTCTCACTCCCGTCACTTGCCGGCTCCAACACAGTGAAATCTACAGCTACAAATTCAAGCGGCCTAGAAATCAGAAATGACTTCATGGGGGGACGGATCCTAGGTTGCATTATCTTTGTTAGCACACAACATGGACAATTCTCCATCCACCGTGCCACATCCTCGTGTACATCCACCCAAAAACATCAGCTTCTCAACAACTGCAGAGTACGTTCTATGCCTTGATGGCCCATAGAGTCGTGTACATACTCTAACACTTTGCTCCTCAAGCTGTTAGGTATCAGAAGCTGGTAACACTCCCCAAGCTTCTCATCCTCAACTACCCTATACAGTAACTCTTTACGCTCCCTGATACTGTCCCAGTGCCTTAACAGGGACAAAACAGGTTTAGGCAGAGTTTTCCGCTCCTGGTCACTCAGCTTTCTTTTCTGATCCCATAAGTCTCTTAGGACACTTAACACAGGGTCTTGCTGCTGAAAAGTACGCAAGTCCCCATTAGAATAACCTGGGAGTTTTGGAGTGTTCCCTTGCATCGGACCACTTACATCACTAGGACCAACTTCCCAGGCTCGAATTTGCTTAACCCTACAGCTGTTAAGACCAGCGGTAACCAGTGCCAGGTCAAGAATGGTGCCACGATTGATCAAACTACAGATTGCCCAGACCCATCAAACTCTGCATCCTCTGAGACAGGCTCAGGCTCCCCTGCAAATGGCTGCCTAGAGAGTGAATCAGCCACGGTATAGCTCTGACTCAGACGATACTGGACATTGAAGTCAAACACTGACAGCTGTGAGATCCATCTCTGCTCCACTACTCCCAGCTTGGCAGTTTTCAAGTGGGATAGGGGGTTATCGTCAGTGATTACAGTGAATTTGGAACCCAACAAGTATCCACAAAACTTCTCTACTACAGCCCACTTAAGTGCAAGCAGCTCCAATTTCATGCTGCTATAATTCCTATCATTCTTTTCGGCATTCCTTAATCGCCGGCTTGCATATGCAATAACCCTCTTTCCCCCTCCCTGCTGTTGGTATAACACAGCTCCTAGCCCATGATTGCTCGCATCGGTCTCCACTGTAAAGGGCTGGGAGAAATTGGCAAAACCAAGGGTGGGGGAACTGGTCAACTTCTCTTTGAGCAAGTCAAAGGCAGTTTGACATTCTTCTGTCCAAGACTGTTTTAACAGCTGGTTTGTTTTACTTGGATTCCCTACATTAGTACACAAATTCACTACATCATATACTGGACCTGCAATCTTTGAGAATCCCTGAATGAATCGTCGATAATAACTGCAAAAGCCAAGCAATTATCTTAAGTCCTTAACTGTCGATGGTACTGGGCCACTGCTGAACAGCTGAGACCTTCTCAGGATCGGTGCCTATCCCCTTGGCCGATATCTGGTGTCCTAAGAAGTTGACCTCTGACTGCAGAAAATGACACTTCTCCAGTTTTACACTTCTCCACTTTGGCACAACTTTTATAAGATATTGTCTGGTAGTTAAATTACAGGAAGACTGACCTACTTGGCTGGTGAGGAACTTTGCACAAGTCACGCTATCCAGCGCCGATGCCTTCACTCGTGAAAATCTAAAGCATCCACATGTAAAACATGTCAAATTACCGATATTCTTGATTCGCCAACAAGCATAAACGAATTCACATGGATATCGTCAATTAACACTCACCTTTCCTCACCATGCCCAGAATCTCTGGGAGGAACTTAATCCCAAAGCCCCACCAGCTTCGTCTGCAGAAAACAGAAATGGTCTCCCCACTATCCCGCGTGTGTGTAAGGACATCACTGTCTCCACTTAAAGGCACAGACAACTACTCTAGCATTACCCGGATAGATGCCTAAGTACACTTTAACGATAATAAGATTCGATGGTCACCCGGTTACATATATGTAACTGTGGACTAATTTATTTATTTAATTTATTTAGAGATACAGCACAATAACAGGCCAACCTGGTCTAATGGGCTCTCACCACCCAATTACAGCAATATGACCAATTAACCTACTAACCTGTATGTCTTTGGAATGTGGGAAGAAACCAGAGCACCCAGAGAAAACCCACATAGTCACAGGGACAACATACAAACTCCTTATACAACAGTGGGATTGGAAATTTCATCCACCCAGCCACTTGTATCTGAAATTTATAGATTCTAGCATCTGCAGTCTCCTAATGTATTCCTATGAAGAACTGGGGAGCATTGGGACATTGTACACATGTCTAGGTTGTACAGAAAAGGTTAAAAAAAGTCACATAGTTCATAAACAACTCCTTGAGATGAAACCTACATGAGAATTTTGGCTTAACATCTTGACCAACATGAAAAGACCAAGATGAAAACCAAAAATTCATGAACAACACTGAGATACCTTACGGTTTAAGGCAGAGTTTGATAGGTTCTTGATTGCACACAGCATCAGAGGTTTCGGGGAGAAGGCCAGGGAGTGTGGCTGAGGAGGGGAGAAAAAGGATCAGCCACAATTGAATGGTGGAGATGACTCAATCAGCCAAGTGGCCTAAGTCTGCTCCTGTGTCTTATGGTCTTATGGTCTTTACATCTTGGCAGTTTAATTTGTGGTAAGAATTTCATTGTACCTATAATTGCCTCTTTATGAATGATATATCTGTTTTAAATTACTATATTTGATTATTCTGGAAACCAACTATTTTATTATGAAGTCATAAAACTGCTTCATTTTTGACTCCCTGGGAAGCCAATGACTTTTTTTTGTATAAAAAGCAAAACTGTTATAATTATCCACCACAGCCAACACAAGATTCAGTCTCAACTAGACTTAATATTCTCTCTGTTCTGTAGGTAGGGCTCCAATGTCTTCAGCGATTTAACTTGTTCCATCAATTGGTCTCTCAGTTGAATTACACACCTTCCACACCTATTTGTATTATCTTAGTTGCGAGGGAGCACACCTGGCATTAGTGCCGACTCAGACTTGCCATCTAAATTTTACCAACACAGGAAGGTGTTCAGATGCTGGAAATTCAGAGTAGCACATACGAAATGCTAGGGGAATTAGCAGGTCAGAATGCATCTATGGAACAGAATAAACAGTTATTTATCAGGCCAAGGACTGAAAAGGAAGGGGAAGACATCGCAGTTTTATGAACTAATAACTTTAATACAATATCCTAGTATCTCCATTATTCACTTGGTAAGATACTGAAAATAGTCAGTAACTTACACTACCAACAAAGATACTTTATTCAGGAAACAGCTTACTGAGCCAGATGTCAGCCTTATATTTCCTCCCAGCAATCTCCTTCTTCATTTTTGCCCCTAAACATTATTCAACTACTAAAACAATCCTTGAAGGACTGATGGACATTAAAAGAGCCATTATAACACTCACAGCATGCTGGAGGAACTCAACAGGTCGGGCAGCATCCGTGGAAACGATCAGTCAACGTTTCGGGCCAGAACCCTTCGTCAGGACTGAAGAGGGAAGGGGCAGAGGCCCATAAGGAGCCATTATAATCCTCAGTTTGAGACTGCGTTGTGTGGATCAAGCTTCACGAGGGCCCTATTCATTCAGGCAAGTGGAAACCATTCTTGACTCCTATCATGTAGATACTGAAAAGGCTTTGAGAGATCCAGGGGTGAAACAGAATGATATACACACACCTCAAACCCCGGGACAGGAAATAACCAGAATTAAGACTGGAAGTAATTTTCAGATAAATGATGATTTCCCCTCCCATCATAACCGCCACCCCGTTCCCTCGGCAACAGCAAGTGATGTTCATGGTGCATTTGAATGCATAGCAATGTCATTAAGCTCACTCATTAGAAATAGTTAAGGACTGGCCTTGATAGGATGCAAATGTTACTTGCTTCATTAGCCCAAGCCTGTGTGTTGACTGGATGTTCTGTATGTAGGTATGGACAGTTATGTTGTCCAAGGAGTTGTGAATTGAATTGAACATTGCCCAATTGAGTGAAAACATTCCCACTTCAGATTGTTGGCATGGAGGGAAGACAGCTGACAAAACAACAGAAGATTCTTAGCTTTAGATCATCACACCATGGTGATCCTGTGGTGTAGTTCCACGGATATAATAATAATAAGTACTTTATTGATCCTGAGTGGGAAATTATTTCATTACAGCAGCAGCATCTAAAATCATGCTTAGCAATAATAATAAATATAAAAGTACCAAATAATAGTATATACAATAATAATTTACCAATGTGCAATAATGTATGAAATAATAAAACAGACTATTGTACTATGATGTGTGTTCTCCTGTCGCATAGAGATGAACTGTTGCATATGCCTATTGCATTTGGTAGGAAAGGTTTTCTGTAACGATCCGTGTGACGGTGGAGCTGAATCATCCTGTTCGAAAGGGTGCTCCACTGCTTAGTCAGTAGGTCATGGAGAGGATGTGCCTGATAGTCTATAATGGATAACCGTTTGTTCAGACCATAAGGCCATTCAGCCCATTGAGTCTGCTCCGCCATTTTATCATGAGCTGATCCATTTTCTCCTATTTAGTCCCACTCCCCCGCCTTCTCACCATAACCTTTGATGCCCTGGTTACTCAGATACCTATCAATCTCTGCTTTAAATACACCCAATGACTTGGCCTCCACTGCTGCCCGTGGTAACAAATTCCATAGATTCACCACCCTCTGGCTAAAAAAAATTTCTTCGCATTTCTGTTCTGAATGGGCGCCCTTCAATCCTTAAGTCATGCCCTCTCGTACTAGACTCCCCCATCATGGGAAACAACTTTGCCACATCCACTCTGTCCATGCCTTTCAACATTTGAAATGTTTCTATGAGGTCTCCCCTCATTCTTCTAAACTCCAAGGAATACAGTCCAAGAGCGGACAAACGTTCCTCATATGTTAACCCTCTCATTCCCGGAATCATTCTAGTGAATCTTCTCTGTACCCTCTCCAACATCAGCACATCCTTTCTTAAATAAGGAGTCCAAAACTGCCCACAGTACTCCAAGTGAGGTCTCACCAGCGCCTTATAGAGCCTCAACATCACATCCCTGCTCCTATACGCTATTCCTCTAGAAATGAATGCCAACATTGCATTCACCTTCTTCACCACTGACTCAACCTGGAGGTTAAGCTTAAGGGTATCCTGTACGAGGACTCCCAAGTCCTGTTGCATCGCAGAACTTTGAAATCTCTCCCTATTTAAATAATAATCTGCCTGTTTATTTCTTCTGCCAAAGTGCATAACCATATATTTTCCAACATTGTATTTCATTTGCCACTTCTTTGCCCATTCTTCCAATCTATCCAATTCTTTTCGAGATTTTTATTAACGACCTGGATGTGGGGGTAGAAGGGTGGGTTGGCAAGTTTGCAGATGACACAAAGGTTGGTGGTGTTGTAGATAGTGTAGAGGATTGTCAAAGATTGCAGAGAGACATTGATAGGATGCAGAAGTGGGCTGAGAGGTGGCAGATGAAGTTCAACCCGGAGAAGTGTGAGGTGCTACACTTTGGAAGGACAAACTCCAAGGCAGAGTACAAAGTAAATGGCAGGATACTTGGTAGTGTGAAGGAGCAGAGGGATCTGGGGGTACATGTCCACAGATCCCTGAAAGTTGCCTCACAGGTGGATAGGGTAGTTAAGAAAGCTTATGGGGTGTTAGCTTTCATAAGTCGAGGGATAGAGTTTAAGAGTCGCGATGTAATGATGCAGCTCTGTAAAACTCTGGTTAGGCCACACTTGGAGTACTGTGTCCAGTTCTGGTCACCTCCCTATAGGAAGGATGTGGAAGCATTGGAAAGGGTACAGAGGAGATTTACCAGGATGCTGCCTGGTTTAGAGTGTATGCATTATGATCAGAGATTAAGGGAGCTAGGGCTTTACTCTCTGGAGAGAAGGAGGATGAGAGGAGACATGATAGAGGTGTACAAGATAATAAGAGGAATAGATAGAGTGAATAGCCAGCGCCTCTTCCTCAGGGCACCACTGCTCAATATAAGAGGACATGGCTTTAAGGTAAAGGGTGGGAAGTTCAAGGGGGATATTAGAGGAAGGTTTTTTACTCAGAGAGTGGTTGGTGCGTGGAACGCACTGCCTGAGTCAGTGGTGGAGGCAGATAAACAGGTATATGGAGGAATTTAAAGTGGGGGCTTATATGGGAGGCAGGGTTTGAGGGTCGGCATAACATTGTGGGCTGAAGGGCCTGTACTGTGCTGTACTATTCTATTCTATTCTACTCTAAGTCTCTCTGCAGTCTCACCGTTTCCTCAGAACTACTGGCCCCTCCACCTATCTTCGTATCGTCAGCAAACTTAGCCACAAAACCATCTATTCCATAGTCCAAATCGTTGATGTACAATATAAAAAGAAGCGGCCCCAACATGGACCCCTGTGGAACACCACTGGTAACCGGCAGCCAACCAGAATAGGATCCCTTTATTCCCACTCTCTGTTTCCTGCCAATCAGCCAATGCTCTATCCACGTATGTAACTTTCCTGAAATTCCATGGGCTCTTATCTTGTTAAGTAGCCTCATGTGTGGCCCCTTGTTAAAGGACTTCTGAAAATCCAAATATACAACATCCACTGCATCTCCCTTGTCTAGCCTACTTGTAATTTCCTCAAAAAATTGTAATAGGTTTGTTAGGCAGAATTTTCCTTTAAGGAATCCATGCTTAGTTCTGCCTATCTTGTCATATGCCTCCAGGTACTCTGTAACCTCATCCTTGACAATCGACTCCAACAACTTCCCAACCACCGATGTCAAGCTAACTGGTCTATAATTTAATGATCTCCTCTCCACCAATAACTCAAAGAGTCCAGGTTGTAGCCAAAGATGGATCCAGCCTGCTTGATGAATTTATTTAGTCACCAGCACCAATGCTGCTCCCCCAATGTAAAGCCACAAAGAAGTCTGCATTCACTACAACAGACTTGTAAAAGATCTCCAACATCCTGCTGCACACATTGAAGGATCTCAGCTTCCTTAGAAAATATGGTCTGCTATTCCCTTCTTGTAAACAGCCTTGCTGTTGGTTTTCCAGTCAAGTGTGTTGTGTTCTACCAGAATGTATACAAAGACCTCTCCCTCCTAAAATCAGTCACCATCTCCCTGTTCTTGGCCACATTCAGGAGGAGGTGACTCCTCCCACACCATTCCACAAACTTGTCCACGAGCACTCTGTATGTCAGTACCTCCAGTTGAACTTTGTCTTTTTGTGTGTTTTCCCCCTAGCTGTCAGTCTGTGGTTCTGTATTGCCATGTGCTCTTGTTTGTTTTCATGCCCCATGTGCTCCTGCTCTGCTCCGGCCCCTGTATTACTGAGTACTCCGCCTCTCACCTGTTTCTCATTATTACCTGTTTTGCTGCCACTTCTGTCTCATTGTGCTCCACCTATCATCTGCCTCTCTGTTTATTGCTCAGTCTATTTCAGTCCTGTGTTTTCACCTGTGTGTTGCCAGATTGTGCCAGTGAATTTCCCTTGGGCTGCCTTTCCAGCATTTGTATCTGTACTCTGCCTGTTTCCCAATTACGGATTTTGGATTCCTCTGGAATTTTTGATCTCTGCTTGAACTTTGATGCTGACTTCATTGCCCCTCTGAATTTGTTACTAAGTAAATATCACAGTGCGCACAGTACTTGGTCTGCTATTGGGCCCCTGCTTCAGCGCCCTGACACTGTACTCCGACTCCTGCCCATCGCTGATACACCCAACCACCGCAGAGTCATCAGAGAACTTCTGCAAGTGACAAAAATCAGATTTGTACTGAAAGCATAAGGTGTACAGTCTGAACAGAAACAGAGACAGGACAGCCCCGTGTGGTGTTCCAGTGCCACTCACTGCCACCACCTCAGACAGAGAACTACCAAGCCATGCAAACTGTGGTCTATCTGTCAGGTAGTCAGTAATCCAGAGGATAGTGGATTTGTCTACACCCATCCTTTGCAGCTTCTTGCTCAAAAGAAGGGACTGGATTGTATTGAAGGCACTAGAGAAATCCAAAAATATGATTCTCACAATGACACCAGCATCACCCAGGTAGGAGTGAGCTCTCTACAACAGGTAAATGATGGCATCATCCACTCCCACATGAGGTTGGTAGGCAAAAGTAGCGGGTCCAATGAAGATCTCACCAGTGGTCTAAAGTAAGTCAGGATCAGCCTATCCAGAACCTTCATCACATGAGTGTGAAGGCAATTGGTCTGTAGTCATTAAGTCCAGGTGGAGTCACTTTCTTGGGTACAGGAACCAAACAAGAAGTCTTCTCCTGACTTAGACTCAGATTATACAGGTGCTGCAAAATACCAGACAGCTGGCTCGCACAGGCCTTCAGTACCCTGGGGCTGATATCAGAATCAGATTTATTATCACTGGCATATGACGTGAAATTTGTTAACTTAGCAGCAGCAGTTCAATGCAATGTATAATACAGAAGAAAAAAAATAAAAATAATCATTGTAATAAATAAGTAAATCAATTACAGTATACATATATTGAATAGATTAAAAAATGGTGCAAAAAACAGAAATACTACATATTTTTAAAAAAGTGAGGTAGTGTCCAAGGGTTCAATGCCCATTTAGGAATCAGATGGCAGAGGGGAAGAAGCTGTTCCTGAATCACTGAGTGTGAGCCTTCAGGCTTCTGTATCTCCTACCTGATGGTAACAGTGAGAAAAGGGCATACCCTGGGTGCTGGAGGTCCTTAATAATGGATGCTGCCTTTCTGAGACATCGCTCCCTGAAGATGTCCTGGATACTTTGTAGGCTGGTACCCAAGAAGGAGCTGATTTACAACCCTCTGCACTTCTGTCGATCCTGTGCAGTAGCCCTTCCATACCAGACAGTGATGCAGCCTGTCAGAATGCTCTCCATGGTATAACTGTAGAAGTTTGAGTGTATTTGTTGACATGCTAAGTCACTTCAAACTCCTAATGAAGTACAGCCACTGTCTTGTCTTCTTTACAACTGCACCGACATATTTGGACCAGGTTAGATTCTCAGATCTTGACAGCTTCATGATCTTAATAGAGATCTTGATAGCGTCCGGTCCAGCAGCCTGGCCTTGATGCCATCACTATAGCCGTCTCTTAACCTGACCTGCTATCACAGTCAGGCGGTGGAGGGTGGTCATCCCCATGGAGGCAGGATACTCCAGAGTTGGGGTCAAAAAAGTTGTTGATTAGCTTCTATCAATAATGACCATCTTCATTTGTGTTTACCACGACTCAACTCAATGATCTTCTCCTGAAATCCCAATGAGTTCAGTATTACCAGCATCCCTGAGTGTCGGTCAAGTGCTGTTGACATCATGCATGTTCCGCATAAAGTCAGCCACCATTAGGAAAATGTATCTCCGTTCCTTCACCACTTGCTCTACATCCTGAACTTCCCATCGGATTACACCAAAAGAATGCCAGCTCCAAGGGAATCGCAGCCGTTTAAGAAGGGACCACCGCATTCAAGAAGAGGTAAGCATGGTCCAGAAATGCTCATCCTTAAAGTGATCACCATTCTTTTGTTGCTTTTCTCCCAGAAAATAATGCACCTGGCATTTTTAGAATGAATATTAAGAAATGAAGTTCCTTTTTGGAATTGAAACAGTTAAATTACAAGTTTTCCAAATGTTCCAGTCAAGGATAATGCAAAGTCAGGCTTTACCAAACTGTATTTGAAGATTTTTCAAGGGTAATTAACTGCCAGTTTTTCCAAGTTAAATGAATTCTTGATGGAAAAAGCTTTGTGCTGACTTTAAACCTTAGATGTGACTCAAATCTTTGAAATCTTTCCAACAATGTGCTATTAGCCATTATGCCGGACCACCTCTGGGTGTAAGTGGGTTTGATGAATTTGCCTTGTCAGGATAAAAGTAAGGGTTACTTTCTAAATCCTTGCAGTCTACTCAGCTGTAAATAACATTGGGTGATCCATGTCTTAATGAGCCTTGCGAAACTGTAAATTTATCTGTTGACTGCATTAAATTAAATATAAATGTTCAAGGAAGCATTTCCAAATTGTATCTTGAGACAGTTGAACCCATGTGTGCATTTAAAGCCAAGGAGATATTATTTCATTATTCTTTTTCATCCTTTAGAAAATTGTTGGCATGTTCTTTGCGCTTGCATATTGTACGATCAATAAAAAAATGAAGTTAATTGATGGAAATGTTCTTGTTTTTTGAAACTTTATTAATATGCTGTAAAATGGGAGTAATGAGATACTGTTCATGGTTTCACGGACTGTCCATAAATCTGATGCAGAAGGGAAAAAGTTGTTCCTGAATCTTTGAGTGTGGTTCCACACTGTTCTGTAGCTCCCACTTGATGGTAGAAACAAGAAGAGCACATTATCATGGTGTTGAGTGTCCTTAATGATAAATGCCATCTTCTTGAGGTACTGCCTCTTGAAGATGCCTTCGATGGTGGGATAGGTTACGCCCATAATAGTGGAGGCTGAAGGCTGATTTATACTTGTGTGTCATCTCGACGCCGTAACCTACGCAAGTGGCCTACGCGCGTTGCGAGCATTTATACTTGTGCGTTGGTGTGTCTATGTCGCTCTGCAATTCACGCACGTCACGCATGCGCACACATCTGCCCGTGCAAGGCTTCATGGTCATGGTAGTCTTTCTCGGGGTAAACAAGTTTAAAGCGAGCATCTTTTTCGTAAAAGTGAAATGTGTCCTCCATAATTTCGGAGGTCTGTAAAGCTTTATGGAAAGCATTGCAGCCAGAGTTCCTTCGCTGCCCTTCAGTCGCCCAATGGGAAGCTATTGCAGCATAGGAGGAAATATGATGCTCCCAGGCGGACCAATCACAGTTGTTGCGTTCTGCGTTGCCACAACGCGTAGTTATATTTTGGGAGAGGTGCGCGTCAGGCTATGGTGTAGGGATCCACGTCGGCTCTGCATAGGGTTCGCAGCGATGCCGTACTTACAGCGTCGAGGTGATGCAGAAGTATAAATCAGCCTTGAGTCTGCAATCATCACCATCCAAGTCATTCTCTCTTCCCACTACTGGCATCAGGAAGAAGGTACGTATATAGAGCTTTGAAGAGGTCTTTTGTGACATGCCAAATCTTCTCAAGCTCCTGAAGAGGTAGAGCTGCCACCATGCCTTCTGTGTGATTGCATCAATGTATTGGGCCTAGGATAGATCCTTGGAGCACAACTCTTCCAGTGAATCTATCACCAAGTTAGAATTTCATGCTGAAGAACTTTTGAGGAAGTTATTTTCCAACAAAGGGTCTTTGACTATAAATGTTAGCTCCATCTCTCTTTCCATTAATGCTGCTCGGATTGCTGACACTTTCCAGCATTTTCTGCACTTAACCATTTACACCATTTGTTCTTTTTTAATTCTTCATCAAATCTTTGTCAAGTCACTAAATGCAAGGGTAAAAGGACTCTGATGGCAGTTATATACAGGCAACCAAACAGTAGCTGGGATGTGGACCACAGATTACAATGGGAAATTGAAAAGGCATGTCAAAAGGGCAATATTTTGATAGTCATGGGAAATTTTAACATGCCAGTAGATTGGGAGAATCAGGTTGGTAATGAATCTCAAGAGCAAGAATTTGTTGAATGCCTGTAAGTTTTTAGAGCAGTTTGTCACTGAGCATACTAGAAAGTCAGCTATACTGGATTGGGTATTATGTAACGATCCAAAGGTGATTCGAGAGTTTAAGGTAAAGGAACCCCGCAGAAGGCAGTGATCACTATATGATTGAGTTCAACTTGAAATTTGTTAAGAAGAAAGTAAATTTTGACAATGGCTTGAGTTTCTGGGAAAAATGAGGAAGTTGCAGGATAGATGTATTCCAAAAACAAAGAAATACTTAAATCGCAAAATAATACAACCATGGCTGACAAGGGAAGTCAAATTTAATGTAAAAGCACAAGAGAGGGCATACAACAAAACAAAAATTAGTGGGAAGATAAAGGATTGGAAAACTTTTAAAAACCACAGAAAGCAACTATAAGAATCATGAGGAGGGAAAGTATGAAATCTGAAAACAAGCTAGCAAACAAAGAGCTTTTTCAAGTATATAAAAAAATGAAAGAGAGTTGAGAGTGGATATTGGACCACTAGAAAATAATAATAACAGGGAACAAGGAGATGGCAGATGAACTAAATGAGTGCTTTGCATCAGTCTTCACTGTGGAAGACACTAGCAGTGTGTCAGTTGTTGAAGGGTGTGAGGAAAGATAAGTGAGAACAGTTAGTATTACAAGGGAGAAAATGTTCAAAACTGAAAGACCTAAGGTACATAAGTCACCCAGACCAGATGAACTGCACCCTGGGTTCTGAAAGAGGTAGTGGCAGAGATTGTGGAGGCATTAGTAATGATCTTTCAAGAATCATTGGGCTCTCGATTGCTTCCAGAGGACTGGAAATTTGCAAATGTCACACCAATATTTAAGAAAGGAGGGAGGCAGCAGTAAGGAAATTATAGACTGACCTCTGTGGTTGGGAAGATGTTGGAATCAATTGTTAAGAATGAGGTTTTGGAGTACTTGGTGACACAGGACAAGATAGAACAAAATCAGCATGGTTTACTTAAGGGAAAATCTCACCTGATTAACCTGTTGGAATTCTTTTGTGGAGATTACAAGTAGGATAGATAAAAGGAATGCAGTGGACGTTGTATATTTGGACTTTCAGAAGTCCTTTGCCAGGGTACCACACGTGAGGCTGCTTAACAAGCTAAGAACCCATGGTATTACAGGAAAGTTACAGGCATGGTTAGAGCATTGACTGATTGGTAGGAGGCAGTGAGTGGGAATAAAAGAATCCTTTTCTGGTTGGCTGCCAATGACTAGTGGTGTTCCCAGGGACTGTTGTTGGAATCTCTTCATTTTATGTTGTATATTTAAATGATTTAGATGGTGGAACAGACGGCTTTGTTTTCAAATCTGCAGATGATACGAAGATTGATGGAGGGGCAGTTAGTGTTGAGGAAACAAGTATGCTGCAGAGGAATTTCAACAGATTAGGAGATCGGGTAAGAAAGTGGCAAATAATATACAATGTTGGAAAATGTATGGTCATGCACTTTGGCAGAAGAAATAAATGTGAAGACTATTTTCAAAATGGGGAGAAAATCCAAAAATCTGAGATGCAAAGGGACTTGGGAGTCTTGTGCAGAACACCCAGAAGTTTAACTTGCAGGTTGAGTCAATGGGAAGGAAGGCAAATGCAATGTTAGCATTCATTTCAAAAGGTCTGAACTATAACAGCAGGGATGTGATGCCGAGATTTTATAAGGCACTTGTGAGGCCTCACCTTGACTATTGTGAGCAATTTTTGCCTCCTTATCCAGGAAAATCTTCCCTGTCAAATCTGTAAGAATTCTTTGAAGAAGTATCAAGCAAGAAAGACAAAGAAAAATTGGTGGGAACAAAAGGAGCCTTTTCTGGTTGTCTGGTGGTGATTAGTTGTGTTCCACAGGGGTCTGTTGGAACTGATTCTTTTTACATTATATGTCAATGATTTGGATGATGGAATTGATGGCTTTGTTGCAAAGTTTGCAGGTGATATGAAGATTGTTGAAGAGGTAGGTAGTTTTGAGGAAGTAGAGAGGCTACAGAAGGACTTGGATTAGGAGAAAGGGCAGATGGAATACAGGTTCAGGAAGTGTATGATCATACACTTTCTAAATGGAGAGAAAATACCAAAAAAACTGAGGTGCAAAGGGACTTGAGAGTCCTCGTGAAGGATTCCCATAGATTAATTTGCAGGTTGAGTCTGTGGTGAGGTAGACAAAAGTGATGCTAGCATTCATTTCAAGACGATTAGAATACAAAAGGAAGGATGTAATATTGAGACTTTATAAAAAACTGATGAGGCCTTGCTTAGAGCATTGTAAAGAGTTTTGGGCCCTTTATCTTAGAAAGAATGTGCTGAAACTGGAGAGGGTTCAAAGGAGGTTGACAAAAATGATTCTACAATTGGATAGCTTGTCATATGATGAGTAGTTGATGGCTCTGGGCCCGTATCACTCGAATTCAGAACAATGAAGGGTGACCTCATTAAACCAATAAATAGTGAAAGGTCTTGATAAAGTGGATGTGGAGAAGTAGTTTCCTGTGGTGGGAGAGTCTAAGACAAGAGGACACAACCTCAGAATAGAGGGGTGTCCTTTTGGAACATAGATGAGTAGGAATTTCTCATCTAGAGAATGATGTATCTGTGGAATTCTTTGCCACAGGCAGCTGAGGAGTCCAAACCTTCATGCATATTTAAGGCAGAGATTGATAAATTTTTGATTGGTCAGGGCATGAAGGGACTCAGGGAGAAGGCAGGTGTTTGGGACTGAGAGGAAAATTAGATCAGCCATGATGAAATGGTGGAGAAGACTCGATGGGCCACATGACCTAATTCTGCTCCTGTATCTTATGGTCTTATGATGGAAGCTGCTTTCCTGTGAGAACACTCCATGTAGATGTGCTCAATGGTGGGGAGGGCTTTACTCTTGATGGACTGGGCCACATCTACTACTTTTTGTAGGATTTTCTGTTCAAGGGTATTAGTGTTTCCATACCATACTGTGATGCATATGTATACAGTATGTTACAGTTATATCAAAAGGAAGTTTCAATGTACATGTATCAACTTATTTTGCAAGTTGTTAGAATAATGAAGTGATAAATGAAATCAGATCATGATAACATACCATAAGTATAACACAAGGAAATCAAAAAGTGAGCTAGCAAGACTGTTTCACTTAATCTGTTTTTTTCTCTTTGTTGACATTTTACAGAACAGTCACCACCATCAGATTTTAAGAACTCATTCATTCAAATCTCTTTGCAGCAATATGTTTTGTTTTTGTTTTCCTTTCCTCAGTTTCACAAATGTACTGTTATAAACTTTTTTTTAAAAAATGCAGTATGTTATAATTTGTAAAATGTTAGAGTCACAATTATAGAGCAATCAACCCTTTTAAGAAAAAATCTGAAAATCTTCTCATCCTTTTTACAGTACTTTTTAACATTTCCAAGCAGCTACTGTCCTCATCAATACATAGAATTAAACAGGAACCTCATAAATGCATTTTCTGAAGTTATCAATCACTATTTCGTTTGTCAAGGTGAAGTGGGGAGAGAATAAATCATGTAATTTTGATCTGTGGTAAAGCACTGTTCTTTCTAGTAGTAAACATGACCATTAGTGCAGAGGGCTACATCTAGTTCAAGAATAAGACACTAGTAAAGGATTGAAGTTCAGTCTTCCCTTTGTAAGATTAATCTCCAGTTTTGGAGAATAAATACTTCAATGTCCGGAGGAAGGGTTTACAGGAACTTTTTCCACTGGCACACAAGGATGCCATGTATTATACATTAGGAAACCTTTGTTTGTATTCACCAAGTCACAGATTAAAAGCTTTGCTTTTAAAGTTCAGACCACAATTAAAAAACAAAATCCTTCAGAGCTGAAGACAATTTTCTTGCTATTCTGCCATGGAAACTAACCAGCATCCAATAGGGTGTAACTTTGAAAGTATTTTCGGGAACAAGTTTTTACCAAAATGTGGCAAGATTTTGGAACTCGTGTGTCATATGACATGGGCAATCATAGACTTGACCACAATTGTTCTTCGCAAATTTTTCTGCAGTAGTGGTTTGCCACTGCCTTCTGGGCAATGTCTTTTAAAGGCAGGTGATCCCAGCCATTACCCTTCAGAGTTTGTCTGCCCAATGTTAGTGGTCGCATAGCCAGGACTTTTGATATGCACCAGCTAGTCGTCCACTACCTGTTCCCATGGCTTCACATGACCCTGATCATGGTGGGGGTGGGGGGGGATGTGGCTAAGTAAATACTACACCTTGCCCAAGGGTGGTTGACAGACTAGTGGAGGGAAGGAGTGCCTTACATCTCCTTTGGTAGAGACATAGCTCCACCCCACCACCCACTCATTCAGTTACTTCTTGTGCCATGTTACTTGTGCAATGGCCTCGCTACAGAGATACCTCTAAAACCTAAGGGGAATCTGCCATATGGCATGTCCTAGAGCTGAAATGGAAATGCAGAAGAGGAATTCTAGACTAATCACATTTCTGGAACCTCCAATGTAGAAAACTCCCTTATAAGCTGATTATGTACTGGCAAAGTGAATTGCTTTCATGTGGCATCAGTTGTACCACAAATAACTTACTTTTTTTTTTCAGCAGTACTTCTCGGAAGGTTGAAAGAACAAACTATGAAGACTGGATGCATGAACTTGGATTCTACTTCACTGAATGTAGAGAGCCAAACTCCAATTTAGGTGCTTAAAATTTCAATGGGGAATCAACAATTTAGACACAAAAGAATGTTTCTCTGGCAGTTAAATTCAGAGCTAGGCATTGTGGCAGTGAAGCCAGAAATCATGTTTGCACTCCTGGATGGCTGTTTATGGTGGGTCAATATAATAATTCAGTATTGATATCACTAGTTGATTAATAGGTGCATATCAAAGGATAGTTATCAAAAAGCAACTAATGGAGTTGATGTGTTTCCAGTAATTTTCCCTCCTCCCCCTTCCCTCATCTTCGATTCCCCACTCTGGTTCCCCTCCTACCTCTTCTCCTCACCTGCCTATCACATTCCCCTGGCTGTCCTCCTCCTTCCTTGGTCCACTATCCTCTTCTATCTGATTCCTTCTTCTTCAGCCCTTTTACCACCTATCACCTCCCAGCTTCTCACTTCATCCCTCCTCCCCCACCCACCTGGCTTTACCTATCTCTTTCCCGCGTACTCCTTTCCCTCCACCCAACTTATTATTCTGACTCCTTCCCCCGTCCTTTCCAGTCCTGATCAAGGTTCTAGGCCCAAAATGTGGACTGGACATTCTGCATAGATTGCTGCTGGACCTTCTGAGTTCCTCCAGTATTCTGTACTGTATGTGTTACAGTGAAGTTGAGGCACAGATTGTCCACAACTTACCTGAAAGGAAGAAGGAGCCTGAGAAACTGAATACTTTTCTGAACTTCTACCTGGTTCGTCCTTGATCCAATTGTTCCTTTGTAGCTCTGATATCTTCCTCTGCTTGCTCCTTATGGTCTTAGTATCCAGTGTTGCAAAGTATTGAAATCAAAACCAACTTGCTGTGAATGTGCCAGAAAGTTTTTTTTTTATTGAGGAAAAAGTGAAGGCGAATAAGCCAACAATCAATGTCACATGTTTGTCAACTAACCTTACTCCAAACCGATCAAGCAGATCTTGGTCCTGAAGTTCCACGATCTCCTGCCATTACTTAAATAGTTTCTCTTGGGGTTTCACCAGTCTTCTGCCAGACAACCCCCATGCAAATTCCAGACAGCTAAGCTGGTTTTGCTCAGCTGTCTCCTAGTCTGTGTGACTGCGTCATTTTTAATGGAAAAACTAGAATATGAAACTCTGGGAATGCAGCCATTGTACAGTTCTGCAAATCCCAGCAAAACAGAGTTGACAGGTAGTCCAGCAAGTAATTGAAATAGGCTAGAAAGAATTTTGGATAATTATGAGATTTATCACACCTCATTAAACAATCACAAGATCGCAGTGCTGCTTGAACAAATTAATAGCGTAGAAAAAGAAGCAAAATTGGTCGTCAGCAGAGACAGATGAAGACAAATCTGCTGCATAACTTCTTAATAAGATTAAATATTTGAGCTTTTGGAAAGAAAGGCAGTGAAACCAATGAGCATTATTGCCAGAAGCTTACTACAGGATTTTCTGAGGTTTCTTTGCTTGTGTTTTTTTAAATTTTCATGTTGTTTTATTGATCGGGAATGAAATTATTTATTAATTTATTTCGCGATTCAGCCCCGCAAACCCGATGGACCCTAACCTAATCGCGGGACAGTTTACGGTAACCAATTAACCTACCCTTTGTCTTTGGACTGTGGGAGGAAACTGGAGCACCCAGGGAAAATTCAAACATTCCAAGGGGAGACTCCTTTCAGAACAGCACTGAAATTGAACTGTGAACCCCAGGATTGTCCCAGATGTAATAATGTCATGGTGCCATGGCACCCAGAATGCAAAATGGGAGCTTGTGAAAACTTGGCACTAAACGTGAAAGAATTCAGCTGAGCATAGCATGAATACTCATTTAAATTTTGATGTGTTGACAAATGACATAAATCCAGAATTTGCATTTTAATGATGCCAGAAGTCATCTTTCATTATCACAACTGTGCAAAATTAACAACCGCTTCTGCTATCCCTCTTCCAGAACCTGGTATTATGCACTACCTGTTTCCCCATAATCGTTACAGCTGCAATCCATCAAGTGACTTTAGGTGAATTTAAACATATTATGCAAACGTACAACATTATTATTATAAAATGTTTGAAACACTTGATCCAGATTAAATGAATTTTTAGCAATATCATAGTAAATGCAGAATAATCACTCAGGCCTTGAAAACTAACCTTACAAATCACCATCAACGTCGTGTGCCATATCATATGACGTAGGCAATCATAGTGACCATGATTGTTTTTGGCAATTTTTTCTACAGAAGTGGTTTGCCATTGCCGCCTTCTGGGCAGTGTCTTTACAAGACAGGTGGCCACAGCCATTATCAACACTCTTCAGAGATTCTCTGCCTGGTGTCAGTGGTCACATAACCAGGATTTGTGATATGTACCAGCTGATCATATGACCATCTACTGCCTGCTCCCATGGTTTCATGTGACCCTGATCTGGGGGCATGGGATGGGACTTCTTGCTTGAGGCTGACCTGAAGATAAACGCCTTACTCCTCTTTCGATAGAGATGTATCTTCACCCTTCCACCCAAATCTTACAGAGTTTAATTTTCTCTCAATAATATTTGAAAATGTGATGATTATTAAAATCATAAACAATCATTATATTATTTTAATCTTCTTTAATCCTACGTCCAAATTACAATCAGCATTTTATTTTCTGTGTCATGATTAAAATCTGAAATTTTAATCCCTGCTTATCTATCTGAAAGAATTCTGCAATGTGATTGTCTGATCAGTTTCACGCCTCTCAGTCATATCCTTTTATGCCACAAATCAAAATCAAAGGGATATGGGGAGAAGGCAGGAAAAGGGTACTGATTGTGGATGATCAGCCATGATCACAGTGAATGGCGGTGCTGGCTCGAAGGGCTAAATGGCCTACTCCTGCACCTATTGTCTATTGTCTAAATCCCTTCTGGGTGATGCCATGTTCAAAATGCATTGGAATAGAATGGGACCATTCATTAAAGTCCATCGTATCTTGTTGGTATTAGTTATTTGTTTCTTGAGGTAGTACAGCACATAATAGGCCATTCCAGCCCTTCGAGCCACGCCACCCAGTAAACCTCCAATTTGCTACAATCCGCTCCTTTAAAATGCTCTAAATCCTAACACATGAAAGGCCAGCTGTGAGTACTGAAACACAAAGTGAAACGTGTTGTTTTATGCCAGCAACCAACACAGTTGAAGGATTACGCTGCCGGTTGCATTTGCTATGTTTCTGCCTTTGGAATGTGGGAAGGAAAACCGAGCACCTGGAAGAAACTCATGCGGTCATGGGGAGAACATACGTACTTCTTATAGACAGAGCTGAGAATTGAATCTCTATCAATGATTGCCAGCAATAACTGCTTTGCCACCGTGGCCTCTTTTTTTATCTTTAGTTTTATCTTGCTTTTGAATTTGGTTCAACTCAATTAATTCCTGCTGCTTCTGTAAAGCCTTGATATCTACAGTTGTACCATTAAGTTTGAACGTGAATTGATACATTGGTCCAAAAGCATTCACTACAGCAGCTGTGGAACACAAATTCAAGGAAGTAGATGCATCTGGAATGAAAGTCCATATTAGTAAAGGCAACAATAAATGTTAAGCATTGGCAATAAAGAAAACTACTAGATTGTTGCAGAAAAAGAATCTGTTTCACTAATGCTTTTAGGCCTGAGACCCATCATTTGGGCTGAGGGATCTAGGCCCAAAATGTCAACTGCTTATTCCTCTCCAGATATGTTTCCTGAGCTGCTGAGTTCAAATGTTCATTTATTATCAAAGTAGGTATGCAATATAAAACTCTGAGATTTGTCTTTTCCAGATAGCCACCACGAAACAAAGAAGATCATGGGGGTCAGTTCAAAGAGAAACAGCAAAAGCCCACACCCCCACACAAAAAACAATGGCAACACAACCATCAACACACCACCCCAAACCCACCCCCTCCCCCAGCACAAATGCAATAAGAACATCGCCCTCTTCTCCTGAATTATTTGTGTGTTGTTTGGGGAAAAATTCTTTTTATAGAGGGACTAAGCTGAAAATCAATGGGTTGGAAGTGCCTTATTCTAAAATACTTAATCATTCTCTATCCAATTACAAATGCACTTTCCTCCAGATTTACATTCCTTCCTTCACACTGCCCAGCCTCTGGAGAGACTCTTCCAGTGTTGACACTTACTTGCTTATGTTTTACATTTTCTGAGGAAATTTAATTAAGTCACATAATAATATATTGAATTTGCTAAGTTTTAGCAATCATTCATTTGATTTATTGCTGCGGAATAGTTTTGCATAGTGTTATGTTTTGTAACTCCAAAAACTAATCAAAAGAAAAACACAGAAGCTGGGATAATGGTCTACTTAGTTTCTCGTTCGTGAGGTGCTCCCATATGAAATGGTGGTGTAATGACGTACTTCACGTGCTTCTTACATATAACCTATAATGAATTATGTAAACAAAGTGACCCCCCACCCACCTACCCAGTAGTAAAGAAAGACTTTATCCCACAGGAGTAAGAAATCCTCCACAGCGATTAAACCCTTGGGCCTGAATGGGACAATGTAATGCTGTGCATGTCTGTATGTATATAGCAGTTGTATGGCATTAGGGTTATAGTGAGTTATATGTTTGTAAACAAGTAAAGAATGCTTAATCACACAATATATTTACAATATTACTCAAATGTGACTGAAATATTAAGTACACTACATTCCTCCCTGCTGAGTTATAAGCAACTCAATATCAAATGCATTTCAACTCAAATACGTAACATACTGTATTGCTCTCTAGTCATGTTATATAAACACAGTATATGACAAGAAGACATCCACAGCATATTAAATTTTAGATTATCCTATTTCAGTCCTGAGATTTAATCACTGTGGAGGATTTCTTACTCTTGTGGGATAACTTATTTCCTGACATGGGGAGGGGGGAGGGGGTTCACTCTGCTTGGCAGGAGAGACTTGTGGCTGTGAAACAATCTCAGGTTCTGGGGCCTCATCTGTGGTGGTTATAGGAATTGACTCTGGGACTGCAGGAAGAGGTTCTGACAGCTCTGAACAGCTTCCTTCTAACAATTGACTCTGCTCTCATCCACTGATTGATCTTTCATCTCCACGTAACTTCAGACGCAATCTCCACTGTGCAGGAGAGTGGTGTAGTTCTGTCCCTAACCTTTCCAAGTAATCACTTTTGTTCACCTCTGTAGTCCCTCGCTAGGACTGCTTGTCTAGGACTGAAATGTCTGACCTCCTCGTATGAGAAGCCCTCAATTTGTCTTGGCTGTTTGCCCCGCAAACTCCTTCTGAGATTGGGTTTGAGGAGATCCAAGCATGAGAATAAGGGATGACCCAGGAACAGCGTAGCTGGTGAGTCACTGGCTTTGAAATGTGCTGCATTGCCACATGCAAGGAGGAAGTTGGTGAGTGTCTGATTCAGTGTCAGTGTAGCGTGTTCAGCTGACATTGCTCACAGTACATTCTTCAGACTCTGGACAAACCTTTCCACCGAGCTGTTAGTAGGTGGGTGGTACGGTGCAGATGTGATATGTCTTACTTCATTCACTTTCAGGAATGAATGAAACTACTCAGCAACAAACTGTCACTGATTAAGTATTCTGAAACACCAATCTCTGAGAAGAGGCTTCTCAACATATCAGTGGTGTGCCAGACTGTCGTGGGAGCCATGGGAAACACTTTGGGCCACTTATTAGCTGCAACCACTACTACCAAGAAACCTGTGCCCATAAATGGTCTGGCCAAATCCCACAAATTGTCTGCCAGGGCAATGTAGACCATTCCCAGGGATGGAGAGGCACTGCTGTCGGCATCTCCTGGATGTGTTGGCGTCCTGTACAGTGCTTGGCAAGCTGCTTGATCTGCTGGTCTATCCCAGGCCACCAGACAAGGCTTTGAGCCAATACTTGTGTTGAATTTGCTTGAATTTCGAGCATCTGCAGAATTCCTCGCGTTTGCGTTCATATATCCACTGCCATTTCTTCCCAAACTTGTAGTAATGAGTTCAAACAATGGAGAAGAGTAGCTAGGTTTGGCAATAATTGACAAATCCTAAAAAGGGCCACTCTGCAAATGAGTACTTTGCATGAGTCTTCACTGTGGAAGACACTAGCAGTGTGCCAGATGTTGTAGTGGGTGAAGGAAGAGAAATGGGTGCAGTTCATATTGCCAGGGAGAAGGCGCTCAAAAAGCTGAAAGATCTAAAGATACACAAGTCACCCAGACCAGCTGAACTGTACCCTAGGGTTCTGAAAGAGGTAGCGTTAGAGATTGTGGCGGCATGAGAAATGACCTTTCAAAAATCATTGGACTCTGACATGGGGCCAGAGGACTGGAAAATTGCAAATGTCACTTCACTCTTTAAGAAAGGAGGAAGGCAGCAGAAAGAAAATTATAGACCAGTTAGCCTGACCTCAGTGGTTGGGAAGATTTTAGAGTCAACTGTTAAGGATGAGGTGATGGCGTATTTGGTGTCATAGGACAAGATAGGTCAAAGTCAGCATGGTTTCCTTCAGGGAAAATCCTGCCCGATGAGTCTATTGGAATTCTTTGAGGAGATTACAAATAGGATAGATAAAGGGGATGCAGTGGATGTTGTATATTTTGACTTTCAGAAGGCCTTTGACAAGGTGCCACACATGAGGCTGCTTACCAAGTTAAAAGTCCATGGCACTACAGGAAAGTTACTAAGATGGTTACAGCATTGACAGATTGGAAGAAGACAGCGAGTGGGAATAAAAGGATCCTTGTCTGGTTGGCTGCCAGTGACTAGTGGTGTTCTGCAGGGGGTCAGCATTGGAACCACTTCTTTTTATGCTGTATATAAATGATTTAGATGATGAAATAGATGGCTTTGTTGCCAAGTTTGCAGATGATATGAAGACTGGTGAAAGGGCAGGTAGTGGTGAGGAAATAGGTAGGATGCAGAAGGACTTAGTCAGATTAGGAGAATGGGCAAGAAAGTGGCAAATTAAATATAATGTTGGAAAATGCATGGTCATGCACTTTGGTAGTAGAAATAAATGTGCGGACTATTTTCTAAACGAGGAGAAAATCCAAAAATCTGAGATGCACAGGGACTTGGGAATACTTGTGCAAAACACCCTAAATGTTAACTTGCAGGCTGAGTTAGTGGTGAGGTAGGCAAATGCCATGTTGGCATTCATTTCAAGAGGTCTCGAATACAAGTGCAGGGATGTGATTCTGAGGCTTTATAAGGCACTGGTGAGTATTGTGTACAGTTTTGGGCTCCTCATCTTAGAAGAGATGTGCTGGCATTGGAGAGGGTCCAGAGGAAGTTCACAAGGATAATTCCAGCAATGAAAGGGTTATAATACGAGGAACATTTGATAGCTCTGGGTCTGTGCTCGCCGGAATTCAGAAGGATGAGGGGGGAGTCTCATTGAAACCTTTTGAATGTTGAAAGGCCTGGACAGAATAGATGCGGAAAGGATGTTTCCTGTGGTGGGAGAGTCTAGAACAAGAGGGCACAGCCTCAGGATAGAGGGGCGTCCATTCAAAACAGAAATGCGGAGAAATTTCTTTATCCTGAGGGTGAGGAGTTTGTGGAATTTGTTGCCACATGTAGGTTGTTGGGTGTATTTAAGACAGAGATTGATAAGTTCTTGATTGGACATGGCATCAAAGGTTACGGGGCAAAGGCCAAGAAATGGGATGAGGAGGAGTAAAAAGGGATCAGCCATGATTAAATGGCGGAGCAGTCACAATGGGCCAAATGGCATAACTCTGCTCCTATGTCATATGGTCTAATTGGATCCTTGACTTTCTAACTGGTAGACCACAATCTGTATGGATTGGCGATAATATCTCCTCCTCACACCCGTGACTGTAGGCTAAGTGTAGCTCAAATACCATCTATAATTTTTCTGATGATGCAACCATTGTTGGTAGAATCTCAGATGGAGATAAGAGTGTGTGCAGGAGTGAGATATACCAGCTAGTTGAGTGGTGTCACAGCAACAACCTTGCAATCAGTGTCAATAAGACGAAACTAAAATTGTGAACTTCAGAAAGGGTAGGATGAGGGAACACAAACCAATCTTCATGGAGGGATCAGAAGTGGAGAGAGTGAGCAATTTCAACTTCCTGGATGTCAAGATTTCTGAGGATCTAAGCTTGTCCCAACATATCAATACAGTTATAAAGAAGGCAAGACCGTGAGTTTGAAGAGATTCAGTTTGTCACCTAAAACACTCAAAAACCTTTATAGATGTATCGTGGAGAGCATTCTGACAGGCTGATACTGCACCGGACCAAATGAAGCTACAGAAATTGTAAAATTAATCAGCTCCATCTTGGTTACTAGTCCCCATATTATCCAAGACATCTTCTAGGAACTGTGCCTCACAAAGGCAATGTCCATTATTAAGGACACTCATCACCTAGGACATGCCCTCTTTTCATTGTTACCATCAGGAAGGAGGTACAGAAGCCTGAAGACACACACTCAGTGATTCAGGAACAGCTTCTTCCCCTCTGCCATGCAATTTCTAAGTGGACATTGAACACATGAATGCTACCTTACCTTTTTTCCCTTTTTTTAAAATATATATTCTTCCTGTTTATGCATTTTAATCTATTCAATATACATATATATCTTACTGTAATAGATTGACTTGATTATTTATTTAATATTTGTTCTTTATTTCTATATTATCATGTATTGCATTGAACCGCTGCTGCTGTTAACAAATTTCATGACACAAGTCATTTTGAAATGTATTGATCAACTTTCAGTACTGGGTTGTTAGTGACCTTAAAATCAGCACAGAACCTGACAGACTCATTCTTTTTGGTTACTGGGACCACTGGCATTGCCCAAGGGCACTACTCAACCTGGAAAAGAATTTCTTCAGCCTTCACGCAATCTAGCTCACTGGCTATTTTGTCATGGATCATATAAGGAACCAGATGTACTTTGTTAAACTTGGGTGTGGTATTTTCATTTAACACTATTTTGCCCATGATATGTTTGAGTTTTCCTGTACCATCCTTGAACACTACTGTGGCATCATTGGATACCTTTCTTAATTTGCTTTCAGTCGACTCTATTGCAGTTAATTTGGCATGTAAATTGTAGATGGATTTCCATTCAAGAGTTTTACTTGTCTCAGCCAAATACAACACCACAATGCTGGCCCTCCTGTTTATACCACATACAAGCCCAATGCTGTTGTTTTTTGGTTGTTATTTGTTATTTTTCACTATTACAAATGTCATTGCCACAGGAGTTATCTTCTCTCCAGTATATACTCTTAGTTTGATATCTGCAGGCTTCAGTTCAGTATCTTTGAAATGTTGCTTAAACTCATTTCATGGAATGGCTGAAACAGCTAAGCTAGTGTCCAATTCCATTTTAATTAATTTACCGTTCGCTTCTGTGGTAAGCCATATTGCTTGTCTCTTGTTCATTTTCAGAAGAATGAGAGGGGATCTTATAGAAACATACAAAAAAGGGATAGATAAGATAGAAGTAGAAGAGTTGTTTCCATTAGTAGGTGAGACTAGAACTAGGGGACATTGTCTCAAGATTCAGGGGAAAAGATTTAGGACAGAGATGAGGAGAAACTGTTTTTCCCAGAGAGTGGTGAATCTGTGGAACTCACTGCCCAGGGAAGCAGTTGAGGCTTCTTCACTAAATATATTTAAGATTCAGTTAGATAGATTTTTACATAGTAGGGGAATTGAGGGTTGTGAGGAAAAGGCAGGTAGATGGAGCTGAGTTTACGGACAGATCAACCATGATCTTATTGAATGGCCGGGCAGGCTCGATGGGCCAGATGGCCTACTCCTGCTCCTATTTCTTATGTTCTTACGTTCATATAAATCTCAAGGTTGCCTCATTGTCTGTTACTCTCATCAGTATCAGACTTTTCATCAACAGCATGCAGATTAGTGCTCTCTTTGAAACTTGGCTTTTTATGTTTTCCTCTTCCTTGTGCAGTCCATTTATTTTTGTCTGCCTAACATACTCTTTATATGAGACAAGCTTTGTTATATTTTCTATAAGTTTCACATCTAATTCTATATTGGCCTGATGAATGTGAGACCTGCCACATTGGTAACACTATTTGTTTGGCCAGACAGTTTTCTATTAAGACATTGCAATTTTGTTCACGCTCACTTTCTTTCCTGACTGTGTCTGCGGCTGCTGTTTCTATTACAATGATTTCATCTGTTCTTTTAAACGTTCAGGGCCATTTTTGAATGTTTTCTTGTCAGGTTTCACAAACTACGTGACCTCTCAGTGCACTATTAAGCTCATCACTGAACTGACAGGGTTCAGAATATTTCTTCAATTCATCCACGTATGCTGAAATGGACACCCCTTCTTTTTAATTCCACTTATGAAACCTAAAGTGTTCTACATTCAACAACCGTCTTGGTTCTAAATGTTCCTGTGTTACATTCATGAAACATCAAAGCATTTGACACCACATATAAATATTAAATACACTACATATAACAATATCAGATGTGGCTAGCTGGATATGAAGACAACTTCAATAAAATATTCATAGCATTGTTGATTAAATATATGATTCATTCCATGAGATGTTTCCATAATTATTGAATCATTATTTAATGTGATTTTTATATTTCAATTTGTATTTTTCTTATGACATTTTAAGTATTATTTCAATTGCTTTTAACTTTAATTTGATTTTATTTAATGCTGCTGTTGTGATGGATCTTCACTTCCTTGCCAGTAGGTCATTTTTTTGGGTGGCACGGTAACAAAGTGGTTAGCAGTACTAGAACCAGAATTCCTGGATTCAAATCCCACCACTGCCTGTAAGGAGACTGTATGTTCTCCCCACCATGACAGCATCGGTTTCCTCCGGGTGCTCCAGTTTCCTCCCACAGTCTGAAGGTGTACTGGTTGGAAGGTTAATTGGTCATTGTAAATTGTCCCGTGATTACGCTAGGATTAAATTGGGGGTTACTGGGTGGTGCAGCTTGAAGGGCTGGAGGAGCCTGTTCTGTGCTGTATCTCAATAAATTAATTAATTAATTCTCTTTCTTGATTGTTTGCTAATCTTCCTTTCTAAATACAGCATCTGCCACTTGTAAGATCACAAACAGATAGGTAAACTTCCAACTTACAGTCGTGACTTCTAGTCATAAAGGCGAAGTCAGTCTTTAGTTCTTGGAATGTGATTGGCAAGAACTAATCACCTTTTTGAGGTTAAAGCAAATTTTGTCTAAAGTCCTGCTTTGCAAGCAAGCTTTGTGAATAGTATATATTCTGTCTGAGGGAAGTAAGGCTTAGCCCACTAGAGTGATGAATCTGTGGAATTCATTGTTACTGATGGTTATGGAGACCAGGGTATATTAAACACAGGGATTGATAGGTTCAAAGGTCAGCGTAGAATTTATTATCAGAGTACGTACATATCACCACATACAATGCTAAGTAACAATGAACAATAGACTAAGCAAATGCAAATATAAATAAATAGCAATAAATAACGAGAGCATGAAATAACAAGATAAAGCATCCTTAAAGTGAGACCAACACCAGAAATAGAATGAGTGTTGGGTCTGAAGGCCGATAAATCCTTGGGACCTGATGCTCTGCATCCCAGGGTACTTAAGGAGGTGGCTTTAGAAATCGTGGTCGCATTGGTAATCATTTTCCAATGTTCTATAGATTCAGGATCAGTTCCTGTGGATTGGAGGGCGGCTAATGTTGTCCCACTCTTCAAGAACGGAGGGAGAGAGAAAACAGGGAATTATAGACCGGTTAGCCTGACGTCAGTGGTGGGAAAGATGCCGGAGTCAATTATAAAAGATGAAATTACCACACGTTTGGATAGCAGTAACAGGATCAGTCCGAATCAGCATGGATTTACGAAGGGGAAATCGTGCTTGACTAATCTTCTGGAATTTTTTGAGGATGTAACTATGAAAATGGACAAGGGAGAGCCAGTGGATGTAGTGTACCTGGACTTTCAGAAAGCCTTTGATAAAATCCCACATAGGAGATTAGTGGGCAAAATTAGGGCACATGGTATTGGGGGCAGAGTAGTGGCATGGATTGAAAATTGGCTGACTGACAGAAGACAAAGAGTAGCGACTAACAGGTCCCTTTCGGAATGGCAGGCGGTGACTAGTGGGGTACCGCAGGGTTCAGTGCTGGGACCGCAGCTGTTTACAATATACATTAATGATTTAGATGAAGGGATTAAAAGTAAGATTAGCAAATTTTCAGATGACACAAAGCTAGGTGGCAGTGTGAAATGTGAGGAGGATGTTATGAGAATGCAGGGTGACTTGGACAGGCTGCGGGCGGATGCATGGCAGATGCAGTTTAATGTGGATAAATGTGAGGTTATCCACTTTGGTGGTCAGAACAAGAAGGCAGATTATTATCTAAATGGAGTCAAGTTAGGAAAAGGGGAAGTACAACGAGATCTAGGTGTTCTTGTACATCAGTCACTGAAAGCAAGCATGCAGGTACAGCAGGCAGTGAAGAAAGCTAATGGCATGCTGGCCTTCATAACAAGGGGAATTGAGTATAAGAGCAAAGAGGTCCTTCTGCAGCTGTACAGGGCCCTGGTGAGACCACACCAGGAATATTGTGTACAGTTTTTGTCTCCAAATTTGAGGAAGGACATTCTTGCTATTGAGGGAGTGCAGCGTAGGTTCACAAGGTTAATTCCCAGGATGGCGGGACTGTCATATTTTGAAAGATTGGAGCGACTGGGCTTGTATACACTGGAATTTAGAAGGATGAGAGGGGATCAGATTGAAATATATAAGATTATTAAGGGATTGGACATGCTGGAGGCAGGAAGCATGTTCCCGCTGATGGGTGAGTCCAGAACCGTAGGTCACAGTTTAAGAATAAGGGGTAGGCCATTTAGAACGGAGTTGAGGAAAAACTTTTTCACCCAGAGAGTGGTGGATAGGTGGAATGCTCTGCCCCAGAAGGCAGTGGAGGCCAAGTCTCTGGATGCTTTCAAAAAAGCATCCAGAGACTTGGATGAGCTCTTAAAGATAGCGGAATCAAAGGTTATGGGGATAAGGCAGGAACTAGATACTGATTATGGATGATCAGCCATGATCACAGTGAATGGCAGTGCTGGCTCAAAGGGCTGAATGGCCTACTCCTGCACCTATTGTCTACTGAGTGTAATTATCCCCTTTTGTCTGAGTGCATGATGGTTGAGAGGTAGTAACTGTTCTTGAGCCCAGTCGTACAAGTCCAGAGGCACTTGTATCTTCTACCTGGAGGCAGCAGTGAAAAAAGAGCATGATAGAGTAATGATTAGTCAGGGCGTCAAAGGTTATGGGGAGATGTTAAGAGAATGGGATTGAGAGAGAATATAGATCAGCCAGATTGAATGTTAGAGCTAGCCCAATGGACTGGAATAAAGCTGATCTTGTATTTATAAAAACACTTTTTATGATCTCAGGAAATCTTAACACGATGTGCCTACATTTGATGCAATTCTCAATAGCTGCAGCAGGAAAGATGTCAGCTAATTCATAAGCGGTCGTATACTCCATAGACAGAGATGTGACAGTGACCACACTAACCACGTTTGGAGATCCGGTTCAGGAATAAGTGTTGGGCAGAACATCAGAGATTCTCTACTCCTATTTGAACTGAGCAATGTGATCTTTTACATCCTGCTGAAGAATGTTTCTTTCTGTAATGAACACAAGAAATTCTGACTTCCTCCAGCATTTTGTGTACATTGCTCCTTTAATAATACAGCACTTTCAAAGTATTCCAACAAATTGGGGGTATAGCTCAGTGGTAGAGCATTTGACTGCAGATCAAGAGGTCCCTGGTTCAAATCCAGGTGCCCCCTTTATTTGTTCTATGTCCAAAAAAGGTGAGAGAGGTAGGTTCAAAGGGGATGGATGTGAGCTTTTTACTCGGAGTGGTAGATGCCTAGAATGTGCTGCCGGGTATGGTGGTAGAGGCAAGTACATTAGAGGCTTTTAAGAGACATTTAGATAGGTACATGAATGTGAGGAAGATGGAGGGAAATGGACATTGTGTAGTTTGGAGGGATTAGTGTTTGGGTGTTTTTGTATTTCTTTTTAGCTGGTTCAGCACAGCACAACATTATAGGCCAAAGGGCCTGTTCCCTGCTGTACTTTCTATGTTCTAAAATCAAATGGAGATTTTGTGCTCAGGTTCTTCAGACAGAAGTCAAGCCCACAACTTCACTCAGAGACTAAAGTGATGTCAGCTGAGCCAGTGATGACAAGTATAGCAATTTTAATAATTACTTCTGTGCTCTACATTAGCTTGAAATATTATATGAACGGGCATAAAATATGTCAGTGAGAGTAAAACCTTCTTGCGTTTGCTCAGCTTCAGATTGGAGTCTGGGTACAAATATCATGCTGATTTAACAATGCCCCTGCTTTAAGTTACAGATATGTTTTCCTGATATATGAACAGGTAGATGATGTCTAAGATTATGAACAGAAGTGTTAACTAATTACATCCTTTATAGTTGTATTCCGTGTGCTGATTATGTGGCACATTGAATTAATGTCAGCTGTTTCAAAAGCAAAATAAATGCTAAATAACATGTGTAATTTGTTCTGGCAAACAATTCACATGTAACTGGAATTGTTAATTTTTGACTGGAATATTGCTTACAAAGCATAGCAAATAAAACTTAAAACAGATGTGGAACATATCCAGTGGCTAAAGAGTACATTGCAGTTATGACAATACTATAGTCCTTTGGAGCCCTGCAAACCGTTGGGATGATCTTGACTTTCTGCGAAAATGTAACATGGGCGAAGATATTTGGAGGACCAGTTTAAGCAGAATCATGCATTCAGGGAAACAAGGAATCTCTGAGAACAAAAGCAGGCCGTTCAGACTGTGAGAACCCAATGGCTCTTTGAAAGTAATATCCCATTAGTCTCACTACCTGCTTGCTTTCCTCCACCACCTACCCTTTCTCAGGTCTTTACACTATTATGTTCTGAAAAATATTATTGAATCTGCTTCCACCAGCCTTTCAGGCAAAGCATTCTGGATCATAAGTATTTGCTGGGGGAGCTATTTCTCCTTTGCTACCTTCTTATTTATGCTAAACATCTGTTATGAACACTAAACATTCTTTTATGCTAAACATCTGTTTTCTGGTTATTCACCTTCGCATAGGTGGATTTAATTTCTACCCAAGCCCCTCACAATACAGGGCACCTCAATTTAATTTCACATCAGCCACATGTGGTCTAAATAAATTAGAACCAACTTCTCTAATTTCTTCAGATGATGAAAATCCTTCCTAATACTACTACAGTGATAGAAGATAAATACATACAGGTATATACTACTACAGGAGATGAATCTCTTCTCTCTGGTCCTTCCTTCAGCATGGTGACCAGAATTCAATGCAACTGTTCTTTAGTTATAATATAATGCCCTTTCTTTTCCACTCAGTATTCCTCTCTCAGTATCAATAATTTTTACTCTCAATCATTACCATTGCGCGGGTCTCAACATTCACATGCTTGACATGAGACTCACGAGACAGGCACTACCATTCTGAGCTCTGTCTAGGGAAGGGATTACCAGCTGGATAAAAAGAAAAAGATTTAAGGATATGTTCAAGGTGTCCTTGAAGAAATGCAATGTTGTAACATGAACACAGTTTCTGGAGAGACACAGCTGGTATATATAAAGTAGTCTTTTATTTGGGACCCACACACAAGCTGACAGCCTTTGGATTTACTCAAGAAAGAGATTCCCTGATCCAACATTAGAGCACATTTTTATATGTTAAGGAACAAAGGTAACAGATCAATTTCTTTTTGTAGTTACAACGTCCTCATAATGCTTCTTTTGAGTTATATGTACTTTTCAAATTCCTGGGTCTTCCCAACAATGTACCCAAAATGAGTGTTAATTACTGTGGTCTCTGATTCGTATTCATCCAATGGGATGTTGTTAGCATTCATCCCTATGCAGACATCTTAGTCAATTAGATTATCTCCTTTTAGTGCTGTTATCTGAGGCTATGTCCACACTACGCCAGATAATTTTGAAAACGAAGCTTTTTCTCTTCGTTTTGACCCTCCGTCCACACTAAAACCACGTTTTCATCCCCCGAAAACAGAGATTTTCAGAAACGGTCTCCAGAGTAAATAAATCTGAAAACGCCTAATATCCGTTGTAGTGTGTACGGGGTAACCAGAGCTTTTTAAAACCGCTGTCATGACGTGCCGGAACAGATGGCAGTAGCGCGGCATTTCATTGTTTTCTTGAATGCACAACCTAACAATTTCAGAACAGACGGCAACGAGACTGAAGCCAGAAGAGTTAGAAATGTACTCACCAAATACTTTGACCATATATTACTGAATAAATAAATATACTCACTTTGCCCTGTTTTCTGTCCTTGCTTGTATGAAGGTGGTTTACCTATTTATGCAAGTACTTCTCTGACAATAGATGTGTAACAATCTAATGTAACATTGTATGGAAATACAAGATAACACTGATGCAGACATGTTTTATACATTTAACAAGGTACTTTATTAATGCAACTGTTAGTCAGTTTTTCAATCTTCATCATCAGCTGGGTCATACTGTCCGTGAACTCCCTGTCGGTTGCCTCCATATGCTCCAGTATTTGTTTTTTTTTCAGTTTTATGGTCCTCCTGCGCGAGAGCCAAGAGCAATTTCTTTTAAGTTTTTCTACTCTGTAACTGGACAAACGCGCGCCAAGTATACCGTTTCCTCTTCACTTGTTTTCTATGTGTCCTGCGCATGCCCAGTAGGAGGAGATTCGCCCAATTATCCGTTCTAATGTGGACGGAGATATTTTGGAAAACGCTTGGTGTGGACACCTATCGTTTTTACGCGAAACTGTCGTTTTCAAAATTATCTGGTCTAGTGTGGACGTAGCCTGAGCCCTATTCATGCAATGGGGTGTTGATTACATTCATGCATATGCAGACATATATCAGTCAATTGGGAGTTTCCTGGTTTGCAACTTACTGTTCCGAGCTGCAGTTTGAATTCAATCCACAATCCATATTCAGGTCTGAAGGTTGGTTGCTGTCGAAATCAGATTAATATTTGCTATATTGCATCTGCAGAATATGCCCTAATAGCAATACCCTCGCTGAGTTTTAGCAATGTAATACCTGGCCTATATGCTTATACGTTCTTAACATGGACATGCAATTTCAAAAGTAACATGGTAGCCTATTGTTATTATTGTGCTAGTGACGCAAGTTCAATTGTGCCATTCTCTGTAAGGAGTTTGTACATTCTCCATGTGACCATGTAGGTTTCCTCTGGGGGCTTCCCACATTCCAAGGACTTACAGATTTCATCATATGAGTGCAATTGTGTGTCATGGGCTCTTTGGGCCAAAAGGACCCCTTACAGTGCTATATCTCTAAATTTTGAGTCAATATACAAGATGGCATTGAGGAACTTGAGTCCACACCCAGAGGCCCTACATAAGGGGCAGACCACCGCACAAACCACCCACTCTCTCAATCCCTCAGACTTCCCCTGCTTTTCCCATGGCAGAGTTCAGAATTCCCACTATGGCCCCATCAGATACCTTCAAATCCACATCCCTGATTCTGAGTGAACTATATGAAGAAGACTCAATTCCAATATCAATGAAGACAAGGACACCTTTTTTTAAAAAACTGTTTAATAGCCTTAGTTCTCCTACCACCTTCAATGATTTAAGTGTCTGAGATTCTATTCTGATATTTCTTTGCATTCAATATTTTCATATGGTTTTGATTATGGTTCACAATATACTGGCAGAGTAATGAGCAAGATAAAAATACTTGCTTCAGAAATCGTAGGTGAAGCCTTCAAAATATTCAAAGTTGAGGCACAATTTTTAATCAACAAAGGAATCAAGTGGATGGTAAGAGGTTGAGAAAGTAGACTGAGAAAATTTGAATCAGCCATGGTCTTACTGGGTGACGTAACCAGCTCTGGGGACTGAAAAGGCCTACTTCTCTTTCCTATTTCTTATGGTCCTCAAATTGAACAATAATGCAAAATAATCTTACTACATGATAAACTTATCAGTTTGAAGGCTCTTTTATTAACCAGTAAAAGTTATTCACTGCCAACCATCCATCCTCTGATCCTGAAATTTAAATATTTTGATGTAGTGTGTCATTCAGTCTTTTGTTTTGAAAATTAAAATGTTAAAATCAATTTAATTTTTGCACTCCCTTTATTTCTCTTTCTGCACCTCTTGCCATATTAAACACATTCTCTCTAACTTACATCTTTTTTTTCTTCACTATCCTTGATTCAGAGAGTGTACAGCTGCTCTATTAAATCCCAGCTGTTCTGTACAGAGTGCCACATGGTTTCTATCTTCCACTTCAGCTTCTCACACAATTACCCAGAAATATGATTTCACCCTCTTTTGAACATGAGCTCTGCAAAATGTTAGCACTTCATAGAGTTCCCAGCAAAAAGAGATGGTGAAATTGGCCAAAAATATGTTGGACATATCACAAGGGTACTTCACACCCAAAATCGTGCAATAAAGGTCCCAAATGGACCAGGCTCAATTTGATAGAACTTCTGAACATTTGGTGTGAACCTGAGAATGCAAGCCTTAAAGGCATACTCCCCATTTCAAATGAAACTCAATACTTTGTGCCGCAGATGCTGGAAATCTGAAGTAAAAGTAGAAACTTATGGAAACATTCAACTAGTTGGGTAGCAACACTGCAAGCAAAGCAGTTAAAGTTTCAGATGCTTTATCAGATTTCTGTAAGACAAAAAAGAAGAGTTGGTTCTCAATAGCAAAGAAGATGGTAGAAGGATGGGTAGAACAGGATGGAGACCTCTGAATCTCTGTGGCAGTTGTGCACCAACAACACACCGATAACAGGGATTCAAAGGCTGGGTTGAGTTGTTCTCTGATCTTGGCAATCCATTTGCAAACGTTCTGTCACCATACGAGGATTGCCAAGATCGGAGAACAACTCAACCCAACCATCAACTGCTCGAGCAACACATTTCCAAGTTATTTCCAGGGATTCAAAGGTCTTACATGAGAGGGGAAGAGTCTCTATATTTAGAGTAGAATAGCTGTCATTATCATTACTGAAATAAATGATGTGCAGGTGGTTCTGTGTGCCAAAAAAATCTGCTGGGGACCCAAAGGAAGAGTCTGGTAGATGGTGAATCCAACTACCCCCCAATATGTGATATTCCTCATGCAATCTAGCGAATAAATTCCACATTCCTTTCAAAATATTTCAGGATGAGCTCCATATCACTGAAGATAGTTTTGCTAAGACATTTCAATGATGGAGTCAGGGATTCACTATTTGTTTTGCTGAGTTCGCGCCGCAGAGGAGAATGTGAGTGATTTTTTAATGCACTTTCAGGGCTCTCTCAGCTGACTATTGGTAGGCAATGTTAGTATTAGGGATCAGGAGGTGGAAAGGGTCAGTTTCTCTCAGCTTTGGGCTCCCTATTATTGAAAAAGCAGTCCCTTGTCAAGAGTGCCCTATTGTCCATGAGGCTGCAGGGATGTTCTCTGTTACCTTGCAAGATCTCCTGCTCCTTTTGCACCTGCTTTTCTTCAGCTCATACTCCATGTATCCCAGGCTTAAGGCTGGTCTTCCTTGAGCACCAGCAGTTGTCTCTGAATGTTAGCCTACGCAGCTTACTATATACTGCAGGGTGGCCCTAGACTAATGCAGGCACCGGAATCTCATTTTCAGAAGACCATTGGCAAGACTTCCACAGTAATTCTGGTGTAGTAACATAGTGGTTAAAATACTGGGCTAGCAGCCAAAGTTCTGGACAATTGATTCAGAGAGTTCAAATCCCACCGCAGCTACATGGGAATTTAAATTAAATTAATCTGGAAATAAAATGAAAATAGTTTTCTGCAACAAATTATTAGTTTTGTCATTATGTTTACTCTTACACTGGGAAGGAAATATGTCATCCTAACACAGTCCAGCTGATAGTAACTCTAGACCCACACAACTACATAGAACATAGAATAGTACAGCACAGTACAGGCCCTTTGGCCCACAATGTTGTGCCGTCCCTTAAACCCTGCCTCCCATATTACCCCCAACCTTAAATTCCGCCATATACCTGTCTAGTAGTCTCTTAAATTTCACTAGTGTATCTGCCTCCACACTGACTCAGGCAGTGCACTACTCTCTGAGTAAAAAACCTTCCTCTAATATCCCCCTTGAACTTTACACCCCTTACCTTAAAGCCATACCCTCTTGTATTTAGCAGTGGTGTCCTGGGGAAGAGGCACTGGCTGTCTATTCCTCTTAATATCTTGTACACCTCTATCATGTCTCCTCTCATCCTCCTCCTCTCCAAAGAGTAAAGCCCTAGCTCTCTTAATCTCTGATCATAATGCATACTCTCCAAACCAGGTAGCATCCTGGTAAATCTCCTCTGTACCCTTTCCAATGCTTCCACATCCTTCCTATAGCTGCATCATTACATCGCGACTCTTAAACTCTATCCCTTGACTTATGAAAGCTAACATTCCATAAGCTTTCTTAACTATCCTATCTACCTGTGAGACTATTATTCATGGGTTTTTAGAGATTGCTACCGCATCCAGTAATGTCCTCATCCCATAATGAAAAAAATGGCGGTTCTCATTTTGGCAACTCTTTAGTAACTCTTGCAGCTGTGGTAAGAAAGCAATAAGTTTGCAGGAACCAAGAAGTTGGAAAATAGCCACTGCACCAAGGATGAAGTTTGATAAGGCATCGGTCAGAATGCATTTGGAGTATTATGTGCAGTTTCGGGCCTCTTAGCTATAAAAAGGATGGGTTGGTGTTGGACAGGGTCCAGAGGAGGTTCCTGAATCAGAGGGGAATTTTTTAATGCATGCATTTCTAAATGACAATAATAGAGGACTGAGTGTCCTCATAATCTAATCTAATCATTGCAACCTAATAAATACTGAAAGGCCTAGATAAAGTAGACACGGAGAAGACGTTTCCTGTAGTGGGGGAGTCAAGGACCAGAGGGCACAGTTTCAGGATAGAACAGCCTTTAGAACAAGGTGAGGAGGAATTTCTTAGCAAGAGGGTGGTGAATCTGTGGAATTCATTGCCATAAATGGCTGTGAAGACCATCCCATTGGGTATATTTACAGCAGAGGTTGATAGGTTTTTTTAAATACTAAGGGTGCCAAAGGATGCAAGGAGAAGCCAGGAGAATGGGTTAGAGAGGGTACTAAATCAGCCAATGGAATGATGGACCAGATTGGATGGATTTAATGGCTCAATTCTGCTCCAAAGTCTTATGGTTTCATGTATTCATCCCTCCTAGCAGTGCTGGCTTAGGATGAACAAATCCTGGTTACATGCCAGGGCCTGGGCATTCACCAAAGGAAAATCTAATGGCGATCTACAGTCAGCTGAACATGAGGGATTGGACGTGTTCCCTGTTCAGTAAATTAATGGGAGACCTTTCTGAGATATGATTGCTGTCAATGCCGCCTGAATCACAGAAAGCCGGGGATACTGCCAAAGTCCAATACTTGCCTGTCAATGAAATCAAGAGAGAACAGAAATATCTTCCCATAAATAGCTAGGAAAGGTTAGTGAACAGAAATGCAATAAATAATGAAAATTCCAGCATTGGGAATTCCTTTTTGATTTCATAAAAACTTGGATTTCACTTCCTGAAAAGTTGGAGGAGAGGAAGTTATAAACTCAGTCATCTCCATCATGGACACTAGCCTCCCCAGCATCCAAGATATCATCAAGGAGAAATGCCTCAAAAAAGCAGCATCCATCATTAAGAACTTCCAACACCCAGGACATCCCCTCTTATTGCCACCATCAGGGTGGAGGTACAAAATCCTAAAGGCACCCAGTTAATGATTCAGGAACAGCTTCTTCCCTTCTGCCATCTGATTTCTGAGTGGATATTGAACCCATGAACATTACCTCACTATTTTTTTTCTAATTTTAGATTAGATTAGATTATGAGAACACTCAGTCCTCTTTTATTGTCATTTAGAAATGCTTACATGCATTAAAAAATGATACAATGTTTCTCAGGAGTGATATCACAGAAAACAGGACAAACTAAAGACTAACACTGACAAAACCACATAATTATAATATATAGTTACAGCAGTGCAAAACAATACCATAATTTGATGAAGAACAAACCACGGGCACGGTAAATAAAGTCTCAGAAGTCCCCTTGTCGATCGACTCCCGAATCCCCGATAGCAGCTGGCAAAAGGGAGAAACTCCCTGCCATAAACCTCCAGGCACCATCAACCTGCCGATGCCTTGGAAGCAGCCGACCACAGCCAACACTGAGTCCATCCGTCCGAAAACTTCGAGCTTCTGACCAGCCTCTCCGATACAGCCTCCCGAGCGCCATCCTCTGCCGAACGCCTTCGATCTTGCCCCGGCCGCTGAAACACGCAAAGCCGAGGATTTAGGGGCCTTCTGCTCCGGAGATTCCGGTTACCACACAGTAGCAGCAGCAGCGAAGCGGGTATTTCAGAAGTTTTCCAGATGTTCCTCCGTACTCTCACGTCCGTCTCTATCAAATCAGAATTGTGCACGGTCCCCTACTTGACAGATAACAGACATCACTACCAAAGTGGCCGCGCGCGCTACCACTTATATAGTTACAACAGTGCAAAGCAATACCGCAATTTGATAAAGAGCAGACCATGGGCACAGTAAAAAAAGTCTCAAAGTCTCGATAGCCCATCATCTCACGCAGACGGTAGAAGGGAGAAACCCTCCCTGCCATGAACCTCCAGCACCGCAAACTTGCTGATTCAGCATCCTGTAAGCACCCGAACACAGTCCGACTCTGAGTCTGTCCGAAAACTTCGAGCCTCCAACACTGAGCACCATCTCTGCCGAGCGCTTCAATGCTGGCCCCAGCCGCCAAGCAACAGGCAAAGCCAAAGTTTCAGGGCCTTCCCCTCCGGAGATTTCAGATCACACAGTAGCAGCGGCAGTGAGAAAGGCATTTCAGAAGTTTCACCAGATGTTACTCCGCGCTCTCACTCTGCCTCCATCAAATCAGAATTGTGCACGGCATCCCACTTGACAGATTACGGATATCATTCACCAGAGAATCCATGCGCGCTGTGTCGTGTCCTCATCTTCTCCTCCCGCTACTTTTGCACAAGGACAATTTTGCGCTACTTATTAAATTTAACTTATCGCAACTTACAGATTTTAGGTAGATAAATACTTCATTGATTCCAAAGGAAACTAAGGTGTCACAGTAGCTTTACAAGTGCACAGAGCAAGAATGACCTCATATACTATACAATTATTTATTATTACATATTGCAATGCACTGCTGCCACATAACAACAAATTTCAGGACATATGCCAGTGTTAAGAAACATGATTCTAATTTCTGATTCTAACATCAGGGGTAAGAAAGTTATTGGAAAAATAATCAAATAATCTAAGGGTCAAGATTATTTGCAGTTAGATGGACAAGGATTGAGTAAGGTTAATCCGAATGACTTCATTAACAGGAGATGCCGTCTGACTAATTTGATTAGATTTTTTGAATTAAGATATATTATCTATATAGACCAAGACCTTGGGCAGCTCCATGTTTGGACAGCACGAGAATGATATACTCTATCACAATTTCCTGTGTTATATAGTCTTATTAATTCTCTGCTTCCATGAATTTCATGAAAGATAATTGGTCTGTGTACATACATCTACTGACGCTTCCGGACACATCTTCAGTGATGTTCCTGGAATCATCGGGTGCTTCAGGTCTTTCAACATCATACACCCTCCTCCAGGTGACCCAGCCGGGGCTGATCAGACCCCAGCTTGGGTCCAGATGGCTAGCTACTTATGACTCCATGGCTCCCCTCTTTTGAGCCACAGCCATCTTGAGGCCCTCTCTGCCGCATCGGTGGTACTGCAGATGGCTCTCCTCTTCCTCTCTCTCTCGATGCCCAAATTGCTGAAGGCTCTAACTAAGGAACGGGCTATGAATCCCCTACAACCAAGCTCCACTGGGAGACACCTCGCTCTCCATCCAGCCTGCTGACAGTTGCTGACCAGTCCTGCGTACTTGGAGAGCTTCCTTTCAAAGGCCTCTTCCAAGCTATCTTCCCATGGGACTGTCAGCTCCAGCAGCACCACTTGCTTAGTAGACTCAGACACTAGGACAATGTCTGGTCGCAGGGTGGTGGCTGCGATATGGTTGGGGAACTTCAGCTGCCGTTCAAGGTCCAGCAACAGCTGCCAGTCCCTTGCAGAGGTCAGAATGCCTGCAGATATTCTTTTGACAGGTATTGGCCAGGAGTTATGACCACAGTGATGAAAATCAAATATTTTACGTATAACACTCTGACTTGATTTTCACCACTGTGGTCATAATTCCTGAGCAATTTATGACTCAGGTTTGCTATTCAGTAACCTTGATATTATAGCACTCCTCAGCATGTAGCAAAAATTGCGTTCATTTTTAACCAATTGCTGAAGAAATTCACATATTCATAATGTACTCATGTTTAGAATGGTAAAATCATCCAGAAGAAATGAAGGAACAGTATTTTTTTTTTGACTGGGAGCACATATAGGAAAATGCCAAATACCAACGAGGCTTAGACTGGCATTCTGTATGGCTTTTCCTACTGCAATATAACTCAGCTTTCTGGATGTGAAGAACTGGAGCAATGTGTCATCAAGCAAAATTTAGTCCAAACGCCTAATACCTGATTAAAAAAATAACAAATCCCGCATACAAAAGAGGTCATTTTAGTTATTAGTAATCCAAATTTGAGTAGATAAACGTGGAAAAACTTACCAGCTTGACTGTTGGCCCATACTAATGCATCACACTGTGGTGAAACAATTCCCAATGGTTATAAAAGCACCCCACCCTAATGGAAAAATGTATGCAGAGCAAGAATAAATCACTTCAAACCCATTCATGTGTGGTATCTAATGTAGCATGCAACTATTTTCTCCACTATTTGGTGAAATTAATGCTTATTAAAGTCAGAATCACGTTAAATTCAATTGCTTTCCTTATAGCTATCCCTAAATTCAAGCTTTTTCATGCCTTGTGAATCACTGGTGTTGCTCCAATTAAATTAACACACTCTCTGAAGCAGCCTCCCAAATATGGGAGCATATTTTAGAAATGTGCCTCATCAGTGATGGAGGTAATGACTGTAGCTCTAATTCCACCAGCAGAGATGCAGTCCAGTTTGACAGCAGGCTATATTAGCCCAGATGCATAAGTGGTGGTAGATATTACATTGGTTCAGCAACCAATTTTTCCAATAGATTTTAGTTTCAATTACAAGTCAGTAATCCTCCCGGGAAGGGGGAGAAGATGGCGGTGCGACAGCAGCGCGCGCGGCCACTTCGGTGATGATGTTTGTTATCTGTCAAGTAGGGGACCGTGCAGAATTCTGATTTGATGGAGACAGACGTGAGAGCACAGCGAAACATCTGGAAAACTTCTGAAATGCCCGCTTCGCTGCCACTGCCACTGTGTGGTAACCGGAATCTCCGGAGCTGAAGGCCCCGAAATCCACAGCTTTGCGTGTTTCAGCGGCCAGGGAGAGGTTGAAGGCGCTCGGCAGAGGATGGCGCTCGGGAAGCTGGTCGGAAGCTCGAAGTTGCCGAACGGATGGACTCAGTGTCGGCTGGGGTTGGCTGCTTCCAAGGTATCGGCAAGTTGACAGTGCCTGGAGGTTTATGGCAGGGAGTTTCTCCCTTTTGCCGCCTGCTATTGGGGACTCGGGGACGTTTGAGACTTTATTGACTGTGCCCATGGTCTGTTCTTTATCAAATTATGGTATTGCTCTGCACTGCTGTAACTATATGTTATAATTATGTGGTTCTGTCAGTGTTAGTCTTTGGTTTGTCCTGTTTTCTGTGATATCACTCCTGAGAAACATTGTATCATTTCTTAATGCATGTATGCATTTCTAAAAGATAATAAAAAAGGACTGAGAGTTCACATAATCTAATCTAATTGAAAATAAATTCCACAAATCTGACATAAAAACAAAATGGTGGGAATATTCAGCAGGTCAAGGAGCACTTGTAGATAGAGAAACAAAATTAACACTTCAGGTCTACGACCTTTCTTCAGAATTAGAGCAGCTTCTGCTCTCTCTCTACACCCATGGCTAGGCATACAACGAATGTCATCTATAAATTGGCTGATGATATAACCATTGTTGACAGAATCTCAGACGGTGACCAGAGGGCGTGCAGGACCAAGATATACCAGCCAGTTGAGTGATGTTGTAGCAGCAACCTTACAATCTATGTTAGTAAGACCAAAGAGCTGATTGTGGACTTCAGAAAGGGTAGAATGAGGGAACACAAACCACAAATCAGAAGTGGAAAAAACTGAGCAATTTCAAGTTCCTGGGTGTCAATATCTCTGAGGACCTAACCTGGTCACAACATATTGCTGCAACTATCAAGAAAGCAAGACAATGGCTATATTTTCTTGAGGAGTTTGAGGAGATTTGGTTTGTCACCTGAAACACTCGAAAACTTCTACAGATGTACCATGGAGAGCATTCTGAGTGGCTGCATCACTGCCTGGTATGTAGGGCTACTGCACAGGATCGTAGTATGCTGCAAAGAGTTGTAAAATTAGTCAGCTCCATCAAGGATACTAGCCTCCAGAATATCCAGGACACCTTCAAAGAAACGGTGTCACTCATTAAGAACCTCTACCGTCCAGAACATGCCCTGTTCTCATCGATACCTTCAGGAAGGAGGTTCAGAAGCCTGGCAACACATACTCAGTGATTCAGAAACAGCTTTTTCTCCTCTGCCATCTGATTTCTGAATGGACATGAATCCATAATTTCTGGTTTTGCATTACTTACTTTAACTGAAACAATTAATATACATAAATATGCTTACAGTAATTCAGTTTTTTCCCATATTTATCATCTATTGCATTGTACTGCTGCTTCAAAGTTAGCAAATTTCATGACGTAAGCCAGTGGTATTAAACCTGATTCTGAAGTTAGAAACCCAGAGGGAAGGGGGTACCATCTATCCATCGGCTGCACTGATTTTACTGGGGGCTAGCTGGGCCTCTTCACTAAGCCGTTCAAGACCATTGAGATGGTAGTATTGGAGTCCACGATGAGGGGGTGTGTGGTCATCAGGTTCACTGCTTCCACCTCATGTAAAGACAGGTGGGTGGCCACCACAGGCAGTGAGTCCGGATAGGGTATTGGAGTCCAATGCATTTACCTGCTGCCAAGAAGCACTTTCAGAAGCTTCACATAGTTGTATGGCTATTCTGTCTTACAGAAGGGAGGTGAACATGGCATTATAATGATCTAACTAATTTTCCTTTTTTTTCTTTGGATACCTTCCCTTCCCTCCCACCACCTTAATCTGTATTCTTCTCCCTTTCTTTCCAGTGCAGACGAAGGGTCCAGACCCAAAACATTGACAGCTCATATCCCTCTGTAGATGCTGCCTGATGTGCTGAGTTCCTCCAGCATTTTGTGTGATGATCTGTGTGTTTTGTTCTTCACTAGTCCGGCCAGATCCTCTGGGATCACTCTCCCACCACCTTCCCATCATTGTGGCATCTGCTTGCATCCCTGCAGTTAAAAGACTGTCGCTTGCATTGTGGTTTGATATTTTAAGGGCTGGTTGGAGAGATCATTGCCATGAGAGTTGGGTGGCACCGTGACATAATGGTTAGTGCCATCACTTTACAGTGCCAGCCGCCTGGGGTCAATTTCCGCCGTTGTCAGTAAGGAGTTTATATACAGTATTCTCCTCATGACCACACGGGTGCTCCAGTTTCCTCACACATTCCAAGATATACAGGTTAGTAGGTTAACTGGACACACAGATGTAATTGTACAGTGCAGACTCATTGCTCCAGAGGGACCTGTTACTATGCTGTTTCACTAAATAAAATATAAACTCCAGGCAGTGCTAAGAACAACATAGTTTCATTGTGATATTTAATATTTAAGAAACCCCAATAGCACTGTCCAGTGAACTTTGTAATTGAAGATCCCAATCTTTATGGAGCTTTTAGTAACATTGTTGTTTTAATGTTATTAAAAATTGGAAGGCAATTTCTAGCCTTCTGTATGCCATCCACAGTTGAAAACAGAGCTCTGTTCCAACAAACACTAATCGGCAGCCAAAACCATTGTTTTCTACTATTATTATTTTGGTAGAGGGTCTGGCCTAATTGATGATAAGATTACAAATTTGCTGCCACTGTAAGGTTTTCATAAGCGTTGTGGTTTGTTGGACGCTCCATTGTTTCACCCAGAAAGTCGAACGGTTGACGTTTCACTGTTCTCAATGGCAAAGCCAAAGCAAAGAAATAAAATGAAAGGTATTTTTTTACACACAGAGAGTAGTGGGTGAGAGGAACACCCTGTCAGAGGAGATGGTAAAGGCAGATACATTAGGGGTATTTAAGAAACTCTTAGATAGGCACATTGATGATGGAAAAATAGAGAGCTATGTGGGAGAAAAGGGTTAGAAGAGGCTCAAAGGTTGTCACAATATTGTGAACCAAAGGCCCTTTTATTGTGTTGTAATATTCTATGTTCTTTGTCCTAAAGTGGAGGTATGAATTAGGTATGTGAAAGTAGCTTTGAAACAAGTACGTGGTAAAGAGGATTAACTCAACAGACTCTAATACCACATGGTTTCTAAGGAATGCCAGAGTTACGTCAATTATTAAAGAGACATACTTCAACTATTAGGCAAATGTATTACTTATTTTACATTTTCTGGTTCAGTTCTCACGAAATGTATCTTGCCTTATCATACATTCAGATCTGCCAAGCCCTAAATAAATCTTTAATTAAACTCCGTTCTTATTCAGAAGCACCAAATGCACTCTGTCCTAGAATTAGCATGTTTCAGTCTACCTCTGAAATTCATTCCATTGATGATACCTTTCTAATTGTCAAAATAATGTCAAATCAGTTAGAACTTGAACAGTACAGCACAGAAACAGGCCCTTCAGCACAGAATGGTGTCCCAAAACAAAATTCATAATCAAATGACCAACTAAGCTAATCCCTTCTGCCTTCGCAATGACCATATCCTTCCATTTTCCTCACATTCATGTGCTTATCTAAACACTTCATAAATGTCCCTAATGTTTCTGCCTCCATCACCACTGCAGACAGTGCATTTCGTACACTCATCAGTTGTCCCTCTCACCTTAAACGCATGCCCTTTGGTATTAGGCATTTCAACCCTGAGAAAATGATACTGTCTATCTACAGTAGTGTGGGCACGTGGCCAAGTGGTTAAGGCACTGGACTAGCTACCTGAAGGTCGTGAGTTCGAGCCCCAGCCAAGGCAACGTGTTGTGTCCTTGAGCAAGGCACTTAATCACACATTGCTCTGCGATGACACCGGTGCCAAGCTGTATGGGTCCTAATGCCCTTCCCTTGGACAACATCGGTGACGTGGAGAGGGGAGACTTGCAGCATGGGCAACTGCTGGCCTTCCATACAACTTTACCCAGGCCTGCGCCCTGGAGAGTAAAGACTTTCTGGGTGCGGATCCATGGTCTGGCAAGACTAACGGATGCCTTAATTTAATTAATCTACAGTATGCCTCTCATAATCTTATAAACCCCCATCAGATCTCTCCTCGTCTTCTCTGCTCCAGAAAAAACAGTCTAGGTTTATCCAGCCGCTCGTTATAGCACACACCCTCTAATTCAGGTAGCATCCTGGTAAATCTCTTCTGCACTCTCTCCAAAGCCTCCACATCCTCCCTATAATGGAACGATCAGAACTGTCTGCAATACTGCAGATGCAGCCTAGCTAGAGTTTTATAAACCTGCAACATAACTTCCTGACATTTGAACTCAGCTCCTTGACAAATAAAGGCAAGCATGCCATATGCCTTCTTAACCACCCTATCAACCTGTGTAGCCACTTTCATGGAGTTACGAACTTGGATCCCAAGATCCCTCTACTCATCAAAGGTCCTGCCCTTAAGGGAATACTGTCTCTATACATTTGACCTGCCAAGAAACAACACTTTACATTTGTCCAGGTTAAGCTCCATCTGCCATTTCTCCACCCATATCTGCAACTGATCTATATCCTGTATTCTTTGTAAGTTCCCTACTCTATCCACACCACCACCAATCTTGGTATCATCTGCAAACTTACCAACACAGCTATCTACATTTTCATCCAAGTCATTTATAGATCAGAAACAGCAGAGATCCCAATACATATCCTTGCAGAGCACTGCTAATCACAGACCTGTGGCTAGAATAATTCTTTCGACCACTACCCCCTGTCTTCTATGGGCAAGTCAGTTCTGAATCCCAGATGGCCAATTCACCATTGATCTCATGCATCTCAACCCTCTGGATGAGCCTCCCTTGAGGGACTTTGTCAAACGCCTCACTAAAATGCATGTAGACAACATTCACAGTCCTTCCTTCATCAACCACCCTCATCACCTTATGATAAACTCAGTCAAACTATTAAGACATGACTTGCCTGGCACAATGCCCAGCTGACTCTTCCTAATTAGACCATGGTTCTCCAAATACTCTTAAATCTAATTCTTAAGAATTCTTTCCATTAACTTCACTACCACTGACATGAGACAGTCTATGGTTTCCAGGATTACATCTGTGGCTAGGGAGGACATGAAAATATTGGTCAAGGCTCCAGCACTCTCTTCATTTTCTTCTCTCAGTAACCTGAGATATATCCCATTAGGCCCTGGGGACTTATCCACCTTAGTGCTCTTTAAGAGACCCTCACACTCCCTCCTCCTTTACTTTGAAATGCCCTAGCATATTAATACTCTTGGCACTGATCTCCCTAACGTCCATGCCTTCTCCTTGGTAAATGCTGATGTAACGTTCTTGTTAAGGACCAGACCCATATCCTTTGCATCTAAGCAAATGTTCCCCACTTTATCCTTGAGTGATTCTACCCTCACCCTAGTTATCCTCCTGCTCCTGATGCATGTATAGAATGTCTTGGTGTTCTCTTTAATCCTACTTGCCAAGGACTTTTCATGGCCCTCCTGGCTTTCCTAATTCCCTTCTTGATTTAATTGTTGTTTAATAAGAGTCATCTTTGTATTTTTGTAAGAGTTTCTTGCATTTTCCTTGAGTGACTCGCTCTTTCTAATGCAGCCTCTTGGTGTTTTATGTATAAACTTGATAAGTTTATTTTGATAGGCTTGTGGATTCCCTGTTTCTTGTTTCATTTAAGTGGACACCCAATTAGCACTAATCGCAGGGTCCTACTTTTGAGAGTGTTATGTCTCGCGGTGTCACTTGGCTGAGCCACTAATGTTCTGTTGGAACTCTTATGTATAAATTCTGGTCGCCGTCTCTACATCAGAGTCCATCTTTATTCCACATTTTGGTTTTGACATTGCCAGTGCACATCGTGACACCTATCCTTCAGAATCAGTTCCAATAACTTTCCCTTCACTCATGTCAGGCTCACTGGCCTGTAATTCCTGGCTCGTTCTTGCTGCCCTTCTTAAATATTTGTACAACATTACTTTTTAGTCCTACAGAACTTCACCTCTGGGTAAAGACGAAGCAAGCAGCTCTGCCAGGAACTCCATAATTGCTTTCCGAGCTTCCCACAGGGATATATTGGGTCAGACCCTGGTGATTTATCAATGTTTATGTGCTTTAACACCACCAAAATCTCCTCTTTGCTGAGCACAAGAAGACTGAATATTGCACTATTGTTTTAGAATACCAAAATCTAGACATGGGATATTCTGATAAAGCCTAACATTTACTTCATATGAAGAAAATTATCATGATCCCATTGCAAGCTCAACTGCACGACCACAAAACCGTGGCAGGCATTCAGCAGGCTGGAAACAGACAAATTTTAGGATTATTAAAATTACTGGCTAGGATTCTACAATGTCAGTAGAGTATTGTAGATAACAGTTTCTAGATGCTTATGCTCTATTCTGAGTTATTGAAAATACTAAAGGCTGTAAAGACAACATTTTGCATCCTGTCCAAAGGTAAGATACACCATCTAAATCTCACCTACTAATTATAGTCATAGTCATAGTCATAGTCATACTTTATTGATCCGGGGGAAATTGGTTTTCATTACAGTTGCACCATAAATAATAAATAGTAATAGAAATAGTAATAGTAATATTACTATTAGTAAATAGTAAATAGTAATAGTCATAGAAATAATAAATAGTAATAGAATAGTAGTAGAAAATAGTAATAAATAGTAATATGTAAATTATGCCAGTAAATTATGAAATAAGTCCAGGACCAGCCTATTGGCTCAGGGTGTCTGACCCTCCAAGGGAGGAGTTGTAAAGTTTGATGGCCACAGGCAGGAATGACTTCCTATGATGCTCAGTGCTGCATCTCGGTGGAATGAGTCTCTGGCTGAATGTACTCCTGTGCCCACCCAGTACATTATTTAGTGGATGGGAGACATTGTCCAAGATGGCATGCAACTTGGACAGCATCCTCTTTTCAGACACCACCGTGAGAGAGTCCAGTTCCATCCCCACAACATCACTGGCCTTACGAATGAGTTTGTTGATTCTGTTGGTGTCTGCTACCCTCAGCCTGCTGCCCCAGCACACAACAGCAAACATGATAGCACTGGCCACCAGAGACTCGTAGAACATCCTCAGCATCGTCCGGCAGATGTTAAAGGACCTCAGTCTCCTCAGGAAATAGAGACGGCTTGACCCTTCGTGTAGACAGCCTTATACCTTCACTACAACAGTCTTTCAATCATTCTTGCCTCATCCTGAGAGGAAAATTCAGCCCAAAGCAATACATATCACATGTACCAACTATCTCTTTTGTTGAATTGGCTTAACCTTTAACAGTTAAAGAAAATATACAATGCACTCAGTGGCCATTTTATTAGGTACACCGGTACACTTGTTCATTAATGCCAATATCTAATCAGCCAATCATGTGGCAGCAACTCAAAGAACAAAAGCATGCAGACGTAGTCAAGAGATTCAGTTGTTCAGACTAAGCATAAGTGACTGACTATGGAATTGCTGTTGGTGCCAAACAGGCTGGTTTGAGTATCACAGAAACTGCTGATCCCCTGGGATTTTCATGCACAACAGTCTCTAGAGTTTACAGAGAATGGCGCGAACAACAGAAGGGCAACAGTAAATCAAATGACCACGCGTTACAACAGTGGTGGGCAGAAGAGAATCACTGAATGCAAAACATTTTGAACCTTGAAGCAGATGGGCTACAGCAGCAGAAAACCACAAACATACAATTCTTTGCAAAAGTCTCAGGCACCCTAGATATTCTTAAATGGTTTCAGATGGTATGGCCTCCACGGAGCTCTGATCGGAACATCTTCGAGGTTGTCTGGGATAACTTGGAGTGACAGAAGCACATGAGGCAGCCAAAGTCTACAGAAAAACTGTAGCAAGTTCTCCAAGATGCTTGGAACAACCTACCAGTTGATTTTCTTATGAAATTGCACAACAGTATACTTAATACTACTGATGCTGTTTTAAGAATGCAGTATCAACATATTGATTTGATTTAGTTTTTACTGTTTATTGCTCTGTATAGTAAATGTATTGATATTTAGAATCTTTTCATTTCACTATCTTTGAAAGCATCTTTGCTACACAATTCTTTTTAACATGTACCTCAGACTATTACACAGTACTGTGCACTCAGTGTCCACTTTATAAAGCACAGGAAGTACCTAATAAAGTGGCCTGTGAGTGCACTTAGATATTCTCACAGTTCTGTTCTGTGGAAAAAATACTGCATTTAAAATAAATTTGTTGTGACTTTCAACTTCCCTGTTTCACCCTCTTGAGATTTGTATTCAGCAGTAATTTTGATCCACATTTAGTACTTGCTTTCTCTTTAAGGCTACCACAACCAGAGGAGAAAAACACCCAACAATAGAACCATGGTCAGCCGTCGGATGGACAGTAGGAGGATGAGTGCAGTTGTTTCCCAGTTCCTTGTTGTCATCCACAACGAAGTATTCTGTAATTCTTCACCCTGCAAGTGTCGCCATGCGTCCGGTGCTGACGAAGCGTGCCTACAACTTACTAACCCGTACGTCTTTGAAACTGCAGCATCCGCAGGAAGCCTACATGGTCATGGGAAGAACGTTCAAACTCCTTAAAGACAACGGTGGGATTTATACCATGATTACTGGTGCTGTATGGCGTTTCGCTAACTGCAATACTGCCATGCCACACTGGGACATCCCATAGCCAGTGTAATGCCCAATGCTAATACTTGTTTCTTGATGTCATGTAGGGTGAATTGAATTGGTTAAAGATAGACATCTGCAATGATTCATCTTAGTTTTTCAAGAAGAGACCAAGATGAATTATTCATTTGGAAATTCTGGGTGTTCATCATTAAAGACTGCAAAAATATATAATTTTATATTTCCATAGCAGATTCAGACAGAATTAAGACCATAAGACCATCAGACAAAGGAGCAGAAGTAGGCCATTCGGCCCATCGAGTCTGCTCCACCATTTTATCATGAGCTGATCCATTCTCCTATTTAGTCCCACTCCCCCGCCTTCTCACCATAACCTTTGATGCCCTGGCTACTCAGATACCCATCAATCTCTGCCTTAAATACACCCAATGACTTGGCCTCCACTGCTGCCCGTGGCAACAAATTCCATAGATTCACCACCCTCTGACTAAAAAATTTCTTCGCATTTCTGTTCTGAATGGGCGCCCTTCAATCCTTAAGTCATGCCCTCTCGTACTAGACTCCCCCATCATGGGAAACAACTTTGCCACATCCACTCTGTCCATGCCTTTCAACAATTAACAATTAAATAGCCTTTCAGTTGTGTAAAAAGGATAGGATAACTATGAGTTACGAACAAACACAACCATTTGGAAAATGTGGACTGACAATGGGAGAGGAAACCTTAATGTAAAATAGAACAATAAAGTTGTAAAAGAAAATAAATAAAATAAAAACACGATAATCAAGAGCTGTTACATCAATACTTAATACACTACTGTGCAAAAGTCTTAGGCACATATACTGTATATAGCTTAGGGCACACATGTGAGTGATGATAAACCTGATTCTGATATGGGTCTCTGTTGTGGACTCAGAGTAGGAAGGGAGCAGGGAGAGGGGAATCATGGTTGGGAAAAGGGGAAGGGAAGGGAAGCACCAGAGAGACATTGTGAAATGATCAATAAACTAGTTGCTTTGAATCAAATGACCTTGTCTGCTGTCTCAGGGTTGGGTGTGTCTGCACCCGTGCCATCCCCTGCCCCGGCACTCTTCCTCTGCCACCCGTTTCACAGCACTCCACCCTTGCCATTCCTAAGAGCCTTTGCTCGCACCAGTTTTACAAACTTGCTCTCCGGTCCACTTTGACAAATACAGTACTGTGCAAAAGTAGCTATATAAATGTGCCTTAGACTTTGGTACAGTACTGTACTTGATTAAAAAATTCCAAGTCCTTTGAGTTATTTTCCTTAGTAGCTTACAGAAATGATTCCAGATATTAGTTTATTGAGATCAATTGTTAAGTGTTTTTTTAAGTGATACAGACAGCAGAAATCATTCACACATAGAAATGAATCATTCGTCATTGTGTAGGGTAGGGGTTGGCGGCTGTTGATAGCAAACTGAGAAGGGGCCAACATTGGTCAGAATGAAAGAAATTTCCGGAATTCAAGCAAGAAAATAATCAAAAGCTTCACTGAAATCTGTAATGTTGCAAATACCCTTGCGGAACAAATAGCCCTAATAATGTGAAGTTTCTGGCAAGATAATTTTGTTTTGGGTCTGGCAGTAAACAGAGCTCTATTCTTTAATTTTATGCCACATTAGTACAATTGGTCGCTGCTTGTAAACAAAATAATGGTTTAGCAGAATCAGTTCTTTGAGCAATACCCAAACAGATTTCCATTTCAGAAATAATAGCCATGGAAGTGAGAATATCAGGTTATTACTAGAGATATTGCTAAGGGATTATAACAGAAATGAAACTCTCAATGAGGTTGTTATGGTATTCAGATGGTTGAGAAATGAATGTTAGAGCTGACATCACCAGCGTCCTGTACAGCCTCATGATAATCTCCCAACTTTTATACTCAAGACCTTTCTTCACCACCCTGTCTACATCTGACTCAACTTTCACTGAATCTTGTACCTGTACTCCAAGGTCCCTCTGTTCTACAGCAGTCTCCAAAACTCTTCCACTTGCTGTGAAGTTTCTACCTGATATTAAGACAGTCAGACAGATAGAACTGTACAGCACAGGTACAGCCCCTTTGGCCCACAGTATTGTGCTAAACCAACTAAAAAGTAAATCAAAAACACTAAAAAAACTAGCCCCTCCTAGCTACACAATATCCATACACAATGCTGGAGGAACTTTAGCAGGCCAGGTAGCATCTATGGAAGAGAGTGAACGGTTGACGTGTGGAGACCCACACTCCATCAGATCTCCATCTCCACTCAGCCTCCCCTCAGTCTCGGCCCAAAATGTTGACTGTTTACTCTGTTCCATGGATGCTACCTGGCCTGTGGAGTACCTCCAGCACTTTGTGTGCATTACTTTGATTTCCTGCATCTGCAAATTTTCTCTTGTTTGTACACAATGTCCATAATCCTCCATCTCCCTCACATTCATATGCCTATCTAAACATCTCTTAAAAGTCTCTACCACCATACCAGGCAGTGCATTCCGGGCACCCACCACGCTCTGAGTAAAAAACTTATTCCTCACATCACCCTTGAACCTACCCCATCTCTCACCTTCAATGTGTGTCCTCTGGTATTAGACATTTCAACCGTGGAAAACAGATACTCCCTGTCTACTCTATCTGTGCCCCTCATAATCTTATAAACCTCCATCAGATCTCCCCTCAGCCTCCGCTGCTCCAATGAAGACAGCCCAAGTTTGTCCAGCCTCTCGTGATAGCACATGCCCTCTAAACCAGGCAGCATCCTGGTGAACCTCTTCTGCACCCTCTCCAAAGCTTCAACATCCTTCCTACAGTGGGGCAAACAGAACTGTATGCAATTCTCCAGATGTGCCCTAACCGGAGTCTTATAAAGTTGCAACACAATCTCCTGACTTTCGAACTCAACGCCTCGACTAATAAAAGCGAGTATTACGTAAGCCTTCTTAACAACCCTTAACCGTCCGGGTTTGACCTTCTAAAATGCAACATCTCGCATTTAACTGAATTATTCTCCATTTGCACTTCCTTATCCACTTACGCAGCTGATCAGGAACGCCAGTAATTCTTGACAGCTGTGTAGTTAGAACAGTCACATCTGCCACCCTTGCCAAGATGGTCAGAATCCTGGGATCTCCTAGGTGCCCCTTCCCAGATTCCCAGTTCTTCGCTGTCAAATTTTACAGCTTCGCTGAGGATATCATTTTAAAAATGGTGGAGTGGCACGGTAGCGTCGCAGTTAAGATAAAAGTTCAAAGTTCAAAGTAAAATTTATTATCAGAGTACATACATGTTACCACATACAGCCCTGAGATTCTTTCTCCAGCGGGCATACTCTGCAAATCTAAGAACAGTAACGGTAAGCAGGATCACTGAACAACAAACTGTGCAAATGCAAATATAAATAAATAGCAATAAATAACGAGAGCATGAAATAACAAGATAAAGAGTCCTTAAAGTGCATCCATCATTTGTGGGAAAACCAGAAATAGAATGAGTGTAATTAGCCCCTGAGGGGCTGTAACTGTTCTTGAACTTGGCGGTGCAAGTCCTGAGGCTCTCGTACTCTCTACCTGATGGCAGCAGTGAGAAAAGAGCACGTCTGGGTGCTGAGGATCTTTGATGATGGATGCTGCTTTTTTATGACAATGTTTCATGTAGGTGTGCTCAATGGTTCGGAGGGTTTTACCCGTGATGTATTGGGCTGAATCCACGACCTTTTGTAGGGTTTTCCACTCAAGGGCATTGGTGTTTCCATACCAGGCCATAATGCAGCCAGTCTGTACACTTTCCACCACACTTTTATCAAGATTAGTCAAGGTTTTCGATGACGTGACAAATCTCCACAGACTCCTATGGAAGTGGAGGCACTGTCGTGCTTTCTTTGCAATTACATTTATATGATAATAGCATAACGCTGTTACAACATCAGTGAGCCGGGTTCAGTTCTGTCTGTAAGGAATTTTTATGTTCTCCCCATGACCATATGTGTTTCCTCTGGGTGCTCCAGTTCCCTCCCACATTCTAGAGATTAGTAAATTAATTGGTCACGTGGGTGCAATTGGGTGGCCTGGACTTGCAGGGCTGGAAGGGTCTCCTACCGTGCTGCATCTCTAAATCAAAAAAATTAAATCAAAATAATTTGCAAAGACCTTCTCAACTATAGCTCCATCCCAGAGGTAGCCTTGCCACCATTCTGGAATGACAAGAAATCAAATATCTATTTTTGAACCAAAAATAATAAGATGTAGTGGAATGTCAACCATTTTTACCTTTCTCATCAGATAAGGTCATTATATCATTTCTAGTAATATGAGCACTGCTGGTCCTCCTCTAGTCATACTGACAAATATTGCTTTAGTTTTCTTCCTCCCATTAGGAATACATCTAATGGGAGGAAGAGAACACTAGTATGATCCTATTATCCACGTCAAAGGAAATGTCATCAAAACTTTGAACTTTGAACATTGATAAAAGTTTGCTATGCTTGTTTTTAATACATGCTTACCTGTTTCAAACCCCAGATTGTATCCTCGCATTGGTTGTTAAAAAACTGAGATTGCATCACGTGACTTCATACCCAGCACCAAGCAATGGACAGCAAGTTTAGGAGTAAATGGTTATTATGCCTCGCAAGGTAACTTGGAACTTTAATCAATAAGAGGATGCATGGAATGATGTCTAATCTTAAGTCAGATTTGAAAATCTTGGTTCGATATTTTTGACTATGTAGTGCAGTCGTCAAGAGGTTAATTTTATTTTAAATCCTTGTATTACAAAACGAGAAAAGTTCAGGCAACCCAGCAACTTGATATTAACATCACATACTCAAACAGTTGAAAGAATGGATGAACATTTTTTTAAAAGTAGGGAACAGTGTGTTCCATTGCTAATGCCAGATGCATAATGACTTTTTAAAATATATTAATCAATAGAACTTTGGCCCTTGCAGTAAAGAACAAAGTCAGTGATGAGGCCACTATCAGTACAAATGTGTGTTTGGCAGAATTTTTAAAGTTAAGAATATTTGACATTATTAATTAAGTGTCATGTTAATGAGCACAATTGTGTCACATATCAAAAAATGCAATTTCACAGCTGACTGTTTAACATCTTAATGAAGTGGCTGAAAGTAAAAATGGGGAATGATGTAAAACTGGCCGTTGCCTCATCATCACCCATTTACAATGTTCAATCAAAATCAGAATTACCCTGCTAGTTAATTGGCTTCCAGCCACCCAGGTACTGACGGCGCATTCCGGCATTTACTGAGCATTTCTATATAAGCCTCAAACCGTTATGTATGATTCGCCAGGGCATAGGTGCCCAACACATTACAGTCCATTGGACGTGCTCAAATACACAGTCATCCATGTGGGCACACAGAAATATATTTTCAAACATATATCCACAAACACATAAACATCTACATAGCAATGTAGAATTCTGTTAGCTTTTTTCCTCTCTGTGATCAATGTTTTTGGGCTCTTCTCCAATAGAAGGAAATAGGACTGATTTGCATCCGTTTTCAAGCTGAAACTTTCTACTGCAGAGCTCCTGAAATATTCCCTTTCTTCATAAATGGGGCTTCCTCATAGCTGACGGAGCCCTAACGCAAATTTCCTCCATTTCTCTGACCTCCAATCCCATCATTTCTCCCCAGGCAAAGGAACAACCAAGTTCCCTTGGTCCTCACCTTTCATTCCTCTAGCCTCTGCATCAACTCATCATTCTCTGACACTTCTGCCGGCTCCCATGTGATCCCACCACCAATCACCCTCTACCCATCATTCTCCATCACTCCCGCCAGCTCCCATGTGACCTTACCCCTTCCCCTTCCTGCTTTCCACAATGTCTGCTCTCTTTTAAACTTCCTGGTTCATCATCCATCTTCCCCTCCACCCACTTTTGTATTCTCTGCCACTTCCCCCTGCAACTGAAGGAGGGTCTAATATCTGTCCTTCCCCCCCCCCCCCCACCACTCACCACCTCTAGAAGAACCTACATCTCTGTCAACAACAGGAATTCTGCAGATGCTGGAAATTCAAGCAACATACATCGAAGTTGTTGGTGAACACAGCAGGCCAAGCAGCATCTGTAGGAAGAGGTGCAGTCGACGTTTCAGGCCGAGACCCTTCGTCAGGACTAACTGAAGGGAGAGTGAGTAAGGGATTTGAAAGTTGGAGGGGGAGGGGGAGATCCAAAATGATAGGAGAAGACAGGAGGGGGAGGGATAGAGCCGAGAGCTGGACAGGTGATAGGCAAAAGGAGATACGAGAGGATCATGGGACAGGAGGTCTGGGAAGAAAGACAAGGGGGGGGGTGACCCAGAGGATGGGCAAGAGGTATATTCAAAGGGACAGAGGGAGAAAAAGGAGAGTGAGAGAAAGAATGTGTGCATAAAAATGAGTAACAGATTATATTCCGTCTGGGTAGCCTCCAACCTGATGGCATGAACATCGACTTCTCTAACTTCCGCTAAGGCCCCACCTCCCTCTCGTACCCCATCTGTTACTCATTTTTATGCACACATTCTTTCTCTCACTCTCCTTTTTCTCCCTCTGTCCCTCTGAATATACCTCTTGCCCATCCTCTGGGTCACCCCCCCCCTTGTCTTTCTTCCCAGACCTCCTGTCCCATGATCCTCTCGTATCTCCTTTTGCCTATCACCTGTCCAGCTCTCGGCTCTATCCCTCCCCCTCCTGTCTTCTCCTATCATTTTGGATCTCCCCCTCCCCCTCCAACTTTCAAATCCCTTACTCACTCTTCCTTCAGTTAGTCCTGACGAAGGGTCTCGGCCTGAAACGTCGACTGCACCTCTTCCTACAGATGCTGCTTGGCCTGCTGCGTTCACCAGCAACTTTGATGTATGTTACATCTCTGTCAACCTGGTCTACTTCATGGAGTGTTCACAGTGTGGCCTCCGCTACACTGGTGAACCAGTCATAGACTAAGTGACAATTTGGAGAGCATCTGGTGCACCTGCGCTCTTTGCAATGGCCACTTCGAGCTTTGGGTTGCATGTGCTTTGAGTCTCGCTTCTATTGCTAGACTGTCCATGGCCTTCTTCATTACTATAGAGAAGCCAAGTGCAGATTGGAAGAACAATATCTCATAGTGCACTTGGGTTGCTTACAATCCAATAATATGAATATCAAATTTTCCAATTTATCATAACCCACATCCCCAACGTGCTCCTCTCACACACACTCACCTGTCAACTTAGCTTTCTTCTCTCTTTGTTCATCCTTCCTGTCCTCTCTTCCCTCGTCACCTGGTTCTATTTGCCCATCATTTGTCAACTTTCCCTCCCCCCCCACCACATGCCTGCTCCGACAACCCACCTGGCACTTATCCCTGTAAGCACAAGTGCTACACCTGTCCCTACACCTCCTCTCTTGCCACCATTCAGGGCCCCAAACAGTACTTCCAAGTGAGGCAACACTTCACTTGTGAGTCTGTTGGGGTCACCTATTGCATCTGGTGCTCCCGGTGCGGCCTCCTCTACATTGCTGACACCCGACGCAGGTTGGGGGACCGCTTCGTCGAGCACCTCTGCTCCGTCCGCCAAAACAGACAGGATCTCCCAGTAGCCACCCACTTCAACTCTGCTTCCCACTCCCATTCAGATATGTCCATACATGGCCTCCTCTACTGCCATGATGAGGCTGAACTCAGGTTGGAGGAGCAACACCTCATATACCGTCTAGGTAGTCTCCAGCCCCTTGGTATGAACATCGAATTCTCCAACTTCCGGTAATTCCCTCCCCCTCCCTTCCCCCATCCCTATGTCACTCTGCCCCCTCCCCCAGCTGCCTACCTCCTCCCTCTTGGTTCCTCCTCCTTCTACTACCCATTGTGTTTTCCCCTATTCTCTCTTCACCTTTCCTGCCTATCACCTCCCTGCCTCCCTTCCCCACCCCTTTATCTTTCCCCTTACTGGTTTTTCTCCTGGAACCTACCAGATTCCTCCTTCCCATCCTCCCCCCACCTTCTTTATAGGGCCTCTGCCCCTTCCTCCTACAGTCCTGACGAAGGGTTCCAGCCTGAAACGTCAACTAATCTTTTCCACTGATGCTGCCCGACCTGCTGAGTTCCTCCAGCGTGTTGTGAGTGTTGCTGTAACCCAGGGATCCACCTATCACCTCTTATCTTCTGTCCTATTCGCCCCTTCACATTTCATTCTACCTGTCTATGTATTAAGGGATTTAAACATGACCATAAGACCATAAGACAGGAACAAAATTAGGCCATTCGTCCCATTGAGTATACTCTGCCACTCCATCATGGCTGATCGATCATCTTCATCAATTCCATTCTCCTGCTTTCTTTTAACAACCTTTGACATCCTGAATAATCAAGAACTAAAGCAACTTTTCCTCAGCTGTGTTCTAAATGGATGTTTTTTAATTCTGAGGCTGTGCCTTCTGGTCATAGACTTCTCCACAACAGGAAACATCCATTCCATTTGTTTGTCCCCCATCACTTCCTCTCCAGTGTCATTTTCCAGCAGTCCAATGTCCGCTCTCATCTCTCTTTTACTCTTTATGCATCTGAAAAAAACTTCATGCATCCTCTTTTAGTTTCCCTTCATATTTCATCTTGTATTTCTTTATGGTTATATTGTTGCTTTCTGGTGGTTTTTAAAAGATTCCCAATCCTTTAACTTCCAACTAATTTCTTGCTGTATTATATGCCCTCTCTTTTGCTTTTTAGCTGTCTTTCACTTCACTTGTCAGCCATGGTTGCCTCACCCTCCCTTTAGAATACTTCTTCATCTTTGGGTGGTATATTTCCTGTGCCTCATGAATCTCCCCCAGTTACATCAGCCATTGCTGTTCTGTTATCGTCCCTGCTAGTGTTCTTTTCCAATCAACTTTGGCCAGCTCCTTTCTTGAGCCTCTATAACTGTCTTACTCCATGTAATGCTGATACATCTGACTTTAGCTTCTGTTTCTCAAACTGCAGGGTGAATTCTATCATATTATGATCACTGCCTCCTATTGATTCCTTTATCTTAAGCTTCCTATTAAAATCTGGGTCACTACATAACACCCAGTCCATGATTTCCATTCCCCTTGTGGGCACAACCAAAAGCTGATCTAAAAAACTATCTTTTAGACATTCTACAAAGTCCCATTCTTGGGGTTCAACACCAATCAAAGTTTCCCAATCTACCTGCATATTGAAATCCCGCATGATTATCACCACATTGTCCTTGTTATATGCCGTTTATATCTTCCATTGTAACTTATAGCTATATCCTGGCTACTGTTCGGAGGCCTGTATATAACTCTCATCAGGGTCTTTTGATCCTTCAAGTTTCTTAACTCTACCCGCAATGATTCTACATCTTCTGATCCTATGGCACCTCTTTCTAAGGATTTGATTTCATTTTTTACCAATAGAGTCACCCCACTCCCTCTGTCTACCTGCCTGTCCTTTTGATACACTGGAAACATTGTATGCGAAGGCCCCAAAGCATTGTTGAGGATCTCTGCCACCCATCTCACCCATTACAATCAGGAAGGAGGTACAGGAGCATCAGGACTATATAACCATATAACAAATACAGCACGGAAACAGGCCATCTTGGCCGTTCTAGTCCGTGCCGAACGCTTACTCTCACCTAGTTCCATCTACCTGCACTCAGCCCATAACCCTCCATTCCTTTCCTGTCCATATACTCATCCAATTTTTTTTAGATAACAAAATTGAACCTGCCTCTACCACTTCTACCGGAAGCTCATTCCACACAGCTACCACTCTCTGAGTAAAGAAGTTCCCCCTTGTGTTACCTCTAAATTTTTGCCCCTTAACTCTCAACTCATGTCCTCTTGTTTGAATCTCCCCCACTCTCAATGGAAAAAGCCTATCCACGTCAACTCTATCTATCCCCCTCATAATTTTAAATACCTCTATCAAGTCCCCCCTCAACCTTCTACACTCCAAAGAATAAAGACTTAACTTGTTCAACCCTTCTCTGTAACTTAGGTGCTGAAACCCAGGTAACATTCTAGTAAATCTCCTCTGTACTGTCTCTATTTTGTTGACTAGAACTGTCAGAATGGGTGACAGCTTCTTCCTTCAGGCTGTGAGACTAATAAATACTCTGTCATCACTGAGGTCTCGTCACTACGACAGTGAGCAGTTTACTGTTTACACTTTACCTGTGTTGCACACAACACGTATTTTGAATTATATTTTATTGACTTATTTATGGTAATATTTTGGTTTAGGTATGATATATGATACACGTTTGCAGGTGCAGCATAGTCAGGAGCTATGTTGTTTCCATTTGCTTGTATATATGTACAGTCAGATGACAATAAACTTGAACTTGTATATAAACTTGAAGTTGTAGAATACAGAAAATGGTGGATAAAATTAAAAGGAAAGTTTTGCAGGGGGATGTATGAAAAATTACACAGACAAATCAAAGAAAATCAGATGTTTAAGTTACATAAAATTGGTAAACCAAAAAGGTAAGCTATATGTGGAGGTAGAAAACTTGCGCTCGGTTCTCGTTAAATACTATGCGCCTGTCTTTGAAAAGGAGGATGTTGTTAAATATGAATAACATGATATAATGGATGAAATGAACAACACTGGGAATGTGGGTGAAGCATCAAGCCCAAATGAAGTATATCCCATGCAAAACACTGGAGAAACTCAGCAGGTCAGACAGACTCTATAGAAAGGAATAAAGAGTCAACATTTTGGGTCAAGACCCTTCATCAGGACTGGACTCTTTATTCCTTTCCATAGATGCTTCCTGACCTACTTAGTCCCTCCAGCATTTTGATGTGCTACTCTAGATTTCAGGCATCTGCAGAATCTCTTGAGTTTATGAAGTATATCCTAGACTGTTAAAGAAGGTGAGGGAGAAAACTTCTGTGGCTCTGATCATCATCTTCAAATCCTCTCAGGTGACATCCAATGGAGGACTGCCAATGTAGTATCTTTGTTTAAAAAGGGAGAAAAGAATTTAACTGACTAATCATTGACAGATTGTTTTCGGTTCAGTGGTAAATAAATTATTTGAATACATCCTGAAGGTTAGAATAAACATTTCTAGACACTAGACACTAGAATACTACAGCACAGTACAGGCCCTTCGGCCCTCGATGTTGTGCTGACCCATATACTCCTTAAAAAAAGCACTAAACCCACACTACCCCATAACCCTCTATTTTTCTTTCATCCATGTGCCTGTCCAAGAGGCTCTTAAATACCCCTAATGTTTTAGCCCCCACCACCATTCCTGGCAAGTCATTCCAGGCACCCACAACCCTCGGTGTAAAAAACTTACCCCTGATGTCTCCCCTAAACTTCCCTCCCTTAACTTTGTCCTTATGCCCTTTGGTGTTTGCTATTCGTGCCCTGGGAAACAGGTACTGGCTATCCACCCTATCTATGCCTCTCATAATCTTGTAGACCTCTATCAAGTCCCCTCTCATCCTTCTACACTCCGAAGAGAAAAGTCCCAGCTCCGCTAATCTGGCCTCATAAGATTTGTTTTCCAATCCAGGCAATATCCTGGTAAATCTCTTCTGCACCCTCTCCATAGCTTCCACAGCCTTCCTATAATGAGGTGACCAGAACTGAACACAATACTCTAAGTGTGGTATTACCAGAGATTCGTAGAGTTGCAACATGACTTCTCTACTCTAGAACTCAATCCCCTTATTAATGAAGCCTAGCATCCCATAGGCCCTCTTAACTATCCTATCAACCTGTGCAGCGACCTTGAGGGATGTATGGATTTGAATTCCAAGGTCCCTCTGTTCATCCGCACTCTTAAGTAACTGATCATTAACCCTGTACTCAACCTTCTGGTTTGTCCTTCCAAAATGCATCACCTCACATTTATCTGGATTGAAATCCATCTGCCACTTTTCTGCCCAACTCTGCATCCTGTCTATATCCTCTTGTAACCTTCAACTACCTACAGCTCCATCCACAACTCCTCCAATCTTTGTGTCATCCGCAAACTTACTCACCCATCCTTCCACCTCTTCATCCATCATTTATAAAAATCACAAAGAGCAGGGGTCCCAGGACAGATCCTTACGGCACTCCACTAGACATTGACCTCCTGGCAGAAAACTTCCTTTCCACTACTACCCTCTGCTTTCTACCCTTAAGCCAGTTTTTTACCCAAACAGCCAAGGTTCCACCAATACCATGCCTCATGACTCTCTGGATGAGTCTATCATGGGGGACCTTGTCAAATGCCTTGCTAAAATCCATGTAGATCACATCTACCGCCCTACCGTCATCAATTTCTTTTGTTACCCCTTCAAAAAACTCAATTAGGCTCGTGAGTCATGACCTTCCCTTCACAAAGCCACGTTGACTATCCTTGAGTAGACTGTACTTCTCCAAATGGTTGTAGATCCTATCCTTAAAAATCCTTTCCAATAGTTTGCAGACCATTGACATAAGACTCACCAACCTATAGTTCCCAGGATTCTCCGTATTACCTTTTTTAAACAAGGGAACTACATTTGCCATTCTCCAATCCTCCGGCTCATCCCCTGCAGCCAAAGAGGATTCAAAGATCATAGCTACTGCTCCAGAAATCTCTTCTCTCACTTCCCACAGCAACCCAGGTATATTACGTCCAGCCCTGGGGACTTATCAATCTTGATGTTTTTAAGAAGATCCACCACTACTTCTTCCTTAATCTCCACGTTGTCCAGCACATAGGCCTGTACTATTTCGACCTCACCCTGATTAAGGTCCTTTTCACTTGTGAATACTGAAGCAAAGTATCCATTTAGGACCTCCCCAACCTGCTCCTCCTCCAGGCACATGTTCCCTTCTTTATCTTTTAGCGGCCCCATCTTCATTCTTGTCATCCTTCTGTTCTTCACATCTTTAGAAATGCATGGATTAATTAAGGACAGCCAGCAATGAGCTTTTAAGGAAAGATCATATCTAGCTTTTTTGAATTTTTGGGAGGTTCATCAGAAGAATAAATGAGTGTGGTGTCTCTGATGTAATCTGTATGGAATTTAGCATGGCTTCTGACCAGCATACACGTGGCAGACAAGTCAAAAGGAATAAAACTCGTGGGATGTGAGCAAAAACTGGATCAAAGATTAGTTCAGTGACAGCAAGCAAGGGAATAGTTGTGAAGTGTTTTTTGAGGCTTGAACAATTGAGTGAAATTCCCTTTATTTCAGTAACTAGTCCTGTATATACTTACTGCCCATTACAACAATAGAAGGTCCTCCATCTCTGTCTGTCCTTGGTCACTCAGAGGCAGGATTCTTCATTGGTATTTTCATAGAAGTTTAGTTTTACCAGTCAGGGTTGTTAGCCCAGAGATGAATCCCAAACCTGGAGGACTGGTGGATGACTTTTAGTCTGGCCTCTACCATTTGACCAGTTTGGCATGGATGACCCTGCCAAGAACCAAAGCACAATGTCCCGACTCCAGCCAACATAGCTCTCCGGGTCACTGAGGCATGCAAGCCTCCAAATCCCACTTCAAGGTGGTGGTCCTCTTGGAGGAATGCTGTAAATATTTATTTATTTGTTTGTTTAGCGACAGAGAATGGAGTGGGCCCTTCTGGCCCTGCTGAGCCACCCCAACAACCCCTGATAAACCCGATGAACCCTAACCTAATAATAGGATAATTTACAATACTCGGCACAACCTTGTACGGTTGGAGGAACCCGGAGCACATGGAGAAATCCCACACGTTCCATGGGGAGGATGTACAGACTCCTTTCGGACAGCGCCGGACTTGAACTCCAAACTCCAGAAATGCCCCAAGCCCTAATAGCATCGTGTTAAGCACTAGGCTGGCGTGGCTGAGACTGAGAAGTAGGAGCTCCATGCGACAATTAAATCAGAAGGTGATACAAAAATTGTCAGAGGTGTAAATTAGGTTAACCATGAGGGAGATAGTTTTAGATTGCAGAACGAGTGGTGAAAACTATGTTAACCACGAAGAAGTATGTTTTAGTTTGCAGAACAATATTGATGAACAGATCGGTTGGAGAATGATCAAGTGGAAAGTGGCAAATGGAACTCCTTCAGGAGAAGCGTGGGGTAATGCATTTGGGGAGAACGTATTCAGAAAGTGGGACCTTATTGAAAGATTTGAAGGAATGGATGAATTTTGGTGTGTTAGTTAACAGATCCTAAAGATAACGGGTCAGGGCGATAAATTGGTTTAAATAAAACATACATCTTCTTTCTTTTGCAATCCAAGAGCAGAAATGTTTTACTGGAACTATATGCACTAGGCCAAAGTGTCAGTACTACATACATTTCTGATTGCACATCATTTCAAAGGTGAGATAGCACTAGTGTGAGTCCAGAGATCCATGAGAATGTTACCAGGACTGGAAAATTTTAGCGATGAGGAAACATTAGCTGAGTTTGCTTTATTTTTCAACAGAGAAGACCAAGGAAAGAATTAATTCAGGTTAAATATTATGAGAAAGTTGACTGGTCAATAGAATTGATTTCACATAGCTGATAAGTCAAAAATAGGAACACAGACAAAGCAAATTTCCAAAATTCAAAGTTTTAAAGTTTAAAGTAAAGTTTATTATTGAAGTATGTATACCACGTACAATTTTGAGATTTGTTCTCCAGCAAACGTTTACAGGAAAGTAAAGAAATACAATGGAATTTATGACTGAATATGTAAAAGAGGACAAATCATGCAAATAATAATTAAGTAAATAAATAATACTGAGAACGCCAATTGTAGAGTCATTAACGATTGGTGGAGGGGCAGGTAGTGCTGAGGAAACAGATAGGATGCAGAAGAACTTAGATTAGGAGAATGGGCAAGAAAGTGGCAAATAAAATATAATGTTGGAAAATGTATGATCATACACTTTGGTAGAAGAAGTAAATGTGAAAACTGTTTTCTAAATTGGGAGAAAATCCAAAAATCTGAGATGCAAAGGGACTTGGGAGTCCTTGTGCAGGGCAACATAAAGGTTAATTTGCAGGTTGAGTCGGTGGTGAGGAAGGCAAATTCAATGTTAGCATTCATTTCAAGAGGTCTAGAATACAAGAGCGGGGATGTGATGCTGAGGCTTTATAAGGCTCTGATGAGGCCTCACCTTGAGTATTGTGAACAGTTTTGGGATCCTCATCTAAGAAAAGATGTGATGACATTGGAGAGGGTTCAGAAGGAGTTCACAAGGATGATTCCAGGCATGAAAGGGTTATCATAAGAGGAACATTTGATAGCTCTGGATCTGTAGTCACTGGAGTTTAGATGGATGGGTGGTGGGGGTGCGATCTCATCAAAACCTGTTGAAAATGTTGAAAAGCCTAGACGTGGTAGATATGGAAAGGATTTTTCCCATGGTGGGTGAGTCTAGGACAAGAAAGCACAGCCTCAGGATAGAGAGGCATCCATTTAAAACAGAGGTGCAGAGAAATTTCTTAAGTCAGAGAGTGGTGAATTTATGGAATTTATTTCCACAGGCAGCTGTGGAAGCCGTTGGTTGTATTTAAGGCAGAGCTTGATAGGTTCTTGATGGACACAGCATCAAAGGTTACAGGGTAAGGCCAGGGAGTGGAGCTGAGGAAGGGAAAAAAGGATTAACCATTGATTGAATGGCAGATCATATTCGATGGGCCAAATGGCCTAACTCTGCTCATATGTCTTATGGTCTAAAAGTGAGTCTATTGTTTGTGGAACCAGTTCACCACTGAGGCGAGTGAAGGCATCCATGCTGGTTCAGAGTGCCAGTGGTTGTTGGATAATAACTGCTCCTGAACCAGCGGTGTGGGACATAAACTTTGGAAGGGTTTGAAGAAACACACCAAAAAAAAAAATCACTTAGGGTGCAGGAGAGTCTTGGAATTCATTGTATGGAATGGGGGAAAGGGGGAATAAATCTTAATTAGATTTATGAGCTTCCTGGGGGGACATTTGAAAAATTATGATCTGCAGAACTCAGGACCCAATAGATTGTGTTGTTCTTTTTAGACCAGCACAGATACCATGAGAAGATATTTTCCTTCAACCATAAGTATGCTATGATTCTATCATTCTAATTTCAACATGAAAATGAATTCATTCAACTGCTTTGAATATAGGATTTGAATGAGATGCAAACTGAATCTGTTTTAAGACTCTGTTCGCAACGACAGATAAGGTATAGATTACAGTTTATACAGTGATATAATGCAGCCACCCATTCACCCCGTAGGCAATGTTTTCCTTAACTTGACAACAAGGATTATAAGGATTAGCTTTTTTTTTCTTCATTGTGCACAGTCAGCAGAAATCATGTCTCTCTGGAATTTATTTGAAAAATCGAGACTGTACTGCCCACTGACTTTAACAGTCAGAAAACCCAGGGCAGTTTGAACTCTTGTTTCATTTTGCACTGTTAATGGGCAAAGCTCCTTGCTGGGAGAAATGGCTCGTAAAACTATACCCAATAAATACTCTTGAATTTATTAAAAGCAGACCGAAAAATGTTTTTCTTTTCTTAGCTGTTTGAGTGAAATGAACTCAAACAGCAATTCAGTAAACCATATCCACCAAAAGAAAATCCTTCATTTGCCTGGCCCTAAACTCTGGAATTCCTTTCCTTAATCTCTTATCCACTTTACTCCTGTTTCCTCCTTTAAGTTGCTCCTTCAAACCATCCACATTGCCTCAGCTTTTGGTCGAGAGTCCTCAGGCCTTTTGTGTATTTTGGTATCAATTAATTTATAAGAGTGCTCTTGTGAAGCAGCTCAACGCTGAACTTCTATTTTATTATGTGAAAGGTGCTATGTTTGTAAAATTAGTTCTTGGTAATCTGAGTTTAATTATCTCAGCTGGCAAAGTCTGCCAGCAATAATTCAGGAGGAGAGTAATGGAATGCTGTACACTTGCCTGGATGACTGGAGAGCTAACAAAACACAGATATTTTTGACACAATCCAGAACACCACCTGATTGGCTCGAACCTCCAGGCTGAACACTCACTTTCTCCATCACTGATGCACTACTGTGCGTGCTATATACAAAGTTAGCTGCGGCAACTTGCTAAGGCTTCCTCAACAACACTTCCCAAACCCATGATATGTATCACCTAGAACCGGGGTTCCCCAACCTTTTTTTATGCCATGGACCAAAACCAATAAGCAAGGGGTCCTTAGACACCAAGTTGGGAACCCCTGACTGAGATCCCGGAGAAGACTGACTTCAAGAGTGTGGAGGCAGCCCCGTCGCAAATTCCACTCCAAATCTCACAGAGTTGTAGAGTCATTAAAAGTGATTCTATAGTTTGTGCAGTCAGTTCAGCATCAAAGTGAGTAAAGTTACCCATGCTAGTTCAGAGGTTGATGGCTGTTGGGTATTAACTGTCCTGAACCTGTTGGTGTGGGTCCTAACCTTTGGTAGAGTTGGAAGAAACACATAAACAAATAAATTACCCATAGTGTAGGAGAGGCCTGGAATTCATTGCATGGAATGGGAGAGGGATATAAAAATTAGATTTAAAAGGCTCTTGAAGGGACATTTGAAAAATATTATGATCTGCAAGACTCAGGCCCTTGTTAAGATGTGAGTACAGATTGTGGTGTTCTTTTAGACCAGCACAGATGCCATGAGAAAAATTGTTCCTTCAGTCATAGGTATGCTATGCTATGCAGTGTTGCTCATACGCATTTTTTTTTCAGGGAGTACAATACTAGAGGGTGCAGATACAAGATAAGAGAGAAGTGTTTTCGAAGAGACTTGAGAAATAACTTCTTTACACTGCGGGTAGCAAGTGCATGGAATGAGCTACCAGAGGAAGTGGTTGAGATGGGTACAATTATTACATTTAAAAGGCATTTGGATAGGTACTGTGTATGATGGGTGACGGGGTGGAGAGACGTCTCTACCAAAGGAGGTGTAAAGCGCTTCATCCCTCTGCTAGCCTCTAGGTCACCCTTGGGCAAGGTGTAGCACCTGCTTAGCCCCTGATCAGGGTCATGTGAAGCCATGAGAGCAAGTGGTGGATGGTCGTATGAGCAGCTGGTGCATATCACAAATCCTGGTTATGCGACTACTGATGCTAGGCAGACAATCTCTGAAAACTATTGATAATAGCTGGGTTCACCCATATTATAAAGACATTGCCCAGAAGAAGGCAATGGCAAGCCACTTCTGTAGAAAGTTTACTAAGAACAATTAAAAGTCAAAGGAAAAATAAAATTTCTTGTACATATACAGTATGTCACCACATAAAACCCTGCCATTCCTTTTCTGTGGGCATACTTAGCATATCTATAGAACAGTAACCGTAAACAGGATCAATGGACAACACACTGTGTAAATGCAAATATAGATAAATGATAATAAATAATAAGCATGAAACAACAAGGTAAGAGTCCCTAAATGAGAGTAGTTATCCCCTTTTGTTCAAGAACCTAATGGTTGAGGGGTAGTAACTGTTCTTGAACCTGGTGGGGCGAGTCCTGAGGCTCCTGTACCTTCTACCTGATGGCATTTCATAATGGATGCTGCTTTGCTATGGCAACATTTCATGTAGATGTGCTCAGTGATTGGGAGGGTTTTACCTGTGATGTACTGGGCCAAATCCACTACCATTTGTAGGATTTTCCACTCAAAGACGTTGGTGTTCTTATACCAGGCCATAATGCAGCCAGTCAGCACACCCCACACCACACACCTATAAAAGTTTGCCAAGGTTTTTGCTGACATGCTGAATCTCTGCAGTCTTCTGAGGAAGTAGAGGCACGGTCGTGCTTTCTTCACAGTTATATTTATATGATGGGTCCTCTGAGAGAGTGACAACCAGGAATTTAAAGTTACTGACCCTCTGACGAGTACTGGCTCATGGACCTCCGTTTTCCCTCTCCTGAAGGCTACAATCAATTCTTTGGTCTTATTGACACTGAGTGAAAGATTCTTGTTACTACACCACTCTACCAAATTTTCATTCGCCCTCCTGTATGCTGATTCATCTCCACCTTTGTTACAGCCCACAACATCAGCAAACTTGTATGTGGCGTTGGTGCCAAACTTAGCCACACAGTCATAAGTGTAAAGCAAGTAGAACAGGAGCGTAAGTAGATATCCCTACGGTGCTCCTGTGCCGATGGAGATTGCAGTGGAGATGTTTTTTTGCCAATCTGAACTGACATGTGTCTGCAAGTGAGGAAATCCAGGATCCATTTGTACAAGGGGGTATTGAGGCCCAGGTCTTGGAGTTCACTGATTAGTTTTGAGGGAATGATGGCATTAAATGCTGGGCAGTAATTGATAAAGAACATCCTGATGTATACATCTTTGCTAACCAGATGATCCAGGGTTGTGTGAAGAGCCAACAAGATAGCATCTGCTGTAGACCTGTTGCTTTGGTAGGCATATTGGAGCGGATCCAAGTCACCACTCAGACAGGAGCTGATATCCTTCAACACCAGCCTCCCAGAACACTTCATCATTGTAGATGTAAGTGCCACTGGATGACAGTCATTTAGGCAGGTTACAATGCTCTTCTTGGGCACTGGTATGATTAAAACCTGCTTGAAGCAGGTGGGTTCCACAAACTGCTGGAGCGAGAGGTTAAAGGTATCTGTGAACACACCAGTTAGTTGGTCAGCTCAGGTCTTCAGTACTCGGCCAGGTACTCCATCTGGACCGGATGTTTTTCTTGGATTCACTCTCTGGAAGGCAGTCCACATATCATAGATAGAAAGGTAGATAGATAGATATACTTTATTGATTCCGGGGGAAATTGGGACCTTCAGATATTGAGAACAAAGTGCAATGGACATATGCAATGGTTCCTCCCTGTTCTGGTGATCAAAGTGAGCATAGAAGGCATTGAGCTCACCTGGGAGTGAAGCTCTGCTGTCCCCTGTGTTGCAAGATTTTAGTTTGTAGGAGGTTATGGCATTCAAATCCTGCCACAGCTGTCAAGCATCCCTCATTGATTCCAGTCTAGTCGGGAATCTCCACTTCACTCGTGAGACGGCTTTCCGGAGATGATTCCTGCACCGCTTGTAGCATTCTTGATCTCCAGACTTTACTGCCTCTGATCTGGCTCTCAGCAGATTCTGGATTTCATTGTTCATCCAGGGCTTCTGACTGGGGAAAACCCTGAACAATTTGATGAGGACACACCCATCCACAGCTGCTTTAATAAAGTCTGTAACAACCCTGGTGTGGTTATTCAGGTCCCCAGGTGGGTCCTTGAACATGGCTCAGTCCACTGACTCAAGGCAATTCTGTAACCATTTCTCTGCCTCCACAACCACCTCCTAGTCGTCTTGATCTCTGGAGCCTTGCTTTTTATGGTCAAGGCCATGTCAAATGACACGTAATGATAATGGTGACTGTATATGGAGAGAAGGGCTTGGAGGATTATGGGACACACAAAGGCAACCAGGACTGACAGGGAGAATGCTGTGGTTGGCATACACCAGTTGGGCAAAAGGGCTTCTATCCAAGCTGTGTTATTCCTTAATTCTACGGCCATGCCAATTTGGAATGGCTTGAATCCTTCATTTTCACTGGGACAAAATCCCAGAACTATTTGCCATGCAGAATTTCGGGAGTACCTTCACCAAAGGGCCTGTAGTGGTTCAAAGCAGCAGCTTACCAGGAATCTGTGCCAATGACAGGCATTGATTACTGTCCATGTCTGGGTTGGGTTGTTTGCAGATCCTGGCAATTCACTTGCAAATGTTTCGTCACCATACAAGGAGCCATCATCAGTATGCTGTCAACTTGTGGTCTGTCCTCCGGATTCTTGGCCTTTATATACTTAATCAATCCACTCATTTGTAATATAGAGAGGAGATCTCCTTGCTGATTGGTTGTGTGGTGAACTCTGTGCATTGTGGTCTGGAATTTTACCCACATTGGCTCATAAATAGAATCGAGGTCTACTTGCCTGTTTGTAGAATTGTTCGTGGAAAACCATGCCTCTTAGAATTCTTTTGCATGCTATATGTTTGCTTGTGCCATGTTTTTCACTGATGCGCAGTCAAATTTGTGTCCCTTTTGATCTTCATGGGACAAGCTATCCAAACTCTTGGACAAGACCAGTGTCGTCTACAGAATCCAATGTGGGGACTGCAACAAATATTACATTGGCCAGACTGGGAGAAAGCTGTCCACAAGTATCCATGAACATTAACAGCTGTAAAGCGGCATGACCAGCTCTCCTGAGTCTCTACCCATGAAAATCTAGAGGGACACAAACTTGACTGGGCATCAGTAGAAGTCATGGCTCAAGCAAACATGCAGCATGCAAAAGAATTCCTAGAAGTAACGCACAGAAAATACTAGAGGAACTCAGCAGGCCAGGCAGCATCTATGGAGAAAAGTATAGTTGACGTTTCAGGCCGAAATCCTATGACAGGACTGGAGAAAAAAAGCTGAAGAGTAGACTTTAAAGGTGGGGGGAGGGAAGGGAGAAACACCAGGTGATAGGATTTCCAGCATCTGCAGATTTTCTCTTTGTGAATTCCTAGAAGCATGGTTTTCCATGAACAATTCTGTAAATAGATATAAAGACCTTTATGAGTCAATGTGGGCAAAATTTCAGACCACAATGCACAGAGTTTGCCATGCAATCAATCGGTGACAAGATCTCCTCCCGACGTCACAATTTCCGTAATGGCCACTAATCAGCTGACTGATACATATATAAAGGCCAAGCATTCGGAGGACACGCCACAAATTAATTGTGCACCGATAATGCCTCCTGGTATGGTGACAAAGCATTTGCAAATGAATTGCCAAAATTGGAGAACAACTCAACACAATCATCAACTAGCTGATCTACACATTTTCTGAATTATTTCCAACTGTTGATGTCATCAACATCTGTATCCTAATTTGATGTAAATTAATAATAGGAGAGCACTAAGTTTTTATTTTGCAAGAACCACTGGAAGAAAACCTGGTCATTGATCCTGTTTCAGATCATTATCATTAATCCCTATTGTTAGGGTGTATTCTGGAATTAGGGTATTTTGCAAATATTAATTTCAACAGCTACTAATCTTCATATTTGAATATGGATTGCAGATTGAATTTGAAACACATCTCAGAACATTTAGACCTCAGATGCATGTATATGCATGAATGTGGCCGAGAGTCAGTGGAGATTAACATTAATTTTGAGTGTCTAGAGTGCGGGTGCGAAGAAGGAGGTGCGTGAAAACTATATGCTATTCAAAGGAAGCATTGTAGATACGTTGTGGCTATATAATTGTCCTGCTGTTACCTTTGATTTTTAGCATATAACCATGTCATGTAATGTTGGGTCAGGAGGCCTCTTCTTACAAGAGTGTCTCAATATGATGCTTCCTGCTCATTTTTGTTGAATAAAATACTTTCACATTCATGAGCTTCCGTGTCTCTCCAGTGACTTTGCTCACATCGTAAAACCTAACATAGATCTCCTTGTACTGATATTAGATGGAGACATATCATGCTGAATTTTGACATCCACGACATGAACGGCCTACTATGCTCACAGCCAGGCTTGAACAGAAATACATTGGTGGACGATGTCAAGGGCAAACCTGAAAGAAGGGTAGGTGTAAAAGATGGGGAAAATTGACTGTACAATATTTATTCATCTAGGCTGTTGGAGCATTGCCTACTGGCCATGCACATCAGGGAACCATTAACAAGTTTTCCTTGAGAATAGTTATAGACCATTGTGAATTGAGCTTGTGAGTCTGCCCTTTCTATTGGGTACAACTATTGGGTACAACTATTGGCAAAGCCGCAACAATATTTCAGCTACCTGTCTCATACCGACAATGAACTACCATCATGTCCTGAGCATTAGCCTAGATAAACTTGTATGGTTTGGTGCAACACAAAATGCACATTGTGATAACACACTGCACAAATGTCTAAATGGCTGGCTCAAAAGTGGGACTCCAGGATTCATTATTCCTAATTGCAAGCCTCACTGGTACACATTATGTAAAATCACAGCCTGCTAGCAAGAGCACCTTTTATAAGGAAAAGTACTTCCCTTATAAATGCCCTGGTTCTCTAGATGTTGAAACAATTTTACCTCTGCAATCCATCTTGCACTCTGCTGAATTTAGTTTACACAAAGGAGCTTAGCTGCAGCATAAGTTTCAAAACATTGCAACTGAGTTATGGGCGAGACAAAAAAAGATCGCAGGGAAGTAACATTTATTTTTATAAACTGCTGTAATTTACAAAGATTATAAGGCATATTCTTTACAGGGGGGACGGGGGTTTACAATTTAAACCATATAACATTTGTTATGCTTTTCTGAACATTTCGATTAATATATTTAATCTGTAGAATGTTTCAGCTTTTTAATTCCCCTGGGTGGATTGAAGTTCATTACTCCAATCCACGAGGGTGACCAGTTCGGTTCACAGGGTCTGCTGCAGAAGCAGACGTGTCTGGAGTCTGCAATTAGGTAGACAGCTGAAAGGTCCTGCGAATGGCTGGAAGGAAGGTCAGAAACCTGGAAGTGGACAAAATGGAGACAGGGATCCTAGAAGCAGGAGATGTTTGGACAGTCCTTGCATTGGAGTGCTGAAGTTATACAGTGAACGGTCTCTGCAATTTCTTAACTTAGTCCTTTAATTTTCCATGTGTGTAGGTGGGTGGGTGGGAGGGAGCAAAGGGGCTTGTTTGCTGTTATTGTTTTGTTGCTTGTTGTGTTCTGTATTGCTCTGCTGAGAATTGTGGGCATCCTATGCTGGAGCCACAATATTGCCGAGCACTTGTGGACGGTCCCCAGAGCATCTCCAGGTGTACTGGTTCTTAAGGAAATGACGCATTTCACCATTAGTTTTGATATACATGTGGGAAACAAATCTGTTCTGCATCTTCATTGATTTCAGAAAGTTTTCCTGTCTTTTTTCCCCTCATTGTTATCCATTTTTAAAACAACTATTCTAAGTAGAAGATAGTTGTATGCATCTGGATCCTAAAAGTAAGATTTTACTTCAGTAAACAATTCTCCCATTGTCAAGAGAGACTTTTCAAAGGAATTGGTTACTAAATATTGTTTTCAATGCTACAAGTAGTTCCTGGAAACCCTATGTTGCATCTTGGCATTTGCCTTGTCTTCCTGCTGTCAATGCCACAGTCCCCTGTGCTTCTGCAATAACTCATCGTGTTTTCTCATTTTGTTCTCTGATTCACTGGGATGCACCTTCTTTTGAGAGATTTGTCAGGATTAACTGAACATCACACTTTATTGTTTGGGGACATCGTAATTCATCATGACATTTCCTTCTCTACATTAGTTTTCATGAATGTTTTACATAACATTTCTATATTGCACAAGAGATGTTACAGTTATATTGGTGTTCTTTTCATAAGAGAATTTGAATGATAGCAGGTTTTCCTTTTTCCCACATGGTTCCTTAAGGATAGTATAGCCAGGGGTGCTGGTGGAAATAAGCTCCCATTATCTACACGTTTGTATTAAATGCTCCCGATGGCATGCGTCTCAAATAGGCTCTGACAACCATGTCTAGATCCTGGCCTTCACGTGTGGTTTAGCTACTAAGCCCGGCAGAACTGTTTCTACTGATGAGATAAAACTTTATTTATCCCGAAGGAAATCACTGTTGCACGGTTGCTCAGTCAGAAATATATACTTTAAAATACAAAATGTGGGCGTTGGGATATGAAAAAATACAAAATGTACATTACAAAGTAATAGTGCAAAATACAGATGTGCAATGAAACCATATACCTATGTACTTAAGCAGGACAGTTGTAGAGTCTTATAGCCACAGGGATAAAGGATCTCCTGTGGCATTCAGAGGTGTACCTTAGCAGATTCTGTCTGTTACTAAAGGTGTTCCTCTGTTTGTCCAATATGTCATGGAGGGGTGTGAGGGGTTGTCCGTAACGCTCTGTAGCTTCTGCAACATCCCTCCTCTCAGACACAACCACCAGTGAATCCAGTTCCGCCCCCAGAACAGAGCCAGCCTTCCTGATGAGCTTATCGATCTTCTTGGCGTCATCTGCTCTCACCCTGCTGCCCCAGCAGACTACAGTGTACAACCAAATGCTGGCCACCACCAAGTCATAGAACATCTGCAGCATGGTGCTGCAGAAGTTGAATGACCAGAACCTCCTCAGAAAGTACAGTCGGCTCTGTACCTTCTTGTACTGAGCCCCTGTACTTTTAGACCAGTCCAGGTTATTGTCCAGGTGAGTTCATAGGTATTTGTAGTCCCAGATAACTTCCACATCTGTTCCCTTGTTGGAGATGGGAATGCAGGGTGGTTTCACCCTCCTGAAGCCCACCACCAACTCCTTTGCCTCAGTGATGTTGAGCTGCAGGTGATTCAGCCTACACCAATCAACAAAATTGTCCACCACTCTTCTGTACTCAGCCCTTTGACCCCATCTGATACAGCCCACAACTGCCGAATCATCCAATAACTTCTGCAGGAGGCAGGACTCCGAGTTGTATCTGAAGTCCGAGATGTAGACAGTGAACAGGAAGGGGGACAAGACAGTCCCTTGAGGTGCCCCTGTGCTGCTAACTACAGTATCTGATAGACAGCTCTGCAATCTCACATACTGTGGACATGGAAGGGGCAAAGGCTGGTTTCTGGCGCTATAGAACTCATTGTTTCGGGAATTGGGGCTCATCAGCCATGGCTGGCAACCAGAGACACAATATAAAAAAAAATAAAATAGAAATGAACAATATACAGTAGATTGTGATAAATTGTCCTTACTTTTCACAGATGCTAACTGACCTACAGTGCTTTTCCAGAACTTTCTGGCTTTGCCGTCAAGCTTTCAACATGTGTATGTTTTCCTTTGTTATTTGATTTAAGATTTTACTGACTCCTTAATATCTTCAAATGCATAATTTAATAAATTTATTGTCCATGTAAATAAAGGAAGGAACTGGCTGTTTCTGATAATCATCATGCTACATTTTCTGGACCAGGATGTTCTGCTTTGATCATGTTTCATTCATCACCAGACCCATGCAAGAATTCTGGATCCTTCCATCTGGGAAAAAAAGCATCTATCATTTCTTCTTTATCTGGTACTACGATTTGATTTTCTCAGATCAGTTTTGACATAAAACACATGGAAGTGCCTAACGTTATCATTTGGTCAGCAGATGTGGTAACAGCATACTTAGTCAGTTGCCTAAATATAACTTCATGGAACAAATCAATTGAGGCATAAATTTCTTGCTGATTTCTTGCAGAAAGCAGTGGTGTTTCGTACCTGTTCTGGTATCCAAGTTATCGAATCTTGTTTTACAGAACATTCAACTACCCAAATCAGTTGCAAATTAGTCTACAATATAAGGAATAAAATTGTATCTTGGGTAAGTTTTTCCTTGTTAAATTTAATTGGGTGCCCTTTGAGTAGCCAAAATTTGAAGTTAGAATCATTGTTGCATGTTAATGATTTTATAGCAGGAAATTATAGACCAGTGAGTCTTACTTCAGTGGTTGGTAAGCCGATGGAGAAGATCTTGAGAAGCAGGATTTATGAACATTTGGAGAGGCATAATATGATTAGGAATAGTCAACATGACTTTGCCAAAGGCAGGTCGTGCCTTACGAGCCTGACTGAATTTTTTGAGGATGTGACTAAACACATTGATGAAGGTAGAGCAGTAGATGTAGTGTATATGGATTTTAGCAAGGTTTTTGATAAGGTACCCCATGCCAGGCTTATTGAGAAAGTAAGGAGGCATGGGATCCAAGGGGACCTTGTTTTGTGGATCCAGAATTGGCTTGCCCACAGAAGGCAAAGAGTGGTTGTAGACAGGTCATATTCTGCATGGAGGCTGGTGACCAGTGGTGTGCCTCAAGGATCTGTTCTGGGACCCCTACTCTTTATGATTTTTATAAGTGACCTGGATGAGAAAGTGAAGGGATGGGTTAGTAAGTTTGCTGATGACACAAAGGTTTGAGGTGTTGTGGATAGTGTGGAGGGCTGTCAGAGGTTACAGCGGGACATTGGTAGCATGCAAAACTGGGCTGAGAAGTGGCAGATGGAGTTCAACCCAGATAAGTGTGAGCTGGTTTATTTTGGTAGGTGAAATATGATGGCAGAATATAGTATTAATGGTAAGACTCTTAGCAGTGTGGAGGATCAGAGGGATCTTAGGGTTCGAGTCCATAAGACACTCAAAGCAGCTATATAGGATCCTGGTCAGACCCCATTTGGAGTATTGTGATCAGTTCTGGTCGCCTCACTGCAGGAAGGACATGGAAACCATAGAAAAGGTGCAGAGGAGATTTACAAGGATGTTGCCTGGATTGGCGAACAGGCCTTATGAAAACAGGTTGAGTGAAATCGGCCTTTTCTCCTTGGAGCGACGGAGATTGAGAGGTGACCTGTTAGAGGTGTATAAGATGATGAGAGGCATTGATCGTGTGGATAGTCGGAGGCTTTTTCCCAGGGCTGAAACGGTTGCCACAAGAGGGCACAGGTTTAAGGTGCTGAGGAGTAGTTACAGAGGGGATATCAGGGGTAAGTTTTTTACGCAGAGAGTGGTGAGTGCGTGGAATGGGCTGCCGGCAACGGTGGTGGAGGTGGATACGATAGGATCTTTTAAGAGATTTTTGGATAGGTACATGGAGCTTAGAAAAATAGAGCACGGTGGGTAAGCCTGGTAATTTCAAAGGTAGGGACATGTTTGGCACAACTTTGTGGGCCGAATGGCCTGTATTGTGCTGTAGGTTTTCTATGTTTCTATGTTAAGCAATTGGCTGCATAGTATATTAAACAAATGTAAATATTATATTTAAATTCAAATTTATTGTTAAAATTCAATTATATATCTATACATAATATAAAGTATATATATATATATTTAAATTAATTTAATTAAAATAAGGTAATTGCAGGAAATATAGTTTCACATAATAATGCAAAGACACTATTGTTAGCATATTCTGGAGATATGGAATACAGCAAATATTATTTTCTTTTTTTTAAATTTATTTTTATTGAATTTCATCATCAAACAAACATTTCCATAAGATGTATTTCAGATACTGTACATACATATCATATAGTGATATTTGTCACAAATCAGCATATAATAGTTATCTGAGGTATACACTTATAGAAAGGAGAGGAAAAAAAGAACAATCGAAAGAAGAAAACTACGTACAGAGTAGGGAGTGATCTTTTTTTTAAACAACATTTTCATTGACTTGTGAAAATAAAATCGGGCCTATGAGGTGTTATGTAGTTAAACCATTTTTTCCAGTATGAATCAAATTGTTCCAACTTATGATTAACAGATGCTGTTATCTTCTCCATTTTGTAAATGTCCATTGTAATTTCCATCCATACATTTAAAGTCGGGCTCTTCTGTGATAACCGTTTCCTGATAAGGGTCTTTTTACCAGCCACCAACAGTACATTCATTAAATATTTATCTCTTTTCAACCATTCTTGAGGTATATACCCAAAATATATGGTCTTACCCCCTAAGGGTATTTCACACTTAAAGATGTCTTGTAGGGCATTATGTATCCCACTCCAATAGTCTTTGATAATGTGGCATTCCCAGAAAATATGATAATGGTTTGCATTTTGATTTCCACAATTTCTCCAGCAAACAGGGGGGTTACTATCATAATGGGATTTCTGAGAGGGTGTAATAAAATATCTTATAAAGTTTTTCCAGCCGAACTCTCTCCATTTCTGTGAACTGGTACATTTCCATTGGTACCTCTATATTATTGTTCAGTCTTCCTCAGATATTATTATCCCTCCTTCCTTCTCCCATTTTGTTTTAATGTATGAAGTCGAATGTGTTTTAAGATTTGACAAACCCTTATACATGCTTGAAATTATTCTACTACTGTTGTCTAAATTATATGCTTTTCTAAATATCTCTATCAGACATGTACTTAATTTCAACAGCAATCTGTCTTCAGATCTGAATATGGATTGCAGATGGAATTTAAAATGCAGCTCGGAACAATGGTCTTCCTGGAGCTGCATTATTATTGCTAATTGCAGACCAGGAAACATCCAATTGCCCTAAAATGTCTGCATATGTATGAATGCAATGAAAACTCCATTCACTTGGATATCTGCCTATGCATGAAAGCTGCTCAGAGGTAGCAGTGATTAACATTTATTTTGGGTGTGTTGGGTACTTGAAAATTATACGTAACTCAAAACAAGCATCATGAATGCATTGCAACTATAGAATTGTCCTGCTGTTACCTTTGTTCGTGAACATGTAAAAATGTAATGAAATGTTAAGTCAGGGAGCCTCTATACAAGAGTGTCTCCAGTATGATGTCTGATTGCTGTGCTGAATAAAGACTTCTATATCCACCAGCTTCACTGTCTCTCTGCTGACTTTGTTCACAGTCACAACAATTTTATACCTAACTTCAGAGATTTCATAATAATAATGCTGAAAACATGATTTCAGAGGTAATAGCCTGTAAATTAGAAACATAGAAACATAGAAAACCTAGAGCACAATACAGGCCCGTCAGCCTACAATGTTGTGCTGAAAATGTCCCTACCTTAGAACTACCTAGGCTTTACCAGAGCCCTCTATTTTTCTAAGGACCATGTACTGTACCTATCCAGAAGTCTCTTAAAAGACCCTATTGTTTCCACCTCCACCATCACCACTGTCAGCCCATTCCACACACTCTGCGTAAAAAACTTACCCCTGACATCTCCTCTGTAACTACCTCAAGGCACCTTAAAACTATGCCCTCTCGTGTTAGCCATGTCAACCCTGGGAAAAAGCCTTTGACTATCCACATGATCAATGCCTCCTATTATCTTTACACCTATATCAGATCACTTTTCATCCTTCATCACTCCAAGGAGAAAAAGCCAAGTTCACTCAACCTATTCTAATAAGGCATGCACCTCAATCCAGACAACATCCTGTAAATCTCCTCTGCACCCTTTCTATGGTTTCCACGTGCTTCCTGCAGTGAGGTGACAAGAACTGAGCACAGTACTCCAAGTGGGGTCTGATCAGGGTCCTATATAGCTGCAACATTACCTCTCGGCTTTTAAAATCAATCCCACAGTTGATAAAGGCCAATGCACCGTACGCCTTCTTAACCACAGAGTCAACCTGCGTAGCAGCTTTGAGTGTCCTATGGACTCGAACCCCAAGATACCTCTGATCCTCCACACTGCCAAGAGTCTTACCATTAATGCTATATTCTGCCATCATATTTGACCTACCAAAATGAACCACCTCACACTTATTTGGGTTGATAAGTACCAAATTTCTTGGTGTTCACCTGGTGGAGAGTCTCACCTGGTCCCTCAACACCAGCTCCATAGCAAAGAAAGCCCAGCAGCGTCTCTACTTTCTGCGAAGGCTGAGAAAAGTCCATTTCCGACCCCCCATCCTCACCACATTCTACAGAGGTTGTATTGAGAGCATCCTGAGCAGCTGCATCACTGCCTGGTTCGGAAATTGCACCATCTCAGATCGCAAGACCCTGCAGCGGACAATGAGGTCAGCTGAGATCATCTGGGTCTCTCTTCCTGCCATCACAGACATTTACACCACATGCTGCATCCGCAAGGCAAACAGCATTATGAAGGACCCCACGTACCCCTCATATAAACTCCTCTCCCTCCTGCCATCTGGAAAAAAGGCACCGAAGCATTCAGGCTCTCACGACCAGACTATTTAACAGTTTCTTCCCCCGAGCCATCAGACTCCTCAATACCCACAGCCTGGCTTGACACCAACCTACTATACCCTGTACTGTGCCTACTGTCTTGTTTATTATTTATTATTATTTATTGCAATGCCTGCACTGTTTTGTGCACTTTATGCTGTCCTGGATAGGTCTGTAGTCTAGTGTAGTTTTTGTGTTTTTTCTTAGGTAGTTCAGTGTAGTTTTTGTATTGTTTCATGTAGCACCACGGTCCTGGAAAACGTCTCATTTTTACTGTGTTCTGTACCAGCAGTTATGTTTGAAATGACAATGAAAAGTGACTTGATTTGACTTGAACTCCATCTTCTACTTCTCAGTCCAGTTTTGTTTTCTATCAATGTCCCACTGTAACCTCTGATAGCCCTCCACACTATTCACAACACCTCCAACCTTTGTGTCATCAGCAAATTTACTAACTCATCCCTCCACTTCCTCATCTACGTCATTTATAAAAATCACAAAGAGTAGGGGTCCCAGAACAGATCCCTGAGTCACACCACTGGTCACTGACCTCCATGCGGAATATGACCCATCTACAACCACTCTTTGCCTTCTGTGGGCAAACCAGTTCTGGATCCTCAAGCGATTTCACCTTGGATCCCATGCCTCCTTACTTTCTTAATAAGCCTTGCATGGGGTACCTTATCAAATGTCTTGCTGAAATCCATATACACTACATCTACTGCTCTACCTTCATCAATGTGTTTAGTCACATCCTCAAAAAATTTAATCAGGCCTGTAAGGCACGACCTGCCTTTGACAAAGTCATGCTGACTATTCCTCTATGCCTAATCATATTATACCTTTCCAAATGTTCATAAATCCTCCCCCTCAGGATCTTCTCCATCAACTTACCAACAACTGAAGTAAGACTTACTGGACTATAGTTTCCTGGGCTATCTCTACTCCCTTTCTTGAATAAGGAAACAACATCCGCAACCCTCTGATCCTCCAGAACCTCTCCAGTCCTCATTGATGATGCAAAGATCATCGCCAGAGGCTCAGCAATCTCCTCCCTCTCCTCCCACAGTAGCCTGAGGTACATCATGTCCAGTCCCAGTGACTTATCCAACTTGATGCTTTCCAAAATCTCCAGCACATCCTCTTTCTTAATATCTACATGCTCAATCTTTTCAGTCCACTGTAAGTCATCCCTAGAATTGCCAAGATCCTTTTCCGTAGTGAATACTGAAGCAAAGTGTTCATTAAGTACCTCCGCTATCTCCATTGGTTCCATGCACACTTTCCCACTGTCACACTTGATTGTTCCTATTCTCATTTTGTCAAGGAATGTATTATTTATGTGTGGTACTCAATAGCATTTTATTAAGTACATACTAACTGGTTGTGTGAAGATTGCTAAGCAGATTTTGTGTCCTTCATTGAATTGACAAATTTTTACATGATTACACTTAGAGGGCTGCACTACAGCTCAGTGGCAATCCATGCATATATAGGTGTCACAAAGTTATAACTTCTTCTCTTCTTCTGTGTTCAAATGGTAGTTTGTGGTTTGTTTCCATGAAATATATGGCAACTGCTTGACACTGTACTCGTATAAAGTGCACCATTTAACCAGGTACGTGGACAGAAAAGATTTAGAGGGATATGGAGGCATACAGGACCAGTGTGAATAGAAATCTTGGTCTGCATGGAAAAATTGGGCTGAAGTGCCTGTTGTAAAACACGATGCCCTTTAAGAACCGCTTATCCCTTGCTCCCACTCTCTCCTGCCCACAGTTCAGCATGACTCCTGCATTAGCTTGAGACGTACACAGGAGGAGATTGTTAAGGTCAGGACATGATTTTACAATTGTTTATTTGTCTCAATTGATGATATGTGGTCTCAGTCTCAGTGGTTTTGCCATTTGTGAGATCAAAATTGGTTGTGTGGGTTTATTTTATCCTGTATTCAAATTATGGTATTTTATGTGGAAAACCAACCAAGCAAAGAAAAGCTGGCTTTATTTATGATTTAAACCAATCCTTAATAAATCCTTTCTTAACCTGTTTGTCATTCTGTTTACCAGATGCAATGGTCATTTCTACCGATTTGAAAGACTCCAGTGTTCTAAAGATCCCTCCCCATGTGCAAGTGATCTTTTAGAAAATTAGATTTAGTTATCCAGAATTTATCAGGGCACCAAAACCAATCAGAAATCTGGATACATTACTCAGCCTAAAGAAAGAAATTATAGTAATAGAGCTTTTATGATCATTGACCCCGACTCTTGTAAGTGGACACAGATGTGACGAGACCAAGCAGTGCATTTCTATCACCAGCCTCTGGCAAATGGGGCTGAGTAAATTTCACGAGTTTTCCACTTTTGATGGTTGCCAGTCCTATATGGCTGATCATCACTATTGTTTCTACGTTAATAGTTAAAGGCAAATAGATTGAAATTCAATACCTCAGAACTAGTTAAGTTTGAGGTGCATGAAGTACTCACCCCTCGTTGTTGTTGTGATGCTCATTTCATATAAACAAAGAGAGAAACTATACCTTGGCAGACGGTATGTTAAACAGTTTATTGAATAAAGGCTTGCAGTCATTACCTCAGGATGACTCTAAAACTCTTTATAGCCAATTAAGTGTAATATTCTGAAGGAAACAAGATGTCTGGATTTGGCACAGCAAGCTCCTATATGTAATAACAAAATGACCAACCAGATTATTTGTGTCAGGGTCAGGATGATCAACATCTCCACCCATTAACCCACCCAGCACCACCAAACCAACATCAGCCCCTCGGCACCCTTCATCCTCTCATGCACTACTGACTAGACAAGTTCCTATAGCCAAGTTCCTCACATTGTCGCTTTATCATTTCCTGTCAGAGTACCTTATGTTCCCACACCTAGCGTCACTTCATGTACATACGATCAGTCATGTATATAAGCTAACCTTATGTCTATACGACCATACTCAACATATACTTGTACATTGGGTTTTATAGGATTGCTTTTATATTTATATTTATTGTGTTTTTTATGTTGCATCAAGTCTAGAGTAACAATTATTTTGTTCTCCTTCAGACTCGTGTACTGAAAAATGAAAATAAACCATCTTGAATCTTGAATTTTGACAGACAGCAATAGGAGCACAGGACTGCTGTATGTTTCTATATATCCATGATGCAGATGATCCCACAGTTTAGCAATTCATTCATTTAGTAAATCCTAGTAAGTTTAATTATATTGCACCAAAAGTAAACTATTGCTGGTAGTTTTGAAATGAATGTGGTTTAATATTAATGTCTTTTTCATCATTGTCAAGGTTGTAAGCAAGAGGTTTAGGTGAAAGATACACTGGATAACATAAACTGATTATCCATTTAAACCTTAAACTTATTAACATCCAACTTAACTGTTAAATTAACAAAAGGAAAATTCTAAGTGTTTTAATGAAGAGTACCAGTAAATCAATAGCATAAATGTTGACTAATTTATGAAAATTGTCTGGGTAATTCAGTTAAATATTACATGGAAAAGGAAAAGCTACAATTATTGCAATCTATGTCGATTATAACTGCTGACAACTCACCACCATCAGCGGTTAAAAACATGAATCAGATTTTACCGGATGTGGAGTTCAAGTCATGAATGAAGTTAATTAAAAACATTGTGGAAAAATGCAGTGGATTTTGCTCTGTACCACTTCTGAAGAGAAACAATGAAAATCAAAAACTGCATAAAATTGATTTCCGAGTAAGATGGTGGAGCAGTCTACTTTGCGTAATTTGTTGCATGTGATCAAAAAGTATTTGTGCTGTAGCTGCAGAACTTACAAAAGACAAACACAATGAACAGTGTTTTGTGTGTGCAATAGGCAAGGATTCAGGAATAACTTCTCCCCCGTTGCCATCAGATTTCAGAAACAAACTTCTGAATGGAATTTAACTATTTTATATATATATATATATATACTCTTTTTGCAGTATTTAGTTAATTTAACTTTTAATATATATATATTGTCTGTAATTTATAGCTTTTTTTTGATTTTGTATTGTAATGTACTGCTACACCATAAAAACAAATTTTACCACATACAGTATGCCAGCGATATTAAACTCGATTCTGATTCTGATTCTGATTCTAATGAGAAGTTTACATTATAGCACTAGTGCAAAGACTGATTCTTTCTAATTAACAGTTCTTTTCTTTAAAGACAGGGTTTTCTTTCCTCCATGATTCCCTTGCCCATTCATCCCTCCTTACAAATTTCCCTCCAGGCTCTTATCCCTGCAAGCAACCTAAAGGCTGGTTTATACTTATGCGTCAAATCGACACCATAGGTACAGCGTAGCCACGAACCCTACGCAGAGCCTACGCGGATCCCTACGCCGTAGCCTGACATGCACCTCTCCCAAAATGTAAATACGCATCGCGGCAATGCAGACCGCAACAACTGTGACTGGTCCGCTTGGTAGCATTGCATTTCCTCCTACACTGCAATAGCTTCCCATTGGGCGACTGAAGGGCAGGGAAGGAACTCTGGCTGCAATGCTTTCCATAAAGCTCTACAGACCTCCGGAATAATGGAGGACACATTTCACTTTTACGAAAAAAGACGTTCGCTTTAAACTTGTTTACCCTGAGAAAGACTACCATGACCATGAAGCCTTGCACGGGCAGGTATGTGTGCATGCACGACGTGCGCAAATTATAGAGCAATGCAGATATACCAACACACAAGTATAAGTGCTCACAATGCGTGTAGGCCACTTGCATAGGTTACAGCGTCCATTTGACACAGAGGTATAAATCAGCCTTCAGTGTTACATCTGCCCATTCATCTCCTTTCATACACTCCATACACTCATTGATTCAGAACTGCTTCTTCCCACTGTCACCTGTGTTATTATGTGTGCAAAGAACTTCACTTCCCAGTGCAGGCTATTCACCCGGGACTGGAAGTGATGTTGGTGCAACACACATAAAAGTTGCTGGTGAACGCAGCAGGCCAGGCAGCATCTCTAGGAAGAGGTGCAGTCGACATTTCCTAGAGATGCTGCCTGGCCTGCTGCGTTCACCAGCAACTTTTATGTGTGTTGCTTGAATTCCCAGCATCTGCAGAATTCCTGTTGTGATGTTGGTGAGCTGGTTGCATGGGCTCGAGCTGAGCAGAAGCCATTATGGGAGTGTTCTGTAAATAATAAACATGTGCTCATGTTTTTACCCGTGCTGTTTGTCTTTATGAAGTACAAGCATAACATAGTTATGAGGACTAAATACAGAGAGTAAATAAACCATGCTTGGCTGAGAAAGATGTTAGTTCCAATGGGAAAAAAAAAGACCGTGTCGGAAGCAAGTGAGGTTGGCAGTCAGTGTGGTGACAGAGCACAATGCTCCAAGTTCACCGGATCCACCAAGAAATCCAGGTGAGAAATGCCTGTCATGGACAGCTATGTCCTCCGCACCTATGCAGTTTGCCAGCTATCCTACTGATAAATGGAAATGCTTAAGACAGAGATTCAATATATATTTTGTTGCGAGCAGAGCCAGAGAGGCGGATGAAAAATTGAAAGTGTCTCTCTTTCTACATGTAATTGGTGAAGATACTTTGGGCATCTACAAATTGATAATGCTGCCTGGGCACGCTGATCACAGAAGTTGAGGAGTATTACATTCCAAGTAAAAAAATCACATTTGAATGATATAAGGTCTTTTCCTATGACCACAAACAATGTGACAGCTTTGACCAATACTTATATATATATCTACTGTAATTCATAGCTTTTTTCTATTATTATGTATTGCATTGTACTGCTACCATAAAGACAACAAATTCCACAGCATATGCCAATGATATTAAACCTGATTCTGATAGATGTGTGCCTAGTTTTAAATGTTCTTACACATATCCCCTGGATTACTGTAATAATATGTAATTGCGTAAATCAAGAACAAGGGAAATCAGCTGTGCAATAACTACTTGATACAACTGAGATTAATGTCATATGTGAGCAACACACACAAAATGCTAGTGGAATGCAGCAGGCCAGGCAATATCTATAGGAAGAGGTACAGGCGATGTTTTGGGCCGAGACCCTTTGTCAGGACTGATGTGATATGTATCACTTTTGAAGTATCTATAGGGGACTATAAGTAACATATAACCATATAACAATTACAGCATGGAAACAGGCCATCTCGGCCCTTCTGGTCTGTGATGAATTCTTACTTTCACCTAGTCCCACTGACCTGCACTCAGCCCATAACCCTCCATTCCTTTCCTGTCCATACAGCTGTCCAATTTAACTTTAAATGACAACATCGAACCTGCCTCAACCACTTCTGCTGGAAGCTCGTTCCACTCATTGAGTAAAGAAGTTCCCCCTAAACTTTTCCCTTTAATTCTCAACTCATGTCCTCTTGTTTGAATCTTCCCCATTCTCAATGGAAAAAGCCTATCCACGTCAACTCTATCTATCCCCCTCATAATTTAAAATACCTCTATCAAGTCCCCCCTCAACCTTCTACGTTCCAAAGAATAAAGACCCAACTTGTACAACCTTTCTCTGTAACTTAGGTGATGAAACCCAGGTAACATTCTAGTAAATATTCACTGTACTCTCTCTATTTTGTTGACATCTTTCCTATAATTCGGTGACCAAAACTGTACACAATACTCCAAATTTAGCCTCACCAGTGCCTTGTACAATTTCAACATTACATCCCAACTCCTATACTCAATGCTCTGATTTATAAAGGCCAGCATACCAAAAGCTATCTTCAGCACCCTATCCACATGAGATTCCACCTTGAGTATGATTTTCCCTTATTCTTAGATCTTTCTTTCATCTTGTCAGATCTATCGTCTGTAGTGAAAACAGTTAAGAACATATTCAGTTATAGCCACCTAATTTTTGAAGGCTTTCAACCTCACCCTTTTGCTTTGTGCTTCATTATGATCAGTTAAGTACCCAAGATACTAACATTGCAAGAGTCTTCAGAGTGTTAGAGACTCAGGCAGCACTATTAAAACCCTCTCCATCATCGAGGACGTCTTCAAGAAGGCAGCATCTATCACTAAGAATCCTTAGCATCCAGACATGCCCTCTCCTTTTTAACTACCATCGGGAAGGAAGTAGAGGAGGCTGAGGTCCCATAGTCAACAGTGGAGAAACAGCTTCTTCCCCCTGCCATCAGATTTCTGAACTTCCCAACACATGAACACTACCTTATTATGCCTTTTATTTGTTTTTTGTAATTTATAGACTTTTTTTTGCTTCGCATTGTCCTGCTGCCACAAAACAACAAATGCTATGTTATATGTCAGTGATAATAAATTTGATTCAGGTTCAAAAACCTCAAAATTCTGGAAACAGAATCTATATAGAGTAAACAGTTTAATGTTTCAATTGTAGTCCTTCGTCAAAGATGTTTATAGCTTTCTTTCCAAAATCAAGTTATTTAATTTCTTGCCTATACAAGATTAATCCTAGGGTAGAACTCTCACTTGCAAACATAGGAGCAAGCATCTGGCCTGTTGGTCTGAGGCAACAGTTCATTTTAAGTTTTAGTTTTGCTTAAATGTATCCAGCCGGCCACTGCTGCTAAATAAATAGCCTCACTGAAGCAACTGGGGAGAATGGGAATTAGCTGCTCTCTCCCCTGAGTCAACAAGATGGTCATGTTCAGGTGTGTTTTTTGAGGAAGAGGGTAATAGAGGTAGGCCTCATCTGTGCACCAATGAACTAGAGCTTCGTTGAAGACACTCAGCCTGAAATATCAACTGTTTGTTTGCTGCCCGACTTGCTGAGTTCCTCCAGCATTTTGTATGAGTTGTTTAAAATTTCTAGCATCTGAAGAATCTCTTGTGTTTAGAGGTTTACTGTGACTCCAGCAGTTCTACTACTGTTTCTCATAAGAATAACACATCAGAATTAGAATTACTAGGTTGTTCGTTATGTTCCACATGATGGAAATTTATGCGTTCCTGCCGAGAGTCAGCTAAATTACACAAGCTTACAAGGTGACACATTCATTTCTGTGAGCCCCACATGACTCTAAAGGAGGCCAATGCTTTTTTTTCACTTGATGGGAACAAACATGATGAAGCACAGCAAGGAGAAGGAAACAAAGGCTATGATTTCCGTGAACAGGGGTTATTGGCACAGCTAGCACAGACCTGGCACACAGATCTGCTACCTTACACGTTGAATCTGACCTCTGGTGCTCTCTTTGTGGAGCTGGTAGAGTAGTGTGAACACTCAAGTTGAGTATGATGTTCTCTTAAAGGGTTGTCTCCAGGATATTAGGGTGGATTCCCAAGACAAAAGAATGTCTATGCATGACTTTGTGTAACATGGAAGGCTTATGTATGGGCAGCCACCACATAGTCCTTGAAAGATCAGAGTCAGGGTCCAGTAGCATGGAATGAAAATTGACCGAGGATCCTTCACTGCTGCAACCTTCCTCTGCTTTCATAGCATTCTGTCACCTTCTTTCACCAGCTCCACTGCTGAGGTCCTAGTTGGAGTACTCTTCATCTGGAACCTTCCTCTTGACTGTCCTGCCATGAGTAACCCTACCAAGAGTTTAGCACCAGATGGCTAAACTTTAGACGGCACCGCTCTCAGGATTCAATTCAATTCAATTCTAATTGTCATTGAACACTCATGAATGCAGCCAAATGAAATTCAATTGGGAGAAAGGCGCAGACGCAGTAGCTCGTCATCGCGCAAGGCTGCTAAGAAGATTTAAAAAGCGAGGAGTTTCTTTCAGTGGGAGATTCGATTGGGAGAAGTGTGCAGACGCAGTAGCTTGTCACTGCACAAGGTTGCTAAGAAGGTTCCAGGATAAAAGGAGGACACTGCCCAGCAGAGCGTTTGTCACAGGACCGTGAGTCAGGATAGTAGGACTTTGGCTCATCAGGACTTCAGCGAGGACAGGCCAAGGCGAGGTGAGGAGGGAAGTTACTTTCATATCCTTTTTTTCTTCTAACTTAAGAATGGTGGGTATGACTGCAAGGCCAGTTTTCTGTTCTGGCTGTCAGATGTGGGACATCCGGGAGACTTCCAAACTCCCTGACGTGCCAGGTGCATCGAGTTGCAGCTCCTTAGAGATCCGAGTTAGGAAACTGGAACTGCAGATCGATTACCTTCGGCTTATTAGAGAGAGTGAGGAGGTGATTGATAGGAGCTACAGGCAGGTAGTCACACCAGGGCCACAGGAGACAGATAAGTGGGTGACTGTCAGAAGAAGGAAAGGAGAGTATCAGATAGAGGAGAGCACCCCTGTGGCCATCCCCCTTAACAAAATATACTCCATTTTCAGTACATCTGGGGAAAGACAACCTACCTGGGGGGAAGCAACAGTGGCCGTGCCTCTGGCACTGAGTCTGGCCCTGTGGCTCAGAAGGATAAGGAGAGGAGGGCAGCAGTAATAAGGGACTCTATAGTTAGGGGGACAGATAGGCAATTCTGTGGAAATGAAAAAGAAACACATATGGTAATTTACCTCCCAGGTGCCAGGGTTCGTGATGTTTCTGAGCACATCCACAATATCCTGAAATGGGAGGGTGAGCAGCCAGAGGTTGTGGTACATATTGGTAGCAATGGCATAGGTAGAGAGACTTCCGGTAGCGCTCATGGAGTGAAGTCGCGTTCTTGACTCGCTCCATTACCTCTGAGTTTTTTTTTCTCTATGGTCAGCTATACTTTAATTAACCATTAAGGCATCAATTTTTACAATACTTTGAATTAAACTGAATTCTCTGACAATTGGATGATACTTAGATCTGCTATGTCTAAGAACGGGAAAGACGGCAAGGATGGTAAACCTCCGGTTAAACCGAAAGCTACGGATCTCCCTCCGACTGAATCACCGGTGACTTTGAAAGCGATATCGGAGTTAATTCAGAGGGAAATTTCAACCTCTGTTAGGGAGATGATTCGTACGGAAATTGCAGGCTTTGTTAAAGACCTGATTCATACGGAAATCTCAACTAATTTCCAGAAAATTGCCGATTTAATTGATAAGATGCAAACATGTATTGCGGAACATCAGTCGGCTATATCTGATCTTCAAAAATTCGCGCAACAAAGTGAGCTTAAGATGGGGAAAATCGAAGAAACAATTAATGTAATGAAGAAGAAACTTGACTTTTTGACTTTTAAAAACTCTGACTTGGAATCTAGAATGCGACGGCAGAATTTACGAATGATTGGCGTGAGGGAAGCCGTTGAAGCTAACAACCCCATGAAATATTTCTCTCAACTTTTAAAAGATGCATTCCCTACTGTATTTCCTGACCAACCACCGCTACTGGATCGTGTTCACAGAATCCCATCATACTCGTCTAGGTCAGATAGACCGAGGCATGTTATCTTACGTTTTCATTACTTTCAAGACAAGGAGAGACTGTTTCGATTCGCTCGATCTAAAGGTTTCATTGATTTTTCGGATCTTAAGTTCCGATTCGTGGAAGATTTCAGTAAACCAATCTGGGACCAACGGGTCCGTTACAGATCCGTGATGTCGGAATTCTCTAAGATGGATTTAAGACCAGCGCTGCTGTACCCTGCACGTCTAAGGATTCGCATGTTAGATGGAGCCCTTCGTTTTTTTGATTCTGCATCGGATGCCCAGAGTTATCTGGATCAACTTTCATCTTCAACATCTTAATTGCCTTTTTTTTAATTTTCTCCGTTGATCGGAGGCTGTGAATTGGTTGGTTTTAACTTTTCTGTGCCCTATTTGGGCAGAAAAGTTTACTTTTGATTTCTTAATATGGCTGCTAAACTTTCTTTTTAACTGCGTCATTTCTTTCTTTTCCCAGGGGATTCTGGGTGGTTACTTCCCTTTTGTCATTTTACGTATTTCCTGTGCGGCCTTAAATTTTGTAGTTTTTTTTTTAAATTTTATTCTGTTTTGCTTTTTATAATCACTTTATGTTAATAATCCTATTTTTTTTTGTTGCTGTGTCTATTCATGAGTTTGAGGTTTATTGTGGTTTTTTTTTATATATATTTTCCAGCTTTTGTTCTGTTCTGTGTGTATTCTAATTGAGCTAACTTTTTTTTACTTATTTTTTTACTGTTTTACAATTAGCTGATCCTTTTCATATTTATACCTTTTTTTTAGGGAGCGTATACCGGAAGTCATGGGGGTAGTTTTAGCGCTTGCTTCTTTCTGGCGGGTCTGCTTTAGATTTTGCCTTGGGGTCTTGGGCTGGGGGGTGGTGGGTGGGGCTTCACGTTTTAGTTTGTTTTTCTTTGGGCTATATACATTATTGAAGTACTGGTTGCGTCCTTTTCCCCGGTATCTTTTGTATGTTCTGTTTCCTCTCCGGGTTTGTGGGTCGCGCCTATTGTCAATCCTCCTTGTTGTGGGTTGACTTTAGGATTTATGGAGTCTATTATTAATTTTGTCTCCTGGAATACTAATGGTCTTAATCATCCTATTAAAAGAAAAAAAGTTTTTAAAGTGTTCCGGAGACTTAAAGCACAAATTTTATTTTTACAAGAGACCCATGTACGGAGGGGGGACAGACTACGTTTTTTCAAATTCTGGAAGGGACAACAATTTCATTCGAACTCCAATGCTAAGATTCGAGGCGTCTCTATTTTTATAGATTCCTCAGTTACTTTTATACAACAGGATATTATCTCTGATCCGAATGGTAGATTTTTATTGGTTAGTGGTTTACTATTTAATAAAAAAGTAGTTTTGGTTAATGTTTATGCTCCTAATATGGATTGTCCGGAATTTTATAAATCATTGTTTGATCAGTTTCCGAATTTGAACGAGTTTTCATTGATTTGGGGCGGAGATCTTAATACCTGTTTATCTCCAGCTTTGGACCGTTCGGCTCCTTTACGGACTTTACCTAATAAATCTGCAAATTTGATTAATTTTTTCCTTTCTGATTCTGGGTCGACGGACATTTGGCGTTTTCTGCATCCTCAGGAAAAAGATTTTTCCTTTTTTTCACATGTTCATCATTCCTATTCAAGAATTGATTATTTTTTTATTGATTCTCGTCTCATCCCTTCAGTGATTAAATGTGATTATGATTCTATAACCATTTCGGATCATGCTCCACTTAAGCTTTCTATTAAAATTATGGCCAATATACCAAATAATAGACAATGGCGTTTTAATTCGCTGTTGCTTCAGGACTCGGACTTTGTTAATTTTATGAATGAACAGATTGAGCTTTTTTTTACAATTAACCATACAGAAGATATTTCGGTTAACACTCTTTGGGACACTTTTAAAGCCTATATTCGGGGTCAGATTATTTCGTATTCCGTTGCTTTGAGGAAGAAACAGAAGCAGGAGGAGATGGCAATTGTGGACAAGATTAAAGAAATTGATAAGAAATATGTTATGGCTCCTTCTGAGGAGCTATACAAACAAAGAACTGAACTTCAAATGGAACACAGTTTACTACTCTCGTCCTCGATTGTAAACCAATTAAAGAAAACAAGAAGTGATTTTTATGTTCACAGTGATAAAATTGGCAAGCTGCTGGCTAATCAATTGAAATCTAATTATGTTAAATCTCAAATCAATTAGATTTATAACCAAAATGATCGATTGATATTGGATCATGTGGGGATTAATCAAACCTTTTGTGATTTTTATTCTTCTTTATATCAATCAGAGTCTCCTCGAGATTCTAAATATATGAATGATTTTTTAGATAAGTTAGACTTCCCTCAGATTTCACAGGATATGTCTTCTTTATTAGATACTTCCATTACAATGGATGAGATTAAGAATGTTATTTTTTCTATGAATCTGGGGAAAGCTCCTGGCCCTGATGGGTTTACCGTTGAATTTTATAAATGTTTTGCTTCTTTATTGATTCCTTGGCTCTATAAGGTTTTTGAGGCTTCTTTGAAACTTGGTAAACTTCCGGAATCTTTTAATAGAGCATCAATTTCTTTAATACTAAAGAAGGATAAAGACCCTGCTCAATGTGCATCTTATAGACCAATATCTTTATTAAATGTTGATTCTAAAGTTTTTTCTAAGTTATTAGCAAATAGACTAGAAAAAGTACTTCCTTCTATTATTTCGGAAGACCAAACGGGTTTTATTAAAGGTCGTTACTCTTTTTATAATATTCGTACATTGTTAAATATCGTTTATACTCCCTCACAAAATGTTCCTGAGTGTGTTATTTCTTTAGATGCCGAGAAAGCTTTTGATAGAGTAGAATGGCCTTATTTATTTAAGGTGCTTGAAATGTTTAATTTTTGCTTGAAACTTATATCCTGGATTAAACTGTTATATCACTCCCCTGTAGCCTCGGTTCGTACTAACTCTTTAAACTCACCTTTTTTTCCTCTCTTTCGTGGTACTCGACAAGGCTGTCCTCTTAGTCCCCTATTATTTGATATTGCATTAGAACCTCTTGCAATTGCTATTCGAGAATCTTCAAATATTACTGGGATAACTCGGGGATTAAAGTCCCATAAATTATCACTCTATGCTGATGATTTACTTTTATATATTTCTAATCCTGAGAGATCTATTCCTGCTGTTTTAGAGTTATTAGCACAATTTGGTCTTTTCTCAGGTTATAAATTAAATCTTAGTAAGAGTGAACTTTTTCCGATTAATAAACATCTTCCCTTATATTATAAATTTCCATTTAAATTGATTAATAATTACCTTTCATATCTTGGGATTAAAATTACTTGTAAACATAAAGATTTATTTAAGACTAACTTTTTACCATTAATAGACCATATTACTCAACTTTCATCTAAATGGTTTCCCTTATATTTAACTTTGATTGGTCGTATTAATGCAGTTAAGATGTTTTTTTTGCCAAAATTTTTATATGTGTTTCAGGCATTACCAATTTTTGTTCCTAAATCTTTTTTTGATAAAGTCGACTCTAAAATTTCTTCATTTATTTGGCAGAATAAGAATCCGAGACTGGGTAAAATACATTTACAGAAAGCTAAGAGAGATGGAGGTTTAGCATTACCTAACTTTAGATTTTATTATTGGGCTATTAATATTCGACATATGAAATTTTGGTTACTTGACCGGGACATACTATCTATTCCTAAATGGGTAGCATTGGAATTACAATCTGTTCAGGGTTATACACTTGGTTCTATTTTAGGTTCATCTCTTCCTTTTGATTCGAAACGCCTTAAGCAGGTCTCTAACCCGATCGTTAAATATGCTTTGCGTATTTGGTTTCAATTCAGAAAATTTTTTGATCTTAATCAATTCGGGTTAGCGATTCCTATTTTAGGTAACATATTTTTTCCTCCCTCTTTTACGGATCGCGCTTTTCAAACTTGGAAGACTAAGGGTATTTTACGGTTTTTGGATTTATTTTTAGATGGTTCCCTTATGTCTTTTGAACAATTATCTAATAAATATAACTTATCAAGAATACATTTTTTTAGATATTTACAAGTTAGAAATTTCCTAAGTACTATACTTTCTTCCTTTCCAATGCTTCCTCCTATATATATTTTAGATTCGATAATTAATCTTAATCCATGTCAGAAAGGTGCATCGGCTATGATTTATAATATTATTATGAAACTTAGGAAAGCTCCATTTGATAAGATTAGGGTAGATTGGGAACAGGAATTGGGGCTTACCATTTCTGTGGAGGATTGGGGGCAGATTTTACAATTAGTTAATACTTCCTCTATTTGTGCTAAACATTCCCTAATTCAATTTAAAGTGGTTCATAGAGCACATATGTCCAAAGATAAGTTAGCGCGTTTTTACACGCATATTAATCCTTTCTGTGATAGATGTTCGGGGCAGATAGCCTCTTTAACTCATATGTTTTGGTCTTGCCCTACTTTGGAAACTTTTTGGAGAGATATTTTCAATATTATTTCTAAGGTATTAAATATAGATATCTCTCCTCACCCTATTACTGCTATCTTTGGACTACCTAAAATTTCTAGTAATCTTTCCCCTTCAGCCCGTAGAATGATTGCATTTCTTACTTTAATGGCGAAAAGATGTATTTTACAACATTGGAAAGAGCTTAATGCTCCAACTACCTTTTTTTGGTTTTCTCAGACGATTTTATGTTTGAATCTGGAGAAAATTAGAAGTAACCTTTATGATTCTTCATTTAAATTTGAACAGATTTGGGGACCTTTTATTCGATATTTTCATTTAATGTAATATTTACCCTTCTTGTTTTTTTTTTCACTGTTTTAATGGAGGTCGGGATTGAGGACGTGATTTTAAGTTTAACTCTGTTTGGTTTCAAGTTAGCCCATTGCTTTGCTTTGCTTTTAGTTAGTTGCACGGTGGGTTTTTTTTTTGGGTTTTTTTTTTCTTTTTTTTCCATTGATATATATAAAATCTAGTATACTATTATGTTATCTTGGTTTCTTATGCTTAAATTACATTGTTTGTAGTATTTTCTTTTTGGTATTGTTATCTTTTGGAATTTTATTATACTTTAACATTGTATTAATGTTTATATGGCTTACCTTTTTTGTATACTTACTCAATAAAAAGATTTAAAAAGAAAAAAAAGGCATAGGTAGAAAAAGGGTGGAGATCCTGAAGACAGAATACAGGGAGTAAGGAAGGAAGCTGAAAAGCAGGACCTGAAGGCTAATAATTTTGGGATTGCTGCCTGTGCCATGTGGCATTAAGTATAGGAATAGAATGAGGTGGCAGATAAATGTGTGGCTGAAGGATTGGAGCGGGAGCAGGGATATCATGGTCCGGTCCGTGAAATCCGCATTCCGGTTCATGGTCCAGTCCATGTTCCTTATTCCACCCACTGCAGAGCCGCTGATGCTGAGGGGTGTGTGCTCAGGCTGAGACCGTCTGAAATCGACAATCATCTCCTTGGTTTTGGTGACATTAAGCATCAAGTTGTTATCCCTGCACCAGCTCTCTAGGTGTTTGACCTCCTCCCTGTACATTGTTTCATCATTTTTGCTTGGCCACGTACCTGGGATTTTCATGCACAACAGTCTCTAGAGTTTACAGAGAATGGAGCAATAAACAAAAAAACAACATCCAATGAGCTGCTATTCTGTGGGCGTAAATGCCTTGTTAATGAGAGAGGTCAGAGGAGAATGGCCAGACTGATTCAAGCTGACAGGAAGGTGACAGTAACTCAAATAACCAAGCATGACAGTGGGGTGCAGAACAGCATCTCTGAACACACGCACACATTGAACCTTGAGGTGGATGAGCTACGATAGCTGGAGACCTTCTATACTCCCGAATTAAGTGTCCACTGAATGTAAATGACTAAATAAATGAGTCTGTTAGTTAGTTTGGGTTGTGATTTGCATCAGCATACATTGGATGTATGTGCCTAGTACCCACTAGTGATGACATTTATCTTGCAATGCTTGTTCAGTGAGTTGGCAGCTGAAATTGGGTCGCATGTATCTAATCTTGAAAGATCAGTGAACACTTACAGAGGCTGTCTTTTTCTCTTTTCACAGATGCTCTCTGAATTTTTGCACATTTCCAGCATTTTCTGCTGTTATTACTGTTGTCCTAAACATGCCCGTCACTGTTAGTCTCACTGGCTCTATTCGCTAAAGTAAAGGGGACATTGTCTCCCTTTCCTTCTGTAGAAATTATTAGCTTGAACAGCCCTGTGTGGATGGCCGACTCCCACAGATTAATAATTAACAGAATATACTCATATAATGATTTGGCTTCTTTCAATTTCTGGAGTCTCAAGAGCTATAATCCTGCTCACATACAGCTCATGAGTAACCACAGTAAGAAATTTGTCAATTCCACACGAATCTTTAATTTCAAGTGTTTAAGTTTCTACCACCACTCTGCTGAGAGGGCTGGATTTATGGGAAGGAATTAACCCCTCCTCACTTGGCTTCTGTCTCTTATGCAGAGGGACGTCTTTGTAATGCTTGTTGTGTGGTCACAAGGAGTCCAAAGGAGAATGCCAGAAGTTTGTTAAGAATTTTTCAGCCTACTCTAATGAATCATTTAGTTTTCTTAAGTGACTTAATTAAAGGTTTCTTACAGAGAAGTGTTATGAAAAAAACATCTACCTCTGGTGTGTGACCCCCAAAGATACAATTGCATGTGGTTCAGACCTGGAAATCTACCTGTCTGTCGTTCTGTCTGCTCGATTATAGCTAATTCAGCAAATTTTGCTGTCACACTATTTGTCCAATTACCTGGGACCAGCATTAATTTTTTAAAATATGTTTTCTGACCAACAAGATGACTAAGAAGTGGGTTAATCCTTGATCTTGGTAACTTATTCTGACACCATTCTGACTGGTTACATCACTGTCTGATAATGAGACGGCAATGAACACGATTAGAAAAAGCTGCAGAGGGTAGTAAACAAAGTCAGGTCCATCATAGGCACTAGGCTTCCCACCATCAGGCCATCTTCAATGGGCGATACCTCAAGAAAGAGATTTCTGTCATTAAGGACCCTCACTATCCAGGACATGCCCTCTTCTCATTGTTACCATCAGGGAGGGGTACAGGAGCCTGAAGACACATGTTCAATAGTTTAGGAACAACTTCTTCCCCTCTGCTATCAGATTTCTAAGTGGATCATGAACCCATTAACACTACCTCAATTTTTGCTCTTTTTGCACTACTGTTTTTATATATATTTTTTGTAACCTATAGTATGTGTGTGTGTATATATATATATATATATAGTTATATATTATAACTCAATATATAAGTTTGCTGATGACACAACAATTGTAGGCTGTATCTCGGGTAATGATGAGTTTTGAGTACAGAGAGGAAATTAAGAACCTGGTGGCATGGTGCAAAGACAATAACCTATCCCTCAACGTCAGCAAGACAAAGGAATTGGTTGTTGACTTCAGAAGGGGTAGTGGACCGCACGACCCAATTTACATCGGTGGTGCGCAAGTGGAACAGGTCAAAAGCTTTAAGTTCCTGGGGGTCAATATCACAAATGACCTGACTTGGTACAACCAAGCAGAGTTCACTGCCAAGAAGGCCCACCAGCACCTTTACTTCCTGAGAAAACTAAAGAAATTTTGCCTGTCTCCTAAAACCCTCACTAATTTTTATAGATGCACCGTAGAAAGCATTCTTCTAGGGTGCATCACAACCTGGTATGGAAGTTGTCCTGTCCAAGACCGAAAGAAGCTGCAGAAGATCGTGAACATGGCGCAGCACATCACACAAACCAAAATTCCGTCCGTGGACTCACTTTACACCGCACACTGTCGGAGCAGTGCTGCCAGGATAATCAAGGGCACGACCCACCCAACCAACACGCTTTTCATCCCTCTTCCCTCCGGGAGAAGGCTCAGGAGTTTGAAGACTCATACGGCCAGATTTGGGAACAGCTTCTTTCCAACTGTGACAAGACTGCTGAACAGATCTTGACCCGGATCTGGGCCATACCCTCCAAATATCCGCACCTGCCTCTCGTTTTTTTTGCACAACCTTACTTTCCATTTTTCTATTTTCTATTTATGATTTATAATTTAAATTATTAATATTTACTATCGATTTGTAATCCAGGGAGTGGGAAGTGCAGAATCAAATATCACTGTGATGGTTGTATGTTCTAGTATCAATTGTCTGGCGCCAATAAAGTACAAGGTATAGTAATTATTTATCTATTGCACTGTACTGCTGCAAAACAACATATTTCATGACATATGTCAGTGATAATAAACCTGATTCTCATTAGTTGCTAGATATCCACTAAAAAGTTGGCAGATCTGTGCACAGTTGCTAGCTTTCATCTACATGAAGTTAGTGACTCCCGAGCAGAGGTAGAAGTTCTGAACTCCTGTGGGACCATGGGCTTCTGACAGGGCTTCTAGATACTGCTGTCAGACCCCTTATACTGTATATTCCAGACAGGATGTGTGAACATCAACGGAATTCTTGTCACATATGCTGGGAAATCTGCCTGCTGCAAGTTGAATCTGGTCAAGATTACCAAGCTCATTCATTTCAATGGACAGAAATGTCTACGAAGATGAAAAGTAGACTGAATTTCTATTTCTATACTTCTATTATGCTCAGTTCAAAATATTTAATAGGGTATCCTTCAAATTCACTCAGTTCAAAATATTTAATTGGTTTTAGTCGACCTTTAAATCAACTAAAATGTAAAACTATTGCATATTTAATATTTAAGAAATATTTGAGTAATCTTGTATCTATATTACTCAAGCATTAAGCATTCATGATCATTTAAATAATTAATTATGGGTTATATGTATGAATACATGAATTGCATATGTTATCAGACTACCGCTTAATACATGCATGCCTCGTTTAAAATAAACACGATGTCTTCCTTTGAGAGTTTAATGTTTTTAAGTTACAAATCTACAAAGGTATATGGATTGTAAAGGTTCAGAGGGTTATGGGCCAAATGCTTGCAAATGGGACTAACTTGGATGGGGAATCATGATTAGCAGGGACCATTTGGGATGACGGGCCTCCTTCTGGGCTCTATGACTCTTTAACTGTGTCATTGTATTTTTGTGAGAAACATATTAAAAATAGCATGTAAACACAACATGCCAACATCCATTTCCTAGTACCCTTTGCATGCAGAATTCAAAGTTCAAGGTAAATTTATTATAATAGTGTGTATATGTTACCATATACTACCTTGATTCATTTTCTTGCAAGAAAAAAAGAAATACATTTTACAAAAACTGTACATGAACAGACAAAAGGTCAAGAAACGCCAATATGCAAACTATGCAAATAAAAATAGTACTGAAGATATGAGTTTTTGGAAGAGTCTTTGAAAGTGAGTCTGTAGGTGTAGAATTAGTTCAGAGTAATGGGGTGTATGGGGAGGGGTAGCACCTCTGGTGAAAGGGTTTGTCATGTCCATTCTGGGACAGCTCCTCACCTCTGGGTCCCACCAGACACTCAGCTCTCACCTGTGGCTCAAAGTAGCTGTTTGCATGCGACAGCAGCCACAACCTGGTACATCACTTTGACAGGCTTAAGCAAGACGAAGGGAGCCAGCAGCCTCAAACTGGGTGAGATATGAACACCCCTGTCCTAGCATGCAAAGGAAACTCCGGCAGAGTGGGAGGATGAGACCCAATGGCTAGGAAGGCAGTACTGCAACACTCCATGAAATGCAAAGGACGTGAAAAGGCACAGAAAACGTCATGGTTACCTGCTGCAACCAAGGAAGACCCCAGTTTGTGACACTTGTTTGTACCACTGAACCTAGACTTCTGAAGTTGATACTGTTGTAGCGTGGATGGAATCACCGGAGAGACAGTCACTGGTAGATGCAAAGCAGCTTCTTTATTCGACACAACCAAGGTACAACAGGCATTTTACGGACGGAGACACTTTCGCAGAAAGGTCTGCTAGCTCAATGTGGGCTCAATATTTATATGCTAAACAAAAAGGCCATCGCTACTTAAAAGTTATAGTGCTTAGACAATGCTTCCTTTTGAAGCTACATACAAACGTCACACCTTCGGATTTCATCCTTTCCTTCCCGACGCCAACATGTCTGGATTGGTATCCACAGCCTTTAGTTCAATCCACAATACATTTATTTGGCATTTTACGTGCTAACATAGAAGACAATTAATATTTATAATGTATAGATAACACTGTCTTCGAAACTACAGCATCAGGCGCCAGAAGCATCTGGTACTTACACCTTTTAGGAAGCCCATTGTGGTGGACTCAATCCACAGTCCTTTGTCAAACAGTTAAAATAGAAGTCTGGTGGCCAAAGTCATTTAAGTGTAAACAAATCACCTACCCAAAAAAATCCACTCTAACAGATACCGTGGAACCGCACTAGTGCAATGGCTTTTCCACTTTGAAAACTCTCCCAAATAGGTTTCCTGTCATTGCTGGACACGATGGACAACCACCAATGGTGAATGAAGTTATCTGCGCTGATCCAGGAGCCTAACGATAATAACTGCTCCTGAATCTGGTGGTGTGGTCCTAAGGATTTTGCACTTCCTGCTCAATGGTAATAGTGAGAAGAGGATGTGGCTTGATGATTGGTGTTTTTTTTGTGACACTCCTCCATGTAAATGTACTCAATGGTCAGGAAGGCTTCGCTAGGCTGTATTCACCACTTCCTTTCAAAACATTTCAAAGCTTTTTGAACAGTCATATAACAGGAATTCTGCAGATGCTGGAAATTCAAGCAACACACATCAAAGTTGCTGGTGAACGCAGCAGGCCAAGCTTCTCTAACTTCTCTAACTTCCGCTAGGCCCCACCTCCCCCTCGTACCCCAGCTTTTACTCATTTTTATGCACACATTCTTTCTCTCACTCTCCTTTTTCTCCCTCTGTCCCTCTGAATATACCTCTTGCCCATCCTCTGGGTCACCCCCCCCCCCCGTCTTTCTCCCCGGACCTCCTGTCCCATGATCCTCTCGTATCCCCTTTTGCCTATCACCTGTCCAGCTCTCGGCTCTATCCCTCCCCCTCCTGTCTTCTCCTATCATTTTGCATCTCCCCCTCCCCCTCCAGCTTTCAAATCCCTTACTCACTCTTCCTTCAGTTAGTCCTGACGAAGGGTCTCGGCCTGAAACGTCGACTGCGCCTCTTCCTATAGATGCTGCTTGGCCTGCTGCGTTCACCAGCAACTTTGATGTGTGTTGCTTGAACAGTCATATGATGTTTTTAGGTTTTGTTTGTGTTTATTTAATAATTTAAAGTATATTAAGAAGTATTCCCACATTTTCATAAATTTGTCATGTCAGAGACATCTGAAACACTGTCCCTTTGCAAGCTTTGAAAGCTGACAAAGCTGGCAGGCAGCTTATTGACTGTCAAACCAGTGCTGAATATTGGACATGCCACATGCTTGGACACCACCACCCAGATGGAGGCCAGCTTTGCTCTGGATTGCAATTCCCAGGGACCCATTCCTGGTAAGAGCAAATGACCTAAGGAAACCAGCCATTCTGCAGAGGTTCAGAATAATTCTGCAGCAAGTGCTGTAACATAAACATAAAACTGGCCAATTCGGTGGAAGCTACCTCAGTAAATATATTTAAGACAAGGTTGGGTAGATTTTTGCATAGTAAGGGAATTAAGGGTTATGGAGAAAAGGCAGGTAGGTGAAGATGAGTCCATACTCAGATCAGCCATGATGTTAGTGAATGGTGGAGCAGGCTCGACGGGCCAGATGGCTGACTCCTGCTCCTATTTCTTATGTTCTTATGCCAATGAATGATCATCAACCTGTAACAATAGCTGTTTTTGTTTCTGCCTGACCTGCTGGGTATTTTCAGCATCCTATGCTTTTATTTCAGGTTTCATGAACCTAGTTTTGCTTCTCCAATATATACTGAGCGGAACAATTATCAGAATATAGACCTTTACCAATGCAAGGAATGCACATGAGGAAGAAAGAAGACTCTCTTGCATAGGCAAACCCAATAGCTGGAGAAACTGGAAACAGTAATGATAAAATAAACACTTCCATTTGGTTTTAATGTTAAAGATAGCTCATCCTCTTTGGGTATTGTCACTGTAAGGTGGTAGGGGAGAGAAAGTTGAAATTCATTTCTCTCTGTGTTGGGATGTCTGGGGTAATAACATACATAATGGGGAAAAAGTGGATATTTTGGTAAATAGAATTAAAAAGAAACTACTGGAAATATTCATCAGCTCAGGTAGGATCTGTAGAGAGAAGAGGAGTTTAATATTTCAAGGCTTTTCATCTGAACAAAGAATTCTAAATCACACCCGTTTTAAGTTGCAGGGAAGGATGAAATGTGGTGAGTCTGTGATAGAGTGGACGAAAAGAAACTGAAGTAAATCTGTTTATTGTCATATAACCAAGATGCAATGGCATGTAGTGGCATTATCAACTGAGACAGGGTGGTGAAGACGTGGTAATCAGCTTCTGTGTAAATAGAAGATAAATGGGAAATAAAGAAGGAGAAAAATGGGAAAAAATAGGACCAGAATATAAAAGCAAAGGATGTAATATTATTGCTTTATAAATTACTGCAAGGCCTCACTTGCAGTACTCTGAGCAGTTTGGGCTCCTTATCTAAGAAACAATGTGCTGGCATTGGAGCAGGTTCACAAAAATAAAAGGCATGTCATATGATGAGCATTTGATATTTAATAGCTCTGGACTCTACTCACTGGATTTCAGAAGAATGAGGAGTGACTTCATTGAAACTTATCAAATGGTAAAAGGCCTCGACAGAGGAATGTGGAGAGGATGTTTCCTATGGTGGGGGTGTCTAAGACCAGAGGACACAGCCTCAGAATAGAGTGATGTCCATTTAGAACAGAGAAGTGAATGAATTTCTTTAACCAGAAAGTGGTGAATCTGTGGAATTCGTTTACACAGGCAGTTGTGGAAGCCAAGTTATTGAATATATTTAAGGTTGGGATTGATAGATTCTTGATTAATCAGGGCATGAAGGGAAATGGGGAGAAGGCGGGAGATTGGGCCTGAGAGGGAAATGGATCAGCCTTGTTGAAATTGCTGGGTAAACTCAATGGGTTAAATGGCCTGATTCTGCTCCTATATCTTATGGTCTTGTGGTCTCATGAGAACATTGCAACTTCTAAGGTACATATTGAAGAAAATCTGTAATTAAAAAAATGTAACGTGCTGAAGATACTAAGTCAGATAAGGCAGCAACTGTAGAGAAACGATCAGAGTTATCATTTCACATTGACGACCTCTCATTGGAATGGCCAGTTCACATACAAAATGGCAAGAGTAATTATTGAAATTCTTATACTGCTGCAATCAGTGCACATCTCTACAATATCACTAAAAACAAATCTGAATCACCTTTATTATCACTGACTTACTTGACATGAAACCTGATTCTGATTCCCTTTTAACACTCCCAGTCCTGGGTACATCTTCTGTTCAGTTCAGTTAGCAAGCCTGTTTTAAATCTTTTCTTTTGTTTCCTCTCGCAAGCGAGCTTTCTCTTCCTCTCTTGTTTCTTTTTCTGCAGTAATTTGGAGTACAAGTTATCTAAAATGCGAATCTTCCTTCTTCCTCCCCCCAACCCCACCACATATCTCCCACTCTGTTTTCTGCAGAGATCGCTCTCTCTTCGATTCTCTTGTCCATTCAATTTTCCCCATTAATCTCTGTAGCAGTATAATTGAAAGCCATAAAAATTACAAAATAATTATATAATACCAGAAAAAGGAATAATAAGATAGTGTTCATGAGTTCCTGAAATGTACAGAACTTTGATGGTAGCGGGGAAGGAGCTGTTCCTAAACCGTACACTGTGGGTCTTCTATATACTGATTGGGTAAGTCCTCTGCAGACTGAGTCAATTTTAAACATAGGCTCCAGTTACCTTCTACTTTACTTCTCTATTCCTCTCCCAGTCTGGCCTCCCTGTCTTTTGCCTCTTACATTGTTCCAGCAAAGTTCAAAGTAAGCATGGCTTGGCATAATGCAGCTGGTGTACTTAAAACTGAATTCAATCATTTCTAGAGATGGTATCAAGCAAAACTAGCCCTGCTTTTATCCAACAGTTTACCTGAATAGGACGTCTTGGATACTGACCCTCAACAGGACAGCATTCTTGCCCTGGAGAAAGTAATTATTTTGCAGGCAAAACACACTTTGAGCCGTCTGCGTAAATTAGGGTCATTATATTATGAAGGCTGAACTTCCATTACCTACAGATTGTAAGAGCACAGCATAATCAGGCCTTTGAACTAAATTTGTATTCCTGGCAACTAATGTTACTTTGATTATCTCCCTGTTCCATTTTACTGCCATAATTAATCAGAGAAATGTACCAAATCTCTATATATCGGAATACTCAATCGAGTGAAAAATAATAAATTTATTGCGTACCTAGCAAAGGTATTTTTCAAGCTGTTACAGAAACCGTGGAAGATGTATTGCAGCCGACATTCCAGGAACTTTAGTATGGCTGTTTTCAATTAGCATGCCAGCCTCAGTGGTATATCAGGCAGACAGCAGTTCATTATAAGTTGCGTCCACACTGTACAGTGTTTCTCTACATTTCACACTTGCCTCTGGATTTGTTTTGCTTTTGCTGAAGGATGGCGCTGCCCTTTTATTTCACCAATTTATCATACGCATCTAATCTAATCGTTTGTCAATTAATCCTGTAATGAACACTCTCCTGGATATAGCTTTACATTCTTGTAAGATTAGACAATTCCAACAATCATAATTAGGGAAATGAAGTTAAAGGATGGCGAGAGAAAGGGCGCAATAGATAAAAAATTTAAACTGTTACAAGTTTAAAGCACAGGCAAAAGTAAGAGGTTTATTTATCTCCAGCATATCTGGCCGGTCAACCAGATTTAAAATTAGCTGCCTTTGTACTTGTTGCTTCTTTCCATTACTTACTTACTCACTGCCTGCTAGGGCAGCAATGCAGCTCCTCCATCTCTGGCGGTGTTCAGGGTTTCTTTTATCATGTCAGCAGCTTCCTCATGGTTTTCTCTACTGTCAGTCATGCAAGTGCCAGGTGGAGACTCAGGAATACCGTTGCCTCAGACGTAGAAGGGTTCTTCATTGCTATTTCCATAACAGTTTTAGACCATAAGACATAGGAGCAGAATTAGGCCATCTGGCCCATCGAGTCTGCTCCGCCATTCAATCATGGCTGATCTTTTTTTCCTATCGCCTCCTCAACCCTAGTTCCCGGCCTTCTCCCCGTAACCTTTGATGCCATGTCCAATCAAGAACCTATCAATCTCTGCCTTAAATACACCCACCAACCTGGCCTCCACAGCTGCATGTGGCAGCAAATTCCACAAATTCAACACCCTTCGGCTAAAGAAATTTCTCCATATCTCTGTTTTGAAAGGGCGCCCCTCTACCCTGAGGCTATGCCCTCTTGTCCTAGACTCTCCTAGCATGGGAAACATCCTTTCCACGCCTACTCTGTTTTGTTTTACCAGTCAGGGTTGTTATCCCTGAGCTAAACCTGGAGGACTGGTGGACCACTCTTAGTCTGGCCTCTACCCTTTGACCTGTTCGGCATGGGTGTCCCTACTAAGAGCCGAAGCATAAAGCTCTGACTCCAGCCAATATAGATCTCTGGGTCACTGGGGCAGGTGAGCCTCCAAACCATGACAAGGTTGTGATCCTCTTGGAGGTTCTTTCTATGCATTGTGTCCTTTAATTTCCGAGAGAAGCATAGTCAGGTTGCATCAGTGCCATAATCTATGGTCACACATATTTCCCTTGTCTTGTAGAAATTGCACTAAAGCCCAATCTAACACATCATTCCCTGCACCTTCCAACATCTCCAATGGGATCTCAGCACCAGGCACCCTCTGCTTCACTTTCTGCAAGGATCACTCTTTCCGTGACTCCCTTGATCTCTCATCCCTCCCCACAGATTGCCCTTCTGGCACTTATCCGCTTAAGCGGTGCTTGATAATGAGTGTGACGCTTGCCCCTACATCACCTCCTCCACCAATATTCAGGACACTAAACAGTCCTTCCCGATGACACCTGCGAGTCTGTCAAGGTCAATTATTCTATCCAGTACTGCCAGTACAGTTTGCTCTACATTGGTGATACCCAACGCAGATTGGAGGACAGCTTTGTCAAACACCTTCACTCTGACTGCAGCAATGGCCAGGACCTCTCAGTGCCCACCTATTTCAATTTGACTTCCCAATGCCACTCTACTGCCATGATGAGGCCAAACTCAGGCTGAACGAACAATATCTCATATTCTGTCTTTAACCTGATGACATGAACATCAATTACTCTGACTTCTAGTAATCACTCCACTTTGTACTCACCCCTCCCCTCCATTTTTTGTTTTCCCTCTTTCAGATGGAACCTCTATTCCCACTTGATGAACTGCCCAATCATCTCCCTTTGGTTCCTTACCTTCTCCTCCATTCCATACTTTGATGTCTGATGTTTCTATCAATCATTCTATGGAGTTTCTTGTTTTGTGGATGTCTGTGAAGAGTTCAAATTTCAGTTTATATACCATATACATTCTCTGATATTAAAATAAACCTTTGAACCTTTTAATTCATCAAAAATGGCATGTGATGTTATTCTAGGACATTTGTTTAAAGAACAGAAGCTTTATCAAAATACAAGATCAGGCATAAGGATGAGCAAATGGCCTCTCTTCTAATCAGATTCATAGCAATCACTATTCAGTGCTCTGGCTGTAATGCAAAGTGAAAACATGGCTTTCTTCCAATAAATATTGTATTGAAACTTGGTTAAGGCTGACTTGCAAAATTTCCATTCTTGTTTTAAAAAAACTCTGCTCTTTGAAGCTGTTTATCCAATTTTCATTTTTTTACTCAAAGAATCCAACATAGCAAAGATTCGATTCCAAGGATTCTCTTGACTAAAATTGCCCAGGCTCTCAGGAGTTTAGAAGGAAAATAAAAGGATTTAATTGACGCAATTAATGTAATATCTTCACTGTGGTGTTGATAAGTTAGACAGAGCTTTCTCTAGGCATGCAGGATAGCAGTTATTAAGAACTCCCTTCACGCTCTTTTCATTGTTCCCATCAGGGTGGAGGTACAGGAGACTGAATGATTCGGGAATAGCTTCTTCTTCTCCGCCATCGGATTTCTGAATGGACATTGAACCCATGAACACTACCTTATTACTTTTTTCCTCTCCTTTTGCACTACTTATTGAATTTCATGACATATGCCGGTGATAAATCTGATTCTGATTTAACTTTTAAAATAACTATATACTGTATATCCTTACTGTAATTTACAGTTCTTAAAAAATTATTATGTATTACAATGTACTGCTGCCACATAGCAACAAATTTCATAATATATGCCAGTGACATTAAACCTGATCCTCATTCTCATTCTGATTGGGAATGAGTTTCATTATGTGGTCAGCCACCATGGTGAAGGGGAGGGGGAGGAGGTAACTGTCACCAGATTATGCTGTTTGCAGAGGAATCATTCAAAACAAGCATTACTATACATTAAATATTCTATGTATACCTTTAAATAAATAGCTGAACTTTATGCCATCTGCTTAACCTTAACGCAGTATTATACATGGTAATTCTCTATTTTAAATCTGAATGAATTTAGTATAAAATGGAGCAAAAGTAAATCAAATTAATGATGGTACTCAACAAGCCTTCAAAGAAGATGTGGTTGATAACCAGCCAACAACTGCAATGCCATTCATTACAAATGCAAATAAATTAGAATTGCCTATTCACGCATATTTTGTGTGTCTCTGTTCAAAAACACTCTGTATAAGTTGTGCCCTGCTTTAACTTCCCAGACAGCATTATATTTACTGTTTGAGCTTATATGCTTAAAAATCATGCCATATTCTTAGAATTATTTCCCAATACACAACAATTTGGGACTGCATAAATGCCAGGTAAATGTGAGTTTATTTTATTTCACACAAAAAGCTGTAAATCTTTGGAATTCTGCACTATTGCTCAGTTGTTGAGCAGAGCCAATTATACAGCCTGGTATGGAAAGGCCTATCTCTATAAATGGCAAAGCCTACACAATGTGATGGATACAGCCCAGTCCATCACAGAAAAAGCCCTCCCTACCATTGAGTGCATCTACAAGGAGAGCTGCCATGAGAAAGCAGCCTCCGTAATCAAGGACCACATCATCCTAGCCATTCTCCCTTCTTGCTGTTATCATAGTGAAGGAGGCACAGGAGCCTTAGGTCCCACACCTCCAGGTTCAGCAACAATTATTACCCTTCAACCAATAAGCTCCTGAACAAGTGTGGATAACGTCACTCACTTCAATGCTGAACTGATCACTAGCCACAACCTATAGACTCAATGTCAAGGGCTCTACAACTCATGTCTTAGTATTATTTATTTATAGTGTTTTTTAGTATTTGCACCGTTTGCCTTTTGCACATTGGTTGCTGGTCAATCTTTGTGTACGGTTTTTCACTGATTCTGTTGTATTTCTTGGTATAAAATAAAGTAGTGAGGTAGTGCTCGTGGGTTCAATGTCCATTCCGAAATGTTCCTGAATCCTGAAGCTGTTCCTGAATCACTGAGTGTGTGCCTTCAGGCTCCCGTACTTCCTCCCTGATCAGAAGAGGGCAGATCCCGGGTGATGGGGTTATTGAAATTTCTGTTTCTAAATAGCATCATATAAATGGAAGGTTTTAATCTGTTAAGTAAGCAGTTTGGTGTAGGTATAACTAATTAGTGGCTACTACTGCAAACTACTGCTTTCATTTGTGGCTTATACGTGTTGGCATTTTATCTCTAAATGAAGTCAATGCACACGGCTAGACCGTCTCCATTATTCTTCACCCAGAGCAGTGCCATGATTGTGAGGTCCTTATCACCTTAAACTTCTCCCTTACTGCCCAAGCCTCACTTAAATTTGCCTTGATCACCTCTTTTTCCAATTGTGTTTTTTTTTTGCCAACTATGGGACATACTTTAATTTAGATTCTCCATAGCTCTGCCAATCTAAGGAATTTTATCATAGAATTATTTTAAGTATGTTAAAATTGTTATTGTATAGAAATAGGAAATTATAGAATGGAATTATAGTAACTTACTTTACAAATTTGGTTGGAATCAAGGGATACCATTATACATCAATCTTTCAGAAGGAAATTCTGCGCTGGTGGTGTGGTGGCATCCGCACCAGACATCACAGCGAGAAATCCTGCGTATGAATTCGGCAGGTTCGTTGGACGTCTTCAATTCATGCTGGGTTGTGCGTCGAGTTAGCAACTCAACCTTGTAAAACTTACAAATGCTGAAGAAACGGCGAGGTTACTGCCCAGAGTGCCAAACTGGCATGGGGAGGAACTTTACCCAACTTTCTCAGAGGAACTGCTTTATTCAGAATGACATCATTGATTATAATAACATTTCATAATGTGATTTGTATTTACAATGATGTTACCAGTCACTGTAACAATTAAAGATATCTATAACTGATGACTTTTCGGTTCAGCTTTGAATTTACATTTCATATACAAAGCAGGTTAGTAGCTTACTGTTAGGTTAACACTATGGAGTGATAATGCTGAAAGATGTGGAAATTAGCTTCTACGTGCTTTTTATGTGAACTGTATTATCTTTATAAACTTAATTTTAAATAAGAAAGTCATTGTTACCCACAGAATATCATTATCAATTATTTAGATCCAGTAGATTCTGTAGATTCTCCAAGAGGACCAGAAACTTGTCATATGGTCTGGAGGCTTGCATGCCTCAGTGACCCAGGAGCTGTGTTGGCTCATGTCTGGACTTTATGCTTTGGGTCTTGGTAGGGTCACCCATGCGAAACATGTCACAGTGTAGAGGCCAGACGAAGAGAGGTCCATCAGTCCTCCAGGTTCGGGGCGTTCAGCTCAGGGTTAACAATCCTGACTGGTCAAACAGAACTGTTATGGAAACGGCAATGAAGAATTCTTCTGCAGCTGAGTGTAATGGGATTCCTGAGTCTTTCCTGAGACTTGCATGACTGTCAGTAGTGAAAGCTGAGCTATCGACACGATGAGGGAAGCAGTAGAGCAGAGATTCTGTGGAAATGTTGACCAAGAGAATAGGGAAAAATAACAGGGGCTCAAAATTCATCTGTCGTTCTGGTTTGTACAAGTTGCTTAAGTTCAGTTTTATTGTCATTCAACCATACACATGAATACAACTAAACGGAACAATGTTCTTCTGGGACTAAGGTGCAAAGCACAGTACATATATCACATTAAGCCCATAAAATAATATTAACACAATAACGTTAACAAATAATAAAAAAAATTCTGTAGATGTTGACATAAAGTGCATATATGACATGTAGTTAAATATACACGGTATAATGCTACTGGCGCTGTCACAGATAGTATGTACTGGGTGGTAGGCATTATTTATGACACTGTCAGTAACACTATACTGAGAAAATGCAGTAGGTTGTGTCCAGTCCAGCACCAGCTTTACAATAGTACGAAGAATGGCAAACCTTAAGTATGGATTAAAAATTAAAATGATGCCTCTTCTGCTCACGGTTCAAGTGAATCACTGTTTGAAAAGGGAAGAGCAAAAATTTCTCCTGGTGTCCTGACTTTTGCTTGTCAGCACCAAAAAGGTCAGCTGATCAAGATCTAAATTTTATGGATTTTTGCTGTTTTTATAATGTCTAGGCCTTTCAAAATGGCTAAGCTAACCTCTGGAATGCTCAATGATTTACCATCATAAGACCGTAAGATCTAGGAGCAGAATTAGGCTATTTGGCCCATCAAGTCTTCTCTGCCATTTCATCATGGCTGATCTGATTTTCCTCTCAGCCCCCAATCTCCTGCCTTCTCCCCAAATCCCTTCATGCCCTGACCAATCAAGAATCTATCAATCTCTGCCTCAAATATCCATAAAGACTTGGCTTCCACAGCTGCCTGTGGCAACAAATTCCACAGATTCACCAATCTCTGATGACAGAAATTCCGCCCCATCTCCACGAGGGGTGATTGATAAGTTTGTGACCTCAGGTAGAAGAAGTCAATTTTAAAAAACTTCGCACATTTATTTTTCAACATAGTTCACTCCTACATTTACACACTTAGTCCAGCGGTCACGGAGCATACAGATCTTAGACCTCCAGAAAGGGCCCACAGCAGGGGTGATTGATAAGTTTGTGGCCTAAGGTAGAAGGAGATGAGTTATACAGCTCTTGTTACATGCACGTGCAGTTCAACTCTTTGACTGATTATGCAGAAAGTTTGAAGTTAATAACTCATCTCCTTCTACCTTAGGCCACAAACTTATCAATCACCCCTCATATTCAAAAAGGATGCCCTCTATTCTGAGGCTGTGTCCTCTGGTCTTAGAATGTCCCACCATAGGAAACACCCTCTCCACATCCACTCTATCGTGGCCTTTCACCATTCATCAGGTGGTAGGCTTAGGACCTGGGGGATTTTTTGAGATAATTCAAACAAATTATCAGTTACAATATAAGAGAGCTAGAACTGTTGGCTTCAGTTGTTGAAGTTTTTACTGAACTCTTTGGAAACACTGGTATTCCTCACAATAATGCTAAGAAATATATTGAGCTGAAATAGCTATTTCTTCCAATAACCAGAGAGCTGAAAATCTACATTACACTCATTTAACACATGTGTACTTGTTCGATGTTCAGAAACAAAGTAAAGTTTCAAATTATTCCTTTAAAATGAAAATGATTACTGGAGTAAGCATAGTTGATTTTCTATAATATTATCGTCATAGATTTTTTTTAGGCATCTGTTAGTCTCATGAGACCATGGATTTGTGCCTTGGAAAGTTTCCAGGGCGCAGGCCTGGGCAAGATTGTATGGAAGACCAGCACTTGCCCATGCTGCAAGTCTCCCCTCTCCACGCCACCGATGTTGTCCAAGGGAAGGGCATTAGGACCCGTACAGCTTGGCACCGGTGTCATCGCAGAGCAATGTGTGGTTAAGTGCCTTGCTCAAGGACACACACGTTGCCTCAGCCAAGGCTCGAACTAGCGACCTTCAAATCACTAGACAAACGCCTTAACCACTTGGCCATGCGCCAATAGATATTATATTATATATAATATACAGTAATCTACTACAGTATATTATATATTATTCTGTGGCCATAATATATTGCAAAGGATACTTCTGCAAATGATAGATCCTAACATCTGTTGTTTCTCTTTTAGTCCCCAAAGAAGCTGTTAGACTAGACTTTATTTTCATTCACTAATGAATAATGGATAAATTTACACTTACATTATACCTTGTAAATTCTGCCCTTTACATTCTCGACAGATTTTAAAACATACCTCTGTTTGTTTGAGAGCTTCAACCTTTTAAGTGCTTCAGATCTTTACAGCAATCAAATAACTGATCCTGTAGAGAATCAAATATTTTATTGGGTCATAGATCGTTTCAGACAAAATCAAAAAAAGCTTATGTGCTAAATCAGGCAGCATCTTTAGGAAGAGGTACAGTCGACGTTTCAGGCTGAGACCCATCAAAGACCGTCCTGACGAAGGGTCTCGGCCCGAAACGTCGACTGTACCTCTTCCTAGAGATGCTGCCTGGCCTGCTGTGTTCACCAGCAACTTTGATGTGTGTTGCTTGATTTTCCAGTATCTGCAGAATTCCTGTTGTTTATGTGCTAAATTTTCATTTAGGCCCTATGGAGACTTCTAGTGAAGAGGTCCAACCTTGTACCAGAACTAGAATCAAGTTTAACATCACCGGGATGTGCTGTGAGATTTGTTAACTTTGTTGAAGCATTACAATGCCATACATGATAATAGATTACAGTATTGGTGGACCAGTTACCGGTAACAAACTTTGGCAGCTCTGCAGTTCAGGAGAGTGAGGGGGAATCTCATAGAAACATTCCAAATGTTACAAGGCCTGAACAGATTAGATACCGCAAAGTTATTTCCCATGGTAGGGGAGTCTAAGACAAGAGGGCATGACTTCAGGATTGAAGGACGTCCATTCAGAACAGAGATGTGGAGAAATTACTTTAGTCAGAAGGTGGTAAATCTGTGAAATTTGTTGCCACGAGTGGCTGTGGAGGCCAAGTCACTGGGTGCATTTAAGACAGAGATAGGTAGGTTCTTGATTAGCCAGGGCATCAAAGGGTATGGGGAGAAGGCAGGGGAGTGGGGATGACTGGAAGAATTGGATCAGCCCATGATTGACTGGTGGAGCAGATTTGATGGGCTGAATGGCCTACTTCTGCTCCTATATCTTATAGTCTTATGGTCTTATATAATGAAAATATAATGTGTTCAGGGTAACAAAAGCAACTCAACAGCTTTGGGAGAATACCTGCATCAGCTGTTGAACAACAACAAACAACCACAGGCTTTCATTTTACTTTACTTTATTGTTGCCAAACAATTGATACTGGAGCGTACAATCATCACAGCAATATTTGATTCTGTGCTTCGCACTCCCTGGATTACAAATCGATAGTAAATATTAAAAATTTAAATTATAAATCATAAATAGAATAATAGAAAAGGGAAAGTAAGGCAGTGCAAAAAAAACTGAGAGGCAGGTCCAGATATTTGGAGGGTATGGCCCAAATCTGGGACGGGATCCATTCAGCAGTGTTATCACAGTTAGAAAGAAGTTGTTCCCAAATCTGGCCATACAAGTCTTCAAGCTCCTGAGCCTTCTCCCCCAGGGAATAGGGTGAAAAATGTGTTGGCTGGGTGGGTTGTGTCCTTGATTATCCTGGCAGTACTGCTCCGACAGCGTGCGGTGTAAAGTGAGTCCAAGGACGGAAGATTGGTTTGTGTGATGTGCTGCGCCGTGTTCATAATCTTCTGCAGCTTCTTCCGGTCTTGGACAGGACAACTTCCATACCAGGTTGTGATGCACCCTAGAAGAATGCTTTCTATGGTGCATCTATAAAAAATTAGTGAGGGTTTTAGGGGCTACCTGTGATACTGTAAATCCGCAGGTGCTGGAAATTCAAGCAACACACACAGAAAACGCTGGTGAATGCAGTGGTCCAGGCACCATCTATAGGAAGAGGAACAGTCGACGTTTCGGGCCGAGGCGCTTTGTCAGGACTAACTGAAAGAAGAGATAATAAGAGATTTGAAAGTGGGAGGGGGAGTGGGGAGAATTACAGTATACTGTAATTGTATTTTGCTATTTTTAAAGTTTTACATAAGGTATAAAAGCAATCAGCATTGTACCTTTGTTCTGATGTCAGATTTTCATTTGCAACCCTTTAAAAATTTAATGCCGTTAAAGGTATAAAAACAATCAGCATTATAAACTTGTTCTGGTGCTAAATTTTTGTGATCAGGAGATTCTTTTAAAAATTTAATGCTTTGTCTTTTCTTAAATTGCTGCAACCAGCCTGCTGAGTATTCACAATTACCTTTAATTTTCAGTTTGCAGTGATAGCTCTCCCATCTAGTCTATGGTTAACCATTAAACTGCCTAGTCCCATCAGCTTGCATCCAGTCAAGAACATAAGAAGTAGGAGCAGGAGTAGGCCATCTCTGTCCAATGAAGCAGTGAAGGTTACCTCGGTAAATATATTTAAGACAAGGGTGGATAGATTTTTGCATTGTAGGGGAATTAAGGGTTATAGGGAAAAGACAGGCAGGTGGAGATGAGTCCATGGTCAGATCAACCATGATCTTACTGAATGGTGGAGCAGTCTCGATGGGCCAAATGGCCTCTTTCTTATGTTCTTGTCTGGACCATGCCTGTCCCATTTTCTCTTAAATGTTGAAATCAAATGCATATTCACCACTTGTGCTTGCAGCTCATCTCACACTCTCACCACACACTGAGTGAAGAAGGTCCCCCATGTTCACCTCAAGCATTTCACTTTTCACCCTTAACCTATGACCTCTCATTGTAGTCTGACCCTATCTCAGTGGGAAAAAAATCTGCTTGCACTTCCCTATCTATACCCCTCATAATTTTGCATACCTCCATCAAATCTACCCTTAATCTTCTACATTCTAGGCGATAAAGTCCCAATCTGTTCAACCTTTCCCTATAACTCAGGTCCACAAGTAAAGGCAGCATCCTTGTACATTTTCTCTGCACACTTTCAATTTTATTTACATCTTTCCTGTACGTAGGTGGACAAAACTGCACATAATACGCCAAATTAGCCTTCACCAATGTCTTTAGCAATTTCAACATACCATCCCAACTCCTATACTGTACTTTGTAGTATGATTAATGAAAAGGCTAATCCTTAGAAAAAGGACTGGGATTGTTAAATGCACATTTGAGTGATTGTTAAATGCACATTTGAGTGTTTGAGCATTTCTACAAGTGCAAAATTCAGAGTGTTATGGTGCTGCGTTCATTCCACACTAACATATGGAAGCGAATGCTGGACAATATCAAAGCAAAATAAAGGAAGACTCAAAGCTGCAGAAATGTGTTTTTTGGGAAGAATGATAAAAATACCAGAGCAACAAATGAGGAAGTGTTGCGAAAAGCTGAAATAAGAAGAGAGCTGATCTCGCCAGTCAGAAAACAGCAGCTAGAACTTCTGGGACATGTACCGGGGAAAGAGAAGCTCCAACTTCTTGCAGTGGCGGGAAAAACTAATGGAAAAAGGTTGAGGTTGGCAGCGCATAACATTCACGAGTTATATCAAGGGAAGGGATAGACAGGCAAGAGTTTTGTCGACACAAAATACTCTGCAGATGCTGAGGTCAAAGCAAACCTCACAACACGCTGGAGCATCATGGAAACACATGGAAACGATTCTGCCTGACCGGCTGAGTTCCTCCAGTGTGCTGTAAGAGTTTTGTAGAGTTTTTTTTTAGAACTTCTCAGATTAAAGACAGGTGGAAGATTACGATCGCCCACATCATACAACATGGCACATAATGATGATGACGAAGGTGACAAAAGCTTTCTCAATGATTCGAAGTGTAATCAACACAGTTTGTGAATTGGACTCCGTAGCTCATGTTATGATTTTTTTCTGATTTTTAGTCACTCCTTTTTCAGTTGCTGTTTTGGGTGTCTTTGAATCGGAACAGCCTGAAGATAAACACTAAACTGAATATTCCTGGAGCCTTTCGATTTTGTGTTGTATATTCTGTGTTTTTTTTTGTTGTCTTTGCACAATATTTTTTGCACTTGAGGAGAGGGGGTTTGATGTTTTTCTTTGAACGGTTCCGTGGTTTTCCTTGTTTCATTACTGTCTGTGAGAAGGCGAATCTCAGGGTTGTATACTGCATACATACTGTGACAATAAATGTACTTCGAATCTTTGAATGTCTGGTAATAGCTGGCATCACATCTGGAACCATTTCAGCAAAACTGGTGTTGCTTAGAGAATATAATACTTAGAATTTTGTGGTGATCACTAAACAGTGAAGATGGTCAAATTCAATATTTCACCTTGTGAATTCTAAAACTTGTCTTTTTGGATCTGGAGACCAAGACCTTTCATTACAGTGTTCACATAAATATTTAGCAGCAACTAAGTGTGTATTTATTCTACTGAAAATAGATTTCTCAAGGCCTGCAGATGTATATTCAAGCACAACTGATCTTATTGTAACTATGACTCAGTAAACGTATGTGCCAGAGAACTGTACTGTAATGAGTTATTCCTAGCCTATGACATTCAACCACATAGTGCCATTTAAAACTGGAATAACAACAGAAAAAAGTAAACCATATATTTCTATAGCACCATTCAGTGCCTCTTGGCACCTCAGAAATTGTGTCACCAATTTACCTTTCGAAGCATTGTTTACCACAAATGCTATACGGTGATACCGAGACAATCAGTTTTGACATTGATTGGGGAAATATTAGCCAATAGTACAAGGGATAACATCACAACTATTCAAAAAAAATGGCATAAGATTTTTCAACCAGCTTAGAGGGCTGACAGGACGTTGGTTTTCAGTCTCATTATAAGACCACCTTGTCAGTGCCCTGGCTGTCACCCTAGACCATCGAACCTATGACATGCACACCCAAGATGGCACAGTAAAACATTTATTGGTGCATGGTACACAGTGCCATACACCCCAATTCTTTAAAACCCACCCATAATATAAAGATACATAATGATTTCTTTACTGATAAATGAAGCTGAAAATATTTTTTACAACCCGAGAGCGGTGAGATGTTTTCACCTGAAGCAATTCGCGCCAGCTTGGTATCAGCTAAGCTGTTGTGACAACACATGATGTTTGATGATACATTCTGAAATCCTTACAGATTTGGTGTACACAGCAGTATTTGGATAGTAAATGGTTATAATAACAATTGTTATTTTTCAGTTGTCTTTTGAACAGATTAATACTTAATAATTCTTGATCAGATTTTCTACATGCTTCATATATTTCTCTCTATCTCTGTTATACATTTATTAATAGTAAAGCAATGTAAATAAGCAACATAATTCATCCTCTTTCTTTTAAAAAATCCTTAATCATAGTACCTTTTATTAATCAATGATTATCTTGGCTCAAAATTACTCTGGTAGGCAAGAGAATTTGGACACACACACTCAAAACCATTGCCACTCCTGCCCTAGACAATTCACCATAACCCTCTGACTGTCAGGCATGAGTACAGTTGTCCCGCGGTATCCACGGTGGATTGGTTCCAGGATACCAAAATCCGCGGATGCTCAAGTCCCTTATATAAAATGGTGTAGTATTTGCATATAACCTACGCACATCCTCCCGTATACTTTAAATCATCGCTAGATTACTTAAGCAACACACATCAAAGTTGCTGGTGAACGCAGCAGGCCAGACAGCATCTATAGGAAGAGGCGCAGTCGACGTTTCAGGCCGAGACCCTTCGTCAGGACTGACTTCATCAGCTAGATTACTTATAACACCTAATACAATGTAAATGCTATGTAAATAGTTGTTATACTGTATTGTTTAGGGAGCAATGACAAGAAAAAAAAGTCTGTACATGTTCAGTACAGACGTAACCATCGCGATCCGCGATTGGCGGTTGATATTTTCAATCCGCGGTTGGTTGAATCCGTGGATGCAGTACCCGCGGATATGGAGGGCCAACTGTATTAGCACTCTGCCCACAGGCCCTGGAGATCATGAAGTACAGATACAAAGTGTTAGAAATATGGAAGCAAACCGAGGTTCAGAACTATAAAAATTGTCAGCTTCAATTTTAATTTGATTTTAAGCCATTTTAAAGCCAAATTCATACAAGGAAAGGATGAAATGAGCTTCCTGACCTAATTTTCCGGGATACTTTTTGATATTTCAGCTTCATTTCTGCGGCTTTTGGCCCCATTGGGAAGATCTTTGCCCTTACTCTCTGTATCTCCTGTCTTCACTTGAGATCAATTTACACTTGATCTACCATCACAAAACAGCCAATGTTAAAATTAGAGATCAGGACTCAGCAGGCAATTAAGATCCAACACCACTTAGCAAAGATAGCAAATTTTAAATACTTCTGCCTCTCCAGGTACTAAAATTTGGAAATTATTAACCCACAAAAATATTATCAGTGATTGCATATGGGAGTTTTAGAAAGTGTCACATAAGACTGCTTACCAAGTTAAAAGACCATGCCATTACAAAAAGTTACTGGCATGGTTAAAGCATTGGCTGATTGGTAGGAGGCATTGGCTGGGAATGAAAGGATCCTTTTCTGGTTGACTGCCAGTGATTAGTGGTGTTTCACAGGTGTTAGGACCGCTTCTTTTTATGCTGTATATCAATGATTTTAGATGACGGAATAGATGGCTTTGTTGCCAAGTTTGCAGGTGATTCGAAGATTGATGGTGGGGCAGGTAATGTTAAGGAAACAGGTAGTCTGTAGAAGGACTTAGACAGATTAGGAGAATGGGCAAGAAAGTGGCAAATGAAATACATTGTTGAAAAATGCATGGTCATGCCCTTTGGTAGAGGAAATAAATGTGCAGACAATTTTCTAAATGGGAGAAAATACAACAATCTGAGATCCAAAAAGACTTGAGAGTCCTTGTGCGGAACATCCTAAAGGTTAACTTGCAGGTAGAGTCAGTGGCGACAAAAGCAAATGCAATTTTAGCATTCTTTTCAAGAGGTCTAGAATGCAAGAGCAGGGATGTGATGCTGAGGCTTTATGAGGCCTCAGCTTTTGTATTGTGAACAGGTCTGGGCTCCTCATCTAAGAAAAGATGTGCTGGCATTGGAGAGGGTTCCGAGGAGGTTCACAAGGATGATTCCAGGAATGAAAGGATTATCATATGGGGAACATTTGATAGCTCTGGGTCTGTAGTCGCTGGAATTTAGAAGGATTAGGAGGGATCTCATTGAAACATTTTGAATGTTGAAAAGCCTAGACCGAGTATATGTGGTAAGGATGTCTCCCGTGGTGGGGGAGTCTAGGACAAGAGGGCACCGCCTCAGGATAGAGGAGCATTCATTTAAAACAGAGATGCGGAAAAATTTCTTTAGCCAGAGGGTGGTGAATTTGTGGAATTTATTACAGAGGCAAGGTCATTGGGTATCCTTAAGGCAGAGCTTGATAGGTTCCTGATTGGACCGGGCATCAAAGGTTACAGGGAGAAGACCAGGGAGTGGGGCTGAAAAAAAAAGGATCAGCTATGATTGAAAGGCAAAGCAGACTCAACGGGCCAAATGGCCTAATTCTGCTCCCCTGTCTTATGACATGTGATAGATAGCCTGTTTGGTGGTGGGGTAACAAAATCTGAACATGGAAGAAATTGGGACACACGTTGCCAATGGGTTTTATCACTTTTTTTGGGCACTTCGTGAAATTTCAAAAGGGTAGGGATTCCATGCCCCTTCAGTGATATACATTCCATTATGACAGGTCACTTCTGGGGACTGAAGATACAGCCATGCCAGATTTCTCTGCAAGTTCCAGTATATCGATTCAACATATAGAAAAGCCATGGTCACCTGCACGAAGTGGGCAGACTTGCCTTTAAAGCAACGATGAATGCTGCAGAGATTGTTTGCCATTAGCAAAAACGTAAGCCCAATATGAAGCAAGCAGCAGCCAGGATTTAAACGTTGGTAAACTAGGTCAGACATCAATAACAAGTCAAAACATAAGGGTTTAAAGTTTTTGCTCCACAGATCTGGAGGTGCAGAGTTGCTATGGGAATTTTGTCACATGGTAGCATAGTGGTTAGCATGACGCTTCACAAGGATCGGAAAATTGGAGTTTAATTCCTGCTGCTGTCTATAAGCAGTTTGTATGTTATCCCTCTGAACGAATGGGTTTCCTCCAGGTTTTCCTTTTCCCTCCCACATTCCGAAAGGCATACGGATTGGGCTTAGTAAACTGTGGGAAGCCTGATGACACTTACTGGCTGCTCCCAGCACATCCTCGGACTGAGTTGGTCTTTGACACAAACAATACTGTACATTCAACTGTATGGTTCACTGTTGATGTGACAAATAAAGCTAATCTTAACCTTAACAATTACAATTATTAAAGAATTTTAAGAACACCAGGAGGCCAAGTATTTAAAGCGGATGTTGATCGGTTCTTGGTTAGTAAGAGCTTCAAGAATTATGGGGAGAAGACAAGAGAATGGGTTTGAGGGAGATAATGAATCAGCCATGATGGAATGGTGGAGCAGACTTGATGGGCTGAATGGCCTAATTCTGCTCCTGTGGTCTTATAGAAAAGTAAGTGTAGAGTCTTAGGGAAAACATTTAAAATATTTGCATATCATCAGCAGATTAGGAGGGAGAATGATATTTAAAGTGCAGAGTATGGAATACCTTGGGATACAAAATGGATGACTAGCTATGAATCACACAAATTTAGCAACGGAACAGCTTCTGCAGTGGTATTAATCTAGCAAATTCAATATAATATCCGCAGACAAAGAGGACCAGCACCTGAAACAAAATGGTAAACTTAAGAAAAGCAAACAACATACTGAAAATGAGATAGTTTCCTCAGCTGATCCTCTTCGTTCTGACAAGTCTCCGTAGGCTCCTCATTTTGTTGCCTTATTTGACTTTCTCCTAACAGCTTTCTATTTTATGACATAACAGAGAAGGCGAGCCCAATTTGGAAAAAGGAAACACTTCCAAAGCTCACTTTTTTCCTGCTATCACAGAGATGAAGCGTTTAATTTAAGTTATTCATCTGGCAACAATGGCGAAGTTTCCTCCTGATACCTTTTAACATCTGTGGTTTATAAGTGTAATCTTGTGTAAATAGAGTGTCAAAGATATTGGAAATTTAAAATGGAATTTTTACTGCGGTTTTTGTTCATAAATCGGGATAGTATCACTCTCTTTCTGTCAAACAAATGTTAGTTACTAGGCTGTGGTTAAGGTAGGAATTAATAATGAAGGGTTTACAATGAAGGAGTTATTGTAACCTTGAACCGTTCACTATCTAAATGTAACATGTTCAACAGATGGTCCACTTTGAAAAGTCTCAGTAAAAGCCCAACAGATACTAGTCAATTGCTCTGCCACCCAAGCCCTCCCGATGAGGAACTTTAGCACTTACTCCGATACTTGAGCCTTATTGCTGCCGGAAACATTGTGACATACGTGGGCTACCCCCAGCACAATCCCCTCTGATTTGATTTGACACATACGACACACTTCAGTATTTGTTTTGATGTACACATGACAAATAAAGTTCATCTTTTAGAGATCCTTGTCTTTACTGTCCAAGTTGCATGCCATCTTGAACAATGTCTCCCATCCACTACATAATGTACTGGGTGGGCACAGGAGTACATTCAGCCAGAGACTCATTCCACCGACATGCAACACAGAGCGTCATAGGAAGTCATTCCTGCCTGTGGCCATCAAACTTTACAACTCCTCCCTTGGAGGGTCAGACACCCTGAGCCGATAGGCTGGTCCTGGACTTATTTCCTGGCATAATTTACATATTACTATTTAACTATTTATGGTTTTATTACTATTTATTATTTATGGTGCAACTGTAACGAAAACCAATTTCCCCCGGGATCCAAAAAAGTATGACTACTATGACTACTTACTGTGTGTGTGTGTGTGTGTGTGTGTGTGCATGATTAAAGTCTCAACCAGGTAGTAGCAATGTGAAAGTTTATGCACCTGTTATTCTTAAGTTTCACGGTTGTAAATTTAATATTGACATACCACTGTCAGAGGAGACACAAAGAGACCGCAGATGCAGGAATCTGGATCAGCAAACAAATTGCTAGGGGAATTTAGCAAGTCAAGAAACATCTGTGGGAAGAAAGGAATTGTCGATATTTCAAGATGAGACCCTGTATCTGTGACTGGAGAAGCTGTAAATGGACAAACAGGCTGAAGAGGATGGAGCACTGGAAGTAAAGTTCTGTGCAAAGGTCTTAGGTACATATATATATAGCTAAGACTTTTGTACAGTACTGTATTTGTCAATGTGGAGCGGAGTGCGAGTTTGTAATCTGATGCGAGCAAACGATATTGGGAGTGGTGAAGGAGTGTGGGACAGCTGGCAGATAAGGAGTACCATGGGTGCAGACACACCCAGCCCTGAGACACCAGGAAATGTCACTTGATTGCAAACTGTCGGACTATTGATCATTACAGAATGCCTCTCCAGTGCTTCCCACTCCCTCCCCTTCTCCCTTCCCCTTTTTCCAACCATCATCACTCATATGTCATGAAAGTTGTTTCATTTTTTGTGACAGCTGTACGGTGCAGTCCATAAAACTACCACAGTACTGTGCAAAAGTCTTAAGTGCCCCAGCTATATGTACTGTACATGTCTAAGAGTGCTGCACAGTACTGTAAGGCTTTAAGGAATCATATTGTCAGCAGTCGGTGTAACTTAGTATTATAAGATTGGAGAATATATGATAATAATTCTTTAAACTAAAATGATAGATTGAGATTGAGATTCACTTATTTATTACATGTACATCAGAAGATGCAGTAACTGATGCAAATCTGACAGGAAGTGCAGGGAACTACCTGCCAGTGATCGATTGAACATGAAGGTTGGTGGGGCGGTGGAGCGGGGGGGGGAGTAACTCCATCGAGGTTTTGCAAGGGAGTGAAAATGGTGAAATCTGAGAAAGAGAGCATAAACTGTTGAGGTCCTATCAAAGTTGATGCAGGGAAAACATTGGTTGAGGCAAAAGGTATATTAGATGCATTATTGTGGAATGCAGCAAGATCAGACAGAAGTAACTGAGAGGAAGACTGAAAGGATGAAACCAGAGAGTCAACGGATTTTGCAGATGTTAGAAATCTTGATCAACACACATAAAAATGCGGGAAGAACTCAGTAGATCAAGCTGCATTAATGGAGGGGAATGAATAGTTGACATTCCAGGCTGAGACCTTCATGGATCTTGGTCTAAAAAATCAACTGTTCATTCCCCTCCAAAGTTGCTGCCAGACCTGCTGAGTTCGTTCAGCATTTTGTACATGTAGAAACAATGAAATGCAGTTTTATAGGAAGTAAAAAGTATAGTCCAAGGAGTCATAAAAATTTATATTAGACTCTGGTTATTAATATATCCCAAAGAACTGAAACAAGTTTGAGAGATGGAAAGGTGAAGGTGGGCCACATGAAGGCAGAGTTTGTAAGAAAAGGGTTGAATTTGGAATGGAAGCTGATGAAACTTTTCACATTAGTGTAGCCCCCCCAGCCACCCTCTGGGTCGCTCGGCTCGCTGTCATCTAAAGAAACAGCCCTCAGCCCTGCCAAGCTGGGTAATTAGTTTGTGTGGATGCAGTGTGATGTACCCCACCCCGCCCAAATAACAGACAATACACCAGCTACGATTAAATGATTTACAGTTTATAGATATTACTGGAACTATGTAATTAATAGAGAATAAAATATAAAAGGAAAATAAAAGACGCCACACTTATCAAAGTTCATTCTCTTCGTGCACAAACACTTGGAGCTCAGGACCCTTCTTCTTCACCCTGCGACCCCTCGGACCACCTCGACCGGCCGCCTGCGACCAACAACGGTGGTCGACCAGACGCTCTACACGAGTCCTTCTCCGTCTCCTCTCCTTGCCGAACGCCCTGCTCGGGGTCCGACCCCGTTAGCGGACATCCCTGCACCTGGTCCATCCTCTGTCTCTCTCTCCCGCCTTCTGCCCCAAAACCCCACGCATACAGTATCTTCAAATACACCAAAAACATAACAACTATCCCAATTGGTTCGTAATGTATTCTCATCACACTCTAACCCAAAACAAGCTGCTAGCACAACAACTTTCTCAGCATTTAACATAACAAAGAAGCATTCCCAAGTATAACATAACAAAGAAGCCATTTTAATTAGCCTACGCAGTAACATAAAAGACGAAACCCCCTTACATTAGGACAAGAGCTGGAATTGGTATAGAAATGGCTGTCAATCTTCTGAGAAGGAGGTGAGTAATAGAATTTGAGTCTGATTATTGTAGGTATAGGTGGAACTCATAGTTGAGAGACAGAGGTCTCTGGCCATCCTCTTGGGATGTGCAGACGTAGATGCGTTGGATGTCCATGACCCAAAGGCAATGGCAGGAAGACAGAAACAGTGGCAGGGGTTCAGAGGTATCACAAAAGTGGGTGGGAGGAAACACAACTAGTGAAGAAGAGTTGGAAAAAGAAAGCTCCAAGTGATGAGAACAATCTGAGACAATTGGATTACCAATAACATCTGTCAGCAGTTGTTAGGGCGTGGCAAGAAGTCAGCAATGTAAAGTTGAAGGCTACTGGAAAAGATTTCATATGGTGATTTTGTTGCGTGAATGAAGTCACTGGAGAAAAGTACTGGTAGCTGTGAAGCACCCTAACCAAGCCTCCTTTTTTCAACAAAACAAGAAAGGTCTGCTTGTGGCCAACACTACACACATTTTATATGCTAAAGATCTGGACAATTCAAACAAATGCATATTTACAATGCCCTCTTGAACTACACATGTAACAGTTTAAAATGTCTGGATCTTGCCACCATCACACCCAAAATAAGTGTTAATTACTGTTGTATCCATGCAATGGTATGTTGATTGGATTCATGCATTTGTAGAGAATCAATTAAGTCCCTGTTTCCTGGTCTGTCTGGTCTGAATTTAAAATTTAATCTTCAATGCATATTTGAATCTGAAGGCAAGTGGCCAAAATCAGCTCAAACAGTGATGTATGTAAGGATCTAAAGAGAAAGCTGAGACAGTGTGAGAGATTTGCGTGGATTGAGATGTCTATAAAGAAAAGATAGGACAAAGACTCATACAGAAAATCTGGACCTCCAGGGTAATAATCTCTGGATTGCTGCCTGCGCCAAGTGCCACAGAGGGTAAAAATAGGATGATTTGGCAGATGAACGTGCAGCTGAAGAATTGGTGCAGGGGGCAGGGGTTCAGATTTCTGGCTCATTGAGAATTCTTCTGGGGAAGATATGACCCATACAAAAAGGCTAGGAGCTTAATGTCCAACGGTGCATATTGTATCAAAAGGACAGATAGGAAGGCAGAAGTGAAAACAAATCATTAGAAAGAAGTGACATAGGGTCAGAAGGTGTTGAATCATTGTGAATAAAGCTGAGGAAATGCAAGTGTAAAAAGACCTTGGTGGGAGTTATGTACAGACCCCCAAATAGTAGTCAGAATGTGGTATATAAATTATAATGGGAGATGGGAGTAAATGCATGCCAAAAGGGCAATGTTACAATAGTCATGGGGGATATCAATCTGCAGGTAGTTTGGAAAAATCAGGTTACTGCTAGATTGTAAGAAGAAAAATTTCCAGAATGCTTACAAGATGGCTTTTAAAGAGCAGCTCCTGGTTGAGCTATCCTTGATTTGGTTTTGTGCAATGAACCAGAATTGATTAGAGAGCTTAAGGTAAAAGAACCTTTTTTGGAAAGGTGGTCATAATATGATCGAATACACCCTGAAATTTAAGAAGTTGAAGGTAAAGTCAGATGCATCCATATTACAGTGGAGTAAAGGGAATTAGAGGCATGAGAGAGGAGTTGGCCAGAATCAATTGAAAAGAACACTGGCAGGGATGACAGCAGAGCAGCAATAGCTGGGACTTCTGGAAGCAATTCAGAAGACACAAGATATATACATCCCGAAGAGGAAGAAGTATTCTAAAAGCAAGATGACACAACTATGGCAAACAAGAGAAGTCAAATTCCCTAAATGTTAATTTGCAGTTTGAGTCTGTGGTGAGGAAGACATATGCGATGATAGTATTCATTTCAAGAGGACAATAGAACCATAGAACCATAGAAACTACAGCACAGAAACAGGCCCTTTGGCCCTTCTTGGCTGTGCCGAACCATTTTCTGCCTAGTCCCACTGACCTGCACACGGACCATATCCCTCCATACACCTCCCATCCATGTATCTGTCCAATTTATTCTTAAATGTTAAAAAAGAACCCACATTTACCACCTCGTCTGGCAGCTCATTCCATACTCCCACCACTCTCTGTGTGAAGAAGCCCCCCCTAATGTTCCCTTTAAACTTTTCCCCCCTCACCCTTAACCCATGTCCTCTGGTTTTTTTCTCCCCTTGCCTCAGTGGAAAAAGCCTGCTTGCATTCATTCTATCTATACCCATCATAATTTTATATACCTCTATCAAATCTCCCCTCATTCTTCTACGCTCCAGGGAATAAAGTCCTAACCTATTCAACCTTTCTCTGTAACTGAGTTTCTCAAGTCCCGGCAACATCCTTGTAAACCTTCTCTGCACTCTTTCAACCTTATTTATATCCTTCCTGTAATTTGGTGACCAAAACTGAACACAATACTCCAGATTCGGCCTCACCAAGGCCTTATACAACCTCATCATAACATTCCTAGAATATAAAAGCAAGAATGCAAAGTTTAGACTTTGTAAAGCACTACTGAGGCCTCACTTGGAATACTGTGAGCAGTTTTGATCCTCTTATCTTGGAAAGGATGTGCTGAAACTGGAGAGAGTTCAGAAGAATTTCACAAAACTGATTCCAGGATTGAACGGCTTGTCATATGAAGAGCATTTGATGGCTCTTGGCTTGTATTCACAAGAATTCAGAAGAATGAGGGGTGACCTCATTGAAAACTGTTGATGGATGAAAGGCCTTGATAGAGAGGATGTAGAGAGGATGTTTCCTATGGTGAGGGAGACCAGAGGACACTGCCTCAGAATAGAGGGGCATCCTTTTAGAACAAAGATGAGAAGGAATTTCTCTAGCCGAAGAGTGATGAATCTGTGGAATTTGTTGCCACAGGCAGCTGTGGAAACCACATCTTTATGTATATTTAAGATAGATGTTGTAAGATGCTTGACTGGTCAGGGCTTAAAGAAGAAGGCAGGAGACTGGGACTGAGAGGGAAATGGATCAGCCATGATGAAATGGTGGAGCAGATTCGATGGGCCAAATGGCCTAATTCTTCTCCTATATCTTTTTATCTTATGGGTTACACCTGAACCCAAGGGCGATCAATATCATCTCGGGCATGTTTCCTAAAGCTTTTGTGGAAGGTGTAAACTGATTTGGCAGGGGAATGGGAACCGGAGTGATAAGACAGTTGGTGTACACGTAGATGCAGTGTGTAGTGAGACCGTGAGGATTGACAGGCAGATGATAGGGCAAAATTGTACTCAGTGGAATGAGTTAAAGTGTAACAGTGGGCCATAATGAAAAAGGGTGATGAATCCAGGACTGGTAGCGTTATATTTGAATGTATGCAGTATGCAAAATAAGGCTGATGATCTGTTATAGATTGGCAGGTGGGCATCTCTGAGTCTTGCTGAAAGAAGATCATAGTTGGCAGCTGGATATCCAAGGATACACATTGTGTCAGAAGGACAGGCAGGTAGGTGGAAAGGGTGGAGTGATTGTGTTGGTAAAAAAAAATAAATCAAATCCTTAGAAAGAGGTGACATAGGATCGGAGGATGTGGGATCTTTGTGGGTAGAATTATGAAACTTCAAGGATAAAAAGACCTGATGGGAGTTATATACGGATTTCCAAATAGTAACCAGATGTGAGCTACAAATTACAATGGGAGATATAAAAGACATGCAAAAAGGGCAATGTTGTAATAATCATGGTGGATTTCAAATGCAAATAGCTTGGAAAAATCCACTTGGCACTTGGCACTGGGTCCTGAGAGGGGGAATTTCTAGAATGTTGCAAGATGGCTTTTTAGAGCAGCCTGTGATTGAACTGCCTAGGGGAATGGTAATTGTTGATTGAGTGTTACTTAATGACCTAGATTTGATTAGAAAGCTTAAGGTAATAGAACCCTTAGGAGGCAGTGATCACAATATGATAGAATTCACCCTGCAGTTTCAGAAGGAGAAGCTAAAATCAGATTCATGAGTATGACAGTGGAGTAAAGGGAATTACAGAGGCATGAGAGAGGAGCTGGCCAAAGGGGACACTCGCTGGATGATGGCAGGTTAACAACGGCTGGAGTTTCTGTGGGCAATTCTGAAGACACAGGAAAGATAGATGCCAAGCATGAAGAAGTATTCCAAGGGGAGTATGACGCAACCGTGGCTGACAAGGTAAGTCAAAGGCAGCATAAGAGCAAAAGGGAGGGCAAATATTATAGCATAAATTAGTGGGAAGGTAGAGGATAGGAAAACCCACAGAAGAAAACTAAAAAAAGCCATAAAAACAGAACAAATGAAATATAAATCCAACCAATAATATAAAAGAAGATTCAAAAAGTATTTTTTTCAGATATATAAAGAGTAAAAAAGATATGAGAATGGATATTGGACTGTTGATAAATGATGCTGGAGAGGTAGTAATGGGTATAAAGAATTGGCAGAGAAACGTAGTAAGTATTTTGCGTAACTCTTCACTGTGGAAGTCACTAGCAGAATGCCAGAAATGCAAGAGTGTCAGATGGCAGAAGTGAGTGTCGTTGGTGTTACTAAGAAGTTGCTTGGGAAGTTGAAAAGTTTGAATGTGGATAAGTCACCAGGACCAGATAGGCTACATCCTACGGTTCTGAAAGAGTTACCTGAAGAGATTGTGGAGGCATTGGTAATGATCTTTCAAGAATCTCTAGATACTGGAATGGTTCCAGAGAACTGGAACATAGCAAATGTCAATCCACTTTGTAAAAAGGGAAGGAGGAGATTGTAGGCCAGTTAGCCTGGCTTCAGTGGTTCAGAAGATGTTGGAGTCCGTTGTTACGGATGATCTTTCAGGGTACTTAAAGGCACATGATAAAATAGGACTAAGTCAGCACAGTTTCAAAGAACACTGAGGCTATCTACAAGAAGGGTCAGAGCCGTCTCTACTTCCTGACGAGACAGAGGTCCTTTAACATCTGCCGGATGATTCTGAGGATGTTCTACGAGTCTGTGGTGGCCAGCGCTATCATGTTTGCTGTTGTGTGCTGGGGCAGCAGGCTGAGGCTAGCAGACACCAACAGAATCAACAAACTCATTCGTAAGGCCAGTGATGTTGTGGGGATGGAACTGGACTCTCTCACAGTGGTGTCTGAAAAGTGGATGCTGTCTAAGTTGCATGCCATCTTGGTCAATGTCTCCCATCCACTACGTAATGTACTGGGTGGGCACAGGAGTACATTCAGCCAGAGACTCATTCCACCTAGATGCAGCACAGAGTGTCATAGGAAGTCATTCCTGCCTGTGGCCATCAAACTTTACAACTCCTCCCTTGGAGGGTCAGACACCTTGAGCCAATAGGCTGGTCCTGGACTTATTTCATAATTTACTGGCATAATTTACATATTACTATTTAACTATTTATAGTTCTATTACTATTTATTATTTATGGTGCAACTGTAATGAAAACCAATTTCCCCCGGGATCAATAAAGTATGTCTATGACTATAACCTTGAGATTTGTTTGCTCACAGATAGCCACAAAGCAAGGAACCCAAAAGAACCCAATTAAAAAAAAATAAAAATAAAAGAACAAGAGAAAGAAAAAAAATACAAATCATGCAAACAATTGAAATGAGCAACGACACTCCGAACCAAAAATTGAGTCCTCAGATCCAAACCCTGGAACAGCCCAGAGTAGGCCCAAAGCCTTGCTTATCAGTTCATCATATTAGCAGGTAGGGAGCACAGCAGCTGGGGCAGTTTTCATAGCCTAAGCACCATGGAGAGAGGAGTGTCTGTCACAGAGATGGTGCACAATCAGCTCTCGTCCCAGATTTCGACAACTTGCCTTTTCTGTCTTTCAGGGCCAGCATTTAAATTGACCAAACAATGGACAGCAAAAGGATCTGGTACTCTGGAGTGAGGAGTGAATATTGTGGGGAGTGAGTGAAATTGGCTCCAGTCTGGACCGGTGTTTAAGTTATCTAAACAGCAGGTCGTACCTCGCACTGGAACCTGGGCACCACGGCAGCAAGAGCCTCCGGGCCTAGACCACACTGCCCAGTGACCTGCTCCTGGCCCAGATTTCACCACCCAACCCAAAACCGCTCTCAAGCTCTTCAAATCAAGTTCTGGCCCAGAGTGATCCAACTTCACATCTGAGTCAATTGTAAGGACATCAGAACTCCATCTACAACACATCATCTCACTCATCCTCCGGACTCACCTTGCCATCACTCGCTCCTTCCCAGATAAATTAACACAAATTACCTCAGAAAGTATATTTTTATTGATCTTCTTAGTTGCATTTCTTATCTTTTTAATTACCAGAGATCTGCTGCACACATTTGGTCGCACCATCTTAACTGGAAGTCCTGAAGTAGCTGAGATTGAATTTAAATGTATGCTCAAAGGAAGCAGCCCAAAATTTCAAATTGAGAAATTCCTCCAACATCAAAGCAATCCTTTAATTCCTGATGACAAAAGCAATCTCCTTTGGTAAAAAAAATGCATACTATTAATCCTGCAGACAAGAGCATTTGTCACTGCATCAAGATCACGAGGACCCATGAAGGAAATGTGTTCCAATGCACTAGCTGCTTTGTGGGAGCATGTTTTAATAAAATCAATGGTCAAATTTGCTGCTTTATTAGGAATTGCACTGATCATTAGTGAAGCCCCAGAAATACCTACTTTCTCCTTCATCACAAAATATGCTGTTTAGCATATCAGGCATATTTTGCATCGCATCTGATTGTTGTGGTTTTTTTCCGCTAGGTAACAAAAATCTCTACCATCAGTGCAGACTTGGGTAACTTCCCAGAAAGAGTAACTCAAACAGATCATTCTTTAGGATTTTGTATGATATGTTTAATAAACCATGGAAACCCATCTCCCTATCTACTTTGGACTCATACATAGGAATATAAAATTGTTCAGCCATCCTTTTAATGTTATCATTGCTCTTTCTCAAATCTAAGTTATAATAACATTTAGAATGTAATAATAAATATGCTTCGAATAGGTCAATGATTTCAATAGATTAATACTGAAATATGAACTATTTTTCTTCCATGGATATCCTATAGTTTTTCTTGAGGTTTCTGGTTCCATTCAGAGACCAGTGAACATGTGAAATTCTTTACCACATAAGACTGTGGTGTCTATGTCATTCAGGGTACGTCCTGCACCTGGTAAAGTAGTTACTGTGTGTATTTTCTCAATCAACGCTGCCCTCAACCGCATCTCTTCCATTTCACACACATCTGCTGTTACCCCATCCTCCCGCCATCCTACCAGATATAGGGTTCTTCTTGTCCTCACCTACCACCCCACTGACCTCCGCGTCCAGCACGTAATTCTCTGTAACTTTCACCACCTCCAACAGGATCCCACCACGAAGCACATCTTTCCCTCCCCCCACTTTCTGCTTCCTACATGACTCCCTTGTCCATTCATCCCTCGCCACTGACCTTCCTCCTGGCACTTAACCTTGCAAGCGGAACAAGTGCTATACCTGCCCCTACGCCTCCTCTCTCACTACCATCCAAAGCTCTAAACAGTCCTTCCAGGTGAGGCAACACTTCACCTATGTGTCTGTTGGGGTCATTTGCCGTGTTTGGTGCTCCTGGTGTGGCCTCCTGTACATCAGTGAGACCCAGCGTAGATTGGGAGACCGCTTCACCAAGCATCTACACTCCCGTCCGCCAGAAAAAGCGGGACCTCCCAGTGGCCACCCCTTTTAATTCCACTACTATTCCCATTCTGATATATCCATCCATGGTCTCCTCCACTGCCGTGATGAGGACACACTTAGGTTGGTGGAACAAAACCCAATACTCCATTTAGGCAGCCTCCAAACTGAACCTCAATTTCTCGAACTTTCGGTAATGCCCCCCACCTCCTTCTCCATTTCCCATCCCTTTACCCTCTCTCATCTCATCTCACCAATCAGCGTCCCAGCTCTTTACTTCATCCCTCCCCCTCCAGGTTTCATCTATCACCTGGTGGTTCTCTCTCCCCTCCCCGCAACTTTTCAATCTGCTCCTCGCGTTTTTTCTCCAGTCCTGCCGAAGAGTTTCAGCCCGAAATTTCGACTACTTTTTTTCCATAGATGCTGCCTGGCCTGCTGAGTTCCTCCAGCATTTTGTGTCTGGTACTGAGTGTATATTCGTGGTTTTCTGCTGCTGTAGCCTATCCACTTTGAGGTTCGATGAGCTGTTCATACAGATGCATTCTTCTGCACACCGATGTTGCAAAATGTTACTATTTGAGTTACTGTCACCTTGCTATCAGCTTAAACCTGTCTAGCCATTCTCCTCTGACCTCTCTCAGTAACAAGGCCACTCACCGTTTTTTTTTTGTTTTTGTTTTTTCCACTATTCTCTGATAAAAATAACTTCTTTTCTTCCAGGGCACTAACATCACAGACACCCCGAATGACAGCTCTCATTGAAAGTGATGAAAAACATTAGAAATTTTTGTTTTAGGCTGCTATGGCTGAGAACTATAACTGCATCTATGATGCGTACAGTCAGTGATGAAGTTCTAATGCAATTGAATGATCCATCATTGCTTAGAACCAACAGAATTTGACCGGATTGTGTGTGGCACCATGCCCCTTTAAGAAGCCACCCGCAAAAGAGGGGTCGACATGTTAAGAAAACGTGGATTTCGAGTCCCAATACCAACTACCTTGCTGGCAAACATGCAGTCTCTGGTAAAAAATAAGATTGATGATCTCAGAGCTAGAGTGCTGTATCAGAGGGACTTTAGGAACGCGTATGTCCTTTGTTTTATGGAACTTTTATGAATTCTTCTAGGGTGCATCACAACCTGGTATGGAAGTTGTCCTGTCCAAGACCGGAAGAAGCTGCAGAAAATCGTGAACACAGCGCAGCACATCGCACAAACCAATCTTCCGTCCTTGGATTCACTTTACACAGCACGCTTTCGGAACAGTGCTGCCAGGATAATCAAGGACACGACCCACCCAGCCAACACACTTTTCGTCCCTCTTCCCTCCGGGAGAAGGCTCAAGAGCTTGAAGACTCATACGGCCAGATTTGGGAACAGCTTCTTTCCAACTGCGTTAAGACTGCTGAACAGATCCTGACCCGGATCTGGGCCGTACCCTCCAAATATCTGGACCTGCCTCTCGGTTTTTTTGCACTACCTTACTTTTCATTTTTCTATTTTCTATTTATGATTTATAATTTAAATTTTTAATATTTACTATCGATTTGTAATCCAGGGAGCGGGAAGCACAGAATCAAATATCGCTGTGATGATTGTATGTTCTAGTATCAATTGTCTGGTGACAATAAAGTATAAAGTATCTTGGTTAACCCCTTCTGTACCAGATGCAGCAATAGACGGATTTACAATACATCGTTAAGATGGGACAGTCGCGTCTCTCAAAAGGAGGTGTATGCCTCATGATCAACTTCTCGTGGTGTACTAACGTGTCAGTGATGTCCCAATATAGCTCACTAGACCTGGAATACTTTGCAATTAAGTACCGGCCATTTTACCTGAAGTGAGAGTTTTCAGTGATCTTTTTGCTAGCGGTGTACATTCCACCTCGGGCCAATGTCAAATAGGCTCTAGAAGATCTGAGTGATGTGCTCCACATGCACAAAGCAGGAACCGGGGCCTTCACCATCATCTTGGGGGATTTTAACCAGGCCAGCTTGATAAAGTCTCTAAATAATTATTATCAACAAAACAGAGGCTGTGTACAAGAAGGGCCAGAGTCACCTCTACTTCCTGAGGAGACTGAGGTCCTTTGGAGTATGCAGGCCTCTCCTTCACATGTTCTACCAGTCTGTTGTCTGTTGTCACCAGTACGATCTTCTATGCAGTGGTGTGCTGGGCCAATGGCATCAATACAGGTGATGCCAACAGGTTCAATAAACTGATTAGAAAGGCTGGCTCTGTTATAGGAGTCGAACTGGACACACTGGAGGCTGTGGTAGAACAAAGGACCCCACGGAAAATCCTGGCAGTTCTGGACAATATTTCTCACCCTCTGCATGCCACCTTGGTTAAAGAGAGGAGCACTTTTAGTAATAGACTAAGACAATGTGCTGCTCCGAAAAGTGCTGTAAGATGTCATTCTTACCTCGGCCATTGTGCTCTGTAATGAGTCAACCTATAGCCAGGAAAGTGATACCCTCTCCTATTAGACTGTTTGAGGTAACTTATTTTTTTTATTCTTTCTGACTTCTCTTCTAATATTTGTATATTTGTATATCAGAGCACTTGTAATGCTACTGTGACACTGTAATTTCCTTTTGGATCAATAAAGTATCTATCTATCTGTAGTACCAGAGGAAATAACACACTGGACCACTGTTACACTAAAATCAAGAGTGCCTACTGTGCTATTCCATGCCCTCACTTTGGAAAGTCACAGACGTGGCTATACGCCCTGCATATAGGCAGCGACTGAAGACTGCAGCACCAGTAGTGAGGATCAAGACACAGGTGCACTTACACGACTGCTTTGAATCAGTGGACTGGACTGCGTACGTAGAGACATCTTCGAGCCTGGATGAGTATGCCTCAGTTGTCACCGACCAGTCTGTGTGAATGAGCGTGTGCCTATGAAAACTTACAGTATATTCCCAAACCAAAAGCCGCAGATGAACCAGGAGGTCCATAGTCTGCTGAGGGCTGGATCTGTGGCTTTTAAATCTGGCGATATAGGCGATATATAAGAAAACTAGGTATGACATGCGAAAGACTATTTCAAGAGCCAAGAAACTATTCTGGGAGGGGTTAGAGCCAACATCAGATGCATGTCAACTCTGGCAGGGTTTGCAGGCCGTTACTTCCTACAAAGCAAAACTCAACATCATGAACAGCATTAATGCTTCACTACCAGATGAACTCAACGTCTTTGTTGCTTGCTTTGAAAGGGAGAATAAAACCACAGTTATGAGGATCCCTGCAGCATCCAATAACCCTGTGCTCTCTATGTCAGAGGCCAATGTCTGTGATCTCAGAGATCAAAAAGCCTCAGAACCTAGGTCTCTGTACCTTTCCCTGCAATTGAATCCTTGACCTCCTAACTGGAAGACTACAATCTGTGCAGATTGGAAATAACATCTCCACCTCGCTGACAATTAACACTGGAATGTGTGCTTAGCCCACTGCTCTACTCTCTCCACACCTGCGACTGTGTGGCTAGGCACAGCTCAAACAGCATCTATAAATTTGCTGATGATACAACCATTGTTGGCAGAATTTCAGATGGTGATGAGAGGGCGTACAGGAGTGAGGTATTTCAGTTAGTTGAGTGATGTTGCAGCAACAACCTTGTGCTCAACGTCAGCAAGACCAAAGAGCTGATTATGAACTTCAGGGAGGATGAAATGAGGGAACACAAACCAATCCTCACAATGGGGAGAGAGAGCAATTTCAAGTTCCTGGGTGTCACTGTCTCTGAGGGCCTAGCCTGGATGCAACAAATTGATGCAGCTCTCAAGATAGCAAGACAGCGGCTATATTTCATTAGGGGTTTGAGGAGATTTGGTTTGTCACCTAAAATACTCGAAAACTTCTACAAGTGTAGCATGGAGAGCATTCTGACTGGTGGTATCACCGCCTGGAATTGTGGCAGGGGTGGGGGAGGCAGTGGGTTACTGCACAAGTTTGAGGAAAGTTGCAGAAATGTAAAATTAGTGAACCCAATCATGGATACCAGCCTCTGTCGTATCCAAGACATCTTCAAAGAGTGATACCTTAGGAAGGCAGCATCCATCATTAAGGAGCTCCACCACCCAGAACTTGCCCTCTTCACGCTGTTACAGTGGGAAGAAGGTACAGAAGCCTGAAAGCATACACTCGGCAATTCAGGAACAGCTTCTGCCCCTCTGCAATCAGATTTTGAAATGGACATCGAACCCATGAACACTAACTCACTACTTTTTATTTCTGTTTCGCAATACTTATTTTAACTTAACAATTTAATAGACATATGGATACCTAATGCAACTCCATTTTTTCCCTCTATATATTATTTATCAAGTATTTCTTTGTACTGCTGCTGTAAAGTTAACAAATTTCACAATAAATGCCAGTGATTTTAAATATGATTCTGATTCTGAACTATAGATACTGTCATGCTTGACAATCTCAGGACATCAGCAGTTTCTGAGATACTCAAACCACCCTATCTGGCACCAAAAATCAGACCACGGTCAAAGTCACTTAGATCACTTTTCTTCCCCATTCTGATGTTTGATCTGAACAACAACTGAACCTCTTGACCATGTCTGCATGCTTTCATGCATTGAGTTGCTGCCACATGATTGGCTGATCAGATATTTGCATTAACAAGTAGGGGTGCAGTGACTGTACAGTGTATTTCTCCATTTTTTTCTGTCTATAACTGTGGCCTGGTGTAGTGCTTGGTAGTGTTGTTTTTAATTCCTACAAGACAGTCCCAAGTGGATCAAGAGACTAGATGTGAAACGAGGAAGTCAGCCGGTTCCCAACAGAAAATAGGAGGAAAATAATTCACAGCTTTCCAGTTAGCAAGCATCAGAATAGTTTTTCACAATCAACAGGAAATACTCTGACTGCCTCTTCTCAGCCAGGTTAGCTTGTTTTATTAATGTCCCTGTTATTGCAGGGAAAGCTTTGGTGGAAAATTATAGTGGACGGGATATTCAAGAGTGAAAAGAAAATGTCTGTTGAACTTCCTTACAAAGTTCAGTAATTTAGTTATTTTATAATGGCTATACCAGTCTCATATTCGTTTGTGCAATGCCTCTTTCCTTTTTGTTATAACTGAGCATACACATGGCCAGACAGGAAAGGGATAGCTCTGGGTTACTATTAGTGTGCTTCCTGCAGAGTGCAGTGATAGAAACATAGAAACATAGAAAATAGGTGCAGGAGTAGGCCATTCGGCCCTTTGAGCCTGCACCGCCATTTATTATGATCATGACTGATCATCCAACTCAGAACCCAGCCTTCCCTCCATACCCCCTGACCCCTGTTGCCACAAGGGCCATATCTAACTTCCTTTTAAACATAGCTAATGAACTGGCCTCAACAGTTTGCTGTGGCAGAGAATTCCACAGATTCACCACTCTCTGTGTGAAGAAGTTTTTCCTAACCTCGGTCCTAAAAGGCTTCCCCTCTATCCTCAAACTGTGACCCCTCGTTCTAGACCTCCCCAACATCGGGAACAATCTTCCCGCATCTAGCCTGTCCAATCCCTTTAGGATCTTATACGTTTCAATCAGATCCCCCCTCAATCTTCTAAATTCCAACGAGTACAAGCCCAGTTCATCCAGTCTTTCTTCATATGAAAGACCTGCCATCCCAGGAATCAATCTGGTGAACCTTCTTTGTACTCCCTCTATGGCAAAGATGTCTTTCCTCAGATTAGGGGACCAAAACTGCACACAATACTCCAGGTGTGGTCTCACCAAGGCCTTGTACAACTGCAGTAGTACCTCCCTGCTCCTGTACTCGAATCCTCTCGCTATAAATGCCAGCATACCGTTCGCCTTTTTCACCACCTGCTGTACCTGCATGCCCACTTTCAATGACTGGTGTATAATGACACCCAGGTCTCGTTGCACCTCCCCTTTTCCTAATCGGCCACCATTCAGATAATAATCTGCAGTACAAGGTTGAAAAAGACATAAAATTATTTTAAGTTATTTCTAGAAGTTATTCATCAACTATTTTAATCTTAAATAATCTTAAATTTATGTTTTTACTTATACTACTTATCTATGGTACTTTTAACCATGGAACTTGCTGTGGTCTCCTCCACATTACTGAGTCCTGATGTAGGTTGGTGGACACTTTGCCAAGCACCTTCACTCTGGCACAACAGGCAGGATCTCCCTGCAGCCACCCATTTTAATTTTACTTCTCATTCTCATTCTGACCTACAATGTAGGTGACACACATCAAAGTAGCTGGTGAACGCAGCAGGCCAGGCAGCATCTCTAGTAAGAGGTACAGTCGACATTTCAGGCCGAGACCCTTCGTCAGGACTAACTGAAGGAAGAGATTTGAAAGTAGGAGGGGGAGGGGAAAATACAAAATGATAGGAGAAGACAGGAGGGGGAGGGATGGAGCCAAGAGCTGGGCAGGTGATTGGCAAAAGGGATACAAGAGGGTCATGGGACAGGAGGCCCAGGGAGAAAGACGGGGGTGGGGGGAACCCAGAGGATGGGCAAGGGGTATAGTCAGAGGGACAGAGGGAGAAAAAGGAGAGAGAGAGAGAAAGAATGTGTGTATATAAATAAATAACGGATGGGGTACGAGGGGGAGGTGGGGCATTAGCGGAAGTTAGAGAAGTCAATATTCGTACCATCAGGTTGGAGGCTACCTAGACTTCATGCAATCAGCAACTTTGATGTGTGTTGCTTGAATTTCCAGCATCTGCAGAATTCCTTGTGTTTACTATGTAGGTGCATGGTTTCCTTTAATGCCACGATGAGGCCATTCCCAGGCTGGAGGAGCAATATCTTCATACTCCACCTGGGTGCACTCCAACCTGACAGTATGAACATCAATTTCTCTAAGCTTCTGGTAATTTCTACCCCCCCACCCCTTCTCTCTTTTGCCACTCCCCATTCCTGTTCTGCTGTAGCCTCCCTCTCTTCTCCCCACTGCCTATCGCCTCCTTCCAGTGCCTCTCTTCCTACCCTTTCTCCCATGTTCCACTTCCTTCTCCTATCAGATTCATTTCTCCTCAGCACTTTATCTTTTCCAACAATCACCTCCCACCTTCTTACTTCAATCCCTCTCCCCACTAATTCACCTTCCCCCACATCTGTTCTGGAGAAGAAGGAATCTTCTTATCCTTCCGCACTCTGACCTCTTACTTCTTCTTCAAACCTGCCTATCACCTACCCCTGGTCCTTCTCCTTTTTCCCTTTCTCCCATGGTTCACTCTCCTCTCCTATCAGATTCCTTCTTCTCCTCTTCCACCCCACCTGCTTTCACCTATCACCTGCCAGATCATACTACTTTCCCTCTCCCCACGTTCTTATTCTGGCTTCTTTCACCTTCCCTTCCAATCGCGATGAAGGGCCTCAGCCCAAAACATTGACTGTTCATTCCTCTCTGTAGATATACTGCCTGACCTGCTGAGATCCTCCAGCAATTTATGTGAGTTAATCTGGATTTCCAGCATCTGCATAATCTCTTGTGTTTATTGTACTGCTGTCTTAGTTTTTTTTACCCTTATGTTTCACTTAATATCTCTGGCTGTGGACTATATAATTTCTGTAACAGCTTCATAAAAGTGATGCAGAATGCAGGATGTTGTTATAAAAGCACATACCAAAATCTTTTGCACTTTAATATTAGTCCTTTTGATTTTTTAATGCAATATCTGGGCATGGGACCAACATTAATACAAAAAACTGCCTGATGGACTCATTAAGCCTAGGTCACAGGTTATAACACTGTCCCACATCAACCAGGTTCTCTTTTCATTCCTTTCCATATGGGGAACAACCTCGTAAAAAGCAAAGCATCACAGCAGTCCTATTTTAACCTTTAACATCGTGCCGCATCCGCAATGGAAAACTCTGCTTCAATTGCCCATGAAGCTTTGCAACTGCATGTTCTTGACAGGAGCATTGTCTGCCAAGAGTACATAACAAACGTTCCAATGAACCATACATAGGCATCCATTAGTCTTGCGACACCATGGATCTGTGCCTGGAAAGTCTTCACTCTCCAGGGCGCAGGCCTGGGCAAGGTTGTATAGAAGACCAGCAGTTGCCCATGCTGCAAGACTCCCCTCTCCACGACACCAATGTTGTCCAAGGGAAGGGCATTAGGACCCACACAGCTTGGCACCAGTGTCGTCGCAGAGCAATGTGTGATTAAGTGCCTTGCTCAAGGACACAACACGTCGCCTCGGCTGGGGCTCGAACTCACGACCTTCAGGTCGCTAGTCCAATGCCTTAACCACTTGGCCACGTGCCCATGGACATATATAATTTAAAGAGCTACAAAATGACAAATGATATATGTTAAAATGTCTTGTGTGTGCTTCTGTTGCACACCTAAATCGTTATTAAAGTTTGTATCCTTTACTCTTTGTGGCAGGGTGGAGATATGCATCTACTAAAGGAAGTGTAAGGTGTTCCTTGCCTCCACTAGCCTGCAGGTCACCCTTGAACTTAGCGTCCCCCAATCAGGGTCACATGAAGCCATGGGAGCAGGTGGTAGATGGTTGTATGTGCACCTGGTGCATATCACAGGTCCTGGTTATGCAACCACTGATGCCTGGCAGACAATCTCTGAACTTTTCATTTCATTATCTTTGAAGGCATCTTTGCTTTACAGAATTTTTTATATGTGCCTAAGATTATTGCACAGTCTGTACATCCGGACGAAGGCACTTCAATCTGTAAAAATTTGAGCTTGTTACAGGCACCTACACATGCTCTTTTGTAATTAGCTAATCACTGGTGGGCACGTGGCCAAGTGGTTAAGGCACTGGACTAGCAACCTGAAGGTCGTGAGTTCGAGCCCCAGCCGAGGCAACATGTGTTGTGTCCTTGAGTAAGGCACTGCGATGACACTGGTGCCAAGCTGTAAGGGTCCTAATGCTCTTCCCTTGGACAACACTGGTGTCGTGGAGAGGGGAGACTTGCAGCATAGGCAACTGCTGGTCTTCCATACAACCTTGCCCAGGCCTGTGCCCTGGAGAGTGAAGACTTTCCAGGCGCAGATCCATGGTCTCACAAGACCAACGGATGCCTTTGCTTTACTTTACTCACTGGAGACATCCCACCTAAAGACACTGCCCAGAAGAGGAAATGGAAAGTCTTTATTGCATTCGACACGGCGCATAGAACTAATTAACAAACAATCCCATACTCTCTCTTGTATGAGGTTGTTCTCTCAGATACACACTTGCATTGCCAAAGAAACTTCAAGATACAAACAATCCAGTGATCATGGGTAGGTGCTCGTAACAGGAACCATTGAGTGGAACATGTGTTCGAAGATGCGGATATCAGTGTAGATGCAGTGATCTCAAAACTCTGCTTAACAGTAAAGCGCTGAATTTAAAAGGAAGAAATGAACAATTAAAGATCGAGAATAAATATGTGAGAAAATGACACACACCACACAATGTCACAATGGCTGTGAAATTTACCTCAGATATTTGTGGTTTGGAGGGCCTTTGAAGGGATTTGCAAAAGTCTTAAGCACACGAAAGAAATTCTGAAAAGCAAAGATGCTTTCAAAAATAATCAAATGAAAAGTTTCTAAATACATAAAAAAATTCTATAAAGAGCAGGAAACAGTAAAAACCCAAATCAACTCAGTATTTGGTGTGACAACCCTTTGTTTTTAAAACTGCATCATTTCACTTAGTTACACTGTCATGCAGTTTAATGAGAAAATCGGCTGGTAGGTTGTCCCAAGCATCTTAGAAAACTTGCCAGATTTCTTCTGAGGACCTTGGCTGTCTTGCTTGCTTCTGTCCCTCCAGGTACTCCCAGACAGCCTCGATGATGTTGAGATCAGGGCTGTGTGGAGACCATACCATTTGAAACCATATTAAAAACCTGGACCACCTCAGCCTTTTGCACAGTCCTGCATTCCGTAGCTACAGCATACCAACACTTGTGGTTTCTGGCCATGCCATGAAAAGGGGTACAGGAGATCAGATACTGGCACAATGTGAGTGACTAACTGAGAAACCTCTACTTGAGCAAAATGCTGGAGGAACACAGCAGGCCAGGCAGCATCTATAGTAAAGAGTAAACAGTCAGCGCTTCAGGCCAAGACCCTTCATCATAGTTGCAGACATCCCACTCTGCAAAAACTCATTTCAGGGAGGTGGCACCCCCACCCCCCACAACCCCATACCCCCTCCACCCCCCTGTCGACCTCCAAGGGTGTATGTAATACTTTGTTTAGTGATTTTGTCTAATCTGTAAACCAAGTTGGGTATATGCAGAAAATGTGACATTAAAATATGTACTTATGTTATATTATATTATCATGTTTATTCTATTACAACTTTAAGCAAGTCTACAGGGAGTTTGGCCTCATCACGTAGGACATCAATAGCGTAGCTCCTTAGCAGCCAGCCAACTAGTTTAAATAATGTTAGCTATGCTAATGAACGAATGACACCTGTTAAACTCACCTCAACATGTCTTTTACATTTTAACCCACCATGGGCAATAGAAAAGTCACTATGGCAAACAGTGCAGCAAGCAACACTGTCATTATTTTTGAGGTCGACTGTAAAGCCCGCCCACAGAGAAAACTGATGGGTCTACTTAGCAGGGGTCCCCAACCTTTTTTGCACCGCGGACCGGTTTAATATTGACAATATTCTTGCGGACCGGCTGACCGGGAGCGGGGGTGTTAATCACGAACAGAATATAGGTGATAAGTCAATTATAAGTCAGAGCATCATAACATTTTAAGTAACGTTTGGATATTAAACACACAGCGCATATTTTCCCCGTATGAACATATAAAATCATTGCAACACACTAATATCGTTGAATCAGTGGGAGCCCTGGGCTTGTTTCCCTGCAACAAGACAGTCCTATCGAGGGGTGATGGGAGACAGCGATACTCGAAGGGGGTTCCTTATGTCCAGTCTATTCCTCGATTTAGTTTTCATTGCATTCATTGCAGAAAACTCCGCTTCACAGCGATATGATGTTGGAAATGGAAGCAGCGTTTTCAGTGTTTACATGGCTATCTCAGGATGTTTAGACTTGACTTTGATCCAGAATGCCAG